>NC_041002.1:16685106-17417157 GCF_004193775.1 Glycine soja | reverse complement strand
ACGTGTAGTCCTCTCAAGGCGAGGACGTGTAGTCCTCTAACAGTGAGGGTAACTAGTACCCAAGGTGAGGGCGTGTAACCCTCTCAAGGCGAGGACATGTAGTCCTCTGGAGGTGAGGGCGTGCAGCCCTCTGATGGTGAGGACGTGTAGTCCTCTCAAGGCGAGGACGTGTAGTCCTCTAACAGTGAGGGTAACTAGTACCCAAGGTGAGGGCGTGTAACCCTCTCAAGGCGAGGACATGTAGTCCTCTGGAGGTGAGGGCGTGCAGCCCTCTGATGGTGAGGACGTGTAGTCCTCTCAAGGCGAGGACGTGTAGTCCTCTCAACGGTGAGGGTAACTAGTACCCAAGGTGAGGGCGTGTAGCCCTCTCAAGGCGAGGACATGTAGTCCTCTAGAGGTGAGGGCGTGCAGCCCTCTGATGGTGAGGACGCGTAGTCCTCTCAAGGCGAGGACGTGTAGTCCTCTCAACGGTGAGGGTAACTAGTACCCAAGGTGAGGGCGTGTAGCCCTCTCAAGGCGAGGACATGTAGTCCTCTAGAGGTGAGGGCGTGCAGCCCTCTGATGGTGAGGACGCGTAGTCCTCTCAAGGCGAGGACGTGTAGTCCTCTCAACGGTGAGGGTAACTAGTACCCAAGGTGAGGGCGTGTAGCCCTCTCAAGGCGAGGACATGTAGTCCTCTAGAGGTGAGGGCGTGCAGCCCTCTGATGGTGAGGACGCGTAGTCCTCTCAAGGCGAGGACGTGTAGTCCTCTCAAGGCGAGGACGTGTAGTCCTCTCAACGGTGAGGGTAACTAGTACCCAAGGGTCCACCCTTATGAGAAAGCAAGAGATCGACTCATCGAGAGGGCCGGTCATCCCAAATCCACAAGATTTGGACATTAGATGTAGGAAATCTATGCAGTTAACATAATTTTTGGGGATGCAGATGCATGCAACCTTTGTCGTTGAAATTTTGGGTAAATGCAGACTTCATATGAAACAATGAATGTAATGGAAAGTTGTACAATGTTCATGACATTCTTTCCCTATTTTGGTGATTTTGATTTTGATTTAATTTTTTTTTGGAAAACACAGATTGACTGTCCTTTTGAAAGAGCTGATAATTCATGCAACCTCATCCTATCTTTTTGCAAATCTCTCCGGGAACTCCCTCGGAGTGTGTGTTCTGTTTGATTTAGTCACTTGACCATTTTGGAGTGACGGCAATGGAGTCGTCTGATGTTTAATCAATCCATTGAAATCCTAGGGTTTGTCCTCCCTTTTTGTTTGTTGAAAACATCGATGGGTGAGAACTTTTGATCGGCCCCTATGTTCACTTGAGGCTCATGCACGGTGCCCCTCATTGCCCCAGTGTAAGGCTTTGAGGTACCAATCGTTGTCTTTCGTCATGACCTTGTAGGAGGGAACCTATTGGGTGAGAACTTCTAATCTGCCCCTAGGTTCACTTGAGGCTCATGCACAATGCCCCTCATTGCCCCAGTGTAAGGCTTTGAGGTACCAATCGTTGTCTTGTTTTCATAGCCTCGTAGTGAGGAAGAATGAAAGAAGCAGTTGATTCTTGCAAAAAGAATTTTCCAAGGACGAGAAATAGTTGAAGGATTTTTTGATGGATTAAGTCAAATGACTCCTATGTAGAAGCAAGATGTTTTGATGTCTTGATGATGCTAAAGGATCAAGTGCTTCTAAGTTTTATTCTAGACAAGAATCCAAGAAAGTCAAGATATA
The DNA here is from genome assembly GCF_004193775.1 of Glycine soja. NCBI lineage: Eukaryota > Viridiplantae > Streptophyta > Magnoliopsida > Fabales > Fabaceae > Glycine > Glycine soja. Next base: position 17,415,433 of record NC_041002.1, on the reverse strand, counting down.
TGATCAAGTTGATTTCTAGAATCTTTTGGAAGAAGTTTCCAAATTGAAGAAACAAAAGGTTTGACCAAAGAATTCTATCATTTCAAATTGAGATTTGCTCTCTGGTAATCGATTACCAACAGTTTGAAAATGTTTTAATTCAAATTTTTAAAACCTGTAATCGATTACATAAGTCTTGTAATTGATTACCAGAGGGGATTTTCAGAAAATAATTTCCAAGAGACATATCTATTCAAATGTTTTATGAATGGCCATTCAAATGTTTTAAAGAGAGTTTTCATTGCCCAAACAGTTTTATCCTCTCGAAAGATCAAGAGTTTTTCTGAACTGAAATGTCTTATCCTCTCAAAAGGATTCCTTGGTCAACCACTTGCTTATTCAATAAGGAATTTTTGATTGATCTTTTTTTTTTTTTTTTTTTTTTTTTTTTTTTTTTTTTTACAATCTACCTCTTTTACGAGAGACCTCTTCTTCTCTTCTTCTTATTTCTGAAAAGGGATTAAGAGACCGTGGGTCTCTTGTTGTAGAGGATTCCTGAACACAAGGGAAGGGTTATCCCTGTATGCATTGTTAATCCGAAAAGAGAGATTGATAGTTCAATTGGGGAATAGTCTTTGCATCTTAATTCAACCCCCCTTTTTCCTAAGGTAACTGAGGCCATTTGTCCAACACCCTATTCTTGATAACTCACTTCTCTCTAAAAAGACAAAATGAGGTCACATGAACGTCTATATTGAAAACACAGTCAATCAAATGCCTTTTTATTTTTTATTTTGAAACTTATTTGTTTTGAACTTTGCTCGTTGTTTTACGGCACCCCCACCAACGTGCAAGATGTGTAATCTCTGATTGAACGGTCTTGGAAGTCAACACTTAGGAGCGCAGGTTGCTTGAGCAAACAGACCAATGGCTTACACCCACATTCCGGTGAAAGTTGAATAAGCAAACATGTGTTTGTGAGAGGATGAGGGACAAAGATATCAACTTTATCCATTTCATTTAACATTGTAGCTGTGGTTTACAATAATGGCATAAACTTGGAAACCGTGATGAGTCATTAGGGACACCTAACAACAGCTTTCAAAATTGCCCCCTGTGTGGCATCTCTTGTCAATGTCAGGATTTACACGCAATTCTCCTCAAATTTCAGCCAGCCCGCATTAATTAGACCTTGCACCTTACGCTTCAGAGCCCTACCATGCTCAATGGAACGCCCCGGGGCTTCTCCGTGACAAGCACACGTTGCGTTTGAGTCGTATTCTCGGAGAAATGGAGGTTGATGAACCTTGGCTAGGGTTATGGCTACCATTGAATTATCAAGTAGATATGGGAGCAAGTCAGCATAAGACACTGGAATTGGGGTGAATTCTACAGGCTTTCTCGCTGCAAAATTCATTTCTTGTTGGTGTGTTTTTTTGGTTTGTGCTAAAGGTGGTGTTCGTCATTGGAAGTGCGGTAGACAGACTTTGTGGTTGATTTAGGGATGGCCTTTGTGGATAACTGGGTGATGGGTAAGGAGGAGATTTGTTATTGGCTGAGTAAAGATATTGTTGGGTTGGTGGGAAACTTGGCCGTACAGGAATGGCAGTCACAGCATGGGTTTCTCCTTCTTTCTCACCCTCTTTATTTGCCCCAGTTTTCTCAGTCGTCCTAGTAGGACGATCAAATTTGCCTCTTTTCGGATCCACTTCGATCTTTTTGCTGGCGAAGACCAAATCTGTAAAGCTTTGAGGGTGCGTAGCCCACCATCTTTTCATAGTAGAGTATCGATAATGTGTCTACCATCACGATTATCGTCTCCCTTTCCATCATTGGGGGTACCACTTGGGCCGCCAGATCCCTCCACCTTTTGGGCGTGTTCTTTGAAAGATTCGTCCCCCTTTTTGCAAATGTTCTGTAGTTGCATCCTATCCAGAACCATATCAAAATTGTACTAATACTGCCTAACAAAGGCAACCATTAGGTCCTTCCAAGAATGGACTCGGGAAGGTTCCAAGTTAGTGTACCAGGTAACAGCTACCCCAGTAAGACTTTCATGGAAGGAATGTATCAACAATTCCTCATCTTTTGCGTATTCCCCCATCTTCTGACAATACATCTTTAGATGGTTCTTGGGACAAGTAGTCCCCTTGTACTTGTTAAGGTCCAGCACCTTGAACTTGGGAGGGGTGATGATATTGGGTTCTAGGAACAACTCTTTTAGGTTAGCAAAGGCATAATCTTCACCTCCTTCAATGGCCCTGAGCCTTTCCTTTAGATGATCCAACTTTCCCATTCCTGCCATAGTCATGAGGGTTTTTATCCGCTGTGGAATGCAAGAGGTGCAGTTGTGGGTGATACTGAGGGCCCTCCAAAGTGTTTTGCAGGGGTATACCACCAACTGCTTGCCCTTCAGCAGCATATCCGAGGCAAGGCTCGAAGTTGGCTAGATCGTGGTGGGGAATTTCATGTGTCTCCTCCATGGGTCGAGAGGTATGTGCCTGATGAGGTTATTTGTTCTCAATGAGTATCGGAGTGGAGTTATTGAGATTTTCATTGAGAGTGTATGCCACATTGGGTGGTGTATAGTTGGGAGGCAAGCCATATGATGGGAAGGCGTGCTCGTTTTGAATTTGCACATCATGGGGTCATCCGTACTTCCCAAATCTTTGCCTACCATATTTGAGGTTGGATGATTCATTTGCTTGAGGCCAGATGGGGACATCAGGTTCACCTTAGCAACAACGCTGGTAGCGGCAATTGCAACCGCATTGGCTTCCATTATCTTCTTCACGCTCATCATGGCCTCCATCATTGTGGCCATTTTCTCTTTCATGGCCTCCATGTCGGCCTTCATCTTCTCTTGCACCTCCTCTGCTTCACCCATTACTCTAGCTCTAGCACGAGTTCGGTAAGGGCGCCGTAAAGCGTGTCCTTTTCTTTTTGATAACAATGATTAAAATCATTTTTATTTTATTTTATTTATTTATTTATTTTTATTTTCTTTTTCAAGGAAAGAATGCAATGAGCAATGCAACCAATGAAAAGCATGGATGTATGCGAATGATGTACAGTTGAAGATTGCGAATTTTTACGCAGGATATGGGGTTGAATCAATTTAGATTTTCAACATGGTCCACGACATCTTTGTCAAGGTGAAATTGGAAGTAACAAGGACATCAATAATCCTAAATATGTTTGGCAGTAGACGAAGCAGTGATGTGACTCGATTCATCTTTTGCCCCAATTTTGCAAGACGGTTACTTCCATATTTCAACTTGACTTGATGAACCTTTTTGTAAAAGCATGAGCTTGGTTCAACCCTATAATCCAAGGAATGGCAATTCTGATCGCCAATACTTCAGCAACATCTCATAGGGATGAATGACTCGGGCATACTTTAAGCTTATGCATGGAAAATGTAATTATGAAATTGAGATGCCCGAAGAAACACCATTTCCTAGTTAACCATGCATTAGGTACCATGTTCAATTATTTTGTTTTTAAGCGAAACGGGTTTATGATCCCAACATGGTTGGCTCGTGGTGCCTAACACATGGAACTAAGAATGTAGTGTGAAGTTTCACGCTTCCCCCTTTTTTGTTTTTGTTTTGTAGAGGAAAACGCAAGGATGAGCAAACATGAAAACAAATGGTATGCAATTTTGCAGATCAAAAAGTTTGTTGAACGCATATGCATGATGATGCCATGACTCATGCAAAATGTGAGGCCGGAATATGATAACGGACAAATGCAGGATATGTCCATTATGATGTTATGAAGAGATGCTTATGCGATGCATGATATGAATGCATTTTACGGACACGAGAGCCCGGAAAATTATCTCTTCTTACTTGCGCATTTGGGGGCGCAGTGCCCCATGTGTACAATTAAGAAGGTGATATGGACCTTCCGGCTTCCCGTGACAAAGGACGAGACCAACATACAATGCATGCTAGAGATAAAATGCGGGAGTGACTTGATTTGCACAAGCTTTTGGAGTAGAAACATGGGACCAACTCATTTTATTTCAAAAAAGGAAGTCGTATCTAGTCAAGGTCTGAGAGACCATACAAGTTTCCTAACGATTTCTAATTATGTGGGCCATTAAGTCTATCATATGCTGACAATAGCTGAGAAGTCCGTGGATCTCCTCGGGGGCGGAGTAGGTGTCCGCCACTGCTTTGGCCTTGGCTAACAATCGGGGAAGTTCTTGACTCCCGTTCAAGGTAAGAGCAAACCGATCCATCCACATGGTTGCCTCTTGGTGTAAAGAGTCGATCACCCTTCCTCTAGCCTCTTTTTCCGCGTATACTTGGGCATATTCGTCCGCAATCCTATGCTCGTGGGCCGCGGCTAGACCTAACTCTTCTTGGTATTTGGCGATGATAGCTAGCATGTTGGTCTCCGTCTCGCATAAACGCTGAGACAAGCTTCTTTTGGACCTTGAACAGGCAACTAACTCTTCTTTCAAAACCATGCCATGTGCTCGCGACTGGTCCCTTTCTTCCCTTCGCAACTTGAGTTCACTATTGCTACCCCATAGAGCTCCGCGAAATTTGTTCCGGCCATACTCTTCCTTGCGAGCCCTCTTGGTCTCTCGTTCAAGGGCTCTTGCGGTAATTGCATTCTCTTCCCGTAACCCGGCATACTCCTTCCGAACGTGTGTAGCAGCCAACTTGAACTTCTCCTTGGCGAGTTTCGCCTTTCCTAACTCGCTTTTGAGAGCTTGGACTTCCTCGTCCTCTTCCGGTGCTTCAAAATTCTCTTCGCTGACGACTTTTAACTTGGCGAGCCAATCTAAACCTCGTATGCGAACTTTCAGCCATTCGTGGTACCCACCAATGATGCCATTACGAATGCCTCTAAGCTCTTGATCTTTCTTTAACGGGGTTTCCCATGCCTTATGGATTCTTTGTATAGTCTTGGAATTTTGTGCGCCGAGATCCCTCACAAGGAAAGGAGACATGCTTTCTTCCGTCGGTGCTCCCCTCATGGGGTACCCTAGTTGTCTTATAGCGAGCGTGGGATTGTAATTAATACAACCCCTCGTTCCTACCAGCGGAATGTTTGGGTATCTTCCACACGAGAAGAGGACTCCTTCTCTTCCTTCCTTCCATCGGGGGAACCAACTGATTGTTCTACTTCCTATCCCGGCCAAGAGCTGGTCCCAACCCATTCTCCTCTTTTCAGTACACGAGCGATGGCTCAGGAGCGGACATGGATGTCTTGTGTCTTGTTGGAACAAGTGTGAAACCAACCAAACACAGAGGGCGGGTAAGCAACAGATGATCCGTGCGCTACTCTTCTCGCACCTTCGGTCAAATGTATCAAATAGATCTGCCAAGACAGCTACCACCGGACTTTCCTTGCTATGGTGGTAGGCAAGGAAAGCGTCGATTGCTGCTAGGCCTACCAAACCATCCACGTTTGGAAAGAGGACGACCCCAAAAATTAGCAAAGCTAACACATCCATAAACGGGACCCATTCTCCTTGGTTGGCCATACCCCTCGCCTTGTCTTCTAGGTACTTCTGTGGTAGGCCCGCTATGCCGTTCCGAGTCTGTTTTATGCGGTCCAAACCTCTTGCTGAATCCTTGACCACAGTTGCAATTCTGCTCAAAGAGGGGAGACACCCGGAGGAAAGATATGGTTTTCTTCCCCCGAGAGGACATCCTAGAATTTCCTCAAATTCTTCAATGGTTGGTACTAATTGGAAGTCTCCGAATGTGAAGCACCTCAAAGGTTGGTCGTAGTATTGGGTAAGCGATACAATGGCTTCTATGGATACCTCTGCTATGGTCAACTCTAAGATCTTTCCGTAAGTCTTGCGGAAGGCTTGCATTTGGAGGGGTTCCATCAACCGCCCTAATTCCTTGATGCTGGTGGTATCTAGGCTTTTGACCTTGACTTGGTAGAACCTCTTGCCGGTTTGATTTGTTCCCATGCTTACTAAAGTGAGACAAAAGCTGGTGCAAATCAAAACTCCGATATCTCATGGGTGGGATGGATGAATGCATGATGGAATGCATATGACACAGATGCAATCTAGGAATGCGGGGGTCCGGGGAATTTGTCCCCTTCTTAGATACGACGTCTAGGGGTAGCGAAATGCCCCAACGCACGTTTTTAAGAAGGCGACACGGACCCTCCGTTGGTTTGTTTACAGTAGGGATCAAGACAGAACCCATATGCAATGCCTATGCAAAAGACACAATGCGGGAATGTGCACAGTATGACAATATTTACCGAACATAAGCAAAAGGGTATATGATACTCATGCATGGCAGTGTGAAAAATGGCACGCAGCGTGTTTGCTTCGTGCCCCTATTTAAGGGACCTATAAGGGAGAGAACTAACTAGGCTTTTAGTAATAATCCCCAAGGTAGTTATATCTCTCTTGATGGTTTCTAGAGGTATCATCCCCTTTGAAGAACATATTGTAGCAGTAGGGACTACTAGCAACAATAGGTTTTCAAAGAGAAAAGCTCTAGATGAGGGTTCACTGTAATCAAGCAAGTCGGAGACCTAGCATGATCACAGATTCACCTCCACTCCTTATGCTCCCATGAACCCGGGTATAGGGCCCTTTTTCACTCACAGTGTGTGCAAATAGTGTTGGTGTTTGTGTGCATCAAATGAATAAATATTTACTTCATGCATACATTTAAAACGCACTAAAAGCAACAAAGAGTTTATATACACAAGAACATAATGAAAGGAAACCAACAAAGGGGTAAGTCATGATAAAACATTGCACAAGATTTAAATGGCCTAACTCTCTAAAAACAGTCCCCAGTGGAGTCGCCAACTGTCGCAACCTACCCTTCGGCGGGAGGGCGACGCGAGACTCGCGGGATGCGTGTTCCACGAAAGGAATACGCGCGGAGTCGCCACCAACGTTTATTTGAGGAAAACGTCGGAAAAAACCGGAAAAGACGCGATCTACGAACTTTTTGGTGAAAGGTTCGGGAGTTGTATTTACGCACGGGGAAGGTATTAGCACCCCACACGTCCGTCCCAAGGGATGGCAGCCTTTAATCGAATGTGCAAACATGACTTTGATTTTTTATGTTCCCTTTTTATGTTCTTATATCCTTTATACCCTTTTTATATTTTTTCCTTTTTTGTGGTCGACAAGGGTGTTTCCCTTTGCTCCTACGTATTCCTCAATTTGGGATGAGAAAATCAGACCTACGTAGTTCTTTCGGAACAAAGTGTTTGGTTAAGTTGTTTTTTTCTTTTTTGCAAAATATGTTTTTATTGAACAAAAGGTCATTTAAGGTGTTGAACCATTAAACGGTCTTTTGATTTTGAAAGGGGAGAAACGTTAAGGCATTGGACCATTAACGATCTCTTGTTTTTGAAAGGAGAGAAACGTTAAGGCATTGGACCATTAACGATCTCTTGTTTTTGAAAGGAGAGAGACGTTAAGGCATTGGACCATTAACGATCTTTTGTTTTTGAAAGGAGAGAAACGTTAAGGCATTGGACCATTAACGATCTCTTGTGGTGGTCGACAAAAGCGAGGCTTTTGCTCCTACGTATCCTCAATGAGGAACTCAGACCTACGTAGTTCTTTCTTATCAAGTGATTCTTTTTTATTTTAAGAGGTGATCATTTTTAAGGCGTTGGACCTTAAAAATGATCCATTTTACTTAGTGAGAAATTGAAATGACAAACTTCAAAAGCCTATTTTTGTGGACGAGCTTGACTAGGCGAGTTGATTTTAGCCTTAGTTTCACTTTAGTTATTAATCAATTCGATTAAGAATGAGAAATCCCAAAGAGAAAACGTCCGATTGACTTTCCGCTTTATCTTACTAAAAAGATGTTTTTTTTTTATTATTATATTATTTTTTACCTCTTTTTGATTTCCAACGTGGTTACGGCACGACCGAACGGTCGGAATTGATTTTAACCGAAGTTAATGGATAATACAATTCAAACGTTCGGTGGAAATTTATTTTATTTTTAAGTTAAGCGAGAAATGACTTAAGTAAAATGGCTTAAGCACGTCAACAGGGGGTATAAAAAGTAAACAAAACGAGAATAAAAATGCACGAAACACAATGTGGACCACCACGGGCACATAGAATGAATCGAAAAGCTTGGTTCGAGGTACTTACCCGTTGAAGATCGAAGAACGATGAAGAACGAATGAAGAACGTCGAAGAACGGTTGAAACCTTTGCGAGATTCCTCACGGAAAACGTTACGGAAACGTTTCGGAAGGGCCTCGGCTTAGGTTTTCTTCACGGAAACAATTTTTTCAAGCAAATTCGAAAGAGAGAGAAGTGCCTAAGGGGCTGGACCCCTTCCTTCTTCATTTCCTCCCCTATTTATAGCAAAATAGGGGAGGTGGTTGCCGCCCAGCTCGCCCAGGCGAGCTCAGCTCGCCCAGGCGAGCAGGGTTGCTTCCTCCAGAAGCAACCGCCTTCTGGAGGAATCTTCTGGAGGGCCCAAGTGGGCCTGGGTGCTATTTGCACCCCCATTTTTACTAAGTACACCCCCCTCTGCTGTTTTTTGGTAATTCTTTTTTCGTAAAGTTACGGAAACTTACGAATTTCGTAACGATACTTGTTTTCTTTCCGTAATGTTACGGAACCTTGCGGATTACATAATCATCCCCTTTTTGACTTACGGAATGTTACAGAACCTCACTTAATTATGCAACGATGCTTCCATTTGATTTCCGATGTGTCACGGAAACTTACGGATTGTGCATCAACATTTTTTTGGTTTTTCGGCATGTCCTGGAATTTCATAAATTGCCTAATGATGGGTGCCAAGCACCTCACAAGGACCAAAGAATGGTCGCATGTCATCAAGCAAAGGTCCCCGGACGAAATTAGGGTATGACAGGGCCGAACCAGTATAAAATTGTGTTTGCATTTTCTCTTCCCTTATCTTATTTATTTTGTTGCAATCAATTGTGTCTTGTATGTTTAAAGAACATTATTAAATTGATTGTTGTTGCTTCTTCTGCATTCTAAGCCTATCCCTCTTAAGATTATTGAGGCCACAAGGTCCAACACGTATGTCAACTAAACTATTAAAAAGGTAGATCACGTGAATAATGGTGTGTGAAGACAGATAGACAACGTGTCGGTCTTCCTGTCGGGTCCCTAATGTTATAAAGGATCTTCTTTACCTAACAATGCTAATTTGTTTTATGTTGTCTCCTGAAATGCTAAACCCCGATGTCTCGTGCATGTTTAGCCTAGTCCTACTCAAGTATCATCCTCAGATTCCTTTTGTTGGACTAAACTTGACCAGAACCGCATTAAGACATATATACCAACAACTAGGTTACTGTACCCCGATCTCTCATGACGATACGATAAACTAGCCCCGTCCTATCAAGTTCTAAGGTTCAAACCATTTCCCAATGTTGAGTGACCCTAACTATGCATGCATCTACGTGATCAAGGAAAAAGCATACTAAAATGAAGTACTGATAGCACAATGAACACATAAAACCTCATTAGATAGATATAAAAGTATTTACATAAAGTACCGCATAGGAAGAACAAACTGAGGATTTAGCTCTCCATAACAGGGAGGTTTCTTTTACAACAAAGAAAAGAGAAAGTGAAAGATTGAAGAGTTATAGGTAGTGGGGATGTCTCCTCCACCTCTAGAAACCATACAACCACTCAAAATCCTATCAAATGCTCCACAAGATAGCTTCATCGTCAAGCTCAGTTATCTCTTGGTCTCTGCACAGCCAAAACTCTCCAAAAAACTCCACACCTCTCAATTTCGAGATTTAGCTTTAAATAGGAAATTCTATTGGGATACCTGCGCTTAGCGGGAGATGGGCTCGTTTAGCGCATGTAAGTGACATCTGGCTTAGCGCCAGTAATTCTTGCTCAGCCTAGAGGTTCAAGCGGCGTGTTAGCGAATTGATTCTCATTGAGCACATCATTGACAACTCATTTGCTTTCAGAATCTTCTACGTGCTTAGCCATGAACTGCTGCGCTCAGTGGATGGCTCGCTAAGCAAGAGAATTGGCTTAGCGGGTGGCTCAAAATCAACACTTCCACCAAACTTGGCGTCCCCGGAGGAGTGGTAATACGTCCCCCCTCCTCATTTGAAAATTGAAGCTCAGGTGTGGCTGAAGGAGGGTACTTTGGTATCTCTAAAATGGGAGTAAAAGGGTCAGCTGGTCTCTCATGTACTGGTGTAGGAGGATCTGCTACCTGCTGAGCAAAAGATAGCTCCATCCCTGGTGAGGGTGGATCTTCTGGGGTCTGTGTTGTCCTTTCAGGAGTAGCAGCCTCTTGTCTCAATTGTGACTCACCTGCTTCAACAGTTTCATGTATAACTGGCACAATTGGCTCTGGAAAAACAACCTCATCAAGCCTCATCTCTACTCCTACACCTGAAAAATCAAAAGCTCTAGGGATGGCAGCCTCAGAAGACGCATCCTGTACCTGTTGAGGTACCGGAGCACTGGGGCCCTCACCCTCTCTCACAACAGAAGGTACGGTTCCAGGCCAGAATACCTTCTCAATGAACTGTTCTACCGACAGAATGGACCCTGGAGGAGCTACCACCTATAGGCTCTACAGTAATAAAATTTGTCCTTGATGAATACTCTGAAGCATGGCTTCAAGGCGCTAAGAGTCATGGGTAGTTGGTGTAGGCGTGGCAGAAGTGGGAGGAGCTGGTGGTGCAGAAGAAGAAGGAACATTTGCTGGTCGAGCCCTTACCTTCCTTGCCCCTCTGAAGTTAACTGTCAGACCATCCATATTCCAACAGTTTTTCTTAATGTAGGCCTAGTTAATGGTCGGGCTTAGGCTCTCATAGGTCAGACTATGAGAGGTAACTCCTCTAGCTCTGCATAGACCAGTGATCAAGGCTGGGAATCCGAGCCTAGAGGAGTTACTATGGGCAATGGAAGAAATCTGACCTGAGATTAGAGCTTTGATGTTCATGTCCATGCCTATGACTAAGCCGTAAACCAACCTGGCTCTGTCCATATTAAGATCAAAGGTGTGGGAAGTCGGAGTTAGGTTGTTGTAGGAGAGGACACTCCATGTCTGTGCAAGAGTGGTGAGATCTTTCCTCAGAAACTTCCAAGAAATTCAGGCAGTGTCTCACCAGGGATGCAAAGACGAGCAGCAAACTCTTGAGGATCAATCTTCATCCTTGAAAACCTGGAATAGGTAGGCAGTGTCTCACCCTCCTCCAAGACTACTGGAGTCTCTAAGAAGGGATTCAGGCTGTCAGCATCAATCCTGATTACATGTCCTCTCACCCTCACTTGCTTAGGGCTTTGGTCTTTCGGGCTGTATAAGTTGGCATAGAATTCTTTAACCACCGCCACATCTGTGCTTCCCTCCTGAAGGTTGGCGAGGCGTTTGCGTAGGTTATGCCTCTCCAACTCTGCTTTAAACTCATCGAATTCAGTATGATAAATCTTAATATTCCTTTCCGGAAGGATCCTCTGGTCTAGAATGTTATCTATATATCGGTTTCAAGATTCCAAGGATTGGAATCTCCTGGTATCATATTGAGCCTGTGGCCTAGAAGTAGTGCTCTTCCTTTTCCTTGATGCCATATGTAATAAAAAGAACCAAAAATTCATTAGACTGGAATTTATTCAAGTTCAAAAACAAAAATTAAAAGCTGAATTTAACTATAGGCACTTAGCAAAATACCGCAGGCTTAGTGCACCTTAGGCAAAGCAACAAATTGGCTTAGCGCAGTAGGTTGCGCTTAGCTAGTTATGACAGCAAAATTTTGTTCTGCATAATTGGCCTAGCGAGATAGGTACTCGCTTAGCCCAGAGCAAATTATTTCACACAGTGGCTTAGCGCATTGGATTGGCTTAGCCTAAAGATTGCCACAACGAATTGCGCTACGCTCAGTAAGGCTGGCTTAGCGCTTGTCAAAACTTCAAGATTGTCTAAGTGATATGGCTTAGTGAATCAGACACGCTTAGCCAATCACTTGCTACAAGGAATTGCGCTTAGCTCAAATCAGCTCAGCTTAGCACGCGGCGACCTTCCCAGATTTTTTTTGCGGGATGACCTTCGCTTAGCCCTCGTGTTGTCTCTTTCCGAGTTTTAGTGGCTTAGCTCACAAAGCTGTCGCTTAGTCATGTTCATACCCGGTGATGAACATTCATCTAAAAAGATGAACTCACTTAGCGCAGCACGACTGGCTTAGCGAGTTTTCCTGGGAATGCATACATTCACGCACTTTTGATGAACTCACTTAGCGCATCAGCCGTGCTTAGCAAGTTCGTCGCATTTTCCAGACAAAACACAGAAAACGAACTTTGTTTTCTTCTCTTTTTAGGCCTCTAAAAGGCACCTATCAAGCATGCAAAACCATCAAATGTACCCACACAGTACAATCCTTAACGAAGTCCTAATTTTTATCTATTCTATTTGAAATTCTGATACCAGGGGACAGATGTCGTACAGGATGTCACGACATCATGCTTCAGAACATGCAGTTTATGTGTGTCCGTATGAACAGATTAAACAAGTAAATAACACAAGAGAATTGTTTACCCAGTTCGGTGCAACCTCACCTACATCTGGGGGCTACCAAGCCAGGGAGGAAATCCACTCTCAATAGTGTTAGTTCAAGGTCTAACAACCCCTGTTTACAACCTTCTCACCTAACCACTACCCGTGCGATCTCTACCTAAGACCCAATCTTAGATATGAGAACCTCTGCTCACTCCCTCTCACTCACACTCTCGTGTTTACAATTAATTCAAAGACACATCAGAGATCAACTCTGTACAAAAGGGATCAACCCTACACAATAGAGATCAACTCTAGACACACGGTCCAACACTTGATGTTAGGATAACACCAAGGTGGCTCACAAAACACTCAAGTCCCAAAACTCACAAAATAACTCTTTAATCCCGGACTCGGTACAGAACTCGTGCAGCCTCCATGATTATATAGCCGTGTACGATTCTGGGCTGCAAGTTCTTGATGCTGGAGGAGATCTATCTTCTTCTGAAAAATCTGCAGTTAAAGAACTAAAAGATAACTTTTGATCTTTTAGTTTGAATCTTTAATCTTTAATCTTTAATCCCTGAACGAACTCTTCTACTTTGAAATTCGAACTTTAATGATCTTTTAATTCGTTCCTAAAGATAGATCTTCTAATCTCTTGCTAACTGCACAATAATCTGTTAAAGATATAACAGATTTATATGTCCAGTATTATCGGGCCAGATGTCAGGACATCGTATCCGACATCTTGGATCCTGCAGCTTCAATGCTTCACTTGACTTTTATCTTGCATTGTACAGCACTTCCAGTATTCTCGAGCAGGATGTCAGGACATTGTATCCGACATCGTGGATCCTTCAACTTCAATTCATCACTTGACACTTTATCTTGCCTTGTGCATTATGCAGCCCGATCTTATTCCTTGACATAACGTTGGACATCATGTGCAGCAACTCCAGCTTTCCTTCATTGTCTAAGTGCTTATGTTTTAACAAAATCTTAGCCAACCTTTTTAAACTCAGTAGTGCTAAGCACTAACAATCTCCCCCTTTGGCAAATTTTGTCTAAAACATACTTAGACACTTCCTGAGCAGGTACGAGCAGTTATGCATGTGGAATCAGCAACTTCCATTTTCAGAGTAATCAAGCACAGCGGAAATTCTTCAAGTTGCTAATCTACAAGTCTTCTCCAGGATGTCAAGACATCTCGCGTGACATCAGCTTTCTGCTTCTGCTCCCCCTGTCTCCATGCTTACTGCTTCATCTTCTATCAGCTACTAGTCTTTTCCAGGATGTCGAGACATCTCATGTGACATCCGCTATCTGCTCCCCCTGTCTTCATGCTCCTACTGCAGCATCTTCTAGTAGCTTACATCAATCATCAGTCATCATCAGCAGCAGCAGTCTCCCCCTCAACGTCATACAGCTCCCCCTCAAAATCATGAATCATGCATACATCGTTTCCTACTGCCATACATCATACATAGTATCCTACTACTCAGAATCATGCATAATAGCAAGCATAATACTATTACTCCCCCTTTTTAGACATAAATTTGGCAAAAGTAGGATGCATGAAATTAATGTGCAAATAGTACAGACCAATAACAATGAATTGTTCAAAGGAACATGCCCCTATATCTAATAAAAGTAAAAACAAAATTAAAGGTCTGATGATCATGGGGTGGCTTCAGAATCATCATCGGATTCTGTCTCTTCTGCTGCATCTTCCTCTTCCTCAGCAGCTTCTTCTTCTTCTTCAGCTGCTTCTCCTTCTTCCTCAGCTGCTTCTTCATCATCAATGCCACTCTCTGAGAGCCTTTTGATCAGCAGTTCTAGCTCCATCTTCTTCTCTGTGGTGGCTTTGATGGTTGCTTCCAGCACCTTGCATGTGTCCTTGAGTTCAGCAATCAGAGCATCCTTGGACACAGCACCTGAAGCAGCAGCTTTCCCTGATGTCGAGACAGATGTCGAGACAATGTCTGGGACATGTGTCCCTTCAAACAGTTTGTAATGCAGGGATAGAGGAGATTCTCTCTTCATCACAGAGTCAGTGTAGTTTAACATATTGGGATGCTGACTCAACATAATGCCACACAATACAGTAGGGAAGGCAATGGGTAATTTGATAGCAAAAGATTCTGAATGCTTAACAGTTTGATCAAAGATATAGTTTCCAAAATTAAATTTGGATTTGGTTCCAACAGCATACAGAAATTTACCCAAACCTGTGGCAACAGTGGAAGTATGATTGGTGGGAACCCAGTTTGCAGCTCCAATCCTGTGCAGAATGGCATACTTCACACTTAGCTTTCCTGCTGAAAGCTTCCCTTTCTTTGGCCAATGCTGGACTCGTTTGGCAGTGATTTCCTTGGCAATTTGATGCTCAGAAACATCAATATCTATCACTCCATCAGTAGGTCTGCCCAGATATTTGTTAATCACAGCAGGGGAGAATTTAACACACTTTCCTCTGACAAACACCTTTTGATACTCATCACTTTTTCTGTTAGATATGTCAGAGGGAATGTTGACAATGAATTCCCTGACTAAGCCTTCATAGCAATCTCCCAACTTGCTGACAGTCTTCAGCAGTCCAGCAGCCTTGATGAGGTCCATGATCTCCTTGCAATCCAAGGCATCTCTTCCCAGTTCTCTCTCAACCGCAAGTCTGCGTTGATACACATATTTCCACTTTTCAACATTGCCAATGGAGTGGAAAGAGATGTTGTCCAATGGTGCATCAGGGACATTTCCAGGCACCTTTTTCCCTGAAGTCTTGGCCTTCTTAGATGTCGAGACATCTAGTTCGACATCCTTATCAGAATCGGATGACGAAATTTCTTTCCTCTTCTTGGAGGGGATAGCAACCTTGCTTCTTCTGGATGTGGCAGGAGTGATTGGAGTACTCTTCTTCTGGGCCATTGTTTTGATTCGTCCAGACCTCTTAATGGGGGTCTTCCCTTTTCTGCTTTGTAACCTTTCTGCAATGCCAGGTGCCAACCGGTTGGCAATGGGTTCTTCATCAGATTCGACTTCTTCTAAGTCAATGAGATCACCTGGAGCAGGTTCTGGTGCCCGTGGTGCAGGAGTCTCCTCTGCGGCTTGATCATCTTCCTCAGTTGATCCCTCTTCACCGGGTGAAGGGAGTGCTTCAGCATTTGGAGCGGAAGATGTTGGAACATCTTTCTTGACATCAGGCACAGAAACATTTGGGTTGGACGATGTTGGGACATCTTCATCAGCTTCAGGCACAGAGGCGTCTTTCAAAATGCTACTCACAATGCTGCGTATTTTCTTGTCCATCTCCGTGTCTACTTCCCTAGGACTCGTTGCAGGGCTAGGGTTTTCAGCAATCTTCACTCCCTGTGGTCTTCTGGGAACCAGTTTCTCAGGGACAGAGGCTTGACCAGGAATAATTTGGATGGGTTGGATGTTGAATTCAGGTTGTTCCTGGTGTGGAGATGACGGGACAGATGGTGAACCAGAAGCTGCAGTTTCTTTTGGTGAGGTAGCCATGGAAAAACAGAGCGTTTGGAATGATTTCGTAAATCTCAGAGAATTATTGGAAAATGCTGGTGAAAACACGAATGCCAAGCAGATATAAATTTGAATGAAGAATGTAGAGGGGCGTGTGAGGCAACGGTCGAATTTGCTTTGTGGTGAACGTGCTATTAATGTTAAGTGATTCGTTTGGGCACGTTCAGATTGCTGTAGTTGCTATAATTCTTCTAGCAAACAAATGCCCAGCTTGCCCCTCAGTTTTTCAAACTGATTTGCATCCAAAGCCTTTGTGAAAATATCTGCTATTTGTTCCTCAGTGTCAACATGCTTCAGTGTGATCACTTTATCATCAACAAGATCTCTGATATAGTGATGTCTAATGTCAATGTGCTTGGTTCTGCTGTGTTGAACAGGATTTTTAGAAATATTAATAGCACTCATGTTGTCACAGTACAATGTCATGACATCTTGTTCGACATTGTACTCCTTCAGCATCTGCTTCATCCAAACTAGCTGTGAACAGCTGCTTCCTGCTGCAATATACTCGGCTTCTGCTGTAGATAGGGACACACAGTTCTGCTTCTTGCTGAACCATGAAATAAGGTTGTTTCCCAAATAGAAGTATCCACCAGAAGTGCTTTTTCTGTCATCTGCACTTCCAGCCCAATCAGCATCACAATACCCAACCAGCATTGGATTTGAACAATGACAGTACATAATCCCATAGTCACTAGTGCCATTTACATATTTCAGAATTCTCTTTACTTGAGTCAAGTGACTTATCTTCGGATTGGCTTGATATCTTGCACAAACACCTACTGCATAGGTGATGTCGGGTCTGCTAGCTGTTAAATATAGTAAGCTCCCTATCATGCTTCTGTACAGACTTTGATCAACACTGGTGCCTGCTTCATCCTTTGACAGCTTCAAGTGAGTAGGTGCAGGTGTCCTTTTATGACTGGCATTCTCCATCCCAAACTTCTTGACAATGTTCTTTGCATACCTGCTTTGTGAGAGGAATATGGAGTCCTCCATCTGCTTCACTTGAAGTCCCAGAAAATAAGTCAGCTCTCCAACAAGACTCATCTCAAATTCAGATTGCATCTGTTGAACAAAATGTCGAAGCATCTCATTCGACATCCCTCCAAACACAATGTCATCAACATATATCTGTGCAATCATCAAGTTTTCAGCATCTTGTTTGACAAAGAGGGTCTTGTCAATTCCTCCCTTCCTATACCCTTGCTGAGTAAGGAACTCTGTTAGCCTTTCATACCAAGCTCTTGGAGCTTGCTTCAATCCATAGAGAGCCTTCTTGAGCCTGTATACATGATCTGGATGAGTCGGGTCTGCAAATCCCTTTGGCTGCTCCACATAGACTTCTTCATTCAGGTATCCATTCAGAAATGCGCTCTTTACATCCATCTGGTACAGCTTGAATTTGAGGATACAAGCTACACCAAGTAATAATCTGATGGACTCAAGTCTAGCAACTGGGGCAAAAGTCTCATCAAAGTCTACACCTTCAATCTGAGTGTAGCCTTGAGCAACCAGTCTGGCCTTGTTTCTGGTTATGACACCTTCTTCATTGGTTTTGTTCTTGAAGATCCACTTGGTGCCAATCACATTAGTTCCCTCAGGCCTAGGAACTAGCTCCCAGACTTCATTCCTTTTGAATTGCTCCAATTCTTCTTGCATAGCATTGATCCAGAACTCATCTGTCAGTGCCTCTTTCACATTCTTGGGCTCAATTTTGGAGACAAAACATGAGTTTGAGACGATCTCAACCTCCCTTGATCTTGTAGTGACCCCTCTGTTTGGATCTCCTATAATCAGCTCCTTGGGGTGCATCTTCTGGATTCTAGTGGAGGATCTCTTGTCGGGTTGGTTGATGTTTGATTCATCTGTAGCAGAATCAGAGTTTTCTGCATTTTCTCCACTTTTAGCTGCATCTGCTACATTGTCTCCCGATGTTCTGACATCTTCTTCGACATCCTTCTTTCTTGCTGGAGACAGATCATCAACAACCACATTGATGGATTCCATCACTGTTCTGGTTCTGGAATTGAATACTCTATATGCTCTGCTGTTTGTAGAGTATCCCAGGAATATTCCTGCATCACTCTTGGGATCCATCTTTCTTCTTTGCTCTCTATCTGCCAAGATGTAACATGGACTTCCAAAGATGTGGAAGTGCTTGACAGATGGCTTCCTCCCTTTCCAGATTTCATACAGGGTGGTTGGAGTCCCTCTTCTCAGTGTGACTCTGTTGTGGATGTAGCATGCTGTGTTCATGGCTTCAGCCCAGAGATTATAGGGAAGTTCTTTGGCATGAAGCATGACCCGAGCAGCCTCTTGCAAAGTCCTGTTTTTTCTCTCAACTACCCCATTCTGTTGTGGTGTAATGGCTGCAGAGAACTCATGAGTGATGCCTTCAGATGTGCAGAATTCAGTGAACCTGCTGTTTTCAAATTCTCTGCCATGGTCACTCCTGATTCTCTTGATGACACAGTCTTTCTCTCTTTGAAGTCTTAGACTCAACTCTTTGAATACTTCAAAGGTTTCTGATTTCTCTCTGATAAAATTTACCCAGGTAAATCTGGAGAAATCATCCACAACAACATAGGCATACCTCTTTCCTCCAAGACTTTCAACCTGCATAGGCCCCATCAAATCCATGTGAAGTAGTTCCAGCACCCTGGAAGTGGTCTGATGTCGAAGCTTCTGGTGGGACATCTTGACTTGCTTTCCAATCTGACATTCACCACAGATTCTGCCTTCTTCTATTTTCAGATTGGGGATGCCTCTAACAGCACCTTTGTCAATGATTTTCTTCATGCCTCTTAAGTGCAGATGTCCAAATCTTTGATGCCATATTCTGACTTCATCTTCTTTGGAGGATAGACATGTGGAGGAGTAGCTGGTTTCTTGGGGTGTCCATAGGTAACAATTGTCCTTTGATCTGCTGCCCTTCATTAGAACTTCACTCTTCTCATTTGTCACCAAGCATTCTGACTTTGTGAAGTTTACATTGAATCCTTCATCACACAGCTGACTGATGCTGATCAAGTTTGCAGTCAGTCCCTTCACCAGCAGTACTTTGTTCAGACTAGGAAGTCCATCATGAACTAGCTTTCCCATTCCAATGATCTTTCCTTTAGAGCCATCTCCAAATGTCACATAGCTAGTGGAGCAGGGCTCAATGTTCAGCAGGAATTCTTTGACTCCTGTCATGTGTCGGGAACAGCCGCTATCTAGGTACCAATCTTCCTTAGCTGATGCTCTAAGTGAAGTATGAACAACAAGACTAACAGCCTTGTGTTTTGGAACCCACATCATCTTCTTTCTGCTGTTGCCGCTTTGAGTTCCATGATGTGGATGGCCATGTAGATGATAACAAAAGGGCTTTATGTGACCATACTTGCCACAGTAGTGACACCTCCACTTCTTTCTTTTGCTCTTTTTCTGCTGCGTTCCATGATGTCGAGACAGATGTTGTGACATCGTGGTTCCAGTCCTGTTTTTGGCAGGAACAAATTCTGTCATGGTTGTTCTGCCAGCAGACTTAGGATTAAATCCAAGTCCTCTCTGGTTTCCAGCATTCTTACCAAGCAGCAGCACCTCATCAAGCGTATCTGAGCCTTTATTCAGCATCTTTATTGATTTTTTCATGGTTTCCAGCTTGGAGTTCAGAAAACCAACTTCTCCTTTAAGTTCAGAAATCTCCTCTTCATGTGCCTCCTTCTCAGCCTCCAGATCTGCAATGACCTTCTTCAATTGTGCTTCTTGCTGAAGGATCTTCTCACTTTTGATGCATAGTTTTCTATAGGATGCAGCAAGCTCATCAAAAGTGATTTCACTGTCTGTATCACTTGAATCTTCAGCAGTTTCAAATATCCCAGTGAGTGCATTCACATCTCTGTCAGAATCACTTTCTTGTTCACTCTCTGTATCAGATTGACATACAGAGAGTCCTTTCCTGTGCTTCTTGAGATGAGTGGGACATTCAGCTATGATGTGTCCATAGCCTTCACACCCATGGCATTGAATTCCTTTGCTGTGACTGGGCTTTACATCTGATCTTTTCTGGTATTTACTGCCTTTCCTGATGTCGAAAGGGATGTTCTGGACATGTGGTTTCTGCCTCTTGTCCATTCTGTTCAGCACTTTGTTGAACTGCTTTCCAAGGAGCACAACTGCATTTGTCAGACCTTCATCAGTATCCAGGTCATACTCATCTTCTTCTCCTTCATCATTGGACACGAAAGCTAGATTCTTGCTCTTCTTTTCAGCCCTATCCGAGAGTCCTAGCTCAAAGGTTTGAAGAGAACCAATGAGTTCATCAACTCTCATGTTGCAAATGTCTTGGGCCTCCTCTATTGCAGTGACTTTCATGTCAAATCTCTTAGGCAAGGATCTGAGGATCTTTCTCACCAGCTTTTCATCTGTTATCCTCTCTCCCAAGGCAGTGCAAGCATTGGCAATTTCAAGAATGTTCATGTGGAAGTCATGAATACACTCTTCCTCCTTCATCTTCAGATTTTCGAATTTTGTAGCCAGGAGTTGCAATCTGGACATCTTCACTTTGGAGGTTCCTTCATGAGTGATTTTCAGGATCTCCCATGCATCTTTGGCCACTGTGCAAGTGTTGATCAGTCTGAAGATGTTCTTGTCAACTCC
The DNA here is from genome assembly GCF_004193775.1 of Glycine soja. Lineage (NCBI taxonomy): Eukaryota > Viridiplantae > Streptophyta > Magnoliopsida > Fabales > Fabaceae > Glycine > Glycine soja. The sequence continues at coordinate 17,394,780 of NC_041002.1, read as the reverse complement.
ATTGAATAGTGCATTCAAAGCTTTGGAGTTTCCAAGTGCCAATTCGTCCTCTTCTTTAGTCCAGTCTTCTTCTGGCTTCAATTCATCAGTGGGCTTTCCTTCTGTGTCCAGCATCTTGGGATGTTCCCAGCCTTTGATGACAGCTTTCCAGGTTCTGCTATCCAGTGATTTGAGGAAGGCCACCATTCTTGCTTTCCAGTATTCATAGTTGCTTCCATCAAGAATTGGTGGTCTGTTCACTGGTCCTCCTTCTTTCTCCATGTTCATCAGAATTTATCTCCCCAGATCTCACTCTGTGATTTCGAGTGTTGGCTCTGATACCAATTGAAATTCTGATACCAGGGGACAGATGTCGTACAGGATGTCACGACATCATGCTTCAGAACATGCAGTTTATGTGTGTCCGTATGAACAGATTAAACAAGTAAATAACACAAGAGAATTGTTTACCCAGTTCGGTGCAACCTCACCTACATCTGGGGGCTACCAAGCCAGGGAGGAAATCCACTCTCAATAGTGTTAGTTCAAGGTCTAACAACCCCTGTTTACAACCTTCTCACCTAACCACTACCCGTGCGATCTCTACCTAAGACCCAATCTTAGATATGAGAACCTCTGCTCACTCCCTCTCACTCACACTCTCGTGTTTACAATTAATTCAAAGACACATCAGAGATCAACTCTGTACAAAAGGGATCAACCCTACACAATAGAGATCAACTCTAGACACACGGTCCAACACTTGATGTTAGGATAACACCAAGGTGGCTCACAAAACACTCAAGTCCCAAAACTCATAAAATAACTCTTTAATCCCGGACTCGGTACAGAACTCGTGCAGCCTCCATGATTATATAGCCGTGTACGATTCTGGGCTGCAAGTTCTTGATGCTGGAGGAGATCTATCTTCTTCTGAAAAATCTGCAGTTAAAGAACTAAAAGATAACTTTTGATCTTTTAGTTTGAATCTTTAATCTTTAATCTTTAATCCCTGAACGAACTCTTCTACTTTGAAATTCGAACTTTAATGATCTTTTAATTCGTTCCTAAAGATAGATCTTCTAATCTCTTGCTAACTGCACAATAATCTGTTAAAGATATAACAGATTTATATGTCCAGTATTATCGGGCCAGATGTCAGGACATCGTATCCGACATCTTGGATCCTGCAGCTTCAATGCTTCACTTGACTTTTATCTTGCATTGTACAGCACTTCCAGTATTCTCGAGCAGGATGTCAGGACATTGTATCCGACATCGTGGATCCTTCAACTTCAATTCATCACTTGACACTTTATCTTGCCTTGTGCATTATGCAGCCCGATCTTATTCCTTGACATAACGTTGGACATCATGTGCAGCAACTCCAGCTTTCCTTCATTGTCTAAGTGCTTATGTTTTAACAAAATCTTAGCCAACCTTTTTAAACTCAGTAGTGCTAAGCACTAACACTATTTACAAAATAATCCTAAAAATTAAATTGCTAATCTTCTATCCTAAGGTTTCAACAAAAGCAAAAACATAAATAAAGTGAGGTACTTACTTGGATCAAAGGTGCTTTGTGAAGACTAACAGAAGATGCCAGAAGGATGCACAAGTGCAATGCACAAGTATTTGGGAGAGAGAGAGATTATAGCGGATGTGTTTTAGAAAAGCTGAGTGAATGTGAGTGTAACTGCCGTTACACTCCCTTATCTATTTTGCAACCTACTTGCTTAGCGAGTGCGGCTGCTAAGCGGTAGTGAGAAACGTTTGGTTTCTTAACACGCTCGCTTAGCGGGCCGTTTCGCTGACCCCAAGCCCAAATTTTGAAATTCATTTTTTTTTGTTTGGGCTTAGCACAAATAGACGCGCTCAATGAGTTGTGCAGATGAAAATTCCTGCAACTCTCGCTATGCTAGGCCCATGGCCAGCTTAGCTGATATACTTCATGCTACATAAGAGGGGTATGCGCTTAGCGCATAAGTACACGCTTAGAGCTATCTAGGCCGCAAAGAATAGGGCTTAGCACAAGGTGACTGCGCTTAGCCACTAAATATGATGCGCTTAGCGGATGGCTCTGGCTTAGCCCAATTCAGATCGAGCTAAATTTGGCTTAGCTCAGCCATGATCAGCTTAGCTAGCCTAAATATCTAAAGATGTAGGGGTTGATGCGCTCAGCGCCATTACGACGCGCTTAGCGCATTGAAGACATGCGCTTAGCCAGAGGGGCTGCGCTTAGCCAGAGGATTGTTTTTCAGAAAAAAAAATTTCTAAGTTAAGATCAGTCCCCTTTTAAAAGAAACCCTTATATCTATCATTAAAAACAAGCTAATAAACCCCTTTTTCAATGATCACCAAGCAAATTCTAACTTATGTAATGCATGAAAACAAAATGAAAGAAATCAGCACTGGGTTGCCTCCCAGGAAGCACTTATTTAACGTCATTAGCTTGACGCATATACCTCAATGGGTGATATCAACTTTGTCCTTTAACTTCAGAACCTCCTTATCACCCTCCATCACTTGCAAGTAGACATTCTGATCTAGTACATGCTTGTTTTCTTCAAATAGATCAAAATTGATCATCTGATCTTCAAAACCCATTTCTAGTTTCTTTCTTCCCATGTCAACTACGCAGCTTGCAATTAACATATAGGGGTGTCCTAAAATGATGGGAACCTCATGGTCTTCATCCACATCCATGACCACAAAGTTAGCTAGAAAGACTTAACTCTTATCAGGACATCTTCAATTACCCCATACGACCTTGTGATGGATCGGTCAGCAAGCTGTAAGGTCATTTTGGTGGGCATGATTTCCAACTCTCCCAACCTTCTACACATGGAGAGTGGCATTAAGTTGATGCTGGCTCCCATGTCAATGAGAGCCTTCCCCACTGTGACTTCACCTATTGAACAAGGAATAGTCACACTTCCAGGGTCCTTGTGTTTTGGTGGAAGGATTTTCTGTATCACAGCACTACGGTTGTTGTCCACAATGATATTCTCTTAGTGAATGTACTTGTTCTTCCTTGTCAACATATATTTCAAAAACTTTGAGTAGAGTGGCATCTGCTACAAAGCTTCTCCAAAAGGCATAGTTATTTCCAATTTCTTGAAAATGTCTAGGAATCTCACCAGATGGTGGTTCTTATCGTTCTTGGAAGGTACCATGGGATATGGCACTTTCGTACCCTCCTCTGAAGCTTTTTCTTTCCTCTTTTCTCTTGCTTTTTCACTCCTACTCTTTTCTTCATCTTTATTTTTTTCAAATTTTTCTTTTTCTTCTTTTTCTTTGTCTTTTCCTCCCTCTATTTCTTTTTCTTGGTCTTTTATTTCTTTCTCTTCGACCATTATTTGTTTTTCCCTCCTCTGACTCATTGCATCTGTTACCTCCTCGTTCGTTTTCTCAATACTGTCCTTCACAACAGTTTATTCTTTCAAGGCCACAGTATCCTCATCTTCAACTGCCAAACGCTTCTTGTTTCTTGTCATCACAACATTACATTCTTCTTTAGGATTCTTCTCAGTATTTGCCCCAAAGCTGTTGGATGATTTCTTAGCTAACTGTTTGGCTAGTTGACCCACCTGGGTCTCAAGGTTCTTCAATGCTGACTCAGTGCTTTTGTAATTAGACATGGTCACTTGCATGAATTGAGCCAGGGTTTCTTCCAGTTTGGTAGTCCTCTGGAAAATATTAGGTCCTTGTTGAGGCGGCCTGTTGGAAGGTCCACCATGGTCCTTATTGAATTGGTTACCAGGGTGTGATCTCCATTGTCCTTGTTGATTGTAGGGACCTTGTTGGAAACCTGAGAATCCTCCTTGGTTGTATCCTTGCCTTTGTTGATTTCCCATGTAACTAACTTCCTGCATTTGTTCTTTAAAAGGAATACAATGGCCAGATTCATGAGTGATGTAAGCTCCATTGGAGCTTGTAGGCCTAGGATCTTCTTCATCAATGGATTCTTTTGCTTCTTGGAAGATGAATGACAGTGGAATGGAGAAGGAAGAGAGAGAGGAGACGCCACTTCAAGGAGAAGATGAGTCTAGAGGAAGCTCACCACCATAGGAGGCCATGGATAAGAGCTTGGAGGAAGATGGAGATGAATGAAGGGAGAGAGAGAGAAGAGCATGAATTTTTGTGATCTAAAAGAGCTCTGAAATTTGAAGTTTAATTTTCAAATGATCAAAGTTGAAAAAAATGCACACACATGACCTCTATTTATAGCCTAAGTGTCACACAAAATTGGAGGGAAATTTGAAGTTCAATTCAAATTTCACTTGAATTTGTGGAGCCAAACTTTGGAGCCAAAATTTCACTAATTATGATTAATGAATTTTAGTTATGGTTCAGCCCACTAATCCAAGATCAATTCCAAGATTCTCCACTAAGTGTGCTTAGGTATCATGAGGCAAGTAAAGCATGAAGGACTTGCACAAAGTGTGACTATATGATGTGGCAATGGGGTGTAGTAAGCAAATGCTCACCTCCCCCTCTAAAATTTAATTGGATTGGGCTTCAACCAATTCAATTAAATTTATTTCCAACTACACACATCAAATATTCACTTAGTGCACGTGAAATTACAAAACTACCCTTAATACAAAAACTAGTCTAGGTGCCATAAAATACAAGGGCTGAAAAATCCTATATTTCAAGGATACCCTAGCTACATTATGGAGCCCTAAATATAATGACATCCTAGTCTAACAAGGGAAGTCCACCAATATAGGGAAGTCCACCAAAAGGTGGCTTCATTCAAGGGAAGTCCACCAATAGAGGGCATACCCTTGAAAGCTAAGGGTAGCCAATGGAACTTTTCTCTCTTCACTAATATGATGACAAGCAAAGAGTTGTTCAACCTTTATTTCCATATCTAAGTAGGCCTCAACATTATCTTTTCCATGGAAATATGGGAGGCTAATGTTAACCTCTCGAGGCCTTCTATCCTTTTCTTTTCTTTGGGAGTGATGTTTAGCATGTGAACTATGGTGCCCTCTATAATAGTCGCTAAGTTCTTCACTTAAACTCTTGCAAGAGTCATGACTACTAAAGGAGGCATGTTTTTCTCTTTTCATTTCTTTCATTATTTTTCTTCTTTCTTCCTCTCTTATTTTCTCTCTTTCATCTTGACTTATTTCTTCCACTCTTTTTTTACCTTTTTCTTTTCTCTCTTGTTTTTCTTTCCACAACCTAAGGGATCTCAACTCATCTAATATCTTATACAAGGGGTCCTTAGGAGTAGAACCCTCACCATTAACACTAGATGAAGAATGAAGACTCATGTTGGTTCCTAAGTTGTGGTTCTTTCTTGTTGGGGGTTTGAAAACAAAAGGTAAAATAAACTATGATTGAAACTAGCCAATATATACACTAAAAGAGGTGTGAAAGATAAGGTAAAAACTAATTGGTAAAAGGTAAGCTATCTAGGCGGTTTGACAATGGAAGATAAAGGAAATAAGCTATGAAAGTAAGCAAGAAATGTAAACTAGGCGAATCCTAAGAGTGATTGGATGACCTCATTTAAGGTTCCCAACAAAACACTCACTATCCTAAGAGAAAATTGACTAAAATTATTACACACAAATAAAAGTAGGGTGACCTATTGGAGGCTCCTAACTTACTTCCAATGAAAGGCCTTTTAGTTACAAAATTTGAAAGCAAAGCAAATTGCCAATTACAAAATTACAAAAAAAAGTCCTCAATTATGGTGGCTATTCTCTCTTTGGTGTTTCACTCAATTTGGAGTGCTTCTTAGTCCAATAGCTCTTAAGGTGGTTGGCCCCTTGCTTCTTGACTCAAATTCTTCAAGGTATGGCACCAATGCTCCTTTCCAATTCCCTATATGGCAACTCACAAGCAAGGAAACAAAGAGGCAAGCAATAACCAAAGACCAAAAGAAAATGAAATGAAAGCTAAACCAATAGATTTTTAACAAGACAAATTTTCAAGGATTATTCAGCAATTAAAGAAATGAAAAGCACACAAAAGAAAGCTAGGACTCAAAGAGAAACTTAGAATGGCTCTAGAGTAGAGTAAAAAAAAACAAAAAAAAAAGACTCAAGAAACCTCTAGTTTTGGCACTTGTTTTGACAATAATTTTCAATTGACATTTCAGAACTAGGATTGGTATAAAATAGGCACCAATTATAGAACAAATTTTGAGCCAAAACAACAAGCACACTTCCCTTTCACTCTTTTTTTCCTGGACACTGATTTTTCTGCCAACTTGTGTGATTTTTCTATTTTTTCCTTTAATCCAAATCGCTTGGTTCTTTTGTTATAATTTTGTTCCAGATATCTAGAAAATTCAGTAAACAATTCAGCTCAAAACACGTAGTGACCAATTCCCAGTAATTTATACAAGTTTGTATGTTCAAGCTGCCAGCACCAGTGATTTCAACCTAGAAATCAAGTGTAGTGTTTATGTTGCTTAAGGCTTGGATAGTTACAATTTGTGTTTGCTTATGCTCAATTATCTTGAATAGCACAATTCAAGAGAGCTTAAGACTTATTTGATTCACAAATCCAGCCACAACTCAGCACCACAACTCAACTTCATCATAGGCATCATGTAGGAATCTTAGAAAACAAAAAAAGAGTTCAACAAGACTACTTCTATGAATTGATTTAGAACATGTTATGAACTAAATAACATGCATGAATTAGACTCAAAATTAAAAAGATAGGCTAAGAATGACAAGAATACATGAACAAATGTATCTAGAATTCAATAAACAACATAAAAATTCAACACAAAGAGGACGTGTAGTCCTCTAAAGGCGAGGACGTGTAGTCCTCTGAAGGCGACGCCGTGTAGCACTGTGAAGGTGAGGACGTGTAGTTGTCTGATGGCGAGGGTGTGTAGCCCTCGAAAGGCGAGGACGTGTAGTCCTCTGAAGTTGAGGACGTGTAGTCCAACGAAGGCGAGGGCGCGTAGCCCTCTGAAGGCGAGGACGCCTAGTCCTCTCATGGCGAGGGCGTGTAGCCCTCTAAAGGTGTGGACGTGTAGTGCTCTGAAGGCGAGGACGTGTACTCCTCCGAGGGTTAGGACGTGCAGCCCTCTAAAGGCGAGGACGTGTAGTCCTCTAAAGGCGAGGGGGTGCAGCCCTCTAAAGGCGAGGAAGTGTTGTCCTCTAAAGGCGAGGACGTGTAGCCCTCTAAAGGAGAGGACGTGTAGTCCTCCAAAGGTGAGGACGTGCAGTCCTCTGAAATTGAGGACGTGTAGTCCTTCGAAGGGGAGGACGTCTAGTCCTATGATGGTGAGGGAGTGCAATCCTCTAAAGGCGAGGGCATGTTATCCTCAAAAGGTGATGACGTGTAGCCCTTTGAAGGTGAGGACGTGCAGTCCTCTGAAGGTGAGGACGTGTAGTCCTCTGACGACGAGGGCGTGCAGCCCTCCAAAGGCGAGGATGTGAAGTCATCTGAAGGCGAGGATGTGTAGCCCTTTGAAGGTGAGGATGTCCAGTCCTCTGAAGGCGAGGACGTGTAGTCCTCTGAAGGTGAGGACGTGTAGCCCTTTGAAGGTGACGACGTGCAGTCCACTGAAGGCGAGGACGTGTAGTCCTCTGAAGGTGAGGATGTGTATCCCTCTAAAGGTGAGGACGTGTTGTCCTCTGAAGGCGAGGACGTGTTGTCCTCTAACGGCAATGGCGTCCAGCCCTCCAAAGGCGAGGACTTGTAGTTCTCTAAAGGCGACGACGTATAGCCCTGTGAAGGTGAGGACGTGTAGTGGTCTGATGGCGAGGGTGTGTAGCCCTCGAAAGGCGAGGACGTGTAGTCCTCTGAAGTTGAGGACGTGTAATCCAACGAAAGCGAGGGCGCGTAGCCCTCTAAAGACGAGGACGCGTAGTCCTTTGATGGCAAGGGAGTGTAGCCCTCTAAAGGTGAGGACTTGTAGTCCTCTCAAGGCGAGGACGTGTAGTCCTTCGATGGTTAGGATGTGCAGCCCTCCAAAGGCGAGGACGTGTAGTCCTCTGATGGCGAGGACGTGTAGTCCTCTAAAGGCGAGGGCATGCGGCCCTCTAAATGCGAGGAAGTGTTGTCCTCCAAAGACGAGGACGTGTTGTCCTCTGAAGGCGAGGACGTGTAGCCCTCTGAAGGTGAGGACGTGCAGTGCTCTGAAGGCGAGGACGTGCAGTCCACTGAAGGCGAGGCCGTGTAGCCCTCTGAAGGTGAGGACGTGCAGTCCTCTGAAGGCGAGGACGTGTAGTCCTCTAACAGCGAGGGCGTGCAGCCCTCCAAAGGTGAGGATGTGTAGTCCTCTGAAGGCGACGACGTGTATCCCTCCAAGGGTAAGGATGTGCAGCCCTCTAAAGGCGAGGACGTGTAGTCCTCTAAAGGCAAGGGCGTGCCACCCTCTAAAGGCGAGGAAGTGTTGTCCTCCAAAGGCGAGGACGTGTAGTCCTCTGAAAGCGAGGGCGTGTAGCCCTCTAAAGGTGAGGACGTGTAGTCCTTCGAAGGTGAGGACATGCAGTCCTCTAAAGGCGAGGACATGTAGTCCTCTAACAGCGAGGGCGTGCAGCCCTCCAAAGGTGAGGACGTATAGTACTCTGAAGGCGACGACGTGTAGCCCTCTGAAGGTGAGGACGTGTAGTCCTCTGATGTTGAGGGTGTGTAGCACTCTAAAGGCGAGGACGCGTAGTCCTCTGAAGGTGAGGGCGTGTAGCCCTACGGAGGCGAGGGCGCGTAGCCCTCTGAAGGCGAGGACGCGTAGTCCTCTGATGGCGAGGGCGTGTAGCCCTCTAAAGGCGAGGACGTGTAGTCCTCTAAAGGCGAGGATGTGTAGTCCTCTGAAGGCAAGGGCGTGTTGCCCTCTAAAGGCGAGAACATGTAGTCCTCTAAAGGCGAGGGCGTGCCGCCCTCTAAAGCGAGGGCGTGTAGCCCTCTGAAGGTGAGGACGTGTAGTCCTCTGATGTCGAGGGTGTGTAGCCCTCTAAAGGCGAGGACGTGTAGTCCTCTGAAAGTGAGGGCGTGTATCCCTACGAAGGCGAGGGCGCGTAGCCCTCTGAAGGCGAGGACGTGTAGTCCTCTGATGGCGAGGGCGTGTAGCCCTCTAAAGGCGAGGACGTGTAGTCCTCTAAAGGCGAGGATGTGTAGTCTTCTGAAGGCAAGGGCGTGTTGCCCTCTAAAGGCGAGAACGTGTAGTCCTCTGAAGGTGACAACGTGCAGTCTTTTGTAGGCGAGGGCGTGCAGCCCTTTGAAGGCGAGGACGTGTAGTCCTCTTATGGCGAGGACGTGTGGTTCTCCAAAGGCGAGGGCATGCAGCCCTCTAAAGGCGAGGAAGTGTTGTCCTCCAAAGGCGAGGACGTGTAGTCCTCTGAAGGCGAGGGCGTGTAGCCCTCTAAAGGCGAGGACGTGTAGTCCTCTGAAGGTGAGGACGTGCAGTCCTCTAAAGGCGAGGACGTGTAGTCCTCTAACGGCGAGGGCGTGCAGTCCTCTAAAGGCGAGGACGTGTAGCCCTCTAAAGGCGAGGACGTGTAGTCCTCTAAAGGCGAGGATGTGTAGTCCTCTGAAGGCAAGGGCATTTTTCCCTCTAAAGGCGAGAACGTGTAGTCCTCTGAAGGTGACGACGTGCAGTCTTTTTTAGGCGAGGGCGTGCAGCCCTTTGAAGGAGAGGACGTGTAGTCCTCTGATGGCGAGGACGTGTGGTTCTCTAAAGGCGAGGGCATGCAGCCCTCTAAAGGCGAGGAAGTGTTGTCCTCCAAAGGCGAGGACGTGTAGTCCTCTGATGTCGAGGGTGTGTAGCCCTCTAAAGGCGGGGACGCGTAGTCCTCTGAATGTGAGGGCGTGTAGCCCTACGAAGGCGAGGGCACGTAGCCCTCTGAAGGCGAGGACGCGTAGTCCTCTGATGGCGATGGCGTGTAGCCCTCTAAAGGCGAGTACGTGTAGTCCTTTAAAGACGAGGATGTGTAGTCCTCTAAAGGCAAGGGCGTGTTGCCCTCTAAAGGCGAGAACGTGTAGTCCTCTGAAGGTGAGGACGTGCAGTCTTTTGTAGGCGAGGGCATGCAGCCCATTGAAGGTGGGGGTACTAGTACCCAAGGCGAGGACGTGTTGCCCTCTAAAGGCGAGGACGTGTAGTCCTCTGAAGGTGAGGACGTGTATCCCTACGAAGGCGAGGGCGCATTGCCCTCTGAAGGCGAGGACGCGTAGTCCTCTGATGGCGAGGGCGTGTAGCCCTCTAAAGGCGAGGACGTGTAGTCCTCTAAAGGCGAGGATGTGTAGTCCTCTGAAGGCAAGGGCGTGTTGCCCTCTAAAGGCGAGAATGTGTAGTCCTCTGAAGGTGACGACGTGCAGTCTTTTGTAGGCGAGGGCATGCAGCCCATTGAAGGTGGGGGTACTAGTACCCAAGGCGAGGACGTGTTGCCCTCTGAAGGCGAGGACATGTAGTCCTCTGATGGTGAGGACGTGTATCCCTACGAAGGCGAGGGCGCGTTGCCCTCTGAAGGCGAGGACGCGTAGTCCTCTGATGGCGAGGGCGTGTAGCCCTCTAAAGGCGAGGACGTGTAGTCCTCTAAAGGCGAGGATGTGTAGTCCTCTGAAGGCAAGGGCGTGTTGCCCTCTAAAGGCGAGAACGTGTAGTCCTCTGAAGGTGACGACGTGCAGTCTTTTGTAGGCGAGGGCGTGCAGCCCTTTGAAGGCGAGGACGTGTAGTCCTCTAAAGGCGAGGGCATGCAGCCCTCTAAAGGCGAGGAAGTGTTGTGCTCCAAAGGCGACGACGTGTAGTCCTCTGAAGACGAGGGCGTGTAGCCCTCTAAGGGCGAGGACGTGTAGTCCTCTGAAGGTGAGGACGTGCAGTCCTCTAAAGGCGAGGACGTGTAGTCCTCTAACGGCGAGGGCGTGCAGTCCTCTAAAGGCGAGGACGTGTAGCCCTCTAAAGGCGAGGACGTGTAGTCCTCTAAAGGCGAGGATGTGTAGTCCTCTGAAGGCAAGGGCGTTTTGCCCTCTAAAGGCGAGAACGTGTAGTCCTCTGAAGGTGACGATGTGCAGTCTTTTGTAGGCGAGGGCGTGCAACCCTTTGAAGGCGAGGACGTGTAGTCCTCTGATGGCGAGGACGTGTAGTTCTCTGAAGGCGAGGGCATGCAGCCCTCTAAAGGCGAGGAAGTGTTGTCCTCCAAAGGCGAGGATGTGTAGTCCTCTGATGTCGAGGGTGTGTAGCCCTCTAAAGGCGGGGACGCGTAGTCCTCTGAATGTGAGGGCGTGTAGCCCTACGAAGGCGAGGGCGCGTAGCCCTCTGAAGGCGAGGACGCGTAGTCCTCTGATGGCGATGGCGTGTAGCCCTCTAAAGGCGAGTACGTGTAGTCCTTTAAAGACAAGGATGTGTAGTCCTCTGAAAGCAAGGGCGTGTTGCCCTCTAAAGGCGAGAACGTGTAGTCCTCTAAAGGTGAGGACGTGCAGTCTTTTGTAGGCGAGGGCATGCAGCCCTTTGAAGGTGGGGGTACTAGTACCCAAGGCGAGGACGTGTTGCCCTCTGAAGGCGAGGACGTGTAGTCCTCTGAAGGTGAGGACGTGAAGTCCTCTGATGGCGAGGACATGTAGTCCTCTAATGGTGAGGGCGTGTAGCCCTCTGAAGGTGAGGGCGTTCAGCCCTCTGATGATGAGGACGTGTAGTCCTTTAAAGGCAATAGGTTCTAGTACCCAAGGGTCCACCCTTTTGAGAAAGCATGAGATTGACTCATTGAGAGGGCCGATCATCCCAAACTTAAAAGTTGGGACATTAGAAGTTGGAAATCTATGCAGTTGACATGATTTTTAGGGATGCAAATGCATGCAACCTTTGTCTTGAAATGTGGTAAATGCGGACTTCGTATGCAACAATGCAATGTAATGGAAAGTTGTACAATTTTCATGACATTCTTTCCCTATTTTGTAATTTTGATTTGATTTGATTTTTTTGGAAAACACAGATTGACTGTCCTTTTGAAAGAGGTGATAATTCATGCAACCTTATCCTATCTTTTGCAAATCTTTCTGGGAACTCCCTCAGAGTGTATGTTCTGTTTGATTTAGTCACTTGACCATTTTGGAGTGACGGCGATGGAGCCGTTTGACGTTTAATCAATCCATTGAAATTCCAGGGTTTGTCCCCCTTTTTTTTGTTTAAAAACATAGACGGGTGAGAACTTTTGATCTACCCCTATGTTCACTTGAGGCTTATGCACGATGCCCCTCATTGCCCCCGTGTAAGGCTTTGAGGTACCAATTGTTATCTTTCGTCATGACCTTGTAGCTGGGAACCTATTGGGTGAGAACTTCTAATCTGCCCCTAGGTTTACTTGAGGCTCATGCACGGTGCCCCTCATTGCCCCAGTGTAAGGCTTTGAGGTACCAATCGTTGTCTTTCGTCATGACCTTGTAGCAGGGAACCTATTGGGTGAGAACTTTTAATCTACCCCTAGGTTCACTTGAGGTTCATGCACGATGCCCCTCATTGCCCCAGTGTAGGGCTCTGAGGTATCCATCTTTGTTTTCACAACCTGGTAGTAAGGAAGAATGAAAGAAGCAGTTGATTCTTGCAAAAAGAATTTTCCAAGGACGAGAAATAGTTGAAGGATTTTTTCAATCGACGGATTAAGTCAAATGACTCCTATTCTTGATAACTCACTTCTCTCTAAAAAGACAAAATTTCTGGAATGATAAAATGAGGTCACATGAATGTCTATATTTTTACTTGAAAACACAGTCAATCAAATGCTTTTTTTTCTTTTTGAACTTTTCTGCTTTACTCATTGTTTATGGCACCCCACCAACGTGCAGGATGAGTAATCTCTGATTGAGCAGTCTTAGAAGTCAACACTCAGGAGCGCAGGTCGCTTTGAGCAAACAAACCAATGGCTTACACTCACATTCCGGTGGAAGTTGAATAAGAAAAGATGTGTTTGTGAGAGGATGAGAGAGACAAAGATGTCAAATTTATCCATATTATTTAGCATTGTAATTGTGGTTTACAATAATGGCCTAAACTTGAAAATCCTAATGAGTCATCAGAGACATCTAACAATAGCTTTCAAAACTGTCCCATGTGTGGTGTCGCTTGTTGATGTTAGGATTCACAAGCGGTTCTCCACAAATTTCAGCCAGCCCGCATCAATTAGACCTTGCACCATATGCTTCAGGGCCCTACAATGCTCAATGGAACATCCCAGAACTTCTCCATGACAAGCACACATTGCGTTCGAGTCGTATCCTCGGAGAAATGGAGGTTGGGGAACCTTGGTTGGGGTTATGGCTACTGTCATACCCTAATTTCGTCCGGGGACCATCCGATGTTGGGATGCGACCCTCGTTTGACCACTTCGAGGTATTTGGCACCCATCGTTAGGCAATTTGTGAAGTTCCGAGACATGCCGGAAGCCAAAAGAAAAGCGTTGTAGCACAATCCGCGAAGTTCCGTGACATGCCGGAAATTAAAAGGAAGTGTTAGTGCACAATCCGTAAAGTTTCGTAACATTCTGGAAGGCAAAAAAGGGATGATTCGTAAGGTTCCGCAACATTACGGAAAGAAAACAAGTATCGTTACGAAAATCGTAAGTTTTCGTAACTTTACGGAAAAAGAATCACCAAAAAAGGGCAGGGGGTGTATTTAGTAAAAATAAGGGTTCAAATAGCAACCAGGCTCACTAGGGCCTTCCTGGATGTTCCTCCAGAAGGCGGTTGCTTCGGGAGGAAGCAACCTAGCTCGCCTGGGCGAGCTGGGTGGCAAGCTCCTCCCCTATTTTCCTATAAATAGGGGGAGGAGTGAAGGAGAAAAATGTTCAGCCCTTCTGGTATTTCGAGATCACTTGAAACTAGTGAGAAAAATTGTTTCCGTGAAGAAAATCCAAGCTGAAGCGCTTCCGTAACGTTTTCGTGGGTGATTTCGCGAAGATTTTCAACTGTTCTTCGACGTTCTTCGTTCGTTCTTTGTCGTTCTTCGGTCTTCAACCGGTAAGTTCCTGAAATCGAACTTTTCAATTCATTCTATGTACCCTTAGTGGTCCTCATTTGTTTTCACGTGCTTTTATTTTCATTTCATTTACTTTCCATACCCCTTTTGACGTGCTTTAGTCATTTACTTAAGTCATTTTCTCCTCTAATAAAAAATAAAATAAATTTCCACCAATCATTTGAATTGTAACATCCGTTAATTTCTGTTAAAATGAAATCCGACCGTTCAGTCATGCCGTAACCACTTTGGAAACCAAAAAGAGGTAAAATAATAATATAATTATAAAAAATATCTTTTAGTAAAATAAATAAAAAAAAATCAATCGGACGCTTTTCTTTGAGATTTCTCGTTCTTAAATCGAATCGACTAATAACCAAAGTGAAACTAAGGCTAAAATCAATTCATAAACCAAACTTTGGTCATCGCCTAAAAAAGCCATTTTCAAAGGTCCAACGCCTTGAAATGGTCTTTTCCGCTTTTATTGGTTAAGTGTAGATTTCTAAAAAGCCTAAAATCAATATATAACTTTGTTACCTCTTTCAAAAATAAAGAAATCATTAATGGTCCAATGCCTTAATGTTTTCTCCATTTTCAAAAGAATCGAAAGATTGTCTAATGGTCCAACGCCTTAAATGACCTTTCATTCAATAAAAACATATCTTGCAAAAAAGGATAAAAAATAACTTAACCAAAACGCTTTGTTCACAAAAGAACTACGCAGGTCTGATTTTGTCATCACAATTGAGGAATACGTAGGAGCAAAGGGAAACACCTTTGTCGACCACAAAAAGATAAAAACATAAAAAGGCATAAAAAAGACATAAGAACGTAAAAAGGGAAAAGAATATAAATTGAAGTCATATTTGCACATTTGATTAAAGGCCGCCGTCTCTTGTGACGGACGCGTGGGGTGCTAATACCTTCCCCGTGCGTAAATACAACTCCCAAACTTTTCACTTAGGGTTCGTAGATCACGTCTTTTCCTGTTTTTCCGATGTTTTCCTCAAATAAACGTTGGTGGAGACTCCGCGCATATTCCTTTCTTGGAGCACGCACCCGCGAGTCACGCGTCGCCCTCCCACCGAAGAGTGGGTTGCGACAGTTGGCGACTCCACTGGGGACTGTTTTTAGAGAGTTAGGCAATTTAATCTTGTGCAAATGTTTTACCATGACTTTCTCCTTTGTTGGCTTCCCTTTATTTTTCTTATGTTCTTGTATATATAACTCTTTAATGCTTTTTGTGCGTTTTAAAGTGTATACATGAGGTAAATATTTATTCATTTGATGCACACAAACACCAACACTATTTGCACACACGGTGAGTTGAAAAAAAGGGCCCTATACCCGGGCTCGTGGGAACATAAGGAGTGGAGGTGAATCTGTGATCATGCTAGGTCTCCGAGTTGCTTGGTTATAGTAAACCCTCATCTAGAGTTTTTCTCTTTGATAATATATTGTTGCTAGTAGTCCCTACTGCTGCAATATGTTCTTCGAAGGGGATGATACCTCTAGAGACCATCAAGAGAGATATGACCACCTAGGGAATTATCACTAAAAGCCTAATTAGCTCCCTCCCATATAGGTCCCTTGAATAGGGGCACGAAGCGGATACGCTGCGTGCCATTTTTTCACACTGCTATGCATAAGTGTCATGTACCCTTTTGCTTATATTTTGTGAATATTGTCATACTATGTACATTCCCGTGTTGCGCCTTTCGCATATGCATCACGCACGGGTTCTGTCTTGATCCCCTCTCTTTAACAAACCAACGGAGGGTCCGTGTCACCTTCTTAAATACATATGTTGGGCACCTTGCTACCCCAAGACGTTGTATCTAAGAAGGAGACAATTTCCCGGGCTCCCGTATTCATAAATTGCATATGTGTCATATGCATTTCTTCATGCATTCATCCATTCCACCCATGATAGATGTCGGAGTTTTGATTCACACCGATTTTTGTTCACTTTAGTAAAACATGGGATCAAGTCAAATGCTTTCGCTTAAAAAGAGATCCTATCAAGTCAAGGTCAAGAGCCTAGGGATCACCAGTCTAAAAGAGTTAGGGCAGTTGATGGGTCAGCTCCAACGGCAAGCTTTTCGCAAAGTTTACGGTAAAATCTGGGACCTAGCCATGGTAGAAGTCTCCATAGAGGCCATTGCCTCCTTCGCTATGAGAAGTTGATAGGCTACATGCCTTCCAGCTTCACGGACTTGGTATTCGCCGGGGAAAGAATTGAAGAAGGGTTGAAAAGAGGGAAGTTCGATTACGTTTCCTCCACAAGTACCCATGCTAAAAGAATCGGAGCAACTGGGGCAAAAAGAAAGGAGGGAGATACCCATGCCGTCACTTCAGCGCCTGCATGGGTCAAGCCCCCGCAGACCTCTCATGGAACACATCAATATGCACAACACCATCCGGCTTTTCAGTTTGCCCCGGGAACTCCTCCAATTCAGCACCCGTGCAGCCTAAGGCACCCATCCAGAGGGAGGCCCCCCAAGTTCCGGCTCCAACCATGACTCGCCCGGCCAGCAATTCCAACGCAATGAGGAACTTTCCCCCGAAGCCAATTCCAGAATTCACCCCACTCCCAATGACGTACGAAGACCTCTTGTCGTCCCTTATCACCAACCAAATGGTTGTAATAACTCCCGGGAAGATCTTCCAACCTCCTTTCCCAAAGTGGTATGATCCTAATGCAACTTGCGCATACCATGGGAAAACCCCGGGCCATTCCATCGAAAAATGCCTGGCCCTCAAATACAAGGTCCAGCATTTGATAGACGTCGGATGACTAACATTTCAAGAGGATCAGCCGAACGTGAAAACCAACCCGCTCGCCAATCATGGAGGGAGAGTGGTTAATGCCATTGAGTCAGATAGGCCGCGCAGGTCTAAGCCTTTAAGGGACGTAGTGACCCCTAGGAGGTTTATCTATGAGGCTCTACAAAAGGGGGGTGTAATTCCCCACTGTGGGCATGAAGAGGATTATTGTCTGTTGCACCCTGGCGAGCTACATAATATGGAAACATATTTGGCAGTGGAGGACCTTTTACAACAGATGATAGATCAAGGTCGACTGGAAGTTGGCAATGAGGGAAGAGAAGAGCAGCATATATGTATGCAGTCCGCGGATGAGAGAAGTTTTGGAAGGCCTAATCCTTTGGTTATATATTTCACCAAGGGCGCAACTTCACAAAAGCCCCGATACCCCTCGGAAGCTAAACTTGTCCCTTTCCCATACCAAAACAGCCACGCAGTCCCATGGAGGTACACACCTCCGAACAAAAGGGAAGAAGAAGCCACCGACATCAGTTCGTTGTCGGCCAAGGTAACCAATATCATGGGGCTGAGCGGTGTGACCCACAGCGATCGCGTGTTTGCACCCCCCGACCTACCAATTCAACCCGCGAACGTTAAGGGGAAGGCAAAGGTAGTGGAAGAAAAAGATGATAAAATGCCCCTCACTCCTAATGAGGATATTTCGGTGAAGGGTCTTCTGGAGAAAAGGGATGGTTATGGCAAGAAAGAGGTGTTGCTAGAGGAAGCCAACGAGTTTCTTCGCATAATTCAGCAGAGCGAGTTCAAGGTTATTGAGCAGCTCAACAAAACCCCGGCCAGGGTCTCGCTGTTGGAATTACTCATGAGCTTGGAGCCTCATCGGGCTTTGCTAGTAAAGGTTTTGAACGAAGCCCATGTGGCCCAAGATATCTCTATAGAAGGCTTTGGAGGGCTCGTCAATAATATCACCGCCAACAACTATCTCGCCTTCGCCGAAGAAGAAATCCCTGCCGAGGGAAGAGGGCATAACAAGGCTTTACATGTATCAGTCAAGTGCATGGACCACGTCGTAGCCAAGGTGCTTATCGATAACGGTTCCAGTTTAAACGTGATGCCCAATAGCACTTTGGAGAAATTACTGTTTAATGCTTCCCATCTAAAGCCAAGTTCCATGGTAGTCCATGCCTTCGACGGCACCCGCCGAAAGGTTAGGGGAGAGATCAACCTCCCTGTACACATAGGCCCCCATACCTGTCAGGTTACCTTTCAAATAATGGACATTAACTCCGCTTACAGCTGTCTGTTGGGGCGCCTATGGATCCATTCGGTGGGAGTCGTTCCCTCTACACTCCACCAAAAATTGAAGTTCGTAGTGGAAGGGCATTTGGTTATCGTATCGGGCGAGGAAGACATCTTGGTGAGTTGCCCGTCCTCTATGCCATATGTGGAAGCCGCAGAGGAGTCATTAGAAATGGCCTTCCAGTCTTTTGAGGTGGTTAGCACCCTTGCCTGTCCGATGCGGCAGTAATGATGGCCCGAGTGATGTTGGGGAATGGTTACGAGCCCGGAATGGGTTTAGGCAAGGACAACGGTGGCATAACCAGCCTGATAAGCGCTAAAGGAAACCGTCGGAAGTTTGGGTTAGGCTATAAACCCACACAAGCGGACATAAAGAAAGGCATTACAGGAAGGAAGAGCGGAGGTCAAGGCTCGCGATTGGGACAAGAAGTCAAAGGAGGCCCGCCCTGCCACATCAGTAGGAGCTTTATAAGCACGGGTCTAGGACACGAAGGCCAAGTCGTTGGATATGTGAAGATGATTCGCCAAGTGGGTCGGAGTTGGTATGACCATGCCCTCCTGGTTTCCGACAAGGAAATTGGCGAGTGGAGGAATGCCCGGACATTTACGCAACAAGCATAATGTAACCCTTTGTGGCTTTAAACTCTACAGTTGGGCCTAGGCTTTAGAGTTTCCTTTTGTTGAGGCTTAGTGTCTTTTGTTCCTGAATTTATAATACAAAGATCTTTCTTCATCTGTTCCTGCGTCTCTACCCATTCTCATCCATTTGCATGTTTATTTCTTTACGTTTAAAACTCCAGATCCAACGACGAGTCCCTCAAAGGTACTAATACCTGGGACCCACCCATCGATTTCGAGCAAGAAACGAATCAAATAGAAGATGAAGAGAACGAGGATGTGGGACTTCCCCCGGAGTTGGAAAGGATAGTCGCCCATGAGGACCAAGAAATGGGGCCTCATCAAGAAGAGACAGAACTAGTAGACTTAGGAACTGGCAATGGAAAAAGGGAAGTAAAGATAGGCACGGGTATGACCGCACCCATCCGTGAAGAATTAACAGCCCTGCGAAGAGACTACCAAGACATCTTTGCTTGGTCGTACCAACATATGCTCGGTTTGAGTTCTGATATTGTACAACACAGATTACCCCTAAACCCCGAGTGTTCCCTAGTAAAACAAAAAACTGAGGAGGATGAAGCCCGAGACATCCTTGGAAATAAAAGAAGAGGTAAAGAAACAATTTGACACTGGGTTTTTGGCTGTCGCTCGGTACCCATAATGGGTTGCCAACATCGTACCAATCCCTAAGAGGGATGGGAAGGTGCGAATGTGTGTGGATTATCGGGACCTGAATCGGGCCAGTCCTAAAGACAACTTTCCTTTGCCGCATATCAATATCCTCGTGCATAATACGGCCAATTTCGCTTTGTTTTCCTTCATGGATGGGTTCTCCGGTTACAATCAGATAAAGATGGCGCCGGAGGATATGGAAAATACTACCTTCGTCACCCTGTGGGGAACGTTCTGTTACAAGGTGATGTCCTTTGGACTCAAGAACACCGGGGCAACTTATCAACGGGCTATGGTAGCTTTGTTCCACGATATGATGCACCAAGAGATCGAGGTCTACGTGGACGACATAATTTCCAAATCTAAGACCGAGGAGGAACACCTTGTCAACCTGCGGAAGTTGTTCGAAAGGCTTAAGAGGTATCAATTGAGGTTAAACCCCGCTAAGTGTACCTTCGGGGTAAAATCAGGGAAGTTGCTAGGTTTCATCGTAAGCCAGAAAGAGATAGAGGTGGACCCTGAAAAGGTGAAAGCCATCCTTGAGATGCCGGAACCCCGTACCGAGAGGCAGGTCCGAGGTTTCCTAGGACGTTTGAATTATATTGCCTGGTTCATATCACAATTCACCGCTATTTGTGAGCCATTGTTCAAACTTTTATGCAAAAACCAAACCGTCTGCTGGAACGAGGATTGTCAAGAGGTGTTTGGAAGGATCAAACAGTGTCTCATGAACCCTCCTGTGCTTATGCCACCAGTACCCGGAAGGCCTCTCATTTTGTATATGATGATTTTGGATGAGTCGATGGGATGTATACTGGGGCAACATGACGAGTCCGGGAAGAAAGAGCGTGTTGTCTACTACTTGAGTAAGAAGTTCACGGCCTGTGAAATGAATTACTCCCTGCTCGAAAGAACATGTTCTGCTTTAGTCTGGGCATCCCATCGTCTAAGACAATACATGCTGAGCCATACCACCTGGTTGATATCCAAAATGGACCCGGTTAAGTACATCTTTGAAAAGCCAGCTCTCACAGGATGGATCGCCCGGTGGCAAGTCTTGCTATCCGAGTTTGATATAGTTTACATCACCCAAAAGGCGATAAAAGGGAGCGCCTTAGATGATTATTTGGCTCAGCAGCCTCTGAACAACTATCAGCCCATGCATCCCGAATTCCCGGATGAGGACATCATGGCCTTGTTTGAGGAAAAACTAGATGAGGACCAAGACAAATGGACTGTATGGTTTGATGGAGCGTCAAACGTTTTAGGCCATGGCATTGGAGCAGTATTGGTCTCTCCAGACAATCAATGTATACCTTTCACAGCCAGGCTGGGGTTTGACTGCACCAATAATATGGCTGAGTATGAAGCGTGTGCCCTGGCCGTCCAAGCGACAATTGACACTAATGTCAAACTGCTCAAAGTGTACGGGGATTCAGCACTGGTGAT
Organism: Glycine soja; assembly: GCF_004193775.1. Taxonomy (NCBI): domain Eukaryota; kingdom Viridiplantae; phylum Streptophyta; class Magnoliopsida; order Fabales; family Fabaceae; genus Glycine; species Glycine soja. The sequence continues at coordinate 17,374,052 of NC_041002.1, read as the reverse complement.
TCACTAGTTGAGAGGAGAATGGGAAACTAGAGACCCCAAGCTGATACCCTACAAAGCCTATATCAAGGAGTTGGCTGATTCCTTTGATGAGATCTCCTTCCATCATGTTCCCCGGGAGGAAAATCAAATGGCGGATGCGCTTGCTACTTTGGCGTCCATGTTCCAGCTAACACCGCACGGGGATCTACCATACATTGAGTTCTGGTGTCGTGGCAAACCCGCACATTGTTGTCAGGTGGAAGAGGAACGGGACGGTACGCCTTGGTATTCCGATATCAAGCGATATGTTGAAAGCAAAGAGTACCCACTGGAGGCTTCCGACAATGATAAATGGACGTTGAGGAGATTAGCGGCCGGTTTCTTCATAAACGGGAGCATACTATATAAAAGAAACCATGACTTGACTCTCCTGCGATGCGTGGATGCCAAAGAGGCGAACCACATGATCGAGGAAGTCCATGAGGGCTCGTTTGGAACACACGCCAATGGCCATGCTATGGCCAGAAAGATCCTGAGGGCAGGTTATTACTGGCTCACCATGGAAAGTGATTGATGCATCCATGTAAGCAAATTCCATAAATGTCAAGCGTTCGCAGACAATGTCAATGCTTCGCCACATCCTCTGAATATCATGTCTGCCCCTTGGCCTTTTTCCATGTGGGGAATAGACAACATCGGGGCCATCGAGCCCAAGGCTTCGAACGGTCATCGTTTCATTCTCGTGGCGATAGATTATTTCACCAAATGGGTCAAAGCGGCTTCTTACACCAATGTCACGAGGAGTGTAGTGGTTAGGTTTATAAAAAGGGAGCTGATTTGTCGGTACGGACACCCTAGGAAGATCATTACTGACAATGGCACCAACCTGAATAACAAGATGATGCAGGAAATGTGTGCGAATTTCAAAATCCAGCATCACAACTCCACGCCCTACCGGCCAAAGATGAACGGAGCCGTGGAAGCAGCCAACAAGAATATTAAGAAAATTATTCAGAAGATGACAGTGTCATACAAAGATTGGCATGAGATGTTGCCTTTTGCCTTGCATGGATACCGAACTTCAGTACGAACTTCTACTGGGGCAACGCCGTATTCCTTCCCAGAGGATACTAGCAATCAGGCTTAGAAGAATTAGAGTGGGCTCAAACACGCTATGACCAACTCAACATTATTGAAGGTAAGCGCTTGACGGCCATGAGCCATGGGCGCCTGTATCAACAAAGAATGAAGAATGTGATCGACAAGAAGGTACGCTTGCGCAAGTTCCATGAGGGGGACCTTGTGCTGAAAAAGATGTCCCACGCTGTTAAAGATAATCGAGGGAAGTGGGCCCTGAACTACGAGGGGCCTTTTGTTGTGAAAAGGGCTTTTTCCGGAGGGGCCCTGGTGCTTACCAACACGGATGGCGAGGAGCTACCTTCACCCGTGAACTCTGATGTTTTCAAGCGATACTATGCTTAGAATCTGGGGCAATTAAGGATGTAGCTGCATGTTCTTTTATTTTTGTGTGTTCTTCTTGGTTTCCCCCAGGGATTCCTGTCTGCTGTAATTTTCTCATCACAGTCTTCAAAAAAGAAGAGAACATGAGTTTGAGGCTTCAGTCCTCACTTTGTGCTTTAAACCATGTGCAGTCTATGATAGCCTGAGCCCTTTCGCTCAGTCCACGGGATGCCCCAAAGCGCTTAATTAAAACTGAACCTAAACCAGCTTTCATTAAAATTTTGTTGTGTTTGAAAACATTCATGCATACGCATACACATGCATATTTTGTCATAACAGGGGAAGAATCAACTGGTCGTGGTCAGATGCCAGGATGAAATTGGAGGCTGAAACCCATCAAGGTAAAACGGTAATGCGGCCACGGTTTACCACACAATGTTGTTTCCTACTTTCAGGAACTTAGGGACGGACGCAAGTAGAGGCTAGGGTCACGACCGATGGGTCGTCGTCCCTTGCCTAGCTCTGGAAAAATGGAAAGCGTCGCTGCAAGGCAGCCTAGTATCCTTTAAATTTACAGTAATTACTGTTGTGTCTTTAAAGTAAATATTGGATATCTTCCCTGAGTGGGTTCGAGTAAGCAAATGCTGCCCGTAGAAGGCCATACTTACGTCTCCCCAAAATAAAAGAAAAAAAAACAAAAAAGGGGCATTCGATTGATTGTGTTTTCAAGTAAAAATATAGACATTCATGTGACAAAAAATATCTCACAAAACATATATATGTATGTTTAGCTAGCAAGATACCTTGGATATGCATGTATATAGCAAAAATATCTCACAAAACATATATATGTATGTTTAGGTAGCAAGATACCTTGGACACGCATGTATATAGCAAAATACCTCACAAAATATACATATGTTTAGGTAGCAAAATACCTCGTGGAAAAAGAAGGAAGAAAAAAAGGAAATAAATAAAAAAAAAAAGTTGTCTAGCTAAAGAACAACATGCTTGTGAAAAGAGATAACTTCCAACTTTTCTTTGAAAGAATTCACTAATCATAACCAGTTTTTGAAAAAATGTGTATACACCTGAAAGGTAAGTGCTGTGAAAGTTTTCCGAACACACAAAATAGACCCGGATGAAAGCACAAATTGATAAAAGAACATATTTTGGAAACACTGGGTTGACTAAAATAGAGGAAATGAATCCTGAGCCCTAGCATCACATGACCATAAAAGTTTGGCACTTGAGTGTCCACATAGGTGTATAAAATTTCCAAATCATCATTGTTGCATTTGTGTCATGGAAATAATGTGGGACATCCCCTTTTACCCTTGAACCGAACCAAACCCTGACATATATCATGTCCAGCCGTGCTACAAGCCTTGAGCCAAAATCCCAATTTACCATAAACCTTGCCCTCAGAAGAAAATGATGGAAGCTTGCTTGTGGGGCTTCTATGGAGGCTGGATCTTTGAGCTTCAATGGGGTCCTTTTATGGTGATTTTCCACCATGGAGATGCAGCGGAAGACAAAGGAAAAGAGGTGAGAGGAGGCGCCATCCATTAAGGAATAAGCCATGGAGGAAGGAGCTTCACCACCAAGATGAGCCTTGGATAAGAAGCTTGGAAGGATGCTTCAATGGAGGAAAAGAAAGAGGGAGAGAAAGAGAGAGGGGGGAGCACGAAATTGAAGGAATAAAAGAGGGAGAGAAGTGGAACTTTGTAGTATGTCTCACAAGACTCTCATTTATCAAAGTTACAACAAGTGTTACACATGCTTCTATTTATAGACTAGGTAGCTTCCTTGAGAAGCTTTCTTGAGAAAACTTCCTTGAGAAGCTTCTTTGAGAAAACTTCCTTGAGAAGCTAGAGCTTAGCTACACACACCCCTCTCATAACTAAAGCTCACCTCCTTGAGAAGCTGCCTTAAGAAGATTCCTAAAGAAGCTAGAGCTTAGCTACACATACCTCTCTAATAGCTAAGCTCACCTCCTTGAGATGAGAAGCTAGAACTTAGCTACACACCCTCTATAATAGCTAAGCTCACCCACATGACAAAAAACATGAAAATACAAAAAAAATGTCCTTACTACAAAGACTACTCAAAATGCCCCGAAATACAAGGCTGAAACCCTATACTACTAGAATGACCAAAATACAAGGCCTAAACGAAGGAAAAACCTATTCTAATATTTACAAAGATAAGCAGGCTCATACTTAGCCCATGGGCTCGAAATCTACCCTAAGGCTCATGAGAACCCTAGGGCCTTCCCTTGGATCTCTAGCCCAATCTACTTGGAGTCTTCTACCCAATGCCCTTGCGGGATAGGATTGCATCAGAAAACAAAAAATAAAAAAAGAAAATTCCCAATCAAAAGAGTGTGAGAAAACAAAAAGAGAAAATTTCCGTTCAAAGATTGAGAGAAAGCAAAAAAAAAAAGGGAAATAAAATTCTCGATCAAAGATCGGAAGAAAACAGAAGAAACATGCAGAAAGGTCTTTGGACCAGACAATATCTGAACAATACAGAATTGTCACCAAGAAAAAAAAAAGGAAACCACGACCTAAATTGGCCCTCTCCCTTTGATTACCAACCAAAATCCTGTGCATTGGTGACTTGTTCGCCTCGCGCTAAATAGAAATAGAAAAGGAAAAGGACAAAAACATTCAAAGCTGAAATTCCCACAAAAAACACCATTCCCAAGAAAAAGTCCTACTGATCCATGATCATGCATGTAATCTTTGATTTGATAGGAAATGATTTGCAAGATCAAGTCATGGCATATCTATGGTTCGGAATTAGGACGAAACACTTACCTGTGTGAGATTAATACACTTTGAGTGATTTTCTTCTATTTTTGTTGAACCCAGTGTTTCCTCTAAATGGTCATTTAGAAACGAAATGCTAAACATCCAAAATCTCATTTGTGGTTATCAGAATTTCATCAGCATACTCCCCTTCCTCGGTAGACACATTGTTTTTGATCCAAAAAATATATGTTGCTCTGATTAGTTGGAAGTTTTGTCTCTTTACTAAAGCATGTTCGCATTTTAGTGAAGAAAACACCGAGACTATTTTTAGTCTCACAAGTTATCCAGAACTACGTAGGTCTGAGATCCTCATTGAGGATACGTAGGAGCAAGAGCCTCGCTTTTGTCGACCGCCCCACAATCTCTGTCATACTGACCTTGGAGTCATGTGACAAGCAGAAATACCCCAAGCGGTTATCCGCACACCTTTTTGCTATCTATAAGACTCAAAGCATGATAGCATGCAGAGACTAACATCGTCTTCTGCGCCTTTTGTCATCCAGAGGCGGCGGGCCCGATGACATGCGGGAACCATTTGGTCCCGCACTTTCTTTTGCTACCTATAGGACTCAAAGCATAATAGCATGCAGAGACTAAAGTCGTCTTCTGCACCATTTGTCATCCAGAGGCGGCGGACCCGATGACATGCGGGAACCATTTGGTCCCGCGCTTTTAAAATACTTGAGGACTCCTTATATAGCCAAAAATCTAAGACCGGTAGTTGCCGGTAGTTTTGACCGGGACTATTTGACTGTTTGTTACAAGACAAGTAGTTTCGACCGAGACTTTAATGGCTACAGGACAGGTAGTATTGTCCATCATTAATTACACATTAATTACAAACAGACGATTTTGTGACCGAAATTAAATTTAATCTAAACAGATACCAAAACAATCATCTTCGTTTTGGTAAAAGGGATCTTCTTCTTCTTCTTCGGCAGAACTTGTTTCTTCCTTCTTTGAGGATGAAACTTCTTCTTCCTGTTGTAACATTTGTAGAACTTCCTTCAGATTTTTAGCTAAGACCTCCTTTGATGTCGATCTTGCTAAAAATGCTGCCAGATGAGACTTTTGGTTCAAAAACACAGAAGTCTCTGGATCAGCCGCTTTGAGGAATTCTGGATGGGATTTGAACCATAGTTTTACTTGTTCTGGATCCGCTTTGGATGAGTCAAATTGTGTCCACCATTTTACAAATGCGTGTCTTTGTAGTGATGGATATTGGTTTGTCTTTTCAGTCTTGCTGTAACGATATTGCCATGAGAATATCCATGACAGTGCAAAGCTTGAAAAGTATTTAAGATCTGCTGGAATTCGTGATTCCTGCGAATTGTATTGTTTCTTAAATTGGGAAAATCCTTGTTGGACCGTTTCTGGGAATATCTCTGGGATTGGTCCAAAGAAGTCCCACCATTGCAAAAACCAATTGGGAAAATTGTAAATTGTGTTGGTCTTGAAATATATCAGCCATGAATGCTTGAAGCGGGTATTTTGGTGCCAAAACACCTTGGTCCAAGCATCAACGTAATCCCAATAGGTATAACCTACCGGATCAAATGGAACTGAAAATCTCTTTCCTTTGTTCAAGTCCGAACCAAAGTGTCTTGGTTGAAGAACTTTTAGTATTTGGATGGTTGAGTGGGTGTTTAAGGTTTGGTCTTTTGGATCTTTGAAATGTTTGATAGATACTGAGTTTGAATCTACCAAAATCAATTCATAAAAAGTTCTTGTCTTCAGGATGGTGGTTGGTTTATAGTGAAAGCCTGGTGGGAAAGCCTTGGCCGTCGCCTTGAAGGGATTTTTGTCCCAAAATTCAGGTTCCATCTGCAAAACAGTTAACAATTTATTTTTATAAATATAATTGTTAGTTTGTTTGGTAGGTGGTGTTTGGTCTTTGGCTGAAGGTAGTTTTCCTTTAGTATTGGTGGCTGTTTTGGTCATTGACGCATTTTGGATCATTGTTTGTAAATTTGATTCAGATTCATCATCAGATTCTGAGGCAATGTCTGCCCAAGATTTTTTGATTATTTTTGGAAATTTGGTCAGACCCATGTCTTGAAGGGCCTGAAGGGTTTCAATTGGCCAAGCATAGTCGGCCGATGTTTGTTTGGCGGTTGCCGGTTTGGGAGATTCCTGAGTGGATGGCTCAGGTTTGATTGAGGCAATCTGGGTTGATGACCCTTCTAAATTGGTTTTCTGGGTAGATGACCCAGCCTGGGTTGGTGACCCAGAAGAGGTAGATGATTTCTTCATGGTTGGTTCTGGAAGAGCCAGCCTGGCTCCTTTGCCTGTACTCCTTCCTCCCCGTAGGGAGATTCCCGATGCCTTAGGAGGCATTACCACTTTTCTGTAAGAATTCACGGGTAAGGTAGTCAGGTAGTGAATTTGAGGTGCCCTTGATGTATTCTATGTCAAAATCAAAGACACTTAAAATTGCTTGCCATCGTGCAAAAATTTGTTTTGAGGCAAGGTTTTTAACATCTTTTTGTAAAATATCTTTGGCTGATTTACAATCAACCCTGATTAAAAATTTTTGGTTTAATAAATCCGATTGAAATTTGGAAATGCACAAAACAATTGCTAAAACTTCTTTTTTAACAGTTGAATATTTTAATTGTGCAGGATTCCAATGTTTTGATGTATATGCAATGACATGATCTTGGCCATGGACTCTTTGTTTGAGGATGCCACCATAACCTATGTCTGAAGCATCAGTTTCAACAATTTCAAATGCCTGTGGAATAGGAAGATACAGACATTTAATGGATTGGACTTTGACTTTGACTTCTTTAACCGTTTGTGTATGGAGGTCAGACCAAGGAGGCGGATTTTTCTTCAGCCTATCATGTAATGGCTTGACAATATTATTTAAATAGGGGACAAATTCTCCTACGTAATTTAGACAACCTAGAAATCTTTGTAACTGGGTTTTGTCTAAGATTTGGTTGGGGAATTTGCTAGCAAACTCTATTGACCTTTCGATTGGAATGATTGTACCTTGATATATATTGTGACCAAGGAAACGAATTCGAGTTTGGAAAAGATTGATTTTTGATTTGGAGACTGCCAAACCATTTTGTTTGATGATATGTATGAAGGTTTGGAGATGTTTGAAATGTTGGTCAATGTTTTGAGAAAAGATTAAAACGTCATCTATGTAGACAATGACAAATTTTGAATAGGGATTAAAAATATCATTCATAATTTTTTGAAATTCTGAAGGGGCATTCTTCAGTCCGAATGGCATCACGTTCCATTCATATTGCCCGAAAGGTACAGTAAACGCTATTTTGTACCTATCTGATTCTTGGATTTGGATTTGCCAAAATCCAGATTTCATATCAAATTTTGAAAATATCTTTGCAGAATTTAATCTGTTAAGCAAATCTTTTTTGTTTGGAATAGGATATCTAATCCATTGTAATGCTTGATTTAATGGTTTGTAATTTATGACTAAGCGGGGTGTTCCACGCTCAATCTCAGATTGTTTGTTAACATAAAAAGCCGCACAAGACCATGGGCTTTTGCTTTTCCGGATTAGGCCTTTATCAAGCAAATCCTTGATTTCCTTTTGACAGTATTGAAGAAGTTCTTCATTCATTTGGATTGGTCTGGCTTTTGTGGGAATTTGTTTTTCCCTAAAGTCTTTCTCATAAGGGAGATCGACAATATGTTTCTTTCTGTCCCAAAATGCATGTGGCAATTCAGAACAAACGGTCGATTCAATATGATTTAATAAAGATTGAATTCTTTCTTTTACTTGGGGTTTTCCCAGTTGTATCTGAATATTATTAAAAGATACTTCTTCTTTTAAGAAGTTAATTTGATTAATCTTATTTTCTATAAGATTTATATTTCTGGAAATTGGTTTAGTAGAAAAATTAAATGTAATTTTTCTTCCTAAATGATTTGTGGTTATTCCTTCATTAGATATTTGGATGGGAAACAGGGCTCTAATGAAGGGCGTTCCTAAGATTACTTTATTCTTAAGGTTTTTTACCAGAAGAAAGTTTGTGTTAATCTTAAGACCTTGGTTTTCAATGATTGCATTTGATAGCTTAAAATTAATTTTTAATTTTGAGCCGTTTGCCGTACTTAATTTTTCTGAGGTTTTCTCAAAGAATTTTGTAGGAATTAATCCTTCTAAAATGCAGTTTGAATCAGCCCCTGTATCAAATAGGGCCATTGTTTCTAAAACGAAATCATTAATAATTATTTTTATGTTTATGTAAAATTTTTGGATTTTAATCTTGTTGATTAATCCCATAAACATATCATCTTCTAAATTTTCTGGTTGGTTTTCCTCACTGTTGTTGGTACTTTCAGAATCACTATCTTCCTCAAGTTGAGAAAGAATGATCTGATGAATTTCTTGTTGTTGACGAAGTTCTTTTACTTCTCTTTTTAGATTGTTTATCTCTGTTTGGAGATCTTGGATTGTCGTTGGTTTGGTTGAAGAATTTTCTAATCTCTTGAGTATGTTACTTACATCAAATTTGTTGTTCGTGATAAAATCCTTTTGTCTAGGTTTTACCTCTAATGTTTTCTTGAGTTTTTCCAGAAAAACCTTCTTTTCCTGGGGGTCAGGTATGGAATTGATTGCTTCAAACAAGAGATCTTGTTCTCTCGTTAGAGTATTGATTTGCCCATCATCATCATCTGTTGATGATAGTTGGTCATCTTGTTGGATTAAGTTTAGGTTTTCATCGGAAAGCACGGAGGATGAAGTTTCTGTTTCTTCCTCCGAGGTTTCTATGAGCAAATTGTTTATTTGCTCTTCAATTGCGGGTTCTAGGTTAAGGTTTCTTAACTTCTTTTTTAGCCTACAGTATTTGCTGATGTGGCCTTGTTTTCCACAATTGTAGCACGTTATTTTTGATTTTGTTTTCTGTTTAGGATTTTCCATTTCTATACTGGTTGATGGTTTGTGTGAGTATCTCCTCCTTGGAAATCTCTTTGTGTTGACCGGTTTATTCTCATGGATTTCTTTTTTAGAGGATTGTTTTTTCTTTTGTTTTGGACAGGCCGGTAGACCAAATTGTTCGCAGAAAGAACCTAAATCTCTCTTTGTTTGAGCCTTTTCTTTGGCTAATTGCCTCTGAATTTTGTCATCCTGACAAATTTTTAAGGCTACCTTTTGGACGTAAGAAATTAATTGACCATAGCTTAAACTTTCATATGGAATATCTCCATTGGCAGATTGACTACGGATTTTATCTCTAACCTTGTCTCCTAATGATCTGGGAAGACCAGCTAGAAATTTTTCTTTCCAAAAAGGTTGTTGACTATCTTCTCTTGTGTAAACCCTAGTTAGGAAAGTATCTCTATACCACCTAAAATCCGCTAAGGTTCTACACTTAAGATTTGACAATAATTCTGCAGACCTATCTTTCCACAAGGATGGGTCTCCAATGAAATGTTGGGCTATTGTAAAAATTAATGTGTTAACAGCGTCAGGAATCTCTTTATCATCGTCATTAGTAATGACTTTTCCATTGAGATCCGTCTTAACTGCGCTGTAAATTTTTGATTTCTCTTCGTTAGTGAGATAATTATCCCACCATCCTTTTAATTGTCCAGAAAATCCTGCCACTAAGATATCTATAATGGTCTCTTCTGAACATTCATGGGAGGTTTGGTAAGCCGTAGCCACCATGGTCATATGTTGGAGTGTATTCATGATGTTATACTCCGTTTGTGCATCTATGTTCCATTCATAGATGTTGTTTGCACTAAAACTCTTAAAATTGTTTTCACCTCTTTCTTCTAATAGAAGGTCAGGGGCAGTTGGACGTTGATAATATAATTTGGAGGGTGTTTTCCAGTGTTTGGAATTAATTGGATTTATATTCTTTTCTGACACTGATCCTATCTCAGTTGTGTTATCTGAGTTTTGGTCACTATCTTCATTAATAACATTGATTAATTTGGAGGTACTTCTTGTTACCATTTTGGAAGTATTTTCCGAGGCTTGGGGGGTATCTGGAATGACTTTAAGTAAACTACCAATCTTGTTTAGTAATTCACTATGGTTGTCACCTACGCCTTCAATTAAGGATTTATTTTTTCTAAGTTCCCTAATTTTTCTTTTAGCCTTCTCACTAACTTTGAAAGGTTTGAATAAAGGTTTTTCAATGGGGATTCTTGGCAAAGTTTCCTCAATTGATTTTTGTTTAGGAACTACCTTAGTTTTTATGGTTTCTCCTAAAGCTTGTAAGTATTTGTTGGTATAATTTGCATGTTCCATTAGGCTCTTAATGTCTTTAGAGGTTATTTCCTCGTTGACATCTTTTGTCTTGAATGGAATTTCCATGACAGGTTTATTGTTACTGTCTTTGATGTTTGGCAGTTGATATTGTGTTGCGGGAGGTAATTCCGATTGGATTAACTCACCATCCTTCACTTGCCAATTTGTTATGACATTTGTTGTTGGATCACCTATGATGTCTTGTTTCCAAGGGTAATCTATATCCTTTCTGATGGCATAAGCATGAAACCAATCAAAGAAAAGGACATTAATTTTGACTCTTTCGACAAATTCGTAGAACTTGTCTTGGATTTGTTTTCTGTTTGCACCCTTGTAATGTTGGAAAAACCATCTCCTTTGAGGTTCATTCTCCGGAGAATAGAAATCTTTCCTAAGGGTTTCCTTATCAATGCTAAAGTTGTCAAATAACATCATAAGGTTCCATAGAAGAGTATGTTGGGGATTGGATCGACTTTTGGTCGTCCTCCTGTTCTTGGTTGTAAGTTGTTCTAGGTATGCTAGAAGTAGTGTCTAATCCTTGGAGGTTTACAGTAGGGAACTGGTTATGTGACTCAGATCTGGTTAGTCCTACTGGAATTGAACGGGTTCTAACTGAAAAAGACCTTCTGGCTGACTCATATTCAGACCTAGAGGCTTCTATTCTTGATGAAAAAGAATTTCTCCTATTGAAGGTTATCTCTACCTTTCCGGAGTTATCTTGCTTAATATGCTCTATGGTTGGAGCGGGTCGGGGAATAGACGGTGTGGCCTTATCCATAACCCATCTTTCGGGAAGAGTTACTTCATCCCATTTTATTTTTCTTGGGAGAGACACGTTAGCCTTTGTCATATCAGTGATAAACAAGGTTGTTTCTCCTCTTTGAGGTTTTAACAGGACTCTAGATGCACAAGTATTCATGACCTTGTACTGGATCCTATAAATTAAGGCTGCTGGGATTGATCCTTCTTTCATGTCAAGGCCATGAAAGTGGATGTTTAAGAACAGAGAGTCAAGAATGTTTCTGTCCATCAGACTCACTATTTTGTTTGGATAACAATTAAAATATATTGGACCTTGTCCTAGGCTGGTTTCGACTGTTCCAATTAGGGAGTCTTCAAATTGATTATGCCTAATATCTCTTAGACACATTAAAACTGCTGCATCTATGCCCATATCAATTAAGGGCTTGATGGCTACTTGTACACAACCGATGTGTAAATATTTATACTTACGGCTATGTTCATAAATTGAATTTTTTGAAAGTAGATGAAATTCTTCCCCTATATCTTGTCCTAGAGGAATATTGTTTTCTACTGTTTTGATTATGTAATCAAAGTTGTGTTTGTCTTTAATTGTTTCAGGAACGTATAGTTGATCCTGAGGGATTTCTGGAATGTTCCAGTCATCCATGTTTTGATTAATATCTTCGAATCGGACTTCCTCATCGAAGAGATTGTGTTTTGGGGCGACCTCTTGGGTCTGGTTATCTTGATCATTTAAGAGATTGGTGTTTCTTGAAGAAGATGAAGAGGAGGAATTCGAGCGAAAAGAAATACGGGAAAAGGATCGCAATAATCTAGACATGATTAAAACATTCTCTAATATCTTTGCCTTCATTTGGTTCCATAGGAATCTCTCCATAAGGCTATATGTTACAGAACTTCTTGGATCTGAATAAATGAAAAAGAAGATTTTTTTTTTTTTTTTTGAATTACCGACAATATAGTTTGAACATTACTCCTATAGCCACCAGTATATTATGTCTCAATATTTTATTTGAACAATACACCTTAGCCTTACTGCCCTTTCTCATCCACGGGACTTACTGCTACAGTATCATTCAACTAAAATATCAGACTGCTGTGCTTCCAGAAAATACTGTTCAAACACATACTGTTTAAATTAAAATTACTGTACATGCTTCAGATCCATAAGTTCAGTTAACATATGCCCTTACAGACACTATTCCTACTTGTCTTTTAAAATACTTTTGCTATCTATAAGACTCAAAGCATGATAGCACGTAGAGACTAACATCGTCGTCTGCACCATTTGTCATCCAGAGGCGGCGGACCCGATGACATGCGGGAACCATTTGGTCCCGCGCTTTTAAAATACTTTTGCTATCTATAAGACTCAAAGCATGATAGCACGCAGAGACTAACATCGTCGTCTGCGCCTTTTGTCATCCAGAGGCGGCGGGCCCGATGACATGCGGGAACCAGTTGGTCCCACACCTTTTTGCTATCTGTAAGACTCAAAGCATGATAGCACGCAGAGACTAAAGTCGTCTTCTGTGCCTTTTGTCATCCAAAGGCGGCGGGCCTGATGACATGCAGGGACCATTTGGTCCCGCACTTTTAAAAATACTTTTGCTATCTGTAAGACTCAAAGCATGATAGCACGCAGAGACTAACGTCGTCTTCTGCGCCTTTTGTCATCCAGAGGCGGTGGGCTCGATGACATGCGGTTATCCGCACGCTCGATGAGTGGTAAACGCGCAGAGACAGATTGTGCGGCCTTTATCATTCAAGAGCAGCGAGTCGAGTGGTAAACGCGCATAGACGAATTCTGCGCCCTTTGCCATTCAGATTTCGCAAATTGGGTGGTAAACGTGCAAAGACAGATTTTGCGCCCTTTATCATTCAGGAGCAGCGAGTCGAGTGGTAAACGCGCATAGACGAATTTTGCGCCCTTTGCCATTCAGATTTCGCAAATTGGGTGATAAATATGCATAGATGAATTCTGCGCCCTTTATCATTCAGGAACAACAAGTTGGGTGGTAAACATGCAGAGACAGATTTTGCGCCCTTTGTCATTCGGGGACAGTAAGTCGAGAGGTGGGCGGAGACAAATTATGGTCATTCTGTGTCTCGCCGCCCAGGCTCGATCGTGTCCAACAAAATGCAGAGACAAATTATAGTCATTATGCGTCATGTATCAACCAAGAGGAACAAATTCGACAGTATCAGGATGATGTGTCGGTACTGATCATTTTCAAATTTTTGCAGGTTCCGCTGGCAGGGAGGTTCACTGGCCGAATGGTGTTTCGCTCGAACGAAATTAGTGTCTTATCTTTACTTCCCTTTTATCTACAATAAAAGACAAGTAAAGAGGAGCAACTGTCATACCCTAATTTCGTCCGGGGACCAAAATGCTTTGTTCACAAAATAACTACGTAGGTTTGATTTTCTCATCACAATTGAGGAATACGTAGGAGCAAAGGGAAACGCCATTGTCGACCACAAAAAGATAAAAACATAAAAAGGCAAAAAAAAATACATAAGAACGTAAAAAGGGAAGAGAATATAAATTGAAGTCATATTTGCACATTTGATTAAAGGCCGCCGTCTCTTGTGACGGACGCATGGGGTGCTAATACCTTCCCCGTGTGTAAATACAATTCCTGAACTTTTCACTTAGGGTTCGTAGATCACGTCTTTTCTGGTTTTTCCGACGTTTTCCTCAAATAAACGTTGGTGGCGACTCCGCACGTATTCCTTTCTTGGAACACGCACCCGCGAGTCACGCGTCGCCCTCCCGCCGAAAGGTAGGTTGGGACATCTACCATTGAATTATTGAGTGGATATGGGAGCAAGTCATCATAGGACACCGGAATTTGGGTGAATTCTATAGGCTTTTTCGCTGCAAAATTCCTTCCTTCGTTGTTGTTTGGGTTCGTGCTAAAGGTGGTGTTTAGCATTGGTTGTGTGGTAGGTGGGTTTTGTGGTTGATTTAGGGATGACCTTTGTGGATAACTGGGTGGTGGGTAAGGAGAAGGGTTGTTATTGGCTGAGTAATGACATTGTTGGATTGGTGGGAAACTTGGCCGTATGGGAATGGCAGTCACAACATGGGTTTCTCCTTCATTCTCACCCTCTTCATTTGCACCAGTTTTCTCATTCGTCCAAGCAGGATGATTAAATTTGCCTCTTTTCAGGCCCGCTTTGATCCTTTTCCGAGCAAAGACCAAATCCGCAAAGCTTTGAAGGTGCGTACCCCACCATTTTGCATAGTAAAACACTGGTAATGTGTCTACTATTATTGTGATCATCTCTTTTTCCGTCATTGGAGGTGCCACTTGAGCTGCCAGGTCTCTCCATCTTTGGGCATATTCTTTGAAAGATTCGTGCCCCTTTTTGCACATGTTATGTAGTTGCATCCTATCCGGAGCCATATCAGAATTGTACTGACACTGCCTAACGAAGGCAACCATTAGGTCCTTCCAAGAATGGACTCGAGAAGGTTCCAAGTTAGTGTACCAGGTAACAGCTACCCCAGTAAGACTTTCTTGGAAGGAATGTATCAGCAATTCCTCATCTTTTGCGTATGCCCCCATCTTCCGACAACACATCTTTAGATGGTTCTTGGGGCAAGTAGTCCCCTTGTACTTGTCAAAGTCCAGCACCTTGAACTTGGGAGAGGTGATGATATTGGGTACTAGGAACAACTCTTCTAGGTTAGCAAAGGCATAATCTTCACCTCCTTCAATGGCCCTGAGCCTTTCCTCTAGATGATCCAACTTTCCCATTTCTGCCATAGCATGAGGGTTTTTACTTGTTGTGGAATGCAAGAGGTGTAGTTATGGGTGATACTGAGGGCCCTCCAAAGTACTTTGCAGGGGTATACCACCAACTGCTTGCCCTTCAGTGGCATATCCGAGGCAAGGCTCGAAGTCGGCTAGATCGTGGTGGGGAATTTCATGTGTCTCCCCCATGGTTTAAGAGACATGTGCATGATCAGTTTGGGGTTGTTGGCTCTCAACGGGTGTAGTAGTGGAGTTATTGACATTCTCATTGGGAGTGTACGCCACATTAGGTGGCGTATAGTTGGGAGGCCAACCATATGGCGGGAAGGCGTGCTTGTTTTGAATTTGCACATAATAAGGGCCACCCGTACTTCCCAAATCTTTGCCTACCATAGCTATGGTTGGATGATTCATTTGGTTGAGGCCAGATAGGGGCATCGGGTTCACTTTAGCAACAGCGATGGTAGCGGCAACTATAACCGAATTGGCTTCCATTATCTTCTTCATGCTTATCATGGCCTCCATCATTGTGGCCATTTTCTCTTTCATGGCCTCCATGTCGGCCTTCATCTGCTTTTGCACCTCCTCTACTTCACCCATTACTCTAGCTCCAGCACGGGTTCGGTAAGGGCGCCATAAAATGTGTTTTTTTCTTTTTGATAACAATGATTAAGTTCATTTTTTAAGGAAAGATTGCAATGAACAATGCAACCAATGAAAAACATGGATGTATGCGAATGATGCACAATTGAAGTATTGCGAATTTTTACACAGGACATGGGGTTGAATCAATTTAGATTTTCAACATGGTCCATGACATCTTTGTCAAGGTGAAACTAGAAGTAAACAGGGACATCAACAGTCCTAAATGTGTTTGGCAGTAGACAGAGCAACGATGTAACTCGATCCATCTTTTGCCCCAATTTTTATGCAAGATGGTTACTTCCATACTTCAACTTGACTTGATGAACCTTTTCGCAAAAGCATGAGCTTGGTTCAACCCCATAACCCAAGGAATGACAATTTTGATCGCTAATACTTCGACAACATTTCATAGAGATGAAACACTCGGGAATACGTATGCTATGCATGGAAAATGTAATGTTGAGATTGAGATGCCCGAAGAAACATTATTTCCTAGTTAGCAACGCATTAGGTACCATGCTCAATCATTTTGTTTTGTTGTTTTTTTTTTTTTGTTTTTTAGAAACGGGTTTATGATCCCAACATGGTTGGCTCATGGTACCTAACACATGCAACTAAGAATGTAGTGTGAATTTTCACGCTTTTTTTTTGTTTTACAGAGGAAAACGCAAGGATCATGCATGAGCAAACATGAAAACAAAAGGTATGTAGTTTGTCGAATGAAAAGTATGTTGAATGCATATGCATGATGATGCAATGACTCATGCAAAATGCGATGCTGGAATATGATAACGGACAAATGCAGGAACGATATGTTCATTATGATGCCTTGAAGAGATGCTTATGCGGTTCATGATATGAATGCATTTATGGACACGAGAGACCGAAAAATCATATCTTCTTACTTACGCATTTGGGGGCGCAGTGCCCCATGTGTACAGTTAAGAAGGTGATATGGACTTTCTGGCTTCCCGTGACAAAAGACGAGACCAACATACAATGCATGTGTGACGACATGATGCAGACGCGCAAAAGCGAAACACGGGGATGTACACAGTATGGCAATATCCACAAATAATCATATAGCAAAGGCGTACATGACATTTAGGCTATATGCATGGCAGTGTTTAAAAGGGAACGCAGCGTGTTTGCTCCGTGCCCCTAATTTTGGGACCTACATGGGAGGAAACTAAAAGGGCTTTTAGTGATAATTCCCAAGGTGGTCATATCTCTCTTGATGGTCTCTAGAGGTATCATCCCTTTCGAAGAACATATTGTGGCAGTAGGGACTACTAGCAACAATGTGTTATCAAAGAGAAAAACTCTAGATGTGGGTTCACTGTTATCAAGCAAGTCGGAGACCTAGCATGACCACAGATTCACCTCTACTCCTTATGTTCCCATGGACCCGGGTATAGGGCCCCTTTTCAACTCACCGTGTGTGCAAATAGTGTTGGTGTTTGTGTGCATCAAATGAATAAATATTTACCTCATGCATACATTTTTAAAACACACCAAAAGCAACAAAGATTTTATATATACAAGATCATAAGGAAAGAAATAAAGAAAAAGGAACAAAGGAGAAGTCATGGAAAAGAAAGCACATTGATTGATTGGCCTAACTCTCTAACAAGGGTCCCCAATGGAGTCGCCAACTGTCGCAAGCTATCCTTCGGCGGGTGGGCGACGCGGGGCTCGAGGGTGTGTCTTCCAAGAAAGGAAAATGCGCGGAGTCGCCACCAACGTTTATGCTAGGAAAATGTCGGAAAAACTAGAGAAGGTGTGGTCTACGAACTTTAAGTGTGAAAGGTTCGAGATTTGTATTTACGCACGGGGAAGATATTAGCACCCCGCGCGTCCGTCACAAGGGACGACAGCCTTTAATCAAGTGTGCAAACATGACTTCAATTTGTTTTATTTTCCCTTTTACGTTTTTATGTCTTTTATGTCTTTTTGTATTTTTTATTTTTTTGTGGTCGACATGGGTGTTTCCCTTGCTCCTACGTATTCTTTAATTGTGATAAGGAAATCAAACCTACGTAGTTCTTTGAGAACTGAATATTGGTTAAGTTGTTTTTATCTTTTTTGCAAGATATATTTTGACTGAACAAATGTCGTTTAAGGCATTGGACCATTAAACGATCTTTTGTTTTTGAAAGAAGAGAAATGTTAAGGCGTTGGACCATTAACGATCTCTTGGTTTTGAAAGGAAATAAACGTTAAGGTGTTGGACCATTAACGATCTCTTGGGGTGGTCGACAAAATCGGGGCTTTTGCTCCTACGTATCCTCAATTGCGATGAGGAAATCAGACCTACGTAGTTCTTGCAAAAGCGGTAAAGTTGCATGTTGATTTTATGCTTTTGAACGGTCCATGTTAACCGATAAAAGCAAAGAGGACCATTTAAGGCGTTGGACCTTAAAATGGTCTTTAGTGATTTTTGCGGACAAAGCTTGATTTGTGAGTTGATTTTAGCCTTAGTTTCACTTTGGTTATTAGTCAATTGATCCAAGGAAACTGCCAAAGAAAAAACGTCCGATTGATTTTTTTGAATATTTTATTCAAAGATATTTTGATTATTTTATTATTATTTTTCAAGATATTTTTATTATTTTATTATTATTTTGCTTTTTTTTTTGTTTAACCGAGGTTACAGTGTGAACGATCGGTTAGATTTTGTTTTAACAGTGATTAAACAAGATTACAACACAAATGATCAGTTTGAAATTCATTTTATCATATATTAGGTGAGAAAACGACTTAAACAATCGGTTAAAGCTCGTTAAAAATGGAAGAAAAGAAATCGAAAGTCAACGAAATAAAGATGAAAGCTAAAAAAACAAGAAATGAATTGAAAGTCTCGGATTCGAAAACTTACCCGTTGAAGAACGAAGAATGAACGAAGAACGGATGAAGAACGGTGAAGAACAACGGAAAACCTTCACGGATTCGCTCACGGAAACGTCTCGGAAGCATTGCGGAAGCACCTCGGCTTGGATTTTCTTCACGGAAATACTTTTTTCACCCAAAATAGCTGAAATGCATAGCCAGGGGGATGAGGGATCCTTAGAACAACCCCATTTCGCCTATTTATAGAAAAAAGGGGGAGGAGGTTGCCGCCCAGCTCGCCCAGGTGAGCTGGGTTGCTTCCTCCAGTAGCAACCATACATCAAAAATACTCTGGAAGGCCAAATTTAAAATTTTGAAAATTGCTATTTGCACCCCCCATTTTGTTAAGTTCACCCCCTTCTTTCGTAATTTACGGAAAAGTTACGGAAGCATATAGGACTTGACTTTGTTCTTTTTTTCTCTCCCTTCTCACCCATATTATGAGAAATATGCTTATTTAGGGTTATGGGGATTTTACGGAACCATTACGGAAGTCCCGGAAGCCATTTTTTAACAAAACGGGGGAGGTGGTTGCCGCCCAGCTTGCCCAGGCGAGCTAGGTTGCTTCCACCTTAAGCAAGGAAATGCCCAAGAATCCTCTAGAAGGGCCCAGATTTTGAAAATTTCTATTTGCACCCTCCATTTTACTAAATACACCCCTTTTGCTTTTTTTGCCGATTCTTTTCCTATAACGTTACGGAACTTTACAGATTACATAACGATACTTGTTTTCATTCCATAATGTCAATAAACTTTATGGATTATGCAACAATGCCTTTTTTGACTTTCGGAATGTTGCAGAACTTTACGGATTGCGCAACAATGCTTCCTTTCGATTTTCGGCATGTTGCGGAACTCCACGGATTGCCTAACTATGGGTGTTAAGTACCTCGAAGCGGTCAAACGAAGGTCGCATCCCACCAAACAGATGGTCCCCGGACGAAATTAGGGTATGACAACAAGCCATCAACTTGTCCTCTAATATCATACTTTCCACCCTTGACTCATTCCTTTTGGCCCTTTGAAGCTTGAGTTCGTTGTTGCTTCCCCATAAAGCCCTTAAGAACTGGATTCGGCCCCATTCCCACTTGAGCCTCTTTCCCACTTGAAATCTTTAGCTTCGAGAGCTAAGTTATCTCTTGCGTCCGAGCCTTCAACCATTTATGATCTCCGCCAATAACACCGTTGCTGCTTCCTTTAAGCTCATTATCCTTTCTTTGCACCGCATCCCATGCCTTTCAGACTCTTTGAAGGATTCATGCATTGGGGTCACTGAAGCCTCGTGCGATGAAAGGCGCAATACTCTCTTCCAATTGCGCCCCTCTCATAGGGTAGCCTAGTTGTCTTATGGAAAGTACGGGATTATAATTAATACAACCCTTCGTCCCCATCAAGGGGACGTTTGGGAACCCTTCACATGAGCACAAGACTCCATTGGGGGAACTAATTAACGGACACCCCTACCATACCTGCCAAGAGTTCCTTCCAATTTGCTTTCCTTTTCTCAGCACACGTGCGATGACCATGCAGGGGACAGACGGGTCTACTTTCATGATGAAAAATGTGAGAGACCAGCCATACATAGAGAGCGGGTGTGCAACAGACAATTCTCGCACTGCTCTTCTCTCATCACCGGTCAAACGTGTCATAGGCATTGGCCAAAACAACAACGATCAGGCTTTCCTTGCTGTGCTGATAAGCAAGAAAAGCGTCAATCACCGTTAAATCCACTAGCCCGTCCACATTCAGAAAGAGCACGATCCCAAACATCAACAGTGCTAAAACATCAACGAATGAAGTCCACTCTCCTTGACCTGCCAAAGCTTTTGCCTTTTCCTCCAAGCGCTTCCTTGGTATCCCAACCACCCTATTTCTATTTTGTTTCACTCAGTCTAACTCTTGGGATGAGATCTTGACTACTTTTTCCACTCTTGCCATGGAGGAGTATGATCTGGAAAATAAATATGGCTTCCTTCCTCTTAACGGGCATCCCAAGATTGCTTCAAACACTTCTATGGTTGGTACCAGCTGAAAGTCCCCAAATGTGAAACACCTAAGTGACTGGTCGTAGTACTAAGCGAGGGATGCGATGGCTTCAACAGATAGTTCTATCATGGCCAAATCCCAAATTTTCCCATATGCTTTGCGGAAAGCTAGACATTGAACTTGGTCCATCCACTACCCAAGCTTTTGCAAGCTGACTAGTTCTAGGCTCTTGACTTTGACATGATAGAACCGTTTTTTAAAAGAGAGCGCTTGGTTCGACCCCTATGTTTGCTAGAATGAAAATTGTGATGATGAATACAACAGGGAATATTTATGCTATGCATGACAAAACACGCTTACCTACGGACGCAAGAGTCCGGAAGACCAGCCCTTCTTATCCACAATGCATTAGGCATCATGGTTCATCCGCAGACATTACCATGGTGCCCAAATGCATGCAATTAAGAAGGTGATGCGGACCTTCTAGCTCCCCGTGACAATGATGATGAGACAAATGCGAAGCGTGAGTGATGACACTGTGGGAGTATGCATGCACGAGAGCATGTGGTTTGTAGCACAAAGAGAAACATACTAGACGAACGAGCATGACAACATAATAAAATAATGCGGACATGACATAACAACATGGCAAACACAGGAATGACCCACACAATCATGACATCATACAAATACGCATGGACAGATCAAGGAAACAACACAGTGTGCTTGTTCTGTGTCCTTAAAATAGGAACCTAATGGGAGGAGCTAAAGGATTGCTACTTAGTGAGAACTCCCAAAGGTGGTCGCACATAACTTTCTTCCGAGGTTTCTAGAGATATCATCCTCTTTTATATAAAACATTGTGGCGGTAGAGACTACTAGCGACAATGTATCATCAAAGAGAAAAACTCTAGATGAGGCTTCACTATCATCAAGCGAGTCGGAGACCCAGCATGACCACAGATCAACCTCCACTTCCTATGTCTTCGCAGACTCGGGTATAGGGCCCAATAACTCACCGTGTGTGCAAAGGTGTAGGTGCCATGTGCTCATAAAATAAAATAAAAATATTTCTAAATATGCATGTGACAGGTAAATAGCTACACCAAACATCAAAGCACAAAAAGAGAGTTATATGAAGATAAGAACACAAAAGAAAGAAAGGGAACAAAAAGGAAAAAAGGTCATGATAAATATTGCACACAGATTAAATGGCTTAACTCTCTAATAAAAGTCCCCAATAGGTCAACGTCCAATTGTGGCCTGGGGGACCAACATTGCACGATTTTAAAAAATAGGAGGACCTAATTCGTGAATTAAATTACTGGGGGACCAAATCCAAAACTGAAGATAAACTGGGAGACGAAAAATGCAATTGTGCCTTAAAGTAAACTAAAATTGTATTATTTTGCATCCGTTTGTTATTATTCCCTTCATGTTTATTCAATCCAAACTTATTGATAAGGAATATGTTCGCTAAATTTCACTTTTGGTTTATTATATTTTCTAATTGTTTCATTTTAGTATATTAAATTTTAAAAATTTTATTTTGGTCTTTTATGTTTTTGAAATATATCAATTTGGTTCTTTTTTCAATTTTCATATAGACATGTTAGAATTCTGTTAACTTTTAAATTTTTAAAAATGATCAAAATGAAACTTTTAAAATTTAATGTATCAAAGCGAAATAACTGTGAAACATAATGAACCATAAATGGCATTAAACAATTTAAAATAATAAACTTTACATTGTGGCGGCTAAAAACTATCACTATCTATTTATTTTTAAAAATAAACAACTAAAAAAATCATCATCTCCTCCAATCTCTTCTAGATAAAGGGAAAAAATGTAGCACCACACATATCAAACAGCATCAACACATAATCTTGTTGGAACCACCGAAAATTCTTATACTCATCGGAAAACCAAAACCTTTCATAAAACTATGTTATTGGAAAAAGAGGTAGAGGAGATTGGAGCAAGAGTTGTCTTCGACGAAAGACAAAAACATGACCATAACTTGCCAATTAACCTAGATATCAACGAGAAGGTCACAATGTGTTTCTTTGTGAGGTCTGCAAGCAAAACCTCCACTATTGCCCATGATTAGGCCGAACAAGTAGAGGATTTCCCATCTGACATCTACAACCGGGTCAGACGAAGACGAAAGACAAAAATATGATCATAATTTGCCAATTAACCTAGATCTGAACAAGGTCACAATGTGACTCTTTGTGAGGTTTACGAGCAAGACCTCAACTATTATACATGATTGGGTCAAACAAGTAGAGGATTCCCATTTGACATCTACAACTGGGTCGGACGAAGACCAATAGCGTAAAGAGGGGTTGAACTGTGCATTTCATTGGAAGATGATTATGACCGACCTAACCAACTAAACCTTATCCACAAACGAACAATGTTAGTCTTCTTCTTCACCTTTGTCAACACACAACAGCCGACGACGGTGATGAGACGGTTGTTGTGTTAGGTGAGGCGACAATTCTAACTATGAAGGGAGGCTATGACAGAGACAAAAGCAAGGGCATGATAGCGGTATTTTTTTGGTCAACGGTGAGAGGCAAAGCTACATAAGGAGAATGATTCCTTATCTATTGTGATTGAGAATAATTGATGAATAAAATTATTTTTATTATTATTAAATGATTAAATTGAATGAAGAGAATAATAATTAATAATAATATGATAGTGAAGTAAACTATTTACCTATACTTTTAGCTCTTGTGCTTTCATTCAATTAATAATTAATTATTTTTTTATCATTTTGAATTTTTCTCAAACAAAATATCAAAATGCTTGGTCAAGTAACTATTTACCTTTCATGTGTTATTTTTGCCACATATGATGCTGGAGACATCACCTTGTGTGGCACAATGATCTTTAACATCGATTATTTTATAATTGGTAAAAAAATACTCTCTATTGGTTGTAAAAATAAAAATAATCGATGTAAAAAATCATTGCATCGCATAGTATGATACTTCCTACATCTTATGTGGCAAAAATAACCCATAATAGGTAAACACACATTTTTATCTTATATATTTTTTATTTTTACTATATATTTATCATATTGATCATTTTCTCTCTATTTCTTTTGTTATCTGTTTTTCCATCTATCCTAATCCGCCTTAAATGGAGGGGACGTTAAGATTTTTCTTAAAAGTTGTAATGCCCCACCAACTTTGGGAGCTCCACCTTCTTGTGAAGTGTAAAGATCAAAATACATAAGGAGAATATTTTATAAAAAGAAATAAAAAAAAATAAGGATAAGCTGCGAAAGAAAGGGGAGAGGGAACAAAATTATAGTGAGATTCGTGAGGAGGCACCAAAACCCTTCCCAACCGATCGAGCTATCATGCACACTGAACTATAACCTCATGATGTGCTATAACTAACTCATTTGAATAATTGGGTTGTTATCACGTACCATTTTGAGAAAGCACAAAGACTCATGGTTAGACTCGGTCAACTTTAACGTGCTAAGTTGTAACATTGAGATTCTGACAAACTTACACTCTGTATGGATTCTTTACTTGTAGAGTATTAGATTCTCTTTATTTGCTCTTCATTTGACGATTTTTATTGATTTTGATATTGTGCCATATCAGGTGAATACGAAACACAAGAGCACGTGCCAAATAGTTTTTGAAATGTTATTGATTCTTATTTTTCGTATGGCTAGCTAGTTGATATTTTTTGTTTTGTTTATGTTTTAACTACTACCACTTTTCATTGAAATAATAACTAAAAACATGCACGTACCTATACTTCTTTTTATTTTAAATAATTCTTATTCTCCATTCAGTTGATTCCAATATTTCCTTTTTCTTGTTTGTTTGTTAGAGAAACATTTCATTCACGTGAGTAAAGCTTACCGTTATCTGCGTGTGTTATTGAATGAATGTTATGCATGTATGGAAATATATATACGATATAGGAGATGACAATTGCTAATACTTGATAAAATAAATTTACATATTTGATAATTTTATAATAATTATTTTTAGTTTAAATATGTTTTTGTTCTATGTGATGTATATAGTTTTGTTGGCTTTGACCTTTATAATTATTTTTAAATTGTTTTTGTAAAGTTTTTTTTAATCTTTATTAGTTGTTTCAATATTTATAATTTATTATATTAACCAAGTGGTCTCAATAACTCAAGGGGAGGGTGTCTTTCAAAAAAAAAAAAAAAACTCAATCCCAAAGGAATTAATTATTTCAATTATAGAGAAAGAGAGATAATTTACCCTAACCCTAGCCCCACACAATTAACATATAAAAAGCAATAAGGCATATTAAAGAATAAAGGTTAGAAGAGAGTGTCCCAATAATTTTTATATTGGTTTTATCAACCAAACCTATGTCTAGATTTTTCACTAAGTAAAGTAATTACTAAAAAGCAAATTGATTGTACTACTAGAAAATTGGCATTTAACATCAGTTTTTATGGAAATTCAACATTAGTTTTGAACCAACATTGAAATAATCGTGATTAAAAGTAAGTCATTTTTAACATTGGCTATAAAAACCGATGTTGAAATCCACTATACAACATCGGTTCTCCCCAAAACCGATCTAGTATAGTAGCAAATTATCAAAAAAAACAAAAACAAAAAAAAGAGCAAAGAAGATATCAATTTTGACCAAAATTGATGTTGTATGGTGCATTATAACATCATTTTCTGTCAAAATCAATGTTTTATAGCACAATACAATATCGGTTTTGACATAACCGATATTATTTTTTCATTTTTTAATATTTTGCGTATTTGTTAAATAAATCCAAACTTGCAAATTAAAAGCAGAACCAATCTAGGCCAAAACCAAACAATTCAGGCATAATATATTATATTCAAGTTATTATTGAATAAATACTATTAAATAAAGAAACACTATAAATACATGAAACAATAATTTCAATACATAAATATCATATATAACCTAGGCTAAACATAACTCTAACAATTCTATAATTACTTAAACATGAAGTGCTTCATTTCTAACTTTTAGTAAACATTTTTTCCACTGAATGCGAATTGCCTTTATTCTTTCTAGTTCCAATGGTATTGGATCAACAAAATTCTGCATCATATAATAAAACATAACTTAATCAGTGTAAATAATAACAACTATAACAAATGAAATTAGTTATAAAGTAAATAGTTACCATTTTCCAATTATCCTTGAAACCTCCTAGGACTATGGTTGACATCCAATGCATGACGTATTAGCTGCACTCAATGCTTCCTCTTTGCTTATTACACTAAATTCAATGAAAAATTCAAAGTTATCCCAAAATTAGTGTACAAATTTATAAAATGTCATTTGAAAAGATCAAACATTGTTTAAATTATTTACTTTAATTGGAATCCATTTAGCAGTTGCCTTGGATTTACTTCCATATTTATCATTGAATGCCTTCAAAGCACAAGTTAAGAGAAACATGCATGTATATTGTACGATTAAAATATTGATGTCAAATACTAATGATGAAGTAAATTTGTTACAAATTAAAATTAACTTGTTAACCATTCCTTTCAAGTAGTTGTCAGGTTTATTGTGTGCTCGCATCCTGGTACTACTTGCTTTTGTGGATGAGAAATCTAGCCGGCAAGTGCACCGAGTCGTCAAGTAAATAATTAAAACGGAGTGAACCGAGTATCGAACTCAGGGAATTTGTTTTACTTGGCAAAGCATCATTCAATAAATAGGCATTTGCGTAAAGAATTGATTATCATGAAGTAAAAAGAGAAATAATTCTATTATAAGTAAAAGCAGTAATTGTAAGCAAGTGAGTGTGAAAACAGATATGTAAAAGCATTGGGTCCTTCTAC
The DNA here is from genome assembly GCF_004193775.1 of Glycine soja. NCBI lineage: Eukaryota > Viridiplantae > Streptophyta > Magnoliopsida > Fabales > Fabaceae > Glycine > Glycine soja. Next base: position 17,347,638 of record NC_041002.1, on the reverse strand, counting down.
TGAGATACTTGATGTAATTAGGGTTTTTTCTCTACTTGTTCTGTGTTCTATGTTAAAGGCACAAATACCAAACACCGATGTTTCGCGAGTTTGGCCTAATTCAGGTTAAACTTCATTCTCAGATGTCTCTTGTTGAACTTAGCCTAATTGAACAACATTACAATTACAACATGATAAAAACTAACTTACCGCACTTCATGTCCGGCAGTTCAATAACCTAGCCCTGCCCTATCCATTTCTAAGGATGCAGTACATTTTCCAATGCTAAAGCTCCTAAACTTACACATAAATGGGTGATCAAGCCACAAGCATGCATAACATAAGCACAGATAGAAACATTGAACACATAAAAACAACTTCAAATACATAGTAATAATATTTACATTGAGCACTCAGCGGAATTTCCCAACAAAGGATTCTAGCCCTCCATTACAAGGGAGTACCTTTCACAAATAGTTGAAGGGTTTCAGAGAAAATAACATATTACAAAGCGGTGGGGATGTCTCCTCCACCTCTAGGAACCTAGGAATCACTCCTAAACCTAAAATCTACCTAAAAGTTAGGGCCTTTTTCTTCCTTGCTCAGCTTTTCCTCTGTTCTTCGTTCAACACTAGGCTCACATAGTCTACTCAGACCTCTCTTTCATTCTCTACAATTCAGGCTTAAAAGGGCCTTTTTGTCCGCGAAGGTGCGCTTAGCGCCATTTTCGCACTTAGCACAAGTGAAATTTGGCTTAGCACCATTCTTGCACTAAGCGCGTAAGAGACAATCTTCTCTCTAAACGAGCTTATGATGCCCTGAAATTTGGAGCAAACATTGATAATTGATAGTTAAGAACATAAATAAACTAATTCTATGGTCAAAACAATAAATGCAAGTAAGTAAAAGTTGACAGCAATAGGTAAAAAGTATTGGGTCTTTCTAACAAACAAGTTAATGCATATGAGGATATTTCTCTAATTAATCATGTTCTTGTGTTCTATGTTGTAGCCTAAAGTACTAAACCTCGATCCCTCGTAAGTTTAGACTAATTTAACCTAAGCTTCATTCGTAATTCCCTCTTGTAAGACTAGGCTTAATTTAAACAACATTATCATCACAACATATTTAGAAAACCAAAACCCCATAATCCATCCTTGGTAATGTAGTTATTTAGTCCTGGTTCTATCAAGTTCTAAGGCAACAATACATTTCCCAATGCTAAAGTCACCTAACAGTACACACAAATGGGTGATCAGTCCAAGAGCATGCAGTAATTAAGCATTGAAAGAAGCATTGAACACACAAAACACAATTAATTAGATATCAAAGATAATTACATTAACTGTTCCTTAGAAATCCCTAACTAGGGTGTTTAGTCAGCCATACATAGAAACCTTAACACAAATGAGATAGAGAGTACAGAATAATTGTTGCTTACACAAGAAGGGGGATCCCTCCTCCTCTTCTTGGCACCTCACAATCACTCTAACACTCACTAATCTCTCAAAAAATGTAGAACCCTAGGCTTCTCTGCATAGCTGCTCCAGAGTCTCTCTCGAATTCTGAGCCCAGTATTGTACTCTAGAAATTCAGTTGTGTCTGTGTGTACCCTAATTCTGACATTTCAGGCTTAAATAGGCTCTGAAATCGGGATGTCTCTGTTATTTTGTACGACTAACTTTTGTATAGAAATCCTTTTCCAAAGCTTGTATAGTTCCCCAATTTATGGTTATTTTGTAGTGATTTTTGTAAATAAATCTTATTTTATGGTTAACGCTGTCTCTAGAACATTTCCATTGGATTTAATGATGAAATCTGTGTATTTTCAGGTGAAAAAGAGGCTAAGTTTTGAATTGCAAAATGTAGCAGTTAGGTTAAGCGCATATCCACCACTAAGCGCAGCTTTAGCGCGCTTAGTGCAAAGGAGAATCTGGCAGAGCATCAGCATCAAAGCCGCGCGCTAAGCACAGCAGGTGCCTTTAGCCACGCTAAGCGCGAGGGTGGCACTAAGCACAGCGTCGCAATTTCAGAGCCTATTTAAAGCCTGTCTTGTGCAGAATTAGGGTACAACTTTTACATCTTTTACAACACCTTTTATAACAGCTTCTACAAAGCGGCCAGGGCACAAAATTGCAGAGCAGCCACAGGCCTATTTGGGGAAAAGAGCCCTAGAAGTAGAAAAGGGGAGCAACTTGTGCATTGAAGCCTAGTGTCATACCCTAATTTCGTCCGGGGACCTTTGCTTGGTGGCATGCAACTTTCATTTGACCATTTTGAGGTACTTGGCACCCATCGCTAGGCAATTCGTGAAGTTCCGTGACATTCCGGAACTCAAAAGAAAGCATCATTGTACAATTCATGAGATTCCGTAACATTCCGTGAGTCCGAAAGGGGATGATTATGTAATCCGCAAGGTTCCGTAACATTACGGAAAGAAAACAAGTATCGTTACGAAATTCATAAATTTCCGTAACATTACGGAAAAAGAATCACCAAAAAAAAGGTAGGGGGTGTATTTAGTAAAAGTGGGGGTGCAAATAGCAACTAGACCCACTTGGGCCCTCCAGAAGATTCCTCCAGAAGGCGGTTGCTTCTGGAGGAAGTCACTTTGCTCGCCTGGGCGAGCTGGGTGGCTAGCAACTCCCCCATTTTCCTATAAATAGGGGGAGAAGTGAAGAGGAATTTTGTTCAGCCCTCCTGGTAATTCAAGAATCACTTAAAATTAGTGAAAAAAATTGGTTCCGTGAAGAAAATCCGAGCCGAGGCGCTTCTGTAAGGTTTCCGTGGGGATTTTCGCGAAGATTTTCAGTCGTTCTTCGACGTTCTTCATTCGTTCTTCGTCGTTCTTCGGTCTTCAACCGGTAAGTTCCCGAAACCAAACTTTTCAATTAATTCTATGTACCCTTAGTGGTCCTAATTTGTTTTTACGTGCTTTTATTTTCATTTCATTTACTTTCCGTACCCCTTTTTGACGTGCTTTAGTCATTTTCTTAAGTCATTTTCTCGCCTAAATAAAAAATAAAATAAATTTCCACCGATCGTTTGAATTGTAATATCCGTTAATTTCGTTTAAAATGAAATCTGACCGTTCGGTCACGCCGTAACCACGTTGGAAACCAAAAAGAGGTAAAATAATAATATAATAATAAAAAAAATATCTTTTAGTAAAATAAAACAAAAAAATCAATCGGACGTTTCTCTTTGGGATTTCTCTTTCTTAATCGAATCGACTAATAACCAAAGTGAAACTAAGGCTAAAATCAATTCATAAACCAAACTTTTGTCATCGCCTAAAAAAGCCATTTTCGAAGGTCCAACGCCTTGAAATGGTCTTTTCCGCTTTTATTGGTTAAGTGTAGATTTTTGAAAAGCCTAAAATCAATATGTAACTTTGTTGCCTCTTTCAAAAATAAAGAAATTATTAATGGTCCAATGCCTTAATGTTTTCTCACTTTTCAAAAGAATCGAAAGATTGTCTAATGGTCCAACGCCTTAAATGACCTTTCATTCAACAAAAACATATTTTGCAAAAAAGGATAAAAAATAACTAAACCAAAACGCTTTGTCCACGAAAGAACTACGTAGGTCTGATTTCCTTATCGCAATTAAGGAATACGTAGGAGCAAGGGAAACACCCTCGTCGACCGCAAAAAGATAAAAATATATAAAGGAATAAAGACATAAAAGGGAACCTAAAAATTGAAGTCATGTTTGCACATTTAATTAAAGGCTGCCGTCTCTTGTGGCAGACGCGTGGGGTGCTAATACCTTCCCCGTGCGTAAATACAACTCGCGAACCTTTCACTTAAAGTTCGTAGATCACGTCTTTTCCGGTTTTTCCGACGTTTTCCTCAAATAAACATTGGTGGCGACTCCACGCGTAGGCCTTTCTTGGAACACGCACCCGCGAGCCCCGTGTCGCCCTCCCGCCGAAGGGTAGATTGCGACAGTTGGCTACTCCACTGGGGACTATTTTTTGAGAGTTAGGCCATTTAATCTTGTGCAATGTTTTATCATGACATCCTCCTTTGTTGGTTTTCCTTTATTTTCCTTATGTTATTGTGTATATAACTCTTCGATGCTTTTTAGTGCATTTTTTGTATGCATGGGGAATATTTATTCATTTGATGCACACAAACACCAACACTATTTGCACACACGGTGAGTTGAAAAAGGGCCCTATACCCGGGTTTGTGGGAACATAAGGAGTGGAGGTGAATCTGTGATCATGTTAGGTCTCCGACTTGCTTGATTACAGTGAACCCTCATCTAGAGTTTTTCTCTTTGAAAACATATTGTTGCTAGTAGTCCCTACTGCTACAGTATGTTCTTCGAAGATGATGATACCTCTAGAGACCATCAAGAGAGATATGACCACCTTGGGGATTATCGCTAAAAACCTTTTTAGCTCTCTCCCATATAGGTCCCTTAAATAGGGGCACGGAGCAAACACGCTGCGTGCCATTTTTCCACTGCCATGCATAAGTTTCATGTACCCTTTTGCTTATATTTTGTGAATATTGTCATACTATGTACATTCCCGTGTTGCGCCTTTCGCATATGCGTCACACACGGATTCTGTCTAGATCCCCTCTCTTTAACAAACCAATGGAGGATCCGTGTCACCTTCTTAAATACATATGTTGGGTACTTTGCTACCCCAAGACGTTGTATCTAAAAAGGAGACAATTTCCCGGGCTCTCGTATTCATAAATTGCATCTGTGTCATATGCATTTCTTCATGCATTCATCCATTCCACCCATAATAGATGTTGGAGTTTTGATTCGCACCGATTTTTGTTCACTTTAGTAAAACATGGGATCAAGTCAAATGCCTTCACTTAAAAAGAAGTTCTATCAAGTCAAGGTCAAGAGCCTAGGAATCACTAGCCTAAAAGAGCTAAGGCAGTTGAGGGTCAGCTCCAGCGGCAAGCTTTTCGCAAAGCTTACGGTAAAATCTGGGACCTAGCCATGGTAGAAGTCTCCACAGAGGCCATTGCCTCCCTCGCCCAGTATTATGATCAGCCGTTGAGGTGCTTCACCTTTGGGGACTTCCAGCTATCACCCATGGTGGAAGAATTTGAAGAGATCCTAGGATGCCCTATAGGGGGGAGGAAACCATACCTCTTCACAGGGTTCTATCCCTCATTAGCTAGAATTTCCAAGATTGTCCAAATCTCGGCGCAGGAATTAGACCACAGGAAGTAAGTCGGAAATGGGGTGGTTGGAATACCAAGAAAATACTTGGAGGTAAAAGCAAGAATCTTGGCAGTTAAAGGTGAGTGGGCCCCGTTCATAGATATTCTCGCACTGTTGATTTTCGGGGGAGTCCTCTTTCTGAATGTGGATGGGTTGGTGGACCTGGCAGCGATCGACACTTTTCTCACCTATCATAACCACAAGGAAAGCCCGGTTGTCGCTATGATAGCCGACCTATATGACACCTTCGACCGAAGATGTGAAAAGAGCAATGCAAGGATTGTTTGCTGTACTTCAGCTCTTTAGAAAGACACCTTTTTTGCCAAGAGGTGAGGCATGCTTGCCCTTTAGAAAGCCACCGTTCATGCACAGAGAAAGGAGGGGCAAATTGGGACCAACTCTTAGCAAGCAAAGAAGAAGCATCTGTCAACTGGTTCCCTCGATGGAAAGAAGAAAGAACCGGAGTTCTTATTTTGTGCGGAGGATTCCTGAATGTTCCCTTGATAGGGACGAGGGGTTGCATCAGCTATAATCCCGTTCTTTCTATAAGACAACTTGGCTACCCTATGAGAGGAGCACCAATAGAGGAAGAAATCGCGCCTGTCATTTCACGAGGTTTCAATGAGACCAACGTGGAGACACTTCGGAAGGTCCGCAAAGCATGAGAAGTGGTACAAAAGAAGGACAAAGAGCTCAGAGGCAGTAACAATGGGCCCATCGGTGGCTACTGTAAGTGGTTGAGAACCGCTAAAGGGGAGGAAGTTGAGGCACCGGAGGAAGACGAAGAGGTGCAGACCCCAGGGCAGAACTAGAGCAAGCTCAAACAGTCAAAGAAAGGTTCAAATCGACAGCTCTTAAGATGCGAAAGGAGAATGCCGAACTAAGAAATGTAAATATAGCTACCACCAAGGCCTTGGAGCAAGAGACAGAAAGGGCTCGTAGGGAAGAGCACGGCCGGAACAAGTTCCGAGGGGCTCTGTGGGGCAGCAACAACGAGCTTAAGCTTCGGAGGGAGGAAAGGGACCAATCCCGGGTAGACAGTTTGATCTTGAAGGATGAGTTGAAGGCTTGCTTGAGGTCCAAGAGAAACTTGTCTCAGCGGTTATGCGAGACAGAGACCAACATGCTAGCCATCATCAGCAAGTACCAAGAAGAATTAAATCTAGCCACGGCCCACGAGCACCAAGTGGTGGACGAGTATGCCCAAGTGTACATAGAAAAGGAGGCTAGAGGAAGGGTGATCGACGCGTTACATCAAGAGGCAACAATGTGGATGGACCGATTTGCTCTTACCTTGAAGGGGAGTCAAGAACTTCCCCGATTGCTAGCCAAGGCCAAAGCATTGGTGGACATCTACTCCGCCCCCGAGGAGATCCACGGACTTCTCAGCTATTGTCAGCATATGATAGACTTAATGGCCCATATAATTAGAAACCGCTAGGAAGCTTGTATTGTCACCCAGATCTTGACTAGTTATAACTTTCTGAATAAAATGAGTTTATCCCACGTTTTTACTCCAAAAATTAGTGCGGATCAAGCCACTCCCGCATTTTATCTCTAGCAGGCATTGTATGTTGGTCTCGTCCTTTGTCACAGAAAGTCGGAAGGTCCATATCACCTTCTTAACTGTACACATGGGGCACTGCGCCCCCAAATGCGCAAGTAAGAAGAGATAATCTTCCAGGCTCTCGTGTCCGTAAATGCATTCATATCATGCATCGCATAAGCATCTCTTCATGGCATCATAATGAACATATCGTTCATGGATTTGTCCGTTATCATATTCCAACATCACATTTTGCATGAGTCATTGCATCATCATGCATATGCGTTCAACATACTTTTTGTTCTACAAACGGCATACCTTTTGTTTTCATGTTTGCTCATGCGTGATCCTTGCATTTTCCTCTGCAAAACAAAAACAAAAAGGGAAGCATGAAAATTCATGATGCATTCTTAGTCGCATATATTCAGTACCATGAGCCAACCATGTTGGGATTATAAACCTGTTTCACTTAAAAACAAAATGATTGAGCATGGTACCTAATGCATGGTTAACTAGGAAACGATGTTTCTTCGGGCATCTCAATTTCATAATTACATTTTCCATGCATAGCTTAAAGTATGCCCGAGTCATTCATCTCTATGAAATGTTGTCGAAGTATTGGCAATGGAAATTGCCATTCCTTGGATTATAGGGTTAAACCAAGCTCATTCTTTCACGAAAAAGGTTCGTCTAGTCAAGTTGAAATATGGAAGTAACCATCTTGCAAAAATTGGGGCAAAAGATGAATCGAGTTACATTGCTGCTTCGTCTACTGCCAAACACATTTAGGATTGTTGATGTCCTTGTTACTTCCAGTTTCACCTTGATCAAGATGTCATGAACCATGTTGAAAAATCTAAATTGATTCAACCCCATGTCCTGCGTAAAAATTCGCAATACTTCAACTGTGTATCATTCACATACATCCATGCTTTTCATTGGTTGCATTGCTCATTGCATTATTTCCTTGAAAAAAATTTAAAATAAATAAAAATAAATAAAATAAAAAGAAAAACGAACTTAATCATTGTTATAAAAAAGAAAAGAACATGCTTTATGGTGCCCTTACCGAACCCATGCTAGAGCTATAGTAATGGGTAATGTAGAGGAGGCGCAAGAGCAGATGAAGGCCGACATGGAGGCCATGAAAGAGCAAATGGCCACAATGATGGAGGCCTTGATGAGCATGAAGAAGATAATGGAAGCCAATGCAGTTACAGTTGCTGCTACCAGCGCTGTTGCTAAGGTGAACCCGATGCCCCCATCTGGCCTCAACCAAATGAATCATCCAACCTCAGCTATGGTAGGCAAAGATTTGGGAAGTACGGGCGGCCCCCATTATGCGCAAATTCAAAACATGCACGCCTTCTCGCCATATGGCTCGCCTCCCAAGGAGGATGTCAATAACTCCGCTCCCATACTCATTGAAAGTCGACAACCTCATCATGCACATGTCTCTTAAACCGTGGGGGAGACACATGAAATGCCCCACCACAATCTAGCGGACTTTGAGCCTTGCCTCGGATATGCCACTGAAGGGAAAGCAGTTGGTGGTATACCCATGCCAAACACTTTGAAGGGCCCTCAGTTTCGCCCATAACCACAACCCTTACATTTTGCGGTGGGAAAAGCCCCTCCTGCTATGGCTGAAAAGGGAAAGTTGGATTATATAAAGGAAAGGCTCAAGGACATTGAAGGAGGCGAAGATTATGCCTTTTCTAACCTAGAAGAGTTGTTCCTAGTACCCGAACATGGTCATTCCCAAGTTTAAGGTGCCGAACTTTGACAAGTACAAGGGGACGACTTGCCCCAAGAACCATCTAAAGATGTATTGTCGGAAGATGGGGGCATACGCAAAAGATGAGGAACTACTGATACATTTCTTCCAAGAAAGTCTTACTGGGGTAGCTGTTACCTGGTACGCTAACTTGGAACCTTCCCAAGTCCATTCTTGGAAGGACCTAATGGTTGCCTTCGTTAGGCAGTGTCAGTACAATTCTGATATGGCTCCGGATAGGATGCAACTACAGAACATGTGCAAAAAGGGGGCACGGATCTTTCAAAGAATATGCCCAAAGGCGGAGGGATCTGGCAGGTCAAGTAGCACCCCCAATGACGGAGAAAGAGATGATCACAATAATAGTAGACACATTACCAGTATTCTACTATGAAAATGGTGGGTTACACGCCTTCAAGCTTTGCGGATATGGTCTTCGCCGGCAAAAGGATCGAAGTGGGCTTGCAAAGAGGCAAATTTGGTCATCCTGCTCCGATAAAAACTGGGGCAAATGAAGAGGATGAGAATGAGGGAGAAACCCATGCTGTGACAGCCATTCCTATATGGCCAAGTTTCCCACCAGCCCAACAATGTCATTACTCAGCCAATAACAAACCTTCTCCTTACCCACCACTCAGTTATCCACAAAGGCCATCCCTAAATCAACCACAAAGCCCACCTACCGCACTTCCAATGACGAACACCACCTTTAGCACAAACCAAAACACCAACCAAGAAATGAATTTTGCAGCGAAAAAGCCTGCAGAATTCACCCCAATTCCGGTGTCCTATGCTGACTTGCTCCCATATCTACTTGATAATGCAATGGTAGCTATAACCCCTGCTAGGTTTCCTCAACATCCATTTTTCTAAGGATACGACTCGAACACAACGTGTGCTTATCATGGAGGAGCCCCAGGGCATTCCATTGAGCGTTGTATGACCCTCAAAGCATAAGGCGCAAGGTCCAATTGATGCCGGCTGGCTGAAATTTGAGGAGAATCGCGTGTAAATCCTGACATTGATAAGAGATGTCACACATGGGGCAATTTTGAAAGCTGTTGTTAGATGTCTCTAATGACTCATCAGGATTTTCAAGTTTATACCATTATTGTAAACCACAGTTACAACGCTAAATAAAATGGATAAATTTGATATCTTTGTCCCTCATCCTCTCACAAACGCATCTTTGCTTATTCAACTTTCACCGGAATGTGGGTGCAAGCCATTGGTCTGTTTGCTCAAGCAACCTCTGCTCCTGAGTTTGGACTTTCAAGACCATTCTATCAGAAATTACTCGTGCTACACATTTGGTGGGGGTGCCGTAAAACAACGAGTAAAGTTCAAAACAAATAAGTTTTAAAATAGAAAAAAAAGGCATTTGATTGACTGTGTTTTCAAGACGTTCATGTGACCTCATTTTATCATTCCGAAAAGTTTGTCTTTTTAGAGAGAAGTGAGTTATCACGAATAGGATGTTGGAAAAATGGCCTCAGTTATCTTAAGAAAGAGGGGGGGGGGGGTGAATTAAGATACAAAGACTATTCCCCAATTAAACTTTCACTCTCTCTTTTTGGATTAACAATGCACTCGTAACATGAATTACTCAAAAGACAATTCAAAATAAACTTCTTTAAAGCAAAAGATAAATAGCAATAAATAAAAGAAGTTTAAGGGAAGAAAGGAATACAAACCTGATTTATACTGGTTCGGCCACTTACTGTGCCTACGTCCAGTCCTCAAGCAACCCACTTGAGATTTTCCATTCTCTTTGTAAAACTCATTTTACAAAGTCTGAACCACACAGGGACAACCCTTCCCTTGTGTTCAAGAATCCTCTACAACAAGAGACCCAAGGTCTCTTAATCCCTTTTTAGAAATAAGAAGAGAAGAAGAAATCTCTCTTAAAAAGGATAGATTGTACAATGAAGATCAATCAAAATTCCTTATTGAATATGCAAGTGGTTGACCAAGGAATCTTTTTGAGAGGATAAGACATTTCAGTTCAGAAAAACTCTTAATCTTTTGAGAGGATAAAACTTTTTGGGTAATGAAAACTCTCTTTAAATTCGTGTTTCCCAGTCACCTTTCATGGCCATTCATAAAAAATTTGAATAGATGTGACTCTTGGAAATTATTTTCTGAAAATCCCCTCTGGTAATCGATTACAAGACTTGTGTAAGCGATTACAAATTTTAAAATTTGAATTAAAACGTTTAATAAACTGCTGGTAATCAATTACCATCCATGTGTAATCAATTGCACATTTTGAATTCAAATTTCTAGTGACTGTTATAAACATTTTTAGTTGTTGGTAATCGATTAACAGAGAGTAAATCTCAATTTAAAATGATATAGATAGAATTCTTTGGCCAAACCTTTTGCTTTTTCAATTTGGAAATTTCTTCCTAAGATTCTAGATCAACTTGATCATATATCTTGATTCTCTTGGATTCTTGTCTTGAATAAAACTTAGAAGCACTTGATTCTTTGGCATCATCAAAACATCAAAACATCTTGCTTCTACATAGGAGTCATTTGACTTAATCCACCAACTGAAAAAATCCTTCAACTATTTCGCGTCCTTGGAAAATTCTTTTTGCAAGAATCAACCGCTTCTTTCATTCTCCCTTGCTACAAGGTTGTGAAAACAAAACAACGATGGATACCTTAGAGCCCTACACTGGGGCAATGAAAGGCACCATGCATAAACCTCAAGCGAACCTAAGGGCAGATTAGAAGTTCTCACCCAATGGGTTCCCAGCTACAAGGTCATGAGGAAAGATAAAATTGGATACCTCAAAGCCCTACACTGGGGCAATGAAAGGCACCATGCATAAACCTCCAACGAACCTAGGGGTAGATTAGAAGTTCTCACCCAATAGGTTCCTTGCTACAAGATCATGACGAAAGACAATGATTGGTACCTCAAAGCCTTACACTGAGGCAATGAAAGGCACCATGCAAAAACCTCAAGCGAACCTAGGGGCAGATTAGAAGTTCTCACCCAATAGGTTCCCAGCTACAAGGTCATGACGAAAGACAACGATTGGTACCTCAAACCCCTACACTGGGGCAATGAGGGGCATCGTGCATGAGCCTCAAGTGAACCTAGGGGCAGATAAAAAGTTCTCACCCGTCGATGTTTTTTTAAAACAAAAAAAAGGGGGACAAACCCTGGCATTTCAATGGATTGATTAAACATCAAACGACTCCATTGTCGTCACTCCAAAATAGTCAAGTGACTAAATCAAACAGAACATACAATCTGAAGAAGTTCCCGGAGAGATTTGCAAAAGATAGGATAAGGTTGCATGAATTATCACCTCTTTCAAAAGGACAATCAATCTGTGTTTTCCAAAAAAAATTAAATCAAAATCACAAAACAACGAAAGAATGACATGAACATTGTACAACTTTCCATTACATTGCATTATTTCATATGAAGGTCGCATTTACCAAATTTCACAACAAAGGTTGCATGCATCTGCATCCCTAAAAATCATGTTAACTACATAGATTTCCTACATCTAAATGTCCAATCTTGTGAATTTGGGATGACCGGCCCTCTCGATGAGTCGATCTCTTGATTTCTCATAAGGGTGGACCCTTGGGTACTAGTACCTATCTTCTTCAGAGGGCTACATGTCCTCGCCATTAGAGGATTACAAGTCCTCACCTTCAGAGGATTACAAGTCCTCACCTTCAGAGGACTGCACGTCCTCGCCTTCAGAGGACTGCACGTCCTCGCCTTCAGAGGACTGCACGTCCTCGCCTTCAGAGGACTGCACGTCCTCGCCATCAGAAGGCTGCACGTCCTCGCCATCAGAGGGCTGCACGTCCTGACCTTCAGAGGACTACACGTCCTCACCTTCAGAGGACTGCACGTCCTCACCTTCAGAGGGTCATGTATCTTCACCTTCATAGGACTACACGTCCTCACCTCCAGAGGACTACATGTCCTCGCCTTTAGAGGACTACACGTCCTCGCCTTCAGAGGGCTACACGCCTTCGCCTTTAGAGGACTACATGTCCTCGCCTTTAAAGGACTACACGTCCTCGCCTTCAGAGGGCCACACGCCCTCGCATTCAGAGGACTACACGTCCTTGCCATCAGAGGACTACACGTCGCCACCTTCAGGGGGCTACACGTCCTCGCCTTCAAAGGGCTGCATGCCCTCACCTTTAGAAGACTACCTTTCCTCGCCTTCAAAGGGATACACGCCGTCATCTTCAAAGGGGCTACATGCCCTCACCTTCAAAGGGCTACACGCCCTCATCTTCAAAGGGCTACACGCCCTCATCTTCAAAGGGCTACACGCCCTCACCTTCAGAGGACTACACGTCCCCTTTTTCAGAAGGCTACACGCTCTCGCCTTTAGAGGGCGACACGTCCTCACCTTCGGAGGGTTGCGCTCTCCCTCGCCTTTTGAGGGCTACGTGTCCTCACTTTCAGTGGCTCCATATCCACACCTTAAGAGGATTTAAGGTCCTCTGCCCTTAATGCTTAACCAAGACTTGGGCTCCCGGTTAAGGGACCAGTAATTTCCCTTCAACCATTCTTTTTCCCGGGCCACCCCTTGATCTCAAAGGAGGGCCAACTATGCGAGCACAACCAGAGGAAGGCTATCGTGCAGCTACTGTGCATACCGGGGCAAGGTTTCACCCGTGCCACTGCAAAGAAATGAGTGTGGATCATGCGCACCAACATGACCACTCTTACACAGATATAAATGACGTTGCTACTTAACAACATTCTGCCCAGCGACCGTAATGCCGATCTCCCCCTGCGGAAGTATCAGTTGGTCTGTGCTTTCCTGACATAGGTAGGTATGCATTATTTCCAACTGATTTCTAATGCCATCTGCTATTTGCAGGGGTCATGCCCACAAGACACCCAGTGGACCCGGAGAAGTCCAACAGGGCCCTGGTGTTTCCAACTTTGGTTACCGGCCTCTATCAGTCCTACAGGGTGCCCGTACCCCCCGGCAAGGTCATGCCATCGCGACATAGGTAAGTATGCATATGGTTCAAACTGATTTTTTATGTCATCTATTGTTTGCAGGGATCGCGCCTGTAAGACACCCAGTGGACCCAAAGAAGTCCAACAGGGTCATGGGGTTTCCAACTCTAATTACGGGCCTCTGTCAGTTCTACGGAGTGCCCGTCACCCCCAACAAGGTCATCAGGCCCCCTACTAATCGAGCTTTCATCAAGAGGTACTGCGCCCCCAGGCAGGCGCAAGGCGAAACACCACAGCAGCCTGGGATGGCCAGCAACAGGCAACAAATGCACCGCCGCCACCTCCAGAGCCCCTCAGCTCATCCACAAAAAGGTTAGAGTATTGCCTACGACACATGGTCGACCAATAGGCGACCAAGTCCAAAGCCAAAGGTAAGCAAAGTACTAGGTCCGTGACCGACAAGTCATCAGGCGTCCAGCTCAAGACGTTAAAGAAGCGCTACTAGGAGGCAACCTAGTACCTTTTAAATCTCTGCTTGTTATTTGATCACTTTTGTTTCTCAAGTCATAGTAGGACACACCTAGTTGCTCATGATCCTAGGAATTTAAATAAATCAAGCACAAGCTCGAAAGGTAGTCATACCTCACAAAATATATATATGTATGTTTAGGTAGAAAGTACCTTAGATATGCATGTATGTAACAAAAAAATACTTCACAAAATATATATATATATATATGTTTAGGTAGAAAGATACCTTAGATATGCATGTATGTAACAAAAAAATACTTCAGAAAATATATATATGTATGTTTAGGTAGAAAGATACCTTAGATATGCATGTATGTAAAGAAAAAAACACTTCACAATATATATATATATATATATATATATATATATATATATATATATATATATATATATATATATATATATATGTTTAAGTAGAAAGATATCTTAGATATGCATGTATGTAAACAAAAAAAATACTTCACAAAATATATATATGTATGTTTAGGTAGAAAGTACCTTAGATATGCATGTATGTAACAAAAAAATACTTCACAAAATATATATATGTATGTTTAGGTAGAAAGATACCTTAGATATGCATGTATGTAACAAAAAAATACTTCACAAAATATATATATGTATGTTTAGGTAGAAAGATACCTTAGATATGCATGTATGTAACAAAAAAATACTTCACAAAATATATATATGTATGTTTAGGTAGAAAGATACCTTAGATATGCATGTATGTAAACAAAAAAACACTTCACAAAATATATATATGTATGTTTAGGTAGAAAGATATCTTAGATATGCATGTATGTAAATAAAAGAAATACTTCACAATATATATATATGTATGTTCAGGTAGAAAGATATCTTAGATATGCATGTATGTAAACAAAAAAATACTTCACAATATATATATATATATATATATATATATATATATATATATATATATATATATATATATATATATATATATATGTATGTTTAGGTAGCAAGATACCTTGGATATGCATGTATATAGCAAAAATACCTCACAAAAATATAGACATGTTTAGGTAGCAAAATACCTCATGAAAAAAAAACATTCTTTTGCTATCTGTAAGACAGAAAGCCTGATAGCATGCAGAGACTAACGTCGTCTTCTGCACCCTTCGTCAATCGCGGCCCAACAAGCCCGTTGACACACGGAGATTTACGTCATCTTCTGCCCTCACAAGATCTGTCATACTGACATTTGAGTCACGCTGATGGGCGGAGATACCCGAGTGGTTATCCGTATAAACTTTCTTTTGCTATCTCTAAGACTCAAAGCATGATAGCAAGCTGAGTGGGTAAACGCGCAGATACATATTTTGCGCCCTTTATCATTCAGGAACAACAAGCTGAGTGGGTAAACACGCAGATACATATTTTGCGCCCTTTATCATTCAGGAACAACAAGCTGAGTGGATAAACGTGCAGATACATATTTTGCGCCCTTTATCATTCAGGAACAATAAGCTAAGTGGATAAACGTGCATATACATATTCTGTGTCCTTTATCATTCAGGAACAACAAGCTGAGTGGGTAAACGCGTAGAAATAGATTTTGCGCCCTTTATCATTCAGATTTCGCAAGTTGGGTGATAAACGCGCAGAGACAAATTCTGCGCCCTTTGTCATTCCGCACACCTTTTCGCCACCCAGGCTCGATCGTGTCCAACAAAATGCAGAGACAAATTATGGTCATTTTACGTTTTGTATCAACCGAGAGGAACAAGTTCGACAGTATCGGGATGATGTGTCGGTACTGACCATTTTCAGATTTTAGCAGGTTCCGCTAACAGGAAGGTTCACTGGCCGAAAGGTGTTTCGCTCGAACGAAATTAGTGTCTTATCTTTACTTCCCTTTTATCTCCAATAAAAGACAAGTAAAGAGGGGCAACTGTCATACCCTAATTTCGTTCGAGGACCTTTTCTTGGTGGCATGCAACTTTCATTTGACCATTTTGAGGTACTTGGCACCCATCGTTAGGCAATTCGTGAAGTTCCGTGACATGCCGGAACTCAAAAGGAAGCATCGTTGCACAATTCGTGAGATTCCGTAACATTCCGTGAGTCAAAAAAGGGATGATTATGTAATTCGCAAGGTTCCGTAACATTACGGAAAGAAAACAAGTATCATTACGAAATTCGTAAGTTTCCGTAACTTTACGGAAAAAGAATCACGAAAAAAAAGGTAGGGGTGTATTTAGTAAAAGTGGGGGTGCAAATAGCAACCAGGCCCATTTGGGCCCTCCAGAAGATTCCTCCAGAAGGCTGTTGCTTCTGGAGGAAGTCACCTTGCTCACCTGGGCGAGCTGGGTGGCAAGCATCTCCCCCATTTTTTTATAATTAGGGGGAGAAGTGAAGAGGAATTTTTTTCAGCCCTCCTGGTAATTCAAGAATCACTTGATATTAGTGAAAAAAATTGGTTCCGTGAAAAAAATCCAAGCCGAGGCACTTCCGTAAGGTTTCCATAACGTTTCCGTGGGGATTTTTGGGAAGATTTTCAGTCGTTCTTCGACGTTCTTCATTCATTCTTCGTCGTTCTTCGGTCTTCAACCGGTAAGTTCCCGAAACCGAACTTTTCAATTCATTCTATGTACCCTTAGTGGTCCTCATTTGTTTTTATGTGCTTTTATTTTCATTTCATTTACTTTCTGTACCCCCTTTTGACGTGCTTTAGTCATTTGCTTAAGTCATTTTCTCGCCTAAATAAAAAATAAAATAAATTTCCACCGATCGTTTGAATTGTAATATCCGTTAATTTCGTTTAAAATGAAATCCGACCGTTCGGTCACGCCGTAACCACGTTGGAAACCAAAAAGAGGTAAAATACTAATATAATAATAAAAAAAAATATCTTTTAGTAAAATAAAACAAAAATATCAATCGGACGTTTCTCTTTGGGATTTCTCTTACTTAATCGAATCGACTAATAACCAAAGTGAAACTAAGGCTAAAATCAATTCATAAACCAAACTTTTGTCATCGCCTAAAAAAGCCATTTTCAAAGGTCCAACGCCTGGAAATGGTCTTTTCCGCTTTTATTGGTTAAGTGTAGATTTTTGAAAAGCCTAAAATCAATATGTAACTTTGTTACCTCTTTCAAAAATAAAGATATCATTAATGGTCCAATGCCTTAATGTTTTCTCACTTTTCAAAAGAATCGAAAGATTGTCTAATGGTCCAACACCTTAAATGACCTTTCATTCAACAAAAACATATCTTGCAAAAAAGGATAAAAAATAACTAAACCAAAACTCTTTGTCCACGAAAGAAATACGTAGGTCTGATTTCCTTATCGCAATTAAGGAATACGTAGGAGCAAGGGAAACACCCTCGTCGACCACAAAAAGATAAAAATATATAAAGGAATAAAGACGTAAAAGGGAACCTAAAAATTAAAGTCATGTTTCCACATTTAATTAAAGGTTACCGTCTCTTGTGACAGACGCGTGGGGTGCTAATACCTTCCCCATGCGTAAATACAACTCCCGAACCTTTCACTTAAAGTTCGTAGATCATGTCTTTTTCAGTTTTTCCGATGTTTTCCTCAAATAAACGTTGGTGGCGACTCCGCGCGTAGGCATTTCTTGGAACATGCACCCGCGAGCCCCGCGTCGCCCTCCCACTGAAGGGTAGGTTACGACACCTAGGTTTTGTCATTTGATAGATTATTAATTAGAGAGTGAGTGTGAGATGCTAAGAAGAGGAGGAGGAATCCCCCTTCTTATGTAAGGAACTATCATTCTCTGCTTTTAATCTCATTTATTGTTTGGGTTTCTTTGTAATGGCTGGCTAAACACCCTAGTTGGGGATTTCTAATGAACAACTGATGTAAATACCTAATATCTAATTGATTATGTTTTCTGTGTTCAATGCTTCCTTCAATGCTAATGTTTGTATGCTTTTGGTCTGATCACCCATTTGTGTTCATAGTTAGGTGACTTTAGCATTGGGAAATGTACTGTTGCCTTAGAACTTGATTGAAGCACGATTGAAACTTAGCCTTACATGAGGGATCTGCGGGTTAAGTTTTGGTCTTAATTATGTTGTTACAATAATGCTGTTTAGTTTAGGCCTAGTCTTACATGAGGGATCTGTAGACGAAGCTTAGGCTAAATTAGGCTAAACTTTAGTAAGCTACTTGAGCTGCGTCTAGTCTTACATGAGGGAATTGCTAGTTGTTATTGATGAATAGCTTAAACATTTGTGCTTGAGTGAAACAGTAGTCGTGAGACTGTGGTTTAAGATACTTTCCTTGATATTTGTCTTATGCCTAACTTCATCTAATTGTACAGGCTACATTTTATTCTTCTCTTTGAATAACTGCATGCCTTGCGAAAGACAAGTGATGAGGACATTTTGCTTCATTCTCTTATCTTGCAATCAGTAACTTTTGTTGCATACACCTTTGTACATAGTCACTGCAGGTTATTGTCACTTAGGGACCAATGAGTTGTTCTTTAATTGCTTGAGGACAAGCAAAACTGTAAATTTGGGGGAGTTGTTAGTCGATGAATACCACTAACTTTTATGTATAAAACCTGTGTAAATTGTATCAAACTCCTCCAATTTATGGTTATTTTGTAGTGTTGAAATTACTTTTTGTTAAAGATAGGTAATAAATACTTAGTACTTCTATTTTGTGTGCTTAATAATCATTTCCTCTCAATTTCAGGTTAATTAGGCAAGTTTGTGAAGTTCTGATTTCCATCCTCTCACTAAGCCAATCTGCTGGCTTAGCGAGCCATCCGCTGAGTGCAACACTCCTTCGGCTGAGCATGAGGAAGAATTTGGAAGAAGGATGACATGTGCATGTTTGCTGAGCGAAGGGTCATCCAGCGAAGCGCATCGCTTCAGTCCATCCGCTGAGCGCCAAAAGCACGCACTAAGCCGAAATCCACTAATGAGCGTTGAGCGGTGCCTAGTTGCCCTAAGCGCGAAAACACCATCAAGACCACCTATTTAAACCTGAAATAAGATTTTGGAAGGGATTTTGGCCATTTTCTCAAGGAGCTTCTGCATGTGTGAGATTCTAGAGAGAGAGGTCCGAATCCAGAGAGTTTTGAGAGATTTTGCTGTGTGAAGACCTGCAGAGAATAAAGCTATAAGAGGAAGTCGTCCTGAGAGCTTGAAATGAGTTTGTGAGTGATTGTGAGGATCTAGAGGTGGAGTTGACATCCTCACCACTTGTATTTCTTCAATCCTTCCTTTTTCTCTTCTCTTTGTTGTAAAGAAAGCTTCCCAGTTATGGAGAGCTAAATCCTCTGTTGGTTCTTCCTTTTAGGTACTTGAGGTAAATATCTGTATATCTATTTAATGATGTTTTGTGTGTTCATTGTGCTATCAGAACTTCATTCTAGCATGCCTTTTCCTTGATCACGTAGATGCATGTGTTGTTAGGATCATTCAACAGTGGAAACTGGTCTGATTCTTAGATCTTGATAGGACAAGGCTAGTTCATCGTATTATCACGAGGGATCGGGGTACGGTAACCTAGTTGTTTGTATGTTTGTCTTAATGCGGTTTTGGTCGAGTTTAGTCCAACAAGAGGAATCTGAGGATGATGCTTAATCAGGATTAGGCTAGACTATCATGAGGAATCGAGGTTTAGCATTTCAAGAGACACCATAAAACACATGAGCATTGTTAAGTAGAAAATATCCTTTTAACATCAGGCACCTAATAAGAAGACCAACGTGTTGTCTACTTGTCTTTACTTATCATTTCTCACATGATTTTCCTTTTTATCGGTAGTTTAAATACCTGTTCATAGTCAACACATCTCTTTTCATATCGGACACCTATTCACTGAATATAGCTTTACCAAGTAAAACAAGTTCCCCAAGACTTCGATACTTGGTTCTTACCATTTTATACTACTTGCGCGATTTGGTGCACTTGCCGGGATTCAGCAGCAGGCCCTCAGCATTCAGAACAAATCTCCTACCAGGGGTACAAAGTCAGGCAGCCAGCTCCTGAGGGTCTGGTCTCAATCTGCAGAACCTGGAGTAAGCAGGAAGAGTCTCCCCTGGCTCTAGAACAACCAGAGTCTCCATAAAAATGTTGAGGGAATCCGCATCAAACTTAATTAAATGCTCTCTAACCCTAACTTTCTTTGGAGGCTTATCCTCTGGGACATACAGATTAGCATAAAATTCCTTCACGAGAGCCACATCTATGCTCCCCTCCATGAGGTTGGTCAGCATCTTGTGCCAGTTTCTTCTGACTAGCTCTATCTTGAAATCATCAAACTCTGTGACAAAAAGCTTCATGTTCCTTTTTCGAAAGATGTTCTGGCTAAGAACGTTGTCATCGTAGCAGTTCCAGGCGTCCTCAGAGGTGAATCTGTCAGTGTCATAGTGAGGCTAGGGCCTGGAAGTTGTGGCTTTCCTTTTCCTAGAAGCCATCTGCACAAAAGAAACATAGAAACCAAGTTAAAACAGGTTTTATTTGAAATGACAAGCTAAAAAATAAAACTGAAATTCAGATTGGGCGCTTAGAGTGACAAATGCGCGCCTTATTAAAAATTACTCAAGCACTTAGCGTGATAGCCACACACTTAGCGAGTTGACACAAATCAGAATTATCAGCAGAAACCAAATTGCGCTTAGCACAGCTAGACACGCTTAGCGCGACAATAGTAATGGACATAAATGGCTTAGCGAGAAGGCTCGCTAAGCCCAATTCCAACAATTACAGAAACAGAGAGTAAATTGCACTTAGCGCGACAGGGGGCGCTTAGCGCATGACAAAACATAAAGAAAATCACAAGTGCCTTGGGCTTAGCGGGCAAGCTCACTTAGCCTAGGCTTATTCATCCAACAGGGCTGAGTGGCTTAGCAAGCAAGTTCGCTTAGCCACGAACACGAAAGCAATAAAAAAATTTCTAAGTGTCTGAAACACATTACTCGCTTAGCGCACAGCCGCGCTTAGCGAGTTCATAAACATTCAATCATTCATCAGAAATGATGAACTCGCTTAGTGGGACATGGCTGGCTTAGCGAGTTCATCTGGAAATCCAGATATTCATCAAATAGTGATGAACTCGCTTATCGCAGCAAGACACGCTTAGCGCGTTCATCGCCATTTCCAGAAAAATTGGGCCTTTTTCAGCCCCTTCAACTTAGGCCTCTATTAGGCCATCAAATCCTAACCAAAACATGTCAAAATGACATACATTGTACGCGAATCAAAACCCCTAACACTATTCTAACTAACAACTAACCTAACATCATGTATTCAAAATGGAAATCGAAGATTTAAAGTAGTAAACTAAGTTAACTAACCTAAGGTTTAAAACAAAAATTAAAAACAAGGTTAAAGGAAGCTTACTTGGATCGCTGAAATTGGATGCAAAGAAGGAAGCAAGGAGAGCAAGCAAATAGTGAGAGCACACTGCAGAGAAAAAGCACCAACGAAATGCAAAAATGCAGTTTAAAAGCACAAATGAAAATGTAACTACCAAAGGCAGTTATGCCTTATTTTTGGCGGTTTCGAATGCCTTGCTTAGCGCATCAACTCGCTAAGCGAGCATACATGACATTTAAGTTTCCAAACACACACGCTTAGTGGGCAAACTCGCTTAACCCAATGCAAAAATTCAAATTTTTCAGAGAAGACTTTGGGCTTAGCGCGAAGAGTCGCGCTTAGCGAGTTCTGCAGCTCTGATTAGCCTGCAACTCTCGCTTACAATTACTGCTTTTACTTATAATAGAATTACTTCTGTTTTTACTTCATGATAACCAATTCTTTACGCAAATTCCTATTTATTGAATGATGCTTTGCCAAGTAAAACAAGTTCCCTGAGTTTGATACTCGGTTCACTCCGTTTTAATTATTTACTTGACGACTCGGTGCACTTGCCGGCTAGATTTCTCATCCATAAAAGCAAGTAGTACCAGGATGCGAGCACACAATAAACCTGACAACTACAGCACCAATGAAATGCAAAAATGCAGTTTAAAAGCACAAATGAAAATGTAACTACCAAAGGCAGTTATGCCTTATTTTTGGCGGTTTCGAATGCCTTGCTTAGCACATCAACTCGCTAAGCGAGCATACATAACATTTAAGTTTTCAAGCACACACGCTTAGCGGGCAAACTCGCTTAACCCAATGCAAAAATTCAAATTTTCCAGAGAAGACTTTGGGCTTAGTGCGAAGAGTCGCGCTTAGCGAGTTCTGCAGCTCTGATTAGCCTGCAACTCTCGCTTAGCGGGCAGTGGCCACGCTTAGCGAATAAACATGCTCCTTAAATGTAGTAGTGGGTTGCGCTTAGCATGGGTGGTGTTCGGCTTCTGGCAAGTGCACCGGATCGCACAAGTAGTATAAAATGGTAAGAACCGAGTATCGAACACTCGGGGAACTTGTGTTATTTGGTAAGCTATTTCAGCAAATAGGTGTCTGGTGTGTAAAGGTAAGTGTGAATATGAACAAGTGTATAAAATATCTGTGCAAAAGGAAAGAAAATCACGTGAGAGAAATGATGTGTAAAAACAAGTAGAAAACACGTTGGCCTTCCTAATGCCTGATGCTAAAAAGATATTCTCTATCTAACAATGCTCATGTGTTCTTATGGTGTCTCCTGAGATACTAAACCCTAATTCCTCATGATAGTTTAGCCTAATCCTGATCAAGCATCGTCCGCAGATTCCTCTTGTAAGACTAAACTCAACCAGGACCGCATTAAGACACACATATACAACTAAGTTATCGCACCCCGATTCCTCGTGATAGTATGACAACTTAGCCCTATACTATCAAGGACTTTAGAGTCAGACCAGTTTCCACTGTTGAATGACCCTAACAAAGCATGCATCTACGTGATCAAGGTAAAGGCATACAGGAATGAAAAGTTGATAGCACAGAGAACACACAAAATATCATTAAATAGATAGAAATATATTTACACCAGGTACCTACAGGAAGATCCAACAGAGGATTTAGCTTTCCATACCAGGAAGCCTTCTTAACAACAAAGAGAAGAACAAGATGAAAGATTGAAAAAATACAAGTGGTGAGGATGTCTTCTTCACCTCTAGGATCTCATAATCACTCACAAACTCATCTCAAGCTCTCAAACCGGCTTCTGCTTCAAGCTTTGGTCTCTGCAGATCTTCACACAGCAAAATCTCTCAAAACTCTCTAAAACTTGGACCTTTCTCTCTCTAGAAACCCTACACATGCAAAGCTCTGAATCCCAGTCCAAACTCCCTTCACAAAATCTGATTTCAGGCTTAAATAGGTGGCCTTGTTCGTCCGGGGACTGCTTAGCGCACATTAGTGATTTTTGGCTTAGCGCGTTGTCATACCCTAATTTCGTCCGGGGATTATAATTTGATGATATACAACCATTGATTGGCCGCTTCGAGATATTTGGCACCCTTTGTTGCACAATATGTGAAGTCCCGAGACGTGCCAAAAATCAAAAGGAAGCAGGCTTACGCGATCCGTGAAAATTCCGTGATGTGACGGAAATCGAAAGGAGGTATTTTTCGCAATCCGTGAGTTTTCGTAACTTCTTCAAAAGCTAAAAAAGAGTAAATACATAATCCGTAAGGACTCGTAACCTTGCGGAAGGAAAATAAGTATCGTTACGAAATTCGTAAATTTTTGTAACGTTACGGAAAAAGAATTACCAAAAAAGGTAGAGGGGGTGCATTTAGTAAAAAAGGGGGGTACAAATAGCAATCAGGCCACTTGGGCCTTCCAGATTCTTCCTCCAGAAGGCTGTTGCTTCTGGAGGAAGCAACCTGGCTCGCCTGGGCGAGCTGGGTGGCAAGCTCATCCCTTATTTTGCTATAAATAGGGGGAGGAGTGAAGGGAGAAGGGGTTCAGCCTTCTTGGCACTTCTTATTCTCTTGAAATTGCTGAGGAAAATTATTTCCGTGAAGAAAATCCAAGCCGAGGCGCTTCCGTAACGTTTCTGTAACGTTTCCGTGAGTAATTACGCGAAGATTCTCGACCGTTCTTCAACATTCATTGTTCGTTCTTCGTTTTCTTCAGTCTTCAACGGGTAAGTACTTCAAACCGAGCTTTTCAATTCATTCTATGTACCCATGGTGGTCCACATTTTGTTTCATGTATTTTTATTCCCGTTTCATTTACTTTCTGTACCCCCTTTTGACGTGCTTCAGTCATTTATTTAAGTCATTTCGCGCCTAATCTAAAAATAAAATAAATTTCCACCGATCATTTGAATTGTAGTATTCGTTAATTTCTGTTAAAATGAATTTCGACCGTTCAGTCGTGCTGTAACCACGTTGGAATTAAAAAAAGAGGTAAAATAATAATATAATAATCAAAAAATACCTTTTAGTAAAATAAAGCGAAAAATCAATCGAACGTTTTCTCTTTGGGATTTCTAATTCTTAATTGAATTGACTAATAACTAAAGTGAAACTAAGGCTAAAATCAACTCGCCTAGTCAAGCTCGTCCACAAAAAAATAGGGTTTTGAAAGTTTATCATTTCAGTTTCTTACCAAGTAAAATGGATCATTTTTAAGGTCCAACGCCTTAAAATGATCACCCTTCAAATAAAAAAAGAATCACTTGATTCACGCATAAAAAAGAACTACGTAGTTCTGATTTCCTCTTCGATGAAGGGTACGTAGGAGCAAGAGCCCCGCTTTTGTCGACCTCAAAAAAAATAAAAAAAGAACTAAAGTTAAGATAACACAATTTCCACAATTCTAAAAAATAGGTTGTTGTCCTTTGAGACAAACGTAAGAGGTGCTAATACCTTCCTCAAACGTAAATACAACTCCCAAACTTAGAATTTTCATTTTGACCGGTTTCCTTCGGTTTTTCCGACGTTTTCCACAAATAAACGTTGGTGGTGACTCCGCGCATCTTTCCTCCTTTGGAAAGCGCACCCGAGAGCCTCGCCTTCACTCGCCCGCAAAAGGGCACGTTGCGACAGTTGGCGACTCCATTGGGGACTTTTTGTGAGTTAGGCCTATTTTAAAGAATTGTGGAATTGTGAAGCTTTGTGCGTGCATTTGTTGAACTGTGTAAAATGCAAATAACTGTTGTCTATTTCGCATTCTTTACACTGCATTCTAAGCACCCACGGGTTTGAGTAAAAAAGGGGCCCTACACCCGGGTTCATGGGAATTTAAGGAGTGGAGGTGAATCTATCATCATGCTAGGTCTCCGACTTGCTTGATAATAGTGAAACCTCGTCTAGAGCTTTCTCTCTTTATAATGTGTTGTCGCTGGTATTCCATACCGCCACAATATTATTATCTTAAGTGATGATACCTCTAGAAAACAGCCGTGTGGGTTATGAATTGTTGGGGAGTAGTTATTAGAGACCCCTAGATATTGTCCTATAGGTTCCCAAATAAGGGTAAAGAGCAAACACGCTCCGTGCCATTCGTTCTCATGCATTTTTTGGTAAAATAGCACTAGTTTATAGTTTTTGCTAGTGGTGTTTGGTTTCTTTAGAGTAATACATAACCTTTTTTATG
Source organism: Glycine soja (assembly GCF_004193775.1). NCBI lineage: Eukaryota > Viridiplantae > Streptophyta > Magnoliopsida > Fabales > Fabaceae > Glycine > Glycine soja. Next base: position 17,322,144 of record NC_041002.1, on the reverse strand, counting down.
CTACGTCGAGGCGCCATCATGCCCAAACGTAGCATTAAAATTGGATCTCTGTGGTCTCGTATGTATGAATTACCCCTTTGTGTTGTTTTCTTTCTGTTTCATGCATACGCATTGCATCATTCATGAGTCTTGATCCACCCCTTTTTTAGGTAAAATGATGGGGACAAATCAAAACGGCAAAAGGTTTTATCAAGTCAAGGTTAAAAGTCTAGATGTCACTAGCCTCAAGGAATTGGGACGATTGATGGGACCTCTCCAAAGGCAAGCCTTCCGCAAAGTGTATGGGAAGATTCTAGATTTGACCGCAGTGGAGGTATTTACGGAAGCTGTCGTATCCCTCGCCCAATACTATGACCAGCCGTTGAGGTGTTTCACGTTTGGGGACTTCCAAATGGTACCAACTATTGAAGAGTTTGAGGAAATATTAGGATGCCCTCTTGGGGGGAGAAAACCGTATCTTTTCTCCGGCTTTCTTCCTTCCTTGAGCAAGATTGCAGCTGTGGTTGGAGATTCAGCAAAAGAGTTGGATCGCATGAAGCAAACTCGGAACGGCGTAGTGGGCCTGCCTCGGAGGTACTTGGAAGGCAAGGCAAGGGATATGGCAAGCCAAGAGAAGTGGGGCCCGTTTGCGGATATATTAGCTTTGCTGATTTTTGGGGTTGTCCTCTTTCCGAACATTGACGGTTTGGTAGACTTAGCCGCCATTGATGCCTTCCTCGCATATCACAATAGCAAGGAAAGTCCAGTGGTGGCTATCTTGGCAGATTTGTTTGACACCTTTGACCGGAGGTGTGAGAAAAACAGTGCACGGATTGTCTGTTGTTTACCCGCTCTCTGTGTGTGGTTGATTTCACACCTATTCCAACAAGACACAAGACACCCGTGTCCGCTTCAAAGTTATCGCTTATGCGCCGAAAAAGGAAGAGTCGATTGGGACCAACATTTGGCGGGGATAGGGGGCAGCGCAATCAATTGGTTTCCTCGTTGGAAGGAATGCAAGGAAGGAGTTCTTTTCTCATGTGGGGACTACCCTAATGTTCCATTGATAGGGACTAGGGGGTGTATTAATTATAATCCCGCACTCGCCATAAGACAGCTAGGGTACCCCATGAGGGGAGCGCCAACGGAAGGGAGTCTCTCACCTTTCCTTGTGAAAGATTTAGGCGCGCGAGGTCTCAAGGTTATACAAAGAATCCACAAGGCGTGGAGGAGTCCGTTGAGGAAAGACAAGGAGCTTAGGGGCATCCGTAATGGCGTCATCGGAGGTTATATCATGGATGGCTAAGAATTCACACGCGAGGGTTAGATTGGCTCTCCAAGTTGAAAGTTATCGATGAGGAGAACTTCGAAGCTCCGGAGGAAGATGAAGAAGTCCGAGCTCTAAAATTGGAGCTAGGGAAGGCAAGACTCGCCAAGGAGAAGTTCAAATCAGCTGCTACACACATCTGGAAAGAGTGCACCGAGTTACAAGAGGAAAACGCGGCCACTGCAAGAGTCCTTGAACAAGAAACCAAAAGGACCCGCAAGGAGGAATATGGCCGAGAGAAATTCCGAGGAGTGTTGTGGGGTAGCAACAATGAGCTCAAGCTCCGAAGAGAGGAAAGAGATCGGTCACGGGTGCATGGCATGATCTTAAAAGAAGAGTTAGTTGCTTGCGCGAGGTCCAAAAGGAGTTTGGCTCAACACTTGGAAGCCACGGAGCAAAGCATGCTAGCTATCATAGGGCAATACAAGGAAGAGTTGAACCAGTCTGTGGCCCATGAACAAAAGCTAGTGGAGGATTTTGCACAAGTATACGCTGAAAAAGAAGCAAGAGGGAGGGTGATTGATGCATTGCATCAAGAAGCGACTATGTGGATGGATAGGTTCGCCTTGACCTTGAATGGAAGTCAAGACCTCCCGCGTCTATTAACCAAAGCAAAAGCCATGGCCGAAGTGTGTACGACCCCCGAGGAGATTCATAGGCTAATCAATTACTGTCAACACATGATAGATTTGATGGCCCACATAATTAGAAACCGTTAGGTTCTCTTGTAACACCTTTGTATAATCTTGGCTAGATGAAAGCTTTGTTCTTTTTATAAAATGGGAAATTCTGAACTCATCATGTTTTCTAAAAAACCTTGGGGGGGATCCAAGTGCTCCGATCATTCATTTGCATGTTCATGTTTTGGTGGCATACTCACCATTGTTTATTTCTTTAGGAATTTCATCATAACTAAGAAAACACCAAGGCACCCCTATAACACTCGATCCAGAAAAATGGATAATGAAGAGGGCGTGCAGGAACAGATGAAGGCCGATCTATCGGCTTTAAAATATCAAATGGCTTCCATCTCGGAGGTCATGTTAAAACTCCAGAAAACTATAGAGGATAAAACCACGGCAACCGCCTCCAGTACAGTTAGGGAAGCGGAGCCGGTGCTACAGCCCGTCTTAAATCCGGGCCGAGACAGAAACACGGCCGTGTTTGGTCGAAGGTATAGTCCGCAAACTTATCCTTATGGCTTGCCTCCAGACTTCACCCCCTGTGCCACCCCGGAAGATTTAAGCCAAGCCCCTACTTTCGAGGGGCAACTCCCACCTTATGACGACTATCCCGGGCAAGGCGATGAGGAAGGAGATACCCATCTTGGCCCCCTGCTCCACCTCAAAAATCCGTCGCCCCTGCTCCACCTCAAAGATAAGGGGAAGATGGAGGCGCTTGAAGAGAGGTTAAGAGCAGTGGAGGGCCTTGGCAATTACCCATTCTCGGATTTGGCGGATTTATGTCTCGTGCCCAACATCGTCATCCCTCCCAAGTTCAAAGTACCAGACTTTGATAAGTACAAAGGGACGACATGTCCAAAAGGGCATCTCCGGATGTATTGCCGAAAGATGGGGGCGTATTCTGTGGACGAAAAGTTGTTGGTCCATTTCTTTCAAGACAGCTTGGCCGGAGCAGCTGTAGCATGGTATGCCAATCTGGAAGCTTCCCAGATTTGATCGTGGAAGGACTTGGCAACTGCCTTCATTAGGCAGTACCAGTACAATACGGACATGGCTCCCGATCGGAACCAGCTTCAGAGTATGACTAAGCGAGAGCATGGGTCCATTAAAGAATATGCCCAAAGATGGAGAGATCTCGTGGCCCAAGTCATACCGCCCATGACGGAGATGGAGATGATCACAATTATGGTAGATACGTTACCCACGTTCTACTATAAAAAGCTGATAGGCTACATGCCAGCTAACTTTGCGGATCTCGTCTTCGCCGGAGAAAGGATTGAATCCGGACTACGAAAAGGCAAGTTCGAATATGCTGCCAATATGGCCCCCAACAACAACAGAAGAGCCCCAGTAGTGGGCGCGAGGAAAAAGGAAGGAGATGCCCACGCGGTCATCACCGCCCCGACGTGGATGAAAGCACCCCAAAATATCCAAAGCTCATACCAGCCCAATCCCCCAAATTTTTTAATCCGAGTCGGGAATTCCCTCCTGACTCAAGTAAAAGGACCACCCGCAGCAGAAAGAGCGCCGACCCAACGCACAGCTCCAGCCGCTCCCCGGCCAGTTAATAATACAGCCCCCAGCGCTACCTATAAATATGCACAGCACCCGCCCCCGAAAGACAACTTCCCTCCTATTCCCATGGCATACTCCGAGTTATGGCCTTCATTATTGGAGAATCATTTGGTGGTGGCCATACCTGGGAAGGTCCTCCAGCCACCCTACCCCAAGTGGTATGACCCGGGTGCCAAGTGTGCGTACCATAGTGGAGTTCCCGGACACAACATTGACTCCTGCCTCCCGTTCAAATATAAGGTACAGCACCTAATCAGTGCCGGTTGGCTATCGTTTCAAGAGGAAGGCCCAAATGTTAAAACCAACCCGCTAGCTAGTCATGGAGGGGCTAGCGTGAACGCTGTTGAAGAGGATGGGCCATCGCGGGCAAAGAGATTAGGAGAGGTAGCTACTTCTAGACGCTTCATCTATCAATCACTGCAAGCGGCGTGCATGGTCTCCCGTGGCGGAGGCGAAAGGGACGAATGTTTGTTTCACCTCGGGGAGTCGCACGACATGGAAACCTGTCCCGTGGTAGAAGAATTGCTTCAGCGGCTCATGGACTGGGGGCAGCTTGAAGTGTCCATAGGAGGGAGGGAAGAACCACAAATTTGCATGCAGTCGAAAAAGAAGAAGGTTCCTCTAACCCCCAAGGCCCTAGTGATATGTTTTACTAGAAAAGGGACCGGCTCCACACCCATATACCCCCGGGCGGCGCCCAAGCCAACGCCATTTGCATATCAAAGTAATAAGGTCGTTCCGTGGAAGTATACCCCTCCCGCGTCCAGCGAAAGAGTTGCAACCGAAGTTGACTCCCTATCAGCTAAGGTAACCAACATCACCGGCCTCAGTGGCGTAACCCGCAGTGTTCGGGTGTTCGCTTCCCCTCACCCGGTGAAATTGCCCTCCAAAGGGAAAGCGCCCATGGTCTAAGAGCCCACAGACATAGCCACCCCCACGAAAGAAGTAGATCCTCCAGTGGTAAGAGGGGCTGAAAAGAAAGAAGGTCTTCAAAGAAAAACAGTGACTTTGGAAGAGGCCCATGAGTTCCTCCGCCTCATCCAACAAAGCGAGTTTAAGGTAGTCGAGCAACTGAATAAAACTCCAGCAAGGATCTCTTTGCTTGAACTACTCATAAACTCCGAGCCTCATCGTGCGCTGTTGATAAAGGTCCTTAATGATGCCCATGTAGCACATGATATCTCAGTGGAGGGTTTCAAAGGCATCGTTAATCATATAACCACCAACAATTATATCGCGTTTGCGGAAGAAGAGATTCCCGTTGAGGGGAGAGGACACAACAAGGCTCTACATGTGTCGGTGAGATGTATGGACCACGTTGTCACAAAGGTACTTATCGACAATGAATCGAGTTTAAATGTAATGCCGAAGACCACTTTGGAAAAGCTTCCTTTTAGTTCGTCACGTTTAAAGCCGAGCTCGATGGTGGTGCGAGCCTTTGATGGTACTCGGCGGGAAGTGATGGGGGAAATCGACATTCCCATTCAGATAGGCCCCCACACTTGCAATGTGGTGTTTCAAGTAATGGATATAAATCCCGCCTATAGCTGCCTCTTGGGAAGACCTTGAATTCATGCCCTGGGAGTGGTCCCTTCAACGCTTCACCAGAAATTGAAGTTCGCAGTGGGTGGACTTTTAGTGATAGTGTCGGGTGAAGAGGATATGTTAGTGAGCTGCCCCTCCTCCGCACCGTACGTAGAAGCGGCGGAAGAATCATTGGAAATAGTTTTCCAATCCTTTGAGGTGGTGAGCTGCGCCTCTGTGGAACCAAGTCCGTCGCTACCTTCTCTCTCCAAAGCGGCCATAATGGTGGCACGTGTTATGCTCAGGAACGGATTTGAGCCCGGAATGGGTCTAGGCAAGGACTGCCTCGGGAATGCCGACGTGGTCGATATCAAGGGAAATCCATACAAGTATGGATTAGGGTATGAATCCGGGATGCCGGGGAGGAGGAACGTGCCGTCAAGATTTCGGGCGGATAGGGTATGGCCCGGCTGTATTAGCCAGTGTTTAACCATCGCTGGAATGGTGTCCGAGGAGGAGGTGGCCGCAATAGAAGAGGAGTTCCCTCAAGACCCACCAAGTTTTGTGCAACCATGCCACCCCGATTCCCAAGTGGGGAACTGGCGCGTGATAAGCCAGTCAGAAGTCTATACCGCTGATTCAATGTAATTAGAGCCTATAGATTTCCTTTCTCTTTTGTTTTGTGAAACCTACCTTATTAAATAAACAAAGAGATCTTGTTTCATCTGTTCTTGCAGTTCCACCTTTTCTCATATCATTTTGCATGTTTTTGTTTCTTTTGTCTTGTTTGGTATAGATATGAGGGTCGATTCTTTGAGGATCCTAACAACGAGGGTTTGACAATCGATTTCGATCAAGATATAAGCCAAACGATAAACGAGGAAGAGGAAGAGGACGTCCTGTCACCAGAGTTGGAGAGGTTGGTCACTCAGGAAGAACGTGAAATGAAGCCTCACCAAGAAGAAACCGAATTGGTAAACTTGGAGACCACGGAGGAAAAGAAAGAAGTAAAGGTAGAAACCAGTATGACCGCGCCTATCCGCCAAGGCTTGATAACCCTTCTTGAAGAGTATCAAGATGTCTTTGTGTGGTCATATCAAGACATGCCCGGTCTGGATTCCGACATTGTGCAGCATAAGTTGCCTTTGAATCCTGGGTCTTCCCCGGTTAAGCAAAAGTTACGAAGAATGACACCCGAGATGTCTTTAAAAATTAAAGAAGAAGTAAGGAAGCAGTTTGATGCAGGTTTCTTAGCTGTGGCGCGGTACCAGGAGTGGGTGGCCAACATTGTCCCAGCTCCGAAAAAGGACGGCAAGGTTCGAATGTGTGTAGACTACCGGGACTTGAACCGAGCCAGTCCTAAAGACAATTTTCCCCTGCCACACATTGATATATTGGTAGATAATACAGCCAAATTCTCCCTTTTCTCATTTATGGATGGTTTCTCGGGGTATAATCAAATAAAGATGGCACCCGAAGATGTAGAGAAGACCACTTTCGTCACCCTATGGGGGACATTCTGCTATAAAGTGATGGCCTTCGGGCTGAAAAATGCTGGGGCAACCTATCAGCGTGCCATGGTGGCGTTGTTCCATGATATGATGCATAAGGAAATAGAGGTCTACGTAGATGACATGATTGCCAAGTCTCGGACTGAGGACGAACACCTTGTCAATCTGCGTAAGCTGTTTGGAAGGTTGCGGAAATACCAATTAAAACCAAACCCAACCAAATGCACCTTTGGGGTAAAGTCGGGGAAGTTGCTAGGATTTATCGTAAGTCAGAAAGGGATAAAGATAGATCCCGAGAAAGTGAAGGCCATCCTTGAAATGCCGGAACCACGCACGGAGAAGCAGGTTCGGGGGTTTTTGGGCAGGTTGAATTATATCGCGAGATTTATCTCGCAACTCACCCCTACCCGTGAGCCCATTTTTAAGCTATTACGTAAGAACCAGGCGGTCCTGTGGAACAGTGACTGCCAAGAGGCCTTCGAGAAGATCAAACAGAGTCTCGCAAATCCTCCGGTGCTCATGCCACCTGTAACAGGAAGACCTCTTTTCCTGTACATGACCATGTTGGACGAGTCTATGGGGTGCGTGTTGGGTAAGCATGATGATTCTGGGAAAAAGGAGCAAGCCATCTACAATCTGAGCAAGAAGTTTACCGCATGTGAGATGAATTACTCAATGCTGGAAAGGATGTGTTGTGCTCTGGTATGGGCATCACATCGGCTTAGGCAGTACATGCTCAGCCATACCACGTGGCTTATTTCCAAAATGGATCCCGTGAAATACATCTTTGAAAAACCGGCCCTCACGGGACGAATTGCTAGGTGGCAGGTACTATTATCTGAATTCGATATCGTTTACGTCACTCAAAAGGCGGTAAAGGGAAGTGCCTAGCGGATTATTTGGCCCAGCAACCCCTCCAAGATTATCGGCCGATGCACCCCGAGTTCCCAGATGAAGATATCATGGCCCTATTTGAAGAGAAGCGGACGCACAAGGACATAGACAAATGGATTGTTTGCTTCGATGGGGCATCTAATGCTTTGGGCCACGGAGTAGGGGCAGTCCTTGTATCCCCAGATGATCAGTGTATTCCTTTCACGGCTAGGCTAGGTTTTGATTGTACCAACAATATGGCCGAGTACGAAGCATGCGCCCTCGGGGTTCAGGCGGCCATTGATTTTGATGTAAAACTACTCAAGGTGTATGGAGACTCAGCTTTGGTGATACGCCAGTTGAAAGGAGAATGGGAAACTAGGGATCCGAAGTTGATACCCTATCAAACTCACATCTTGAGGTTAGCCAAGTACTTTGACGACATTTCCTTCCACCACATACCTCGGGAAGATAATCAAATGGCTGATGCGTTAGCCACCTTGGCATCCATGTTCAACTTGCCCCACACAGGGATCTGCCGTACATCGAATTCAAATCTCAAGGCAAGCCGGCATATTGTTATGCAATAGAGGAAGAGCGGGATGGGAAACCGTGGTATTTCGACATCAAACAGTATGTCGAGAACAAAGAATACCCACCAGGGATTTCTGACAATGACAAAAGGACGTTGAGGAGATTGGCTACTGGTTTCTTTGTAAGCGGTACCATCCTGTACAAATGAAACCACGACATGACCCTCCTACGATGCGTAGATGCCAAAGAGGCGAACTTCATGATTGAGGAGATCCACGAGGGTTCCTTTGGGACACATGCCAATGGGCATGCTATGGCCAGAAAAATCCTTAGGGCCAGTTATTATTGGCTCACCATGGAAAGCGATTGCTGCGCTCATGTAAGGAAATGTCATAAATGTCAAGCATACGTGGACAATGTTAATGTTCCACCACATCCTCTAAAAGTTATGTCCGCCCCTTGGCCTTTTTCCATGTGGGGAATAGATGTCATTGGGGCCATCGAACCCAAAGCGTCGAATGGTCACCGCTTCATTCTTGTGGCGATAGATTACTTCACCAAATGGGTCCAAAGCAACTTCTTATACTAATGTCACAAGGAATGTGGTAGTTAGATTCATAAAGAAGGAGCTGATTTGTCGATACGGACTCCCAGGAAGATCATTACTGACAATGGTACCAATCTGAACAATAAGATGATGCAGGAAATGTGCGAGGACTTCAAGATCCAGCATCATAACTCTACCCCTTATCGGCCAAAGATGAATGGGGCTGTAGAGGCTGCGAATAAGAATATTAAGAAGATTGTTCAAAAGATGACAGTGTCATACAAAGATTGGCATGAGATGTTGCCTTTCGCCCTGCACGGATACAGAACCTCGGTGTGAACTTCTACTGGGGCAACGCCGTATTCCTTGGTTTATGGGATGGAGGCAGTACTCCCATTTGAGGTAGAAGTTCCTTCTCAGAGGATAATAGCAGAATCCGGCCTAGAAGAGTCGGAATGGGCTCAAGCACGCTACGACCAACTCAACCTCATTGAAGGTAAGTGTTTGACAGCCATGAGCCATGGGCGTCTGTATCAACGAAGAGTAAAGAACGCATTCGATAAGAAGGTACGTCCGCATAAGTTCAACAAGGGGGACCTCGTGCTAAAAAAGATGTCCCACGCTGTTAAGGATAGTTGAGGCAAGAACAACGAAGAGCCCCAAGTAGTGGGCGCGAGGAAAAAGGAAGGAGATGCCCACGCGGTCATCACCGCGCCCGACGTGGATGAAAGCACCCCAAAATATCCAAAGCTCATACCAGCCAATCCCCCAAATTTTTTTAATCGAGTCGGAATCCTCCTGACTCAAGTAAAAAGGACCACCCGCAGCAGAAAGAGCGCCGACCCAACGCACAGCTCCAGCCGCTCCCGGCCAGTTAATAATACAGCCCCCAGCGCTACCTATAAATATGCACAGCACCGCCCCCGAAAGACAACTTCCCTCCTATTCCCATGGCATACTCCGAGTTATGGCCTCATTGATGAATCATTTGGCGGTACCTGGAAGGTCCTCCAGCCACCCTACCCCAGTGGTATGACCGGGTGCAAGTGTGCGTACCATAGTGGATTGTTCCCGACACACACATTGACTCCTGCCTCCCGTTCAAATATAAGGTACAGCACCTATCAGTGCCGGTTGGCTATCGTTTCAAGAGGAAGGCCCAAATGTTAAAACCAACCCGCTAGCTAGTCATGGAAGGGGCTAGCCGTGAACGCTGTTGAAGAGGATGGGCCATCGCGGGCAAGAGATTAGGAGAGGTAGCTACTTCTAGACGCTTCATCTATCAATCACTGCAAGCGGCGTGCATGGTCTCCCGTGGCGGAGGCGAAAGGGACGAATGTTTGTTTCACCTCGGGGAGTCGCACGACATGGAAACCTGTCCCGTGGTAGAAGAATTGCTTCAGCGGCTCATGGACTGGGGGCAGCTTGAAGTGTCCATAGGAGGGAGGAAGAACCACAAATTTGCATGCAGTCGAAAAAGAAGAAAGGTTCCTCTAACCCCCAGGCCCTAGTGATATGTTTTACTAGAAAAGGGACCGGCTCCACACCCATATAACCCCCGGCGGCGCCCAAGCCAACGCCATTTGCATATCAAAGTATAAGGTCGTTCCGTGGAAGTATACCCTCCTGCGTCCACGAAAGAGTTGCAACCGAAGTTGACTCCCTTCAGCTAAGGTAAACAACATCACCGGCTCAGTGGCGTAACCCCAGTGTTCGGGTGTTCGCTTCCCTCACCCGGTGAAATTGCCTCCAAAGGGAAAGCGCCCATGGTCTAAGACCCACAGACATAGCCACCCCCACGAAAGAAGTATGATCTCCAGTGGTAAGAGGGGCTGAAAAAGAAAGAAGGTCTTCAAAGAAAACAGTGACTTTGGAAGAGGCCCATGAGTTCCTCCGCCTCATCCAACAAAGCGAGTTTAAGTAGTCGAGCAACTGAATAAAACTCCAGCAAGGATCTCTTTGCTTGAACTACTCATAAACTCCGAGCCTCATCGTGCGCTGTTGATAAAGGTCCTTAATGATGCCATGTAGCACATGATATCTCAGTGAGGGTTTCAAAGGCATCGTTAATCATAATAACCACCACAATTAATACGCGTTTGCGGAAGAAGAGATTCCCGTTGAGGGGAGAGGACACAACAAGGCTCTACATGTGTCGGTGAGATGTATGGACCACGTTGTCACAAGGTACTTACGACAATGATCAGAGTTTAAATGTAATGCCGAAGACCATCTTGGAAAAGCTTCCTTTTAGTTCGTCACGTTTAAAGCCGAGCTCGATGGTGTGCGAGCCTTTGATGGTACTCGGCGGGAATGAGGGGAAATCGACATTCCATTCAGATAGGCCCCCACACTTGCAATGTGGTGTTTCAAGTAATGGATATAATCCCGCCTATAGCTGCCTCTTGGGAAGACCTTGAAATCATGCCCTGGGAGTGGCCCTTCAACGCTTCACCAGAAATTGAAGTTCGCAGTGGGTGGACTTTTAGTGATAGTGTCGGGTGAAGAGGATATGTTAGTGAGCTGCCCCTCCCCGCCACCGTACGTAGAAGCGGCGGAAGAAATCATTGGAAATAGTTTTCCAATCCTTTGAGTGGTGAGCTGCGCCTCTGTGGAACCAAGTCCGTCGCTACCTTCTCTCTCCAAAGACGGCCATAATGGTGCACGTGTTATGCTCAGGGACGGATTTGAGCCCGGAATGGGTCTAGGCAAGGACTGCCTCAGGGAATGCCGACGTGGTCAGTATCAAGGGAAATCCATACAAGTATGGATTGGGATGATCCGGGATGCCGGGAGAGGAACGTGGCGTTCAAGAATTGGGCGGGCAATAGGGTATGGCCCGGCTGGTATTAGCCAGTGTTTAACCATCGCTGGAAATGGTGTCCGAGGAGGAGGTGTGGCCGCCAATAGAAGAGGAGTTCCCTCAAGACCCACCAAGTTTGTGCAACCATGCCACCCGATTCCAAGTGGGAACTGGCGCGTGATAAGCCAGTCAGAAGTCTATACCGCTGATTCAATGTAATTAGAGCCTATAGATTTCCTTTTCTCTTTTGTTTTGTGAAACTACCTTATTAAATAAACAAGAGATCTTGTTTCATCTGTTCTTGCAGTTCCACCTTTTCTCATATCATTTTGCATGTTTTGTTCTTTTGTCTTGTTTGGTATAGATATGAGGGTCGATTCTTTGAGGATCCTAACAACAGGGTTTGACAATCGATTTCGATCAAGATATAAGCCAAACGATAAACGAGGAAGAGGAAGAGGACGTCCTGTCACCAGAGTTGGAGAGGTTGGTCACTCAGGAAGAACGTGAAATGAAGCCTCACCAAGAAGAACCGAATTGGTAAAACTTGAGACCACGGAGGAAAAGAAAGAAGTAAAGTATGATAACCAGTTATGACCGCGCCTATCCGCCAAGGCTTGATAACCCTTCTTGAAGAGTATCAAGATGTCTTTGGTGGTCATATCAAGACATGCCCGGTCCTGGATTCCGACATTGTGCAGCATAAGTTGCTTTGAATCCTGGGTCTCCCCGGTTAAGCAAAAGTTACGAAGAATGACACCCGAGATGTCTTTAAAATTAAAGAAGAAGTAAGGAAGCAGCAGTTTGATGCAGGTTTTTAGCTGTGGCGCGGTACCAGGAGTGGGTGGCCAACATTGTCCCCAGCTCCGAAAAAGGACGGCAAGGTCGAATGTGTTAGACTACCGGGACTTGAACCGAGCCGTCCTAAAGACAATTTCCCCTGCACAATTGATATATTGGTAGATAATACAGCCAATTTCTCCCCTTTTCTCATTTATGGATGGTTTCTCGGGGTTAATCAAATAAAGATGGCACCCGAAGAATGTAGAGAAGACACTTTCGTCACCTATGGGGGACATTCTGCTAATAAAGTGATGGCCTTCGGGCTGAAAAATGCTGGGTCAACCTATCAGCGTGCCATGGTGGCGTTTGTTCCATGATATGATGCATAAACCCGCTCTCTGTGTGTGGTTGATTTCACACCTATTCCAACAAGACACAAGACACCCCGTGTCCGCTTCAAAGTTATCGCTTATGCGCCGAAAAAGGAAGAGTCGATTGGGACCAACATTTGCGGGGATAGGGGCAGCGCAATCAATTGGTTTCCTCGTTGGAAGGAATGCAAGGAAGGAGTTCTTTTCTCATGTGGGGACTACCCTAATGTTCCATTGATAGGGACTAGGGGGTGTATTAATTATAATCCCGCACTCGCCATAAGACAGCTAGGGTACCCCATGAGGGGAGCGCCAACGGAAGGGAGTCTCTCACCTTTCCTTGTGAAAGATTTAGGCGCGCGAGGTCTCAAGGTTATACAAAGAATCCACAAGGCGTGGAGGAGTCCGTTGAGGAAAGACAAGGAGCTTAGGGGCATCCGTAATGGCGTCATCGGAGGTTATATCATGGATGGCTAAGAATTCACACGCGAGGGTTAGATTGGCTCTCCAAGTTGAAAGTTATCGATGAGGAGAACTTCGAAGCTCCGGAGGAAGATGAAGAAGTCCGAGCTCTAAAATTGGAGCTAGGAAGGCAAGACTCGCCAAGGAGAAGTTCAAATCAGCTGCTACACACATCTGGAAAGAGTGCACCGAGTTACAAGAGGAAAACGCGGCCACTGCAAGAGTCCTTGAACAAGAAACCAAAAGGACCCGCAGGAGGAATATGGCCGAGAGAAATTCCGAGGAGTGTTGTGGGGTAGCAACAATGAGCTCAAGCTCCGAAGAGAGGAAAGAGATCGGTCACGGGTGCATGGCATGATCTTAAAAGAAGAGTTAGTTGCTTGCGCGAGGTCCAAAAGGAGTTTGGCTCAACACTTGGAAGCCACGGAGCAAAGCATGCTAGCTATCATAGGGCAATACAAGGAAGAGTTGAACCAGTCTGTGGCCCATGAACAAAAGCTAGTGGAGGATTTTGCACAAGTATACGCTGAAAAAGAAGCAAGAGGGAGGGTGATTGATGCATTGCATCAAGAAGCGACTATGTGGATGGATAGGTTCGCCTTGACCTTGAATGGAAGTCAAGACCTCCCGCGTCTATTAACCAAAGCAAAAGCCATGGCCGAAGTGTGTACGACCCCCGAGGAGATTCATAGGCTAATCAATTACTGTCAACACATGATAGATTTGATGGCCCACATAATTAGAAACCGTTAGGTTCTCTTGTAACACCTTGTATAATCTTGGCTAGATGAAAGCTTTGTTCTTTTTATAAAATGGGAAATTCTGAACTCATCATGTTTCTAAAAAACCTTGGGGGGGATCCAAGTGCTCCGATCATTCATTTGCATGTTCATGTTTTGGTGGCATACTCACCATTGTTTATTTCTTTAGGAATTTCATCATAACTAAGAAAACACCAAGGCACCCCTATAACACTCGATCCAGAAAAATGGATAATGAAGAGGCGTGCAGGAACAGATGAAGGCCGATCTATCGGCTTTAAAATATCAAATGGCTTCCATCTCGGAGGTCATGTTAAAACTCCAGAAAACTATAGAGGATAAAACCACGGCAACCGCCTCCAGTACAGTTAGGGAAGCGGAGCCGGTGCTACAGCCCGTCTTAAATCCGGGCCGAGACAGAAACACGGCCGTGTTTGGTCGAAGGTATAGTCCGCAAACTTATCCTTATGGCTTGCCTCCAGACTTCACCCCCTGTGCCACCCCGGAAGATTTAAGCCAAGCCCCTACTTTCGAGGGGCAACTCCCACCTTATGACGACTATCCGGGCAAGGCGATGAGGAAGGAGATACCCATCTTGGCCCCCTGCTCCACCTCAAAAATCCGTCGCCCCTGCTCCACCTCAAAGATAAGGGGAAGATGGAGGCGCTTGAAGAGAGGTTAAGAGCAGTGGAGGGCCTTGGCAATTACCCATTCTCGGATTTGGCGGATTTATGTCTCGTGCCCAACATCGTCATCCCTCCCAAGTTCAAAGTACCAGACTTTGATAAGTACAAAGGGACGACATGTCCAAAAGGGCATCTCCGATGTATTGCCGAAAGATGGGGGCGTATTCTGTGGACGAAAAGTTGTTGGTCCATTTCTTTCAAGACAGCTTGGCCGGAGCAGCTGTAGCATGGTATGCCAATCTGGAAGCTTCCCAGATTTGATCGTGGAAGGACTTGGCAACTGCCTTCATTAGGCAGTACCAGTACAATACGGACATGGCTCCCGATCGGAACCAGCTTCAGAGTATGACTAAGCGAGAGCATGGGTCCATTAAAGAATATGCCCAAAGATGGAGAGATCTCGTGGCCCAAGTCATACCGCCCATGACGGAGATGGAGATGATCACAATTATGGTAGATACGTTACCCACGTTCTACTATAAAAAGCTGATAGGCTACATGCCAGCTAACTTTGCGGATCTCGTCTTCGCCGGAGAAAGGATTGAATCCGGACTACGAAAAGGCAAGTTCGAATATGCTGCCAATATGGCCCCCAACAACAACAGAAGAGCCCCAGTAGTGGGCGCGAGGAAAAAGGAAGGAGATGCCCACGCGGTCATCACCGCCCCGACGTGGATGAAAGCACCCCAAAATATCCAAAGCTCATACCAGCCCAATCCCCCAAATTTTTTAATCCGAGTCGGGAATTCCCTCCTGACTCAAGTAAAAGGACCACCCGCAGCAGAAAGAGCGCCGACCCAACGCACAGCTCCAGCCGCTCCCCGGCCAGTTAATAATACAGCCCCCAGCGCTACCTATAAATATGCACAGCACCCGCCCCCGAAAGACAACTTCCCTCCTATTCCCATGGCATACTCCGAGTTATGGCCTTCATTATTGGAGAATCATTTGGTGGTGGCCATACCTGGGAAGGTCCTCCAGCCACCCTACCCCAAGTGGTATGACCCGGGTGCCAAGTGTGCGTACCATAGTGGAGTTCCCGGACACAACATTGACTCCTGCCTCCCGTTCAAATATAAGGTACAGCACCTAATCAGTGCCGGTTGGCTATCGTTTCAAGAGGAAGGCCCAAATGTTAAAACCAACCCGCTAGCTAGTCATGGAGGGGCTAGCGTGAACGCTGTTGAAGAGGATGGGCCATCGCGGGCAAAGAGATTAGGAGAGGTAGCTACTTCTAGACGCTTCATCTATCAATCACTGCAAGCGGCGTGCATGGTCTCCCGTGGCGGAGGCGAAAGGGACGAATGTTTGTTTCACCTCGGGGAGTCGCACGACATGGAAACCTGTCCCGTGGTAGAAGAATTGCTTCAGCGGCTCATGGACTGGGGGCAGCTTGAAGTGTCCATAGGAGGGAGGGAAGAACCACAAATTTGCATGCAGTCGAAAAAGAAGAAGGTTCCTCTAACCCCCAAGGCCCTAGTGATATGTTTTACTAGAAAAGGGACCGGCTCCACACCCATATACCCCCGGGCGGCGCCCAAGCCAACGCCATTTGCATATCAAAGTAATAAGGTCGTTCCGTGGAAGTATACCCCTCCCGCGTCCAGCGAAAGAGTTGCAACCGAAGTTGACTCCCTATCAGCTAAGGTAACCAACATCACCGGCCTCAGTGGCGTAACCCGCAGTGTTCGGGTGTTCGCTTCCCCTCACCCGGTGAAATTGCCCTCCAAAGGGAAAGCGCCCATGGTCTAAGAGCCCACAGACATAGCCACCCCCACGAAAGAAGTAGATCCTCCAGTGGTAAGAGGGGCTGAAAAGAAAGAAGGTCTTCAAAGAAAAACAGTGACTTTGGAAGAGGCCCATGAGTTCCTCCGCCTCATCCAACAAAGCGAGTTTAAGGTAGTCGAGCAACTGAATAAAACTCCAGCAAGGATCTCTTTGCTTGAACTACTCATAAACTCCGAGCCTCATCGTGCGCTGTTGATAAAGGTCCTTAATGATGCCCATGTAGCACATGATATCTCAGTGGAGGGTTTCAAAGGCATCGTTAATCATATAACCACCAACAATTATATCGCGTTTGCGGAAGAAGAGATTCCCGTTGAGGGGAGAGGACACAACAAGGCTCTACATGTGTCGGTGAGATGTATGGACCACGTTGTCACAAAGGTACTTATCGACAATGAATCGAGTTTAAATGTAATGCCGAAGACCACTTTGGAAAAGCTTCCTTTTAGTTCGTCACGTTTAAAGCCGAGCTCGATGGTGGTGCGAGCCTTTGATGGTACTCGGCGGGAAGTGATGGGGGAAATCGACATTCCCATTCAGATAGGCCCCCACACTTGCAATGTGGTGTTTCAAGTAATGGATATAAATCCCGCCTATAGCTGCCTCTTGGGAAGACCTTGAATTCATGCCCTGGGAGTGGTCCCTTCAACGCTTCACCAGAAATTGAAGTTCGCAGTGGGTGGACTTTTAGTGATAGTGTCGGGTGAAGAGGATATGTTAGTGAGCTGCCCCTCCTCCGCACCGTACGTAGAAGCGGCGGAAGAATCATTGGAAATAGTTTTCCAATCCTTTGAGGTGGTGAGCTGCGCCTCTGTGGAACCAAGTCCGTCGCTACCTTCTCTCTCCAAAGCGGCCATAATGGTGGCACGTGTTATGCTCAGGAACGGATTTGAGCCCGGAATGGGTCTAGGCAAGGACTGCCTCGGGAATGCCGACGTGGTCGATATCAAGGGAAATCCATACAAGTATGGATTAGGGTATGAATCCGGGATGCCGGGGAGGAGGAACGTGCCGTCAAGATTTCGGGCGGATAGGGTATGGCCCGGCTGTATTAGCCAGTGTTTAACCATCGCTGGAATGGTGTCCGAGGAGGAGGTGGCCGCAATAGAAGAGGAGTTCCCTCAAGACCCACCAAGTTTTGTGCAACCATGCCACCCCGATTCCCAAGTGGGGAACTGGCGCGTGATAAGCCAGTCAGAAGTCTATACCGCTGATTCAATGTAATTAGAGCCTATAGATTTCCTTTCTCTTTTGTTTTGTGAAACCTACCTTATTAAATAAACAAAGAGATCTTGTTTCATCTGTTCTTGCAGTTCCACCTTTTCTCATATCATTTTGCATGTTTTTGTTTCTTTTGTCTTGTTTGGTATAGATATGAGGGTCGATTCTTTGAGGATCCTAACAACGAGGGTTTGACAATCGATTTCGATCAAGATATAAGCCAAACGATAAACGAGGAAGAGGAAGAGGACGTCCTGTCACCAGAGTTGGAGAGGTTGGTCACTCAGGAAGAACGTGAAATGAAGCCTCACCAAGAAGAAACCGAATTGGTAAACTTGGAGACCACGGAGGAAAAGAAAGAAGTAAAGGTAGAAACCAGTATGACCGCGCCTATCCGCCAAGGCTTGATAACCCTTCTTGAAGAGTATCAAGATGTCTTTGTGTGGTCATATCAAGACATGCCCGGTCTGGATTCCGACATTGTGCAGCATAAGTTGCCTTTGAATCCTGGGTCTTCCCCGGTTAAGCAAAAGTTACGAAGAATGACACCCGAGATGTCTTTAAAAATTAAAGAAGAAGTAAGGAAGCAGTTTGATGCAGGTTTCTTAGCTGTGGCGCGGTACCAGGAGTGGGTGGCCAACATTGTCCCAGCTCCGAAAAAGGACGGCAAGGTTCGAATGTGTGTAGACTACCGGGACTTGAACCGAGCCAGTCCTAAAGACAATTTTCCCCTGCCACACATTGATATATTGGTAGATAATACAGCCAAATTCTCCCTTTTCTCATTTATGGATGGTTTCTCGGGGTATAATCAAATAAAGATGGCACCCGAAGATGTAGAGAAGACCACTTTCGTCACCCTATGGGGGACATTCTGCTATAAAGTGATGGCCTTCGGGCTGAAAAATGCTGGGGCAACCTATCAGCGTGCCATGGTGGCGTTGTTCCATGATATGATGCATAAGGAAATAGAGGTCTACGTAGATGACATGATTGCCAAGTCTCGGACTGAGGACGAACACCTTGTCAATCTGCGTAAGCTGTTTGGAAGGTTGCGGAAATACCAATTAAAACCAAACCCAACCAAATGCACCTTTGGGGTAAAGTCGGGGAAGTTGCTAGGATTTATCGTAAGTCAGAAAGGGATAAAGATAGATCCCGAGAAAGTGAAGGCCATCCTTGAAATGCCGGAACCACGCACGGAGAAGCAGGTTCGGGGGTTTTTGGGCAGGTTGAATTATATCGCGAGATTTATCTCGCAACTCACCCCTACCCGTGAGCCCATTTTTAAGCTATTACGTAAGAACCAGGCGGTCCTGTGGAACAGTGACTGCCAAGAGGCCTTCGAGAAGATCAAACAGAGTCTCGCAAATCCTCCGGTGCTCATGCCACCTGTAACAGGAAGACCTCTTTTCCTGTACATGACCATGTTGGACGAGTCTATGGGGTGCGTGTTGGGTAAGCATGATGATTCTGGGAAAAAGGAGCAAGCCATCTACAATCTGAGCAAGAAGTTTACCGCATGTGAGATGAATTACTCAATGCTGGAAAGGATGTGTTGTGCTCTGGTATGGGCATCACATCGGCTTAGGCAGTACATGCTCAGCCATACCACGTGGCTTATTTCCAAAATGGATCCCGTGAAATACATCTTTGAAAAACCGGCCCTCACGGGACGAATTGCTAGGTGGCAGGTACTATTATCTGAATTCGATATCGTTTACGTCACTCAAAAGGCGGTAAAGGGAAGTGCCTTAGCGGATTATTTGGCCCAGCAACCCCTCCAAGATTATCGGCCGATGCACCCCGAGTTCCCAGATGAAGATATCATGGCCCTATTTGAAGAGAAGCGGACGCACAAGGACATAGACAAATGGATTGTTTGCTTCGATGGGGCATCTAATGCTTTGGGCCACGGAGTAGGGGCAGTCCTTGTATCCCCAGATGATCAGTGTATTCCTTTCACGGCTAGGCTAGGTTTTGATTGTACCAACAATATGGCCGAGTACGAAGCATGCGCCCTCGGGGTTCAGGCGGCCATTGATTTTGATGTAAAACTACTCAAGGTGTATGGAGACTCAGCTTTGGTGATACGCCAGTTGAAAGGAGAATGGGAAACTAGGGATCCGAAGTTGATACCCTATCAAACTCACATCTTGAGGTTAGCCAAGTACTTTGACGACATTTCCTTCCACCACATACCTCGGGAAGATAATCAAATGGCTGATGCGTTAGCCACCTTGGCATCCATGTTTCAACTTGCCCCACACAGGGATCTGCCGTACATCGAATTCAAATCTCAAGGCAAGCCGGCATATTGTTATGCAATAGAGGAAGAGCGGGATGGGAAACCGTGGTATTTCGACATCAAACAGTATGTCGAGAACAAAGAATACCCACCAGGGATTTCTGACAATGACAAAAGGACGTTGAGGAGATTGGCTACTGGTTTCTTTGTAAGCGGTACCATCCTGTACAAATGAAACCACGACATGACCCTCCTACGATGCGTAGATGCCAAAGAGGCGAACTTCATGATTGAGGAGATCCACGAGGGTTCCTTTGGGACACATGCCAATGGGCATGCTATGGCCAGAAAAATCCTTAGGGCCAGTTATTATTGGCTCACCATGGAAAGCGATTGCTGCGCTCATGTAAGGAAATGTCATAAATGTCAAGCATACGTGGACAATGTTAATGTTCCACCACATCCTCTAAAAGTTATGTCCGCCCCTTGGCCTTTTTCCATGTGGGGAATAGATGTCATTGGGGCCATCGAACCCAAAGCGTCGAATGGTCACCGCTTCATTCTTGTGGCGATAGATTACTTCACCAAATGGGTCAAAGCAACTTCTTATACTAATGTCACAAGGAATGTGGTAGTTAGATTCATAAAGAAGGAGCTGATTTGTCGATACGGACTCCCCAGGAAGATCATTACTGACAATGGTACCAATCTGAACAATAAGATGATGCAGGAAATGTGCGAGGACTTCAAGATCCAGCATCATAACTCTACCCCTTATCGGCCAAAGATGAATGGGGCTGTAGAGGCTGCGAATAAGAATATTAAGAAGATTGTTCAAAAGATGACAGTGTCATACAAAGATTGGCATGAGATGTTGCCTTTCGCCCTGCACGGATACAGAACCTCGGTGTGAACTTCTACTGGGGCAACGCCGTATTCCTTGGTTTATGGGATGGAGGCAGTACTCCCATTTGAGGTAGAAGTTCCTTCTCAGAGGATAATAGCAGAATCCGGCCTAGAAGAGTCGGAATGGGCTCAAGCACGCTACGACCAACTCAACCTCATTGAAGGTAAGTGTTTGACAGCCATGAGCCATGGGCGTCTGTATCAACGAAGAGTAAAGAACGCATTCGATAAGAAGGTACGTCCGCATAAGTTCAACAAGGGGGACCTCGTGCTAAAAAAGATGTCCCACGCTGTTAAGGATAGTTGAGGCAAGTGGGCCCCGAATTATGAAGGACCTTTCGTGGTGAAAAGAGCTTTTTCTGGGGGTGCTCTGATACTCACCAACATGGATGGCGAGGAGTTGCCCTCGCCCGTGAACTCCGATGTAGTTAAACAATATTACGCTTGAAGTCTGGGGCAATCGAGAGGACCGTTGCATGTTTTTTATTTATGAGTTTTTCTCGTTCTTCTTGGTTTCCTCTAGGGATTCCCATTCATTGTATTTGTCTCGTTTCTTTGAAAAGAAAAGATGGACGAGGTTTCAGTCCTTCCTTTGGTTTCAAACCTTGTGTTTTAGATTTGTTATAACTTGAGCCCTCTTCGCTCGGTGTATGGGGTGCCCCAAACGCTTATCTAAAATTGAATCTAACCAGCCTTCACTAAGAAAGTCATCGCATTAGGAACATTCATACATGCACATACACATGCATATTTTGTGGTAACAGGGGCAGGGCCTTCTTAGGTCACGGTTAGAAGTCGAGACAAGTTGACTGCGGAAATCAACCAAGGTAAGACAATGACCGGATACGATTGGCCATTGGATTTTTTGTTTCCTACTGACAGGTACATAGGGACGGATGCAAGTGGGGATAGGGTCACGACCGACCGATCGTTGCCCCTTCCCGGCGCTAAACAAGCAGAGAACGTCGCTGCAAGGCAGCCCAGTATCCTTTGCATTCGCAGTTTCTTTTACTATTGTTTGTTTTAAATAAGTAATCGACACCTAATTCTAATTTAAGTAGGTTCAAGTGGGCAAACGCTAACCCATAAGGAAGGAGGAGACATGGTTAATGTTCCCCTAAAAAAAAAATTGGCAGGTTAGCTCGCCTGGGCGAGCAACCCCTGCACCCAAATTATAAAAACGAGGGAGGGGAATGTTTTTGTATCCAAAAAACTTCCCCCCCCCCCCCCTCATTCAAAAGATAAAGAACACGAAGGCTTGCATTTCTGGCTCCCCTAAGCCACTTTTGATCGCGTTTTGCTTTCGTTTTTGGTGTTTCTATTCACTCCAACAAGTAAGTATTCAATCCTTGATGTTTTTAGCTTCCCATTGGTATATTTTCTTCATCGTTTGGTGCTCCAAATTGTGAGAATGTGATTATATTTGTGGGGCAGTTTTGGGTTGTTTTTATGCTTGATTTTTTGGAGTTGAGGATTTGAATGAGAAGGCCTTAGGCCTATGTTGTATTCTGAAGCAGTGGGGCATGCCACATTGCCCCCATTCTCTTGCAATTTATGTCCAAACATGCGCCCATCAAGTGCTCGGTGAAATGCCCCAATGATATATGAATATGATTTTGCAAAATTGGGATGGTGGGGCTGTTTTATGTATGTAGACACAGCATAGGAAAGTCAAAATAGATGCCCAAATGCAATCCCAAGCTTAGGAACCCAAACTTTTTAGCTTCAATGCAAGAAAACATACTCATGACTAGGAACCCAAAATTTGGTTTTAGAATTAGAAAAGCATGAAAATAGGGACTTGCTTGTAAGAATTTGGGCTGCCCCATGATTGGTACTTTGCACCTAAGTAACGTGGGAAATGCTTTTCAATGGTGTGTACATATATGTGTAAAAATAAGGGGCATAAAATTCCTCGCCAAGTATGAATAATTGTTTTCCTAAATGAATGTATAATAGCGTGGAATGCCCTTTTGAATGCAAATATGTGCAGGATGTGATTAGCTTTCCAATATGCATATAAATAAATATGAGTGAAACAATAAAAATTTGTATGGTGTACTTCAAATGTATGTAGGTAGTTTGTGATAGCAAATGTTTAGGACATAAATTAGGTGTAAAGTTTGATGCAACACTTTGAGCATGAAAGTGTGTTTTCTTTTTCGGAATGTATATAGGTGTATGGCAATTAGAATATGTTAGATGTTCTGGTATGTTGACATCAGTAATAGGATATTTTCTACACATGCGCGTGTGCTTAAATGGATTACATGATTTTGGTCTAAATCAGAGGGGTTAGCACGACATTTTTGTGTTAAGATAAGCATTATCTTGTAAAACTAACTTCCAAATGTTTGTTCTCGCAGGAGATGGCCCCGAGGAAACTTGCCTCAAAGAGATCCAGGAAGGATAAAGCGGCCGAAGGAACCAGTTCCACTCCCGAGTATGACAGTCACCGCTTTAGGAGCGCTGAACACCAGCAGTGCTTCGAGGCCATCAAGGGATGGTCATTTCTCCGGGAGCGACGCGTCCAGCTCAGGAATGACGAGTATACCGATTTCCAGGAGGAGATAGTTCGCCGGCAGTGGGCATCACTAGTTACCCCCATGGCCAAGTTTGATCCAGACATAGTCCTCGAATTTTATGCCAATGCTTGGCCTACAGAGGAGGGCGTGCGAGATATGAGGTCTTGGGTGAGGGGTCAGTGGATCCCGTTTGATGCAGATGCTATCAGCCAGTTCCTGGGATACCCTTTAGTGCTGGAAGAGGGTCAGGAGTGCGAGTATGGCCAGAGGAGGAATCGGTCCGATGGGTTCGATGAGGAGGCCATCACCCATTTGCTATGTATACCGGGGCAGGATTTTGCCCGGACTGCTGCCGGGAGACGGGTGTGGATCATGCGCACCCACATGACCACCCTGACTCAAATCTGGATGACTTTACTGCTCAGCAACATCCAGCCCAGCGATCATAATTCCGACCTCCCCCTGCCGAAGTGTCAGCTGGTGTACGCCATCCTGACACGGATGAGCATTCACGTGGCTCAGTTAATCGCTGATGCCATCTATCTATTTGCAGGTATGGCGCCTACCAGGCACCCTCTGGACCCGGATAAGTCCAACAGGGCCCTGGGATTTCCCGCCTTGATCACAGGACTCTGCCAGTCGTTCGGAGTCCCCGTCGCACCTAGCAAGGTGATTCGGCCGCCCATCACCCGAGCTTTTATTGAGAAGTATTGCACACAGAGACAGGCCCAGGGGGATGTTTCGCAGGCCGTAGACGCACCGCCACCTCATCAGGCTGGTCCAGCCGGATCGTTTGATACGGAGCAGTATTTGCGGCATTTGGTTCGCCAGCAGGCGGCCAACCACCGGGCTCATGTACAGACCCATGATTGTCTTTACCAGATGAGCCTCAGCCTGCAGAGCCAGGGTTTTACTTCTTTTCTGTGCCCTACTCCGGATCAGTTCAGGGCAGAGGTCGCATGGCCTGGAGATTGGCCTGAGGCCCGGGCAGGAGAGGCGCCAGCAGAGGCACCAGCAGAGGCTCCCGACGAGGCAGATGAGGCCCGCGAGGACGAGGAGATGACCGATTTACTTGATTTCTTAGGAGGGAGTGGGGCCACATGATTGGGAGATCCCTTGATCCATATTTCTTTTTGTTTCCATTTTTCCTGTTATATATTTTTGTTTGACTAAGGGACTAACGTTTGTTTCATGTTGATTAACTTTTGTTTTGTACATACATATCGTTTGAGTTGCTACGTCGGTACTTGTTTCATTGTTGTCAATAATGTTTGTTGAAATTCCGGGACCGTGTAGAGTTTTTTATTTAGGAACGTCGTCCTAAAAAATCAAATGAACCAAAAATCCTAATTAAAAGAAAGAAGTGTTGTGAATAAAATGTCTGCGTATACAAAGAAAAAGGAAAGTATGTATAAAAGGATTTTTTTTGTGTGTAAATGATGCGGGGAAAGGAATCCTTGTGTGTGTAAGCAACGAGTGTATATGAAGAAACTTTTGTGTGAACCATAAGTGTGTGTTGGGAAAAATGAAAAAATCTTTGAACGTAAATAGGGTTTGTATATAGACCGTGTGACGTAAAGAGAGAGAGTTCCAATGCGTGTACAGAAAAAGTTTGTCATGTATAAGAATATAGATGTACAAAGAAAGGTTTTCCTCATAAAGGACCACAGGTGTATAATTTTGTGAATGACACAAAAAGGAAAAAGAAAGAAAGACCGCGAAGGTCGACATGTTATAGTTAAGAAGTATAAATCATTCGTAAAGAGCAAACGTATCTTCTGGAAACAAGGGACTGATGCTAAGAGTTTATTTTCCGGAATAACCGAGATAAGGATGGATGAATTCATTGAGCTGATAAAAGAACATAATTGGGAAACGTTGGGTCTGTTTGTGTAAATTCCCAACCGTAGTATCACAATGCCATAAACGGGATGCTTGAGTGCCCACCTGGCTGTAGCCATGACTAATTTCACACGTTGTTTTCAAATCATCATTGTCACGCGTGCCTTGTGGAGTAATATGGGAGTTCGGCCCGAGACCAACACCTTGACACCCAAATTTGTTTTGCCCCAGATATCAAGATTGGGTTCCCACGATAAAAGACCCCATTGAAACACAACCTTAGACTTTTTTGAACCTTGGCCTATCAAAAGAATCCTCATCCTTTCCCCCGAAGCAAAGGACAGCGGAATCTCCTCAAGGGAGAGCAAATAGAATGCTGAAACCCGATTTCCCAAAGAAAGAAAAGGAAGAAATGAAAAGAAAAGAAAAAAAAAAGAACAATAAAAAAGAAAGAAAAAGAAGGATTCTCGATCGAAGATCTAAAGGAAGTGATAATGGAAAAGATCGAAGGAGAACAGAGTAATTCTCGATCAATGAAAGAAAGGGAATGGAAAATCTTCAGACCAGATAAATTTTCGGCAAAATAAGTGACTGTCGGCAAAGGAAAACCCATTTTTGGTGTCGCTTCCTTTCGAACTGCCATTCAAAGTCATTCTCGACTGGCGATATCCCACCCCACATGAACAAAGAGGAAAAGACCGAAACACCCAACTTCCTCTCCAAAAAACACAACCCTCGAGAAAATCCTATTGGTCCGTGATCGTACGTTTGATCTTTGATTCGATAGGAAGTCATGTGCAAAATAGAGTCATGGTGCAGTTATGGTTTGGGAATAGGATAAAACACTTGCCTTGTGAGTTTTATACAGTATGAGTGATTTATTTTCAACTTAGCCCGATGTTTCCCCTGCATGTTCATTTAAAAGCTAAAAGTTGACGTCCTGCCCTTCATTCTCGGTTACAAGGAAGATTACCCTTGGCACAAGTAGATTGTTTCTCTAAGATATGGTCTCTCGCGAATGATTTATTTTTCTTTACAAAAAGCATGTTTGCCTTTCAGGTGGAAAAACCCGGTGGACCGTTCGGTCCTGCCAACCACTTTTTTCGGAGCCCCATGAATGTTATTTCCTAGCGCTGTTCATGTATCCTCCATCTTCGAGTTTGGAGCTATGTTTCATGATTGCCTAAGTGTGGACCCTCAAGGCAATCCTCCATTCTCCCCTTTTTTTTGGAGCCCCATGAATGTTATTGCCTAGCGCTGTTCATGTGTCCTCCACCTTCGAGTTTGGAGCTATGCTTCATGATTGCCTAAGTGTGGACCCTCAAGTCCAATCCTCCATTCTCCCCTTTTTTTCGGAGCCCCATGAATGTTATTGCCTAGCGCTGTTCATGTGTCCTCCACCTTCGAGTTTGGAGCTATGTTTCATGATTGCCTAAGTGTGGACCCTCAAGGCAATCCTCCATTCTCCCCCTTTTTTCGGAGCCCCATGAATGTTCTTGAAGTAGCAGAATCCATCTTATCAGTCGAGGTTTAGAATTAGCCTTGTTGAGCAAATATTTAATTGCTGCACGATCAATGTAAATGATGACTTTTGATCCCACCAAGTAAGATCTGAACTTTCCAAGTGCGTAGACAATTGCTAGCATTTCTTTTTCAGTGGTGGCATAGTTAGCCTTTACTCTGTCCAAGCACAGCACCTACAGCATAGTCACTTGCATCACACATCAATTCAAACTCTTGCCCCCAATCTGGTGCTGTGATCACAGGAGCAGATACTAGTCTGGTTTTGAGATCATTAAATGCTTCTACACATTCTTCATTAAACACAAACGCAACGTCCTTGTTCAATAGATTATTGAGTGGTTAGGCGACTTTTGAGAAATCTTTTATGAATCGCCTGTATAACCCAGGGTGTCCTAAAAAGCTTCTCACTATCTTGACAATTATTGGAGGGGGGAGTTTCTCAATGACATCAATCTTTGCCTTGTCCACCTCAATCCCCCTCACTAAAATTTTATGCCCCAACACTATGCCCTCTTGGACCATAAAGTGACATTTCTCCCAATTAAGCATCAAATTAGACTCTTCACATCTTTGCAATACTCTTTCCAAATTCGATAGACAACAATCAAAAGATTAACCAAAGATAGAGAAATCATCCATGAAAACTTCAATACATTTCTCCACCATATCAGAAAAAACTGTCATCAAGCACTTCTGAAACATAGCCGGAGCATTACAAAGACCAAAAGGCATATGCCTATAAGCGAACACGCCAAACGGGAAAGTGAAAGTTGTCTTCTCCTGATCTTTTGGATCCACTGCGATCTGATTATAGCCAGAGTACCCATCCAGAAAATAGTAAAATACTTGTCCTGCAAGTCTTTCAAGCATCTGGTCCATGGAGGGAAGTAGATAATGGTCTTTACGAGTAGCATCATGCAATTTCCTGTAATCTATGAACATTCTCCATCCGGTGACAGTCCTTGTGGAAATTAGTTCATCTTTCTCATTTTTAATCACTGTCATGCCCCCCTTCTTGGGAACAACCTACACAGGGCTAACCCACACACTATGTGAGATGGGATAAATGAGTCCTGCTTCTAGCAATTTAAGTACTTCCCTGAGCACCTTTTCTTTCATGACTGGGTTCAGTCATCTCTAGGGCTGCCACACTAGCCTGTAATCAGCTTCCATATTAATTGTGCATGTAGTAAGATGGACTGATCCCTTTCAAATCAGAGATGTGCCATCCAATCGCTGCTTTGTGCTTCTTCAAAATCTGCACCAGCTGATCCTCTTTTGCCTTCTTCAAGAAGCTGTTAATTATGACTAGTTTGGCTTCATTGTCATCCAAGAATACATACTTCATGTGTGCAGGTAGAGTCTTCAATTCCACTTTGGGTTTTTCTATTGGTATATTGTTCTTTAATTCTTCAAACACAGTATGTCTAACAAAATTTTCCTTTGCACCATCTAACTCTTCAATACAAGCCTGCACTTCATCTTCCTCCTCCTTGTTCAGACATTCTACATGATTATTCAGTGCTTTTTCCAAAGGAGACTGCAGTACCATGGCTGTAGCTGCTAATTTTATCTCCCGTTCTACCTTCTCCACATCAAAATAGGACTTCTGATCACTTGAGTGCTTCATTGCTTCAAATAAGTCGAATGAAATTTTTTGATCCTCCACACTCAGTTCTAATTTACTTTTCCCCATGACTACTACACAATTGGCGGTTAACATGAAAGGACGTCCCAAAATGTAGAAGCAAGGCTTCATGGTGAATGTGATTCAAAGGTGTTTTGATGATAACAATGATGACAACAAAAGATGATGACAAATGTGATGAACAAAAAGATCAAAGATCAAAGAACAACTCAAGTGAATCAAAGAACATCTCAAGTGAATCAAGAACAAGTCAAGAGTTTAAGAAAAGAATCAAGAAGAACTCAAGACTCAAGAAGAAAGCCTAGAATCAAGAATCAAGATTCAAGGTTCAAGATCTCAAGAATCAAGATCAAGATTCAAGACTCAAGATTCAAGAATAAAGAAAAGACTCAATCAAGATACGTATTAAAAAGTTTTTCAAAACTTTGAATAGCACATGAATTTTTGACAAAACCTTTTACCAAAGAGTTTTTACTCTCTGGTAATCGATTACCATATTGTTGTAATCGATTACCAATAGCAAAATGAGTTTGAAAAATTTTTCAAACTGAATTTACAATGATCCAATTATTTTCAAAAGGCTGTAATCGATTATAATGTTTTGGTAATCGATTACTAGTGTCCTTGAACGTTGAAATTCAAATTCAAATGTGAAGAGTCACATCCTTTCACTTAAAAGCTTTGTGTAATCGATTACACTAATTTGGTAATCGATTACCAGTGACTATTTCTGAATAAATCAAAAGATGTAACTCTTCAAAAGGTTTTTGACTTTTTCAAATTGGTTTTAAGTTTTTGTAAAAGTTATAACTCTTCTAAATGGTCTTCTTGACCAGACATGAAGAGTCTATAAAAGCAAGGCTTTGTTTTGCATTTCAATCATCTTGAATACTTTACTTTTCCAATCAATCCTTTACAAGCCTTGACTCTCTTTGAACTTCTTCTTCTTCTTTGTACCAAAAGCTTTCTGAAGTTTTCTGGTTTTCCAAACCTTGAAAACTTGTGCTATTTAAGTAAAGACTGTGATCCATGGTTATGGCATAAGAGAATTGCTCATATTAACATGGATCATCTAAATAGGTTAATTTGAAAAGATCTAGTTATTGGATTGCCTAGATTAAAATTTGAAAAAGATAAGTTATGTGATGCATGCCAAAAAGGTAAACAAACAAAAGTATCCTTTAAATCTAAAAATATTTTTTCTACCACTCTACCATTGCAATTATTACACATGGATTTGTTTGGACCATCTAGAGTCATGAGTTTTGGTGGAAGTTACTATGCATTAGTAATTGTTGATGATTATTCTAGATATACTTGGACCTTATTTCTTACTGATGTGCCATCATTTTCTTCTATTTTCTAAACCCTTTTTGCACCATTTTAATTATTGATTGGTCTTAATTGTCAATTAATTAGGCAGTTTTATTATTTGGGCTCATTTAGCTAATTTGATGTTTTTAATCTAATTTCAGGAATTAATGAAACATTGGGCTTAATCCAGATTTTGGTTGTGGACTTGAAGAGGGCAAATAAAGCAGCGCTTACCTTAGTTAATTTCTAATTAGGAAATTTCGCAATTTTATTTTATGTTGTTCAGTGTTTATTTCGTTTTGGGCCAGAGTATTGTAATAGGGCCCAATGACTCTGAGTTACTCTTTTTAAATAGCTGCCTTGGGATTCTGCTGGGCATTCTATTCTGCTATGCTATTTTCATTATTCAGAGCTTTGGTTTTAGGTTTTCACGTTTTTCTGTGCCCTTGTTACAGTTTTTGTTCTTAATGCAAATTTCCGTTTTCTGCTTCTAATTACGAGTTCATTCTTACTTCTTCTTCTACTTTCATTTACGTTTCTGTTCATTTACGTTTCTGTTCATTTACGTTCTTGTTCATTTACGTTTCTGCTTCATGTTTCATTTGCGTTTTCTGTTTGAATCCATGGAAGGCTAGATTTTCTGGTGTTGTTTCCTTTTGAGGACGAAGCCCAACTCTCTTTGAGGTTTCGTTTGTAATGTGGTTTCCTGGCAGTTTTCCCTTCACCAGTTATCCCAATTTCGTGAATATTAATCAGTGCACGCTTCGTGTTCGATTAATTGCCTCTGAGCCTAACTTGCGTTCATGCTTAATGGACGAAGGGCTAACTGGTGTATGTGGTGCCTAATCACGTATTGAAAACCCTAAGTTGATTTTCGCTTAGTAAATTGAAATAGGGTTGGATTAAGTGGTTGACTGTTAGGGACGAATTCTCCATAACCCAGGATAAGAGAGTGGCTTCTGAATCAGAGGAAACAACCCGTTTTTAATATTAGTAGTTTCGTATTCCATTTTATTTGTCTGCTCTTTAATTACCAAACAACCAACCCCCCCCCCCCCATCGTTACTGTTACTGCAAGTATATTATGAACATTTGGCTTGTCACTGCTCGTTGGGAAACGACCTAGGATCACTTCCTAGTTACTGCATTTTCATGTTTATTTGATTCGGGTACGGCCTCGATCAAATTTGGCGCCGTTGCTGGGGAGCAGTGTCCAAAGGTTCATAATAGATAGCTAGTGTTGTGTGTTTAATCCTTTCGTGTTTTATGTTTAATTGTTAGTATTGTGTTAGTATGTGTGTTAGTGTTGTTTAGTGTCCTGGTATTTTGTTTAATGTGTGTTCTGTTTCAGTTTTCCCATTAAGCGTTTCCCCTATTTCAGTCTTGTGTGTTTTGCTGTGAAGATTGTGCTTGAAAACAGAGTAGTAGTAGAAATCAGCTTGCGGCAAAAACAGAGTAGTAGTAGAAATCAGCTAGAGACGGATTTTAGCGACCACCCATGCTGAATTAATTGGGATTTTTTGTTTTAGTAGCTAGGGTTGTTATTTTTGGCTGAATTTTTTTGTGGTAACTTCTTTTAATCCATATTTTGTGGGAAAAATAGCTAGAGCCTTTAGTTTGGTCAGATTTTAAAGTTCCAAAAAACTAGCAAATTTTGTGTTTGTCAAAACTTCAAACGGCCATAACTTTTGCTCCGGTTATCAGAATCGCAATTATTATATATGCATTTGGGGTAGAAAAAAATTTCCTACACCGTAGCAGCTTGCCGTAGGCCGGCTGAGGTCTCCATCGTCCAAAAAAAAGCGATTCTGTCAAAATTTTTTTATTTTTCAAGTTTTATTCACTTATTTTTCTTAACCTACCAATTTTAGCTTTCATAGTTAGACTTTGAATTTTTGTCTGAAATTTTTTTTGTGCTATCTTCTCTACATTTTATAAGGTTGCTCACAAAATTTCAAGTCATTTGGATATCATTTGAGGGTAGCTGTAGTTCAAACCTACACCTTTATTTACATGACAAGGCAACTAGTTGTGTGCATGCTAAATGTAGTGTATGACTAGAGGCAATTCATCTGACTTACAACCCTTTGATCCTGAGATAGATAGGACATTTCATAGATTAGTTAGGCATCATTTTATACCTTTTGATCATTCTGAGCATTCCATAACTGGTGAATCTGTGCATTCTGTTATTGGTGATTTTGAACATCCTGATCTTGAGCATTATAATTTTGAGCATTCTAATTCTGAGCATTCTGATTTTGCACATTCTGAGAACATGGCACAACCTCCACCTCGTGAGAGGACTCTAAGGGAAGTGGCTGCACCTGATTTCACCTATGAAAGCTTGTGCATCCAATACCCTGATGAGGATGTCCCATATGTTCTTAAGACTGGACTGATTCATTTGCTTCCAAAGTTTCATGGCCTTGCAGGTGAAGACCCACACAAACATTTGAAAGAATTTCACATTGTCTGCTCCACCATGAAACCCCCAGATGTCCAAGAGGATCACATATTTCTGAAGGCTTTTCCTCATTCATTAGAGGGAGTGGCAAAGGACTGGCTGTATTACCTTGCTCCAAGGTCCATCACGAGCTGGGATGACCTTAAGAGAGTATTCTTAGAAAAAATTTTCCCTGCTTCCAGGACCACAGCCATCAGGAAGGATATCTCAGGTATTAGACAACTCAGTGGAGAGAACCTGTATGAGTACTGGGAGAGATTTAAGAAACTATGTGCCAGTTGCCCCCACCATCAGATTTCAGAACAGCTTCTTCTCCAATATTTTTATGAAGGACTCAGTAATATGGAGAGAAGTATGATAGATGCTGCCAGTGGTGGAGCCCTTGGAGACATGACTCCTGCTGAAGCCAGAAATTTAATTGAGAAGATGGCCTCCAACTCCTAGCAGTTTAGCACAAGAAATGATGCCATAGTCATTAGAGGAGTGCATGAGGTAGCTACAAACCCATCTGCATCATCTGAAACTAAGAAGCTTGAAGGCAAACTGGATGCGTTGGTCAACTTAGTAACCCAGCTGGCCTTGAATCAGAAATTTGTACCTGTCGAAAGGGTTTGTGGTTTGTGCTCCTCTGCTGACCACCATACAGACCTTTGCCCTTCCATGCAGCAACCTGGAGCAATTGAGCAGCCTGAAGCTTATGCTGCAAATATTTACAATAGACCTCCTCAACCTCAGCAGCAAAATCAACCACAGTAGAGCAATTATGACCTTTCCAGCAACAGATACAACCCTGGATGGAGGAATCACCCTAACCTCAGATGGTCCAGCCCTCAGCAACAACAACAGCAGCCTGCTCCTTCCTTCCAAAATGCTGCTGGCCCAAGCAGACCATACATTCCTCCACTAATCCAACAACAGCAACAACCCCAGAAACAGCCAACAGTTGAGGCCCCTCCACAACCTTCCCTCGAAGAACTTGTGAGGCAAATGACTATGCAGAACATGCAGTTTCAGCAAGAGACCAGAGCCTCCATTCAGAGCTTAACCAATCAGATGGGACAATTAGCTACTCAATTGAATCAACAACAGTCCCAGAATTCTGACAAGCTGCCTTCTCAAGCTGTCCAAAACCCTAAAAATGTCAGTGCCATTTCATTGAGGTCGGGAAAGCAGTGTCAAGGACCTCAACCCGTAGCACCTTCCTCATCTGCAAATGAACCTGCCAAACTTCACTCTATTCCAGAAAAAGGTGATGACAAAAATCTACCTAACAATTTCTGTGCAGGTGAATCTTCTTCCACAGGTAATTTTGATTTGCAGAAGCAGCACATTCCCCCTCTTCCATTCCCTCCAAGAGCAGTTTCCAACAAAAAAATGGAAGAGGCAGAGAAAGAGATCTTGGAAACGTTTAGAAAAGTAGAGGTAAACATACCTCTGTTGGATGCAATAAAGCAAATTCCAAGATATGCCAAATTTTTGAAGGAGCTGTGCACTAATAAGCGGAAGCTTAAAGGAAGTGAACGAATTAGCATGGGCAGAAATGTCTCCGCATTGATTGGTAAATCTGTTCCTCAAATTCCTGAAAAATGCAAAGATCCAGGTACATTCAGCATACCTTGTATTATAGGGAATAGTAAGTTTGACAATGCCATGCTAGATTTAGGAGCCTCTGTTAGTGTTATGCCTCTGTCGATTTTTAATTCTCTATCTCTAGGTCCCTTGCAGTCAACTGATGTGGTAATTCATTTAGCTAATAGAAGTGTTGCCTATCCTGTTGGTTTCATAGAAGATGTCTTAGTTAGAGTTGGTGAACTGATTTTTCCTGTTGATTTTTATATCTTGAATATGGAAGATGGATTTTCTCAACGATCAGTTCCCATCATTCTAGGCAGACCCTTTATGAAAACTGCTAGAACTAAGATAGATGTTTATGCAGGCACACTGTCCATGGAGTTTGGTGATATAACTGTTCATTTTAATATTCTGGATGCTATGAAATACCCATCTGAAGATCTTTCTGTATTTCGTGCTGAAATAATTGACCATGTTGTTGATGAATACATGACTGATCTTTATTCTATTCTGCTATGCTATTTTCATTATTCAGAGCTTTGGTTTTAGGTTTTCACGTTTTTCTGTGCCCTTGTTACAGTTTTTGTTCTTAATGCAAATTTCCGTTTTCTACTTCTAATTACGAGTTCATTCTTGCTTCTTCTTCTACTTTCATTTACGTTTCTGTTCATTTACGTTCTTGTTCATTTACGTTTCTGCTTCATGTTTCATTTGCGTTTTCTGTTTGAATCCATGGAAGGCTAGATTTTCTGGTGTTGTTTCCTTTTGAGGACGAAGCCCAACTCTCTTTGAGGTTTCGTTTGTAATGTGGTTTCCTGGCAGTTTTCCCTTCACCAGTTATCCCAATTTCGTGAATATTAATCAGTGCACGCTTCGTGTTCGATTAATTGCCTCTGAGCCTAACTTGCGTTCATGCTTAATGGACGAAGGGCTAACTGGTGTATGTGGTGCCTAATCACGTATTGAAAACCCTAAGTTGATTTTCGCTTAGTAAATTGAAATAAGGTTGGATTAAGTGGTTGACTGTTAGGGACGAATTCTCCATAACCCAGGATAAGAGAGTGGCTTCTGAATCAGAGGAAACAACCCGTTTTTAATATTAGTAGTTTCGTATTCCATTTTATTTGTCTGCTCTTTAATTACCAAACAACCAAACCCCCCCCCCCCCCATCGTTACTGTTACTGCAAGTATATTATGAACATTTGGCTTGTCACTGCTCGTTGGGAAACGACCTAGGATCACTTCCTAGTTACTGCATTTTCATGTTTATTTGATTCGGGTACGGTCTCGATCACTTACTCATAAGAATGATGCATTTCATGCATTTAGAAGGCTTGCCAAAGTCATTCAAAACAAAAAGAATCTCAAAATCATCTCCATCAGAAGTGATCATGGAGGTGAATTTGAAAACAATGATTTTGAAATGTTTTGTGATGAGTATGGCGTAGAACACAACTTTTCTGCACCAAGGACACCCCAACAAAATGGAGTAGTAGAAAGGAAAAATAGAGCCCTAGAAGAAATTGCTAGAACTCTTTTAAATGACACACCTCTTCCAAAATATTTTTGGGCAGAAGCAGTTAACACCGCATGTTATATTATGAACAGAGCCTTAATTAGACCTATTCTTAAGAAAACCCCATATGAACTTTTTAACAATAGAAAATCAAATATTGCACACTTACATGTTTTTGGATGTAAATGTTTTGTTCCAAACAATGGTAAAGAAAGTCTAGGAAAGTTTGATGCCAAGGCAGATGAGGGTATCTTCCTTGGGTATTCCTTACATAGTAAAGCATTTAGAATATACAACAAAAGAACTATGACAATTGAGGAATCAATACATGCTACTTTTGATGAAACTAACATTACCTCCCCGAGAAAGGAGTTTGTTGATGATATTGTAGATACTTTGGAAGATACTCAAAATGAAGAAAGAAATCTGAAAAGAAAGAGAGATGATGAAGACAAGGATGATCAAGATGACACAGCACAAGAAAATGATAATCTTCCTAAAGAATGGAAAACTTCGAGAAATCATCCTCTTGATAACATCATCGGTGATATTTCAAAAGGAGTAACAACTAGACACTCTCTTAAAGATTTATGCAATAATATGGCATTTGTTTCATTAATAGAACCTAAAAACTTTAAAGAAGCTATTATAGATGACCATTGGATAGTAGCTATGAAAGAAGAATTAAATCAATTTGAAAGAAATGATGTATGGGAATTAGTAGAAAAACCTTCAGATTATCCAATCATAGGAACTAAATGGGTATTTAGAAATAAATTGGATGAAAATGGTATAGTAATTAGGAATAAAGCTAGACTTGTAGCAAAAGGATATAACCAAGAAGAAGGTATAGACTATGAAGAAACTTTTGCACCTGTAGCTATATTAGAAGCCATTAGGATGTTATTAGCATATGCATCTATTATGAATTTTAAACTATATCAAATGGATGTCAAAAGTGCTTTCTTAAATGGTCTAATTCAGGAGGAGGTATATGTGGAACAACCTCCTGGGTTTGAAGATTCACAAAAACTAGACCATGTCTATAGATTAAAGAAGGCACTTTATTGCCTAAAACAAGCACCTAGGGCTTGGTATGAAAGATTAAGTAAATTTCTATTAGAAAAGAATTTTACTAGAGGGAAAGTATATACTACCTTATTCATAAAAAGGAAGGATAATGATATCTTGTTAGTGCAAATTTATGTTGATGATATAATTTTTGGATCTACTAATGAATCTTTGTGCAAGGAGTTTTCTATTGATATGCAAAGTGAGTTTGAGATGTCCATGATGGGTGAGTTAAATTACTTTCTTGGACTACAAATCAAACAAACAAATGATGGGATCTTCGTCAATCAAGCAAAATATTGCAAAGAACTCATTAAGAGATTTGGAATAGAAAATTCAAAACACTTGGCTACCCCTATGAATACAAGTTGTTATCTTGAGAAAGATGAATCCGGTCAACCTGTTGATCCAAAGCAATACAGAGGTATGATTGGATCTCTACTTTACTTATCTGCAAGTAGGCTAGACATTATGTTTAGTGTATGCATGTGTGCAAGATTTCAATCAGATCCAAAGTTTTCACAT
Source organism: Glycine soja (assembly GCF_004193775.1). Classification (NCBI taxonomy): domain Eukaryota; kingdom Viridiplantae; phylum Streptophyta; class Magnoliopsida; order Fabales; family Fabaceae; genus Glycine; species Glycine soja. The sequence continues at coordinate 17,285,557 of NC_041002.1, read as the reverse complement.
TTAATGGCAGTAAAAAGAATTATAAGATATTTATTAGGAACAGTTAGTTTAGGATTATGGTATCCTGAGAATTCTTTATGCAACCTAGTAGGATACTCAGATTCAAATTTTGCTGGATCAAAAACAGATTGGAAGAGCACTAGTGGTACATGTCAATTCATAGGATCTGCACTTGTTTCTTGGAATAGCAAGAAACAAAATAGTGTAGCATTATCCACAGCAAAAGCAGAATATATTTCTGCTGGTAGTTGTTGGGCACATATTTTATGGATGAAGCAACAACTATCTGACTATGGAATAGTATTAGATCACATTCCAATAAAATGTGACAACACAAGTTCCATAAACATATCTAAAAATCCAGTTCTTCACTCTAGAACCAAGCATATAGAAATTAGGCATCATTTTATTAGAGATCATGTTTTAAAAGGTGATGTTGTTTTAGAGTTTGTAGATACTAAAAATCAACTTGCAGACATCTTTACAAAACCACTAAGTAAAGATACCTTCTATAACATTAGAAGAGAATTAGGACTAATAGATGTTAGTGACTTATCAAAATAATTCTCTATATTATTATGTTATTTGAACAATTTATCATTTCCCTATTTGCATGGTATGTTTGAACAAATATTAAGTATGTTATTTGACTATGTGGAGTTTATAATTAATCTATGCATGGTTGTTTGCTTCATGGTTTCATGGTTCTTGCTTCTTGCTTCATGATTTGGTTGATATTTTTTTATGAACATTGTATGGATGTTTAAATTAAATTTATTTGATACGCACTTTGGCTTTTTGTTGATGCCAAAGGGGGAGAGAAATGGGATTAAATCAAGAACTCACATGAGTAATCAACTTATTTTTAAGATAAGCATAAATTCAAAAACAAAGGGGGATAATTTATGAGAATAATCGACTAGGAAAAAGTGTGTGTGTGTTTCTTGATTTCAAAAGTTGTCATCATCAAAAAGGGGGAGATTGTAGAAGCAAGGCTTCATGGTGAATGTGATTCAAAGGTGTTTTGATGATAACAATGATGACAACAAAATATGATGACAAAGATGATGAACAAAAAGCTCAAAGATCAAAGAACAACTCAAGTGAATCAAAGAACATCTCAAGTGAATCAAGAACAAGTCAAGAGTTCAAGAAAAGAATCAAGAAGAATTCAAGACTCAAGAAGAAAGCCTAGAATCAAGAATCAAGATTCAAGAATCAAGATTCAAGGTTCAAGATCTCAAGAATCAAGATCAAGATTCAAGACTCAAGATTCAAGAATAAAGAAAAGACTCAATCAAGATACGTATTAAAAAGTTTTTCAAAACTTTGAATAGCACATGAATTTTTTACAAAACCTTTTACCAAAGAGTTTTTACTCTCTGGTAATCGATTACCATATTGTTGTAATCGATTACCAATAGCAAAATGAGTTTGAAAAAGTTTTCAAACTGAATTTACAATGTTCCAATTATTTTCAAAAAGGTTGTAATCGATTACAATGTTTTGGTAATTGATTACCAGTGTCCTTGAACGTTGAAATTCAAATTCAAATGTGAAAAGTCACATCCTTTCACTTAAATGCTTTGTGTAATCGATTACACTAATTTGGTAATCGATTACCAGTGATTGTTTCTGAATAAATCAAAAGATGTAACTCTTCAAAAGGTTTTTGACTTTTTCAAATTGGTTTTAAGTTTTTCTAAAAGTTATAACTCTTCTAAATGGTCTTCTTGACCAGCATGAAGAGTCTATAAAAGCAAGGCTTTGTTTTGCATTTCAATCATCTTGAATACTTTACTTTTCCAATCAATCCTTTACAAGCCTTGACTCTCTTTGAACTTCTTCTTCTTCTTTGTACCAAAAGCTTTCTGAAGTTTTCTGGTTTTCCAAACCTTGAAAACTTGTGCTATTTAAGTAAAGACTGTGATCCATGGTTATGGCATAAGAGAATTGCTCATATTAACATGGATCATCTAAATAGGTTAATTTGAAAAGATCTAGTTATTGGATTGCCTAGATTAAAATTTGAAAAAGATAAGTTATGTGATGCATGCCAAAAAGGTAAACAAACAAAAGTATCCTTTAAATCTAAAAATATTGTTTCTACCACTCAACCATTGCAATTATTACACATGGATTTGTTTGGACCATCTAGAGTCATGAGTTTTGGTGGAAGTCATTAGTAATTGTTGATGATTATTCTAGATATACTTGGACCTTATTTCTTACTCATAAGAATGATGCATTTCATGCATTTAGAAGGCTTGCCAAAGTCATTCAAAACAAAAAGAATCTCAAAATCATCTCCATCAGAAGTGATCATGGAGGTGAATTTGAAAACAATGATTTTGAAATGCTTTGTGATGAGTATGGCATAGAACACAAATTTGTGATGTTTGTGTTCTGAAATTTTTGATAGAAAACTGGTAGAGATGATGGGGAAAGTTAATTTAGGGTTAAATGTGAGAATGACAATGTTGTAGGTAGAAAAGTGTGAGATTTTGAGGGTTAGAGAAGCTAAATTTGGGGTTAGTGTAAATTGGAGTCTAAAGTGAGTTGATTCTAGTTTAGAATGTCAATTAGGACTTGTAGGTAAGCTTGGGCAGAGCAAATGAGAAAAAAATGAGTGACAAAGGTGAAAGCAAGAGCCATTTCTAGGGTAAATTGGGTGTTGAGGGGTCAAATTTTGAATCAGTGGAGTTTTTGCCTTAAAATCAGTTTGAGCAAGTCTAAATTAATGTTATAGACTTGTTTGAGATGAGATTTTACTCCAAAATTACCCCATTCTCATTTTCACTTCTCAAACCTTGAAAATCCACTAAATTGATGGGTTTTGGATACCTAGATTTTGAATTGCCTTGGTCTGAAGCTTGTTTTTGGTTTAAATATAATTTATACATGATTTAGGACTTGTAGGATCCAATTTGAGCAAAATTGGATGTGGGCAAGATGGATTTCGAAATCTTCCCTATTATGTACAAAAATGTTGTTGAATTGTGCAGCAGATTTTTGATTGTGTGCAAACAAATGCTTGTGCATTGCTGGTTATGGGAAAGGTAGTGCATATTGTGTTCTAGACATTTTCTAGCAGATCCCAACGGTCAAGATGTAGACTTATGTACTAGGAACCTCCAGTAAAATTTTTAAGTCGATCCAATAGTTAACAAATCGGAACGAAGAAAATGTTACTGGCATATATGAGTAAGGAAAGCTGTAATATGTGAATGTGTTTTGGGCAGAGTTTTCTGCCTCTGCCCTATTTTCTTGGTTTAGGGTAGTTCATGATATCTGGAAATTGAATTGCTTGGATATTGTGGAAGCTTGGAGGGGTTGATGGGGACCCGGTGTTGAGAGGAACGAGGATAAGGGCTACGTGGGAGTGCGTGAGCTCAATTTGAAGGTGGGCAACTGAGGATGGTACGTTAATGTTTGATTTGTGAAAGTGGGAGAGTTGATTTGCGCCATCGCCCGATCGCCACCTAGTACCACATATGACGGGTGTCCCATAATCCACTAAGCTTGATGTGAGAAAGCGTGGAAGATTCAGTCTTCCTACTTTTGTTTGTTGACCACAGAGTGGTACCTGGAGATATGTCGCGGGGGTCAGGAGACCTTGGGGACGTCAGGTGGAGTGTTATTGCCCAAAACCAAGCTTGACCAATCCCGACCCAACCTGGGCATAGTCAGTCAGTGAGAACCTGTGACGTACCTAAACAGGCGAGCTCCTAGCAGTCAACCAATAAAAGAACAAAGACCACGAAGCAAGGAGGCTTGTGTGGCGGTTGGCCAGCTATGAATCTTGAGTGGTATCTGGAATTTGGCCACTGGTAATCGATTACCAAGGGTGTGTAATTGATTACAAGGCTTAAAAATGGAGACAAGATGTTAAAATGGCCTCTGGTAATCGATTACCAATTGTGTGTAATCGATTACACAGAGTAACAGGGCACTGGTAATCGATTACTAGTTGGGTGTAATCGATTACACAGGGAGATAGGACACTGGTAATCGATTACCATTTAGGTGTAATCGATTACACAGTGTAATTTGTAGGTTTCCATGTGCAAAAGTTGTGTAATTCGAGTTTGAGCACTGGTAATCGATTACATACTTTGGTAATCGATTACCAGATAGGAAATCCCTTGAGAAGGATATTTTGACTATGCGTAGCCGTTATGGGACGCATTGTATTGCTGCCTGTAGTTAGATTTCTTGTGAAAGAGTCTACCCTCTTCTTTTTATTTCTTGTAGATCGCGATGGCAGCACAGTTAATCCATGATCGCGTGGTGATGGAGTGCCTAGGGGGAGTTTGGGAGACCCTCGAAGGCAATGAGAAGTGCCGATTCTGTGGCACAATTCGACTCACTGCTACTTCATTACTACATCCGGAGGAACCCGCACGTACACTTCAGCAGCCTGTGGAGTGGATACTACCTACACCTACTCCATATCAACAAGTGGAGCCAGTTCAAGTGATAGAGGTGTCATCCTCTGAAGAAGATCCTGAAGAGGACCCAGAGGAGTTACCCCCTGAACCTGCTGTGGATAATCTTGACTTACCTGAGGATGATGAAGACCCACTCCTTGATGTTGATTTTCCAGAGGATGTCATGTCAGCATCTGAGGCGGACTCTACAGAGGAGAGCGGCCCTGGAGGGACAGCGAATAATGATGACTCTTCATCGTAGCAGACGGCTCCTTAGACTAGGAGTACATACTTTTTGTGGGTGGGTGTATCTAGTTCACACTGCTAGGTTTACTCTTTTGATTTTTGGGTGGGTAGACCTATTATATAGAAATTTTGATGATTGTATATATGTGGCTGAAGCCACCACAGTTGATACCTTTGCTCTGGATGTCACTATGTATTTTGCAAACTCCCATATTTTGGACAGTTTTAGATTATGAATGTAAGTATGTTTAATCTTGTTATTGGAAAAGTAAGTGTTAACAAACTTTATTGAAAAGAGTTTATCGACCGCATTTTATTATTTTTCACGTGACGACCTAAAATGATGGCTGGTATATTTTTCTTTTGAAAGAGCAAAATAGTTTAGAGGTTATGAGTGATTAGAAAGAAATGACTCCAAATAGAGTTGTGAACTGGCCATTCAGGACTCTATAGTGATAATTTTCCTTCTGAATTTAATTACTGTGAAAAAGAGAGAGAAAAGAAAAAGAAAAAAAAAATTCCCATGGTTTTTGCTATTTAATTTATTACTATTAAACCAGTCATTATTTAGGGACGCCACAAAAACTATTTGAAGAGTTACATCTTTTGATTTGTTTAGAAACTATCACTGGTAATCGATTACCAAATCAGTGTAATCGATTACACAAAGCTTTTTTGTGAAAGGATGTGACTCTTCACATTTGAATTTGAATTACAACAATCTGGTAATCGATTACTAGAGAGTAAAAACTCTTTGGTAAAAGGTTTTGAGAAAAATTCATGTGCTACTCAGTTTTTGAAAAAACTTTTTAATACTTATCTTGATTAAGTCTTCTCTTGATTCTTGAATCTTGTGTCTTGAATCTTGATCTTGATTCTTGGAACTTGAATCTTGAAACTTGATTCTTGATTCTTGAAATCAAATTTCCTCTTGAACCTTGAAGTGTTCTTGATTCAATCTTGAACTCATTCTTTGATTCTTGAGATCATCATCTTTGTTATCATGAAGTGTTCTTGACTTTTGAGCTTTTTGTCATCACCTTTGTTATCATCAAAACTTCTTTGAATCAATCTTGATTCATCATGATGCTTGCTTCTACAATCTCCCCTTTTTTGATGATGACAATTTCTGAAATCAAGAAACACACACACACTTTTTCCTAGTCGATCACTCTCATAAATTTCCATTCTCCCCCTTTGTTTTTGAATTTATGCTTCTCTTAAAATTAAGTTGATTACTCATGTGAGTTATTGATTTAATCCCTATTTCTCTCCCCCTTTGGCATCAACAAAAAGCCAAAGTGTGTAACAAGTTTGAAGCATTCAAATACAACTAAGCATCCACACAACATTCATGGAAAAGTATAAACCAAATCATGAAGCAAGAACCATGAATAGATCAAATATATAAAAACCACATAGTCAAATAACATAATTAATTTTTGTTCAAACATACCATGCAAATAAAGAAATAGTAAATTGTTCAAATATCATAATAATATAGCCAAATACATGGCTGGAAATCAAAGTACTAGTAATATTAAATAATAGAAAACTATGATGATGGTGGCGGCGGTGGTGGTAGATCAAAGCTTGAACGAATATAAGAAACATCTTCTTCAACCTTGGTGATTCTTGACTCCATCTCATTGAAGCACATGTTCACTTGTAATTCCAAAGTGTCAAACCTTTCTCCAACAATGGTTTGAAGACCGTCAAACCTGTCCAAAATCTTTGAAAGAAGAGATGAATCTTCTCCATCATGTCCTTCTTCACCAACATGTCGAGCACCTTTTTTCACTCAAGAGCCATCATGCTCTATTTGATAACCAAAGGATGCAATGACTGAAGCGCCTATTAGGAAGGATCTCTTGATTGGAACATAAGGTTCAGAATCAAGAGGGATGTTAAAGTGTTGAAGGAAGAGAGTGACTAGATGTGGATATGGCAATGGAGCATTCAATCGCAATTCCTTATGCATGCGATATCTAACAAGATGTGCCCAATCAATTTGAAGAACTTTATGAAAGGCCCACATAACAATGAGATCTTCTTCAGAAACCTATGCAAGGTTTAAAGATCTCAGAAGCAAGATGCGAACAATTAGATAATGGAGGATGCGGCTTTCAAAAGCCAATGAACCGGCAAGAAGTCTTCCGGTCATATCCGCTTGGTCGGTGCAAACCAATCGGCGGGCATCATGCACAGAAAAATCAAACTTCCAATCGTCAATCAGTGCACCTTCAAATGGTACACCTTCACTTGGCAATTGGGTTAAATCATAGAATAGGGATTGGTCAATGACCATCTTAATCCCATAAACTTCAGACATTAGGGTGCCTTCTTGGATTTCTAAGTTTGAATAGAAGGCTTTGACTAACTCAGAGTAAACAGGCAATTTTAAAGACATGAAAGGAATAAGATTGGAGTTTTCAAATGCTTGAATGCATTCAAAACTCTCATTTGAGAAGAAATCCATATCAATGAATTATGGATCAATAATGGAACGAGACGAAAAGAGATTTGTGTACCGTATCCGCTGTTCCTCAGATGAAAACAATGATCCAGAGGGAATAGAGGAAGGAATCGGTGTTTCCTATGACCCGGAATGCCGTTGACTCCGACTAGAAGTGCCCTTTCACTTCTTTGATGGTTCCACCATTTGAAAAGATTATTTGAAATTTCAATTGGTTCAAATGAAAGAGAATGAAAAAAGATGAAGCTTGGGCTTTGTGGGGAGTGATTTGGACAAGAAATGAGTGAGATATGGCTGAAGAAAGATTTGGGGGCGAGGGTTTTCGAGAGAAATGAGAGTTGCAGATTTCAGAATTTGAAATTTGAATATATAGGTGCAGGGACGCGTTGTAATCGATTACACAAATATGGTAATCGATTACTAGTGAGCAACATAGCCAGAAATAATTGCTTGTAATTGATTACATTATTATGGTAATCGATTACATTACCAGAGGTTATTTTAGCTAGAAAACAAATGCTAAAAGAATTTTTAGAAAAGAAGGAATTTTGAATGATTATCAAAATAAAACTATATTAAAAAGTACTTTATGAATGATTCTTAATCATGTAATTCACATATCATAACATGCAAAAACATTGAACATGTAGATATTCAATTATATCAAAGCAATCAACCACAAGTATTGAAAAATAACTATTATAGATATTATTAAAAAATTTGAATGAAAATTTCATGCAAATAAGATAAAATCAATCAAGAACACATGCTCATAATTTCAAACGATCAAAACAAACAAATGAAAAAATTTGTTAGTCATCATAATCAAATTGATTGAAGAAAAATTTCAACTTAAGATAAATTTTAATAAGAGAATGGTTTTGATATTACCTTTTTCATGATTAAGGTGTCTAGATCTTCAAAGATGAGGATCATACTTTTTCTCCTTATTTTTCATTCTTGAGAAATGTTCTCATCACTTTCATAATCCTTGGTTAGAAGATTAATCTCCTTTTCTGAACCATCGGATGAATCATTGTCATCCCATGCAATGTAGGCTTTCTTGGTCCTTTTTTCATCATACCTTTTCTTTTCACTTTTCTCAGGCCATTCTTCATTTGAAGGACAATTGGCCTTGATGTGACCAATTTGGTTGCATTTGTAACACCTAAGGACTTAAGAATCTTCTTGTGATTTTCTTCCATTGTTGAAGTTCTGACGCCTGTCAATTCTTTTTTTCTTAATAAATTTCTGAAATTTCTTCACAAAGAATGAAAAATCTTCTTCATCATTTGAATCTTCTTCATCATTTGAATCTTCTTCTTGCATTGATGATGAGGCTTTAAGGGCTATACTTCTCTTCTTTTTGTCATTTTCTTCATTTTGATTAAGACGTTGGAGTTCCATCTCATGTTCCTGCAATTTTCCAAATAGAGTAGCAAGAGACATGGAAGAGAGATCTTTACTTTCAGAAATAGCAGTTACCTTGGGTTGTCATTCCCTACTTAAACATCTTAAAACTTTGTTAATCAAATCTTCATTTGGAAAGATTTTTCCTAAAGAGGCATGGTGGTTTACTATATGTGTAAATCTTTTCTGCATGCTATGGATGTTTTCATTAGGGTTCATCCTAAATAATTCATATTCATGAGTAAGGGTATTGACTCTAGACCTTTTAACATCAGTGGTTCCTTCATGTGTTAGTTGGAGAGTATCCCACATCTCCTTGGCATTTGTACAATTTAACACTCTAAAATACTCATCTATCCCTGGGGTTGAAGTAATAATGTTTTTGGCTTTGAGATCATACTGGATTCTTCTTCTATCTTCTTCTATCCACTTATCTCTAGGTTTTTGTGTTGTAGTGCTTGTGCTTACATCTACTACAGTGGGTATGTATGGTCCTATTTCTATTGCTTCCCAAATGTTTAGATCAATGGCTTCAATAAAAATCTGCATACGGGTTTTCCAATAATGGTCACCCTCTCCATTAAAAATGGGTGGTCTATGAATGGAATTTCCTTCACGAAACAAAGGATTTGAAGAGGCCATGAATCTTGAAGTGGATAAACTTTCTACAAGATACCTGCTCTGATACCACTTGTTGGATCAAGTGGCCTCAGAATAATTAAGAAGGGGGAGTTGAATTAATTATTCCTAAACCTTTACTAATTAAAAATTTACTCTTCTAAGGCTTTTACTATGTTGTTAAGCAAATGAAGAACATAAAAGAAACTTAACCAAAAATAAAAGCGGAAATTAAAGTGCACAGCGGAAATAAAAAGAGTTGGGAAGAAGGAGACAAACACACAAGAGTTTTTATACTGGTTCGGCAACAACCCGTGCCTACATCCAGTCCCCAAGCGACCTACGGTCCTTGAGATTTCTTTTCAACCTTGTAAAAATCCTATTACAAGCAAAGATCCACAAGGGATGTACCCTCCCTTGTTCTCTTTGAACAACCTAGTGGATGTACCCTCCACTAGTACTGATCCACAAGAGATGTACCCTCTCTTGTTCTCAGTCAACAACCCAAGTAGATGTACCCTCTACTTGTACCGCAAAGGATGTACCCTCCAATGCGTTAAGACAAAGTTCTCAGGCGGTTAAACCTTTGAAACTTTGTGAATAGGGATACAAAAGAATTCTCAGGCGGTTAGTCCTTTGAAATCTTTTGTATATGGGAAAGGAAAGAATCAAATGAATTCTCAGACTGTGTCATTTTGAATTCTTTGACAAGGGAGAAGGGAGACACAAAAGAATTCAGGCGGTTGGTCCTTTGTTCTTTTGGAAAAGGGAGAAGAGAGACACAAAAAGAATTCAGGTGGTTTGTCCTTGGAGAATTCTTTTTGGCAAAGGGAGAAGGGAATGAAAAAGGTGAATAGCACGAGTTTTCAAGGTTTGGAAAACCAGAAAACTTTGGAAAGCTTTTGGCAAAAGAAAGAAGAAGAAGTTCAAAGAGACTCAGAAATCAATTGGCAAAAGTTTGTTGTCTAAAGAATGAATTGGAAAGATACTTGAAATGCAAATCAAAGCCTTGCTTTTATAGACTCTTCATGTCTGGTCAAGAGGACCATTAGAAGAGTTATGACCTTTAAAAAATCTTAAAAACCCATTTAAAAAAAAAGTTAAAACACACTGGTAATCGATTACCAAATCAGTGTAATCGATTACACAAAGCTCTTTTGTGAAAGGATGTGACTCTTCACATTTGAATTTGAATTTCAACGTTCAAACACACTGGTAATCGATTACCAAATCATTGTAATCGATTACAACATTTTGAAATCAATTGGAATGATGTAAATTCAGTTGAATGCTTTTTGAAAACCTTTTTGCTACTGGTAATCAATTACAACAATCTGGTAATCGTTTACTAGAGAGTAAAAACTCTTTGGTAAAAGGTTTTGAGAAAAATTCATGTGCTACTCAGTTTTTGAAAAAAAATTTTAATACTTATCTTGATTAAGTCTTCTCTTGATTCTTGAATCTTGAGTCTTGAGTCTTGAATCTTGATCTTGATTCTTGGAACTTGAATCTTGAAACTTGATTCTTGATTCTTGAAATCAAATTTCCTCTTGAACCTTTAAGTGTTCTTGATTCAATCTTGAACTCATTCTTTGATTCTTGAGATCATCATCTTTGTTATCATGAAGTGTTCTTGACTTTTGAGCTTTTTGTCATCACCTTTGTTATCATCAAAACTTCTTTGAATCAATCTTGATTCATAATGAAGCTTGCTTCTACACTCATTAAGTGAACCTCTTTAGTGGGTATAGACACACAAGCATCAACATCTCGAACTTCCTCAACATTGTTAGAGATAGGGGGAGCAACATGAGCATTGAGCAACATGAAGACTTGGTCTTGAAGCTTGAAGAAGAGCTTGAAGAAGTTTTGTCTTTTACTTGCCCAACTCTCTTGAGTGGCATTTGTATTGTTTGTTATACTGAATGTTGCATCTTAGTTTATATCATATCATTTGTGCATCATGCATCATCATGTGTGAGTGTGAAGAAAATTTCTAAAGTTAGAAAATTTCTTCAAAGGGAAAAACTCTTTGTTTTAATCGATTACAACCTTATTATAATTGATTACACAAGTTTTTTTAAGCATGCAAAGTTATGTCTTGTATCGGTTTAATCGATTACATCCTTATCGTAATCGATTACATAGTTGTTTTTGAGACAATGACTAATTTATTCAGGAGTCTCTACTTTAATCGATTACCATGTGATATAATCGATTACTTCTCTTTTTATAAGTGTTTTAGAAATGAACAAGAACAATTTAATCAATTACTTTGAGTATCTAATTGATTACATTTTTCTTGAGTTGTTTCCTGCTTTTGGGAAGAACACTTTAATTGATTAAAAAGATAATCTAATCAATTACTTTATTGAATTAATCGATTACCTTGTAGATTTAATCGATTAGAAACGATTATAACTGTTTTCTCTATAAATAGCCACCTTGTGTTCTCTCTAATAACACAACATATTGAGCTTCTAAGAAAGCTATGATCACATGCTGATATTAGTTAAAGAAAGAAGAGAAGAAAAATGCTTTGAAACAGTGACTCACAACTTCTAATCTTTGATTATGAATATCTTTTTGTGATAAGTGAGTTGTGATACTTTCTTAGTCAAGCGAGGTTTTGTGAAAAGGATTGATCAGGTTGTGTCTATCTTTGACTCTAGTTTTTTGTGTGTATGGTTTGACACATTTCCTTTTTGCCCATGAATTTTTGAAGGCATGCTAGAATAGGTGTTTCTAGTTTGGGCTAAAGGTAGGTTTCTCTTAGGCTCTTATTCATAGAGGACCCTAGTGTTGGGTGCCTAAGTCTCTTTTTCAAGGGTGGGAACTGAGATTGCTTGAGATTTCTTGTAATAACTCTATATGCATAGTGAAAATCTAATTCGGATTTGGATTAGATAACTGGATTAGCTTCTCTAGTGATACAGAGTGAACTAGTATAAAAAGTTTTGTACTTCTTCTCTTGTTCTTATCTTTTTTTCTCATTCTAGTCTTAGTCAATTTACTAAAGGTTCAAGAAAATATCTTCGTGAAAGAAATAACTTTAACAAAGGATCTTGTGTAAAGGGTAGATTGATTCAGTATTAAATTTTTTTGGTTTTTCAAAGTTTTGTGATATGATCCATGCAAAAGAAGTTTTTGTAACTTTGGTTTTAAAAGTTCGTTTTGTTTTGAAAACCAATTCACCCCCCTCTTGGTTTGTGAGTACCATAATCTTTTTCAAACACCCATGTTCACCATATCATTGCCCAAAGGCACATGGTGCATGGTTGCCAACCCCTCATAAACTGTTCCAAGGGCAATCAAGCAGGGAGGATTGTCATCAACATACAACCCACGCCTATCTAATGCATCAGTGTCCGGGTCCTTCCCCAAGGGATCAACATAGCTTCCCTTTGTGCTAACATGAGCATAGGATAGAGCTACCTCTGGCTCAACAGGGTGTACAAGCCTGAAGGACAACATTAGTTGTCTCGTCACTTTTTTAGTGATTGACTATTCTAGCTCGTCCCTGATATTCTATGTTAGCTACTTTTTAATATTTTATTTCAGACGATCCAACTCTTCTGGGCTTATCGATGTAGATGTGCAAGAGCCTACTGAAGCTGGTCCAAAGTATTGCTTGATCATCACTTCGGCTCCAACAGCACGGACACAGTCAGGGTGCTCTGGTCACCCAATGACAGTAGTCAGTACATCCTGACATCCATGGGCTACAAAGCTACCTTGTGCGGACTGCTCTTCTAGGGAATCCTGCAACCAACAAAATATGAAATTGTTTATTTACTATTGTTATTATTATATAGAGACAATTGAAACTTGAAATTAACTTATAATCCTATCAGCAATTTGGCATGCTGCCTCAGATGTCATCTGACTCGATTTTTTTGTGCGAGCCATCTTCCACTTTGCATGTCTTCTAATGAGAGATGGAGGGTCAATGATTGCTTCAGTGCTCCCAGATTGGGCTGCTTCAATTGTTTTTTTCCCTCCACTAACTTTTGTTTAAGAAAATCATTAGGGCATGCATGAATTTTCTAATACTCCATACCCTTCCGACACAATATCTTTTTTTCCTCGTAGTAACTTTTTGGCAATGTGTTTTCTTTGGGAAGCATACCCTGCACTACCTTCGACAACAAAGTGAAGCTTTTGTCACTCCACCCATATCTAGCCTTCACATTAACTAGACTTAACATCGCTGACAACAGTGTCAATGACTTCTTGCACCCTAGATGCAAAGTCTTCTTTGAATCACTTTCTAGTGTATCATATAAAGGGGCGTGAGCTTGCTGAAAAGAATCTTGTACAAGATCATGAATCATGTCCTCTAATCGATCTCTCATTTCTATATCAACTTGCTTAGCATGGGATGCCCTTTGCATGTCTATCAATTCACCATGCCATATCCATGTTGTATAATTCTTTTTAATCCCATCAAAGAGAAGATGTACTCGTGTGTCGTCTACTACTTATCGTCTCCCATTCAAACAGTTAATACAAGGAAAAAATATTTCAAATCCTTATCTGGTCGAATTCTTTCCAATGCAACTTCCAAGAATTGTTCAACCCTGTTCTCATACATAGGGCTCATGCGACTTGGACTCATCCAACTTCAATCCATCTTTCCTCTTTTGTGCGTCGGGTACAAGGTTTATTCGATGCATGAAGACCTAACTATTTTCATTAAAGGTGTGGCCCTATCCCATTCAAGAAGATATCTTTTTATACTAGATTCATATGCATAGGTTAAGTATCTTTTCTTAGATTTGACAAAATTCCGGAAGCATTTCGGTTTGATCTCCAAGTACATGACATAAATGCGGTGACATCAATTCCACTAAAATCAAGTATGCACTCGGAGAACCAACCAAAATGCACTATACCAAAATTTCATCAAATTTAAGAAAAGAGACTTAACTTAGCAAATTGTCCAAATTGAAAATTCATGAAGCTTCACTCATAATGAGCATAACTTGTATATAAAACAACAGTCATTAATCACACAAACAAGTTATAAAAGTATTCATAAGAAAAAAGAGCTTGAAAAGTGTATGAAAGACATTTGTACCTAAAAAGATGATCACTAACAATATCAATCATTATGGTGATGATGGTCTGCAGATAGAAAAGCAAAAAAAGCCTACAAGTTAAATCATATCAAACCGTCTACTTAAATGAGAGATACACCAATCAAGTACAACTAGTACTACATTTAACAATCCATGAAGCTAGTCAATTTTTGCATCTAGAAAAGAGTACTAAATATTTTTCTTTTACTTAAACATATAGGGTCAAGAAGAGAGTCCTCACTAAGTAGCTATAGAACAAATCAAAAGCTATAGCCTTCCAAGTAAAACTTGCAACAAATTACAATAACATTAACCTATAACAAATCATAAATGCAACATATTAAAATGAGAAGAATAAAAAGTAGTAAAAAAAAAAACATACTGCTATAATGATATTGACCTTTAAGAACATTGAAAGAAAAATAGACACACACGACACAACACAAACACAACCCTATCCCTTCCCTACATATTGGCCAATGCTCATAAGTCACAATATATCACAAATTTACTAGACCAACCACGCCCAAGAGCTTCTTAATCTTAAATGAATGATGGTCAAGTATTTTCTATTTCTGTACATGTGTGTGTGTATAATTAAAATGGAAAGAGAAGATAATTTGGTTGCTGCTTTTGCTTATTTTGATTAAGATGGTAGTGGCTACATTCCAAGTTAATCAATGAGATTGATTAAGATAACGCAAGTTCCTATAAATGTGTTAGCAAAATCACTTGTAGATGTTGATGTGATTGTTGTCACCCTGCATAGTTTAACTAGCAACTTCATTGTTGATTCCCTTTTTAGTTTAACGATAAAGTTTATGACATCACATGAACTTATTATCTCTAAAATTAGTTAAAGTGAAAGATGTTTTTACTTTCTTGATTCTGTTAAAAGTCATCCATCAGGATTAAAGACTACATAAGAATTTCCTATTCAGAGCAAATTTTGATTTTCTACCATTGAATGTGTCTTTAGTTAAAATCAATTTTATTTTAGTTCTAAGGAATTTTGATTTCTTCTTCTTTGTTTCTTATGTACTTGTATTGCAAAATTCTCAACATTATAGAGCTATTAATCTATATTTCTGATTTTGGGGTAGATTTTAAATGCTATAGCATTTTTTTTTCTTAATAATGGTATCTCAAGTCCTTGGGTTTTTAGTATTCTTCATAAGTGTAAAACTAATGTAGACACTAAACTGTAAGGCTTTTATAATATATGAATGAAATTATCTAGGAAACCTGTAGAAGCAAAGCATTGTAGAAGCAAAGCTTCATGGTGAATCAAAGGTGATTCAAAGGTGTTTTGATGATAACAAAAGATGATGACAAAGGAGATGACAAAAAGCTCAATGATCAATCAAAGAATAACTCAAGTGAATCAAGAAGAATTCAAGAGTTCAAGATAAGAATCAAGAAGAATTCAAGACTCAAGAAGAAAGTTTAGAGTCAAGAATCAAGATTCAAGGTTCAAGATCTCAAGAATCAAGATCAAGATTCAAGACTCAAGATTCAAGAATCAAGAGAAGGCTTAATCAAGATAAGTATAAAAAGTTTTTCTCAAAAACTGAGTAGCACATGATTTTTCTCAAAACATGTTTACCAAAGAGTTTTTACTCTCTGGTAATCGATTACCAGATTTTTGTAATCGATTACCAATAGCAAAATTGTTTTGAAAAAGTTTTCAAATTGAATTTACAACGTTCCAATTAATTTCAAAAAGCTGTAATCGATTACAATGTTTTTGTAATCGATTACCACTGCCTTTGAACGTTGAAATTCAAATTCAAATGTGAAGAGTCACATCCTTTCACATAAAATCTTTGTGTAATCGATTACACTGATTTGGTAATTGATTACCAGTGATTGTTTCTGAATAAAATCAAAAGATGTAACTCTTCAAATGGTTTTTGACTTTTTCAAATTGGTTTTAAGTTTTTCTAAAAGTTATAACTCTTCTAATGGTTGTCTTGACCAGACATGAAGAGTCTATAAAAGCAAGGCTTTGTTTTGCATTTTTCAATAATCTTGAATACTTTTCCAATCAATCTCTTTCAATCATTTACAAGCCTTGAATCTCTTTGAACTTCTTCTTCTTCTTTGTACCAAAAGCTTTCCAAAGTTTTCTGGTTTTCTAAACCTTGAAAACTTGTGCTATTCATCTTTTCATTCTCTTTTCCCTTTGCCAAAAAGAATTCACCAAGGACTAACCGCCTGAATTCTTTTTGTGTCTCTCTTCTCCCTTTTCCAAAAGAACAAAGGACTAACTGTCTGAATTCTTTTGTGTCTCCCTTTTCCCTTGTCAAAGAATTCAAAACGACACAGTCTGAGAATTCTTTTGATTCTTCCCTTTCCCTTATACAAAAGTGTTCAAAGGACTAACCGCCTAAGAATTCTTTTGTATCCCCATTCACAAAGTATCAAATGTTTAACAGCCTGAGATCTTTGTCTTAACACATTGGAGGGTGCATCCTTTGTGGTACAAGTAGAGGGTACATCTACTTGGGTTTGACTGAGAACAAGAGAGGGTACATCTCTTGTGGATCAGTTCTAGTGGAGGGTACATCCACTAGGGTTTCAAAGAGAACAAGGGAGGGTACATCCCTTGTGGATCTTTGCTTGTAAAAGCATTTTTACAAGGTTGAAAGAAATCTCAAGGACCGCAGGTCGCTTGGGGACTGGATGTAGGCACGGGTTGTTGCCGAACCAGTATAAAAACTCTTGTGTGTTTGTTTCCTTCTTCCCTACTCTTTCACTTTCCGCTATGCATTTAATTTCCGCTTTTACTTTCTGTTAAGTTTCTCTTCTAGTCCTCATTCTCTTAACAATTTAGTAAAAGCCTTAGAAGAGTAATTTTTTATTTAGTAAAGGTTTAGGAATAATTAATTCAAACCCCCCCCCCCTTCTTAATTATTCTGAGGCCACTCGATCCAACAAAACCTTTCTCTCTAAAGGTACTTGAGGCAATTTTTTTCTTATGTTAATAGGCTTTTGGTTCTATTTTTTGTATCCTTTCAAGATGGAAGAATTAATTATGCAGAGTTTGCAGCAATGATGAGAAAGGGCGGTCCAGATGTTGTAGGAGTAGAAAAGGAAATTATATGATTCATTATTGGATATGCTTGTGGAGTGAAATCTTTATATGCTAATTGAATGTTTTTGTATGTTAGGAAACAAGCTGTTGGAATTAGTTTTATTGTAGGTTTTGTAACTTTGGCACTCGCATATATATTCTACTTAACCAGAGCAACTTTACCATATATTAAAATGAAAACACTAGTATTCACAACTAACAAAACAATACGAGAGTAAATATTGTCATTGAAATCAATTATGCGAATGTAAAAGAGCTTTCAAGATTATTGTTTCTGTATGAGAACTAAGAAGTTTTTATAATTATAATAGACTTCAAGGTGAGCCATGATGTATCTAGCTCAATATATAAGGTGAGTCTAAATTGTTATTGATAAGTGTCATATTTCAATTATTTTAGGATTAAAATGTTAGGCACTTATCTTTCGATTATAATAGTTTTCTTATAAACTTTCCTTAAATCTAGTTGTTTTATATATATTAAACATTTACTAATATTTTTGTTTAAATATGAAAGATTCATCCATGATTCTGTAGGTTTTGATGGTTGTTTGTTAAACCCATTAACCAAATGTAAAGGAAGGAAAAAATGGTCATTTTCCAAGATTTCAGACATCCATTCACCCAGGATAGCAACCAGCTCACCTGGACTAATCAAATTACTTTCGGCTTAAGCAACCAACTAGCCTGGCTCGCTTGGGCAAATTTCTTTACACCTTTTGACTCTTTTCTATAAATTGTCATGTCTTTGAAACTGAAAAAAACGATCAAATAGTAGAGAAAAATGTGAGAAGCTAAGGAAGAAGAAGAAGAAAGTGGAAGGAGTCAAGTTAGACTGTTCTATATGCATCAGGACTTGCATACTATTATTCATAATCAAAAGTATAAACCCATATCACAACAAAAAGTGTACTAAAGGCATAATTATAATAATCATAATTGTCATCAAAACAAAAATAGGAATTTAAAATTCCTATGACAGGTCCAGTGACTGAGTATCCTCATCCTGAGTGTCCTCCTCATCTGTAAGATGTAGCACAGGAGTGGTAGTCAATCCCAGGACTGGTGTAGAAGGGTCCTCTGGAAGATCAAGTAATGGTGTAGATGGGTCTGTTGGCATCTCATGCACTGGTGTAGGAGGGTCTGCTGGCTGTTGAAGAGAAGATTGATCCACCACTGGAGAGGGTGGATCTGGTGAAATCTGTGGTGATCTCTCTGGAGTAGCAGCCTCTTGCCTTATCTGTGTCTCACCTGCTTCAAAAATGAATGGCTTAGGGATGGTGGCCTCAGAAGATGCATCTTGTACCTGCTAAGGTACCTGAGCACTGGGACCCCCACCTTCTCTCTCAAGAGAAGGCAGGGTTCCTGGCCAGGATACCTTCACCATAAACTGTTCCACTGTTAGAATAGATCCTGTAGGAGCTACAACTTGCAAGCTCTGCTTTAACAAAATTTGTCCTTGATGAAGACTTTAAAGCATGGATTCAAAGCGCTGAGAGTCCTGAGCAGATGGGCCTGGAGGAGCTGGTGTAGGAGTAGTAGAAGTGGAAGGAGTTGGTGGAGTAGAAAAAGAAGGAACATCAGCTGGTCGAGCCCTTTCCTTCCTTGCCCCTCTGAAGTTAACTATTAGATCATCCACATTTCAACAGTTTTTCTTAATGTAGGCAAAGATAATGGTCGGGCTCAGGCTCTCATAAGTCAGATTGTCAGAGGTAACTCCTCTAGCTCTGCATAGGGCAGTGATCAAAGCTGGAAATCTGAGCCTAGAGGAGTTGCTCTAAGCAATAGAAGAAATCTGACCTGAGATAAGGGCTCTGATGTTCATGTCCATGTTAGTCACCAAGCCATAGACCAACCTAGCTCTATCCATATGCAAATATGAGGTGTGGGATGTGGGAGCTAGGTTGGAGTAAGAGAAGACACTCTATGTCTGAGCTAGTGTCATCAGATCTTTTATGAGAAGTTTCCATGGGTGGCCCTCAGCATTCAAAACAAACCCCTTGCAGGGAATACAAAGCCTGGCTCCTGGTGGTTAGTCCTCAACTGCAAAATCTAGAGTAGGTGGGTAAAGATTCCCCCTCCTCAAACACCACTAGAGTCTGAGGAAATTCATTCTGCCTGTCCGCATCGATCTTAACCAGATGTCCTCTTACTCTAGCTTGTTTAGAAGCTTGATCCTCTGGGCTGTATATATTAGCATATAACTCATTCACCATAGCTACATCTATGCTTCCATCTTGGAGGTTGGCAAGGCGTTTGTGTAGATTATTGTTTGAACTCGGAAAGTGCACCGGATCGCGCAAGTAGTATAAAATGGTAAGAACCGAGTATCAAACTCTCAGGTAACTTGTGTTGCTTGGTAAAGCTATATTCAGTGAATAGGTGTCTAGTATGAAAATATATGTGTAAACTATGATCAGGTATGTAAACTAACTATTAAAAAGAAATATCACGTGAGTAATGATGTGTATAGACAAGAAGACAACGTGTTGGTTTTCTTATTAGGTGCCTGATTTTATAAGGATATTCTTTACTTAACAATGCTCATGTGTTATATGGTGTCTCCTGAAATGCTAAACCTCGATCCCTTGTCTAGCCTAATCCTGATCAAGCATCATCCTCAGATTCCTCTTGTTGGACTAAACATGACCAAAAAAACATTAAGACAAACATACAAACAACTAGGTTACTGTACCCCGATCCCTTGTGATAATAGGATAAACTAGCCCTGTCCTATCAAGTTCTAAGAATCAGACTAGTTCCCGTTGTTGAATGATCCTAACAAAGCATGCATCTACGTGATCAAGGCAAAAGCACACTAAAATGACGTACTGATAGCACAGAGAATACATAAAACATCATTAAATAGATATGCAGGTATTTACATCAAGTACCTACAAGGAAGAACCAACAAAGGATTTAGCAATCCATATCTGGGAAGCTTCCTTTACAACAAAGAGAAGAGAAAATGAAGGATTGACGAAATACAAGTAGTGGGGATGTCTCCTCCACCTCTAGATCCTCACAATCACTCACAGACTCATCTCATGCTTTCAGGATGGCTTCCTCTTCAAGCTCAGTTCTCTGCCAGTCTTCGCACAGCAAAAGCTCTCAAAACTCTCTGGAACTTGGACCTTTCTCTCTCTAGAAATCTCTAAAAATGCAAAAGCTCAAGGAAAAGCCCAAACTTCCCTCCTCTATTTCTGATTTCAGGCTTAAATAGGTGGCCTTGTTGGAGCTTGCGCTCTTAGCGCAACTTTGGCTCGCTTAGCGAGCATAAGTGAATTTCGGCTTAGCGCTTGTCTTCTCGCTTAGCGGATGCATGCAAGCGGTGCGCTTAGCAAGATGAGCTCCTGCTTAGTGCGTATGTCCAGCTCATCCTTCTTCCAGATTCTTCCTTGCGCTCAGTCGCAAGATTGGTGCGCTCAGCGGATGGCTCGCTTAGCCGGCAGATTGGCTTAGTGAGAAGTTAAAAATCAACACTTCACAAACGTGCCTAATTAACCTGAAATTGAAAGGAAATGATTATTAAATACACAAAATGGGAGAACTATGTACTTATTACCTATATTTAACAAAAAGTAATTACAACACTACAAAATAACCATAAATAGGAGGAGTTAGATACAATTTGCACAGATTTCTTACACAAAAGTCAGTTGTATTCATCGACTAAAAATTACGCCTTTCCAACTCCACCTTGAACTCATCAAACTCAGTATGATAAAGCTTCACATTTCTCTCCAGAAGGATATTCCAGCCGAGAATGTTGTCAGTGTATCTATTCCAAGCTTCCAAAGATTGGAATCGCCTGGTATCATACTGAGCTGTGGGTCTAGAAGCAGTGCTCTTCCTCTTCCTGGATGTCATCTACGATAAAAAAAGAACCATCATTTTATTAGACCAGAAGTTTATTTAAATTAAAACTGAAATTAAAAACTAAAATTGGCAACGTGCGCTTAGCGAGACGCAGCTCGCTTAGCGCGCCTTAGGAAAAACAACACACCGGCTTAGCCCAACAGCCCGCGCTTAGCTAGTGATAACAAAATTTTTTTTCAGCATAATTGGCTTAGCGAGATAGGCACTCACTTAGCGTTATGCATGCCGCAACTTTCATCTTGTTGAAGGCTGAAATTTTCAATGTGCAATTTTCAAAGGCTTTTCTTTCTTTTGTCCTTCATCCTGTTGAAGTTCTGGTTCATGAACTTTGAGAATACCAACGAGTTCTTTAGGAGACATAGAATCAAGATTTTGTAAAGCCCTTAGTGATGTTACCTACGGTCTCCATTTTCTAGACAAAATTCTCAAAATTTTGTCAATATGATCATAGTTATCATAAATTATGCCTAGAGATCTTAATTCATTAAGAATGGATTGAAAGCGTCTAAACATACTTTGTATGCCTTTGGATTCTTCCATAGAGAAGAGTTCATACTTAAAGTGAGGAGTCTTCACCTTCTTTACCCATGGCATTCCTTTATACATTCCAGCTAGAATGTCCCACATCTATTTGGCACTCCTAAAGTCGTGTTTGGTCTATTATTCCTCTGATGAGGCACATAGCATCATATTTCAAGACTTGGAGTTGAGTAGGAATCTGAGTTTTTGCTCTTCCGTTCACTCACTCTTTGGGAATTGATAACTCGCTGCAACAAATGCTTTTATTTCTTTCATTAATTTAGAGAATGTTTCTTGCTCCCCATTGCAGTTACTTTTGGTTCATTTATGTCTCAAGGAAATTTCAATGGGGGGTTTATCGGAAAGCACACCGAATTGTCAATTATTTAAAATTAAAATGGATGATTCCAAGTATCGAACACAGGGAACTAATGTTAGCTTGAATTAAGTTCAGAATCGAAGCATTGTTGAGAGAACATGTATAAGTGATAATTTCAAATAGAATTTAAACTAAACTTGTATGCTAAAAAACTATAAAATGCAAGGTAAATAAAATGACAGCAGTAGGTAGATATGTTGGGTCACCCAATCGGAGGGTCTTGAATTGTATGCCACCTCTTATTATTCAGAGCTCTTCAATGATGACACCTCTTTTGTTCCTTTTCATTTGGTGAATTATTTTCCTCCTCTTGAGCCTTGTGATGTGGATTTGTTCGAATAGATGGTTTCTAGGTAGGAAGTGCTCTCTTGCCCCTTTGCAGCATGGGGGGCTACAAGGCCTAATGGGCTTTAGGCCATGTCTTATCAATCTCAATGGCATAGGGAGGGAAATTATCTATGTGGGCTTATCTAGAGAATTATTTTATTCCCAAAAACATTGAAGGAGATTAATGATATCTTAATTACTCTAATTCCTAAATCTAAGGGAGCGAATAAATTATGTAACTTTAGACCTATTTGGCTATGCAACATCTCTTACAAATTGGTGACTAAGATTTTGGCTCACAGGAAAGATTTATCCATCTCAAGATTTTGAAACTCAAGTTGAAACCGTGGAGTAAACAACAATTCGAGGAGATGGACACTCGGATTGAAGGTACAATGGACAATCAACTTATTGATATGATGCCTCAAAATACTGATCAAATGAGACTTTTGACAATTGGTAAACTTGCCAAAAGTCCTAACAGCTACCTACGAAAGGTTTTGACTAGTAGAGGGTTCTGACCAACAAGAATGTTGAGTGAAGTGTCACACTGTGAAGTACCGTAGAGTGTGAGCTGCCAAGCAGTCAACAATCATGGATGGTACAAATGGTATCAGAACAAACCTCTCTCCCAGTATGGTGTGGTTCGAGGATGAACCAGGCGAAAGCTAGTGGGCATGTAACACCTTGATGAATCACACCAAAATGAGAGGGATTCAGAGGATGTGTAGGTATGAGACTGTACAACTAAGGATGGATTAAAGAAATCTATTGGTATTACCTATACCAACAAGATATATCTACTTTTTGGTAGTCCATCACTTAAGAACTTCATAGTTAAGCATGCTTGACTTGGAGTAGTTGTTGGATTGGTGACCTTCCAGGAAGTTTCCCGAAAAGCGTGTGAGTGAGGACAAAGCATGCTAAAAGCCCCGTGTTGGTTTTTGGGATTAGTCATTGATCCTTGAAGCAAGCAAAGCTGATTTTCGAGGTCTTAGAAAAGGCTATCTATGGAAGGTTTTGGCTGGTGGAGGGTTCTGACCAACAAAGATGTTGAGTGAAGTGCCACGGTGTGAAGTACCGAAGAGTGAGTCGTCAAGTAGTCGACAATCAGGGATGTTACAGGTGTCAAGCTGCCAAGCAGTCTCGGAGAGGGATTCAGAGGCTATGCATGTATGAGACTATGTACAACTGAGGATGAATTAAAGGAATTAATTGGTACTACCTATACCAACAAGATATATCTACTTTTCGGTAGTCCATCACTTAAGAACTTCATAGTTAAGCATGCTTGGCTTGGAGTAGTTGTCAGATGGGTGACCTTCCGGGATGTTTCCCAAAAAGCGTGTGAGTGAGGACATTGCACGCTAAAAGTCTTGTCTTGGTTTGTGGGGTCAATCACTGATCCTGGAAGCAAGCAAAGCTTATTTTCGAGGTCTCAAAAAGGACTACGTATGGAAGGTTCTAGCCAGTGGAGGTTTCTAATCAACAAGGATGTTGAGTGAAGTGCCATAGTGTAAAGTATCGTAAAGTGCAAGCCACTAAGCAGTCAACAATCGGGGATGTTACAAGTGTCAATAGGAGTGACCACCCAGTTTTCACTTCTCTAATATGTAGACAATTTAGTAGTTGTTATTGATGTTTCTCATAACAACTTGTGGGCAATCAAGGCCATTTTCAGAGGCTATGAATTGATATTTGGCTTGAGAGTGAATTTTCACAAGAATAACATCCTCAGGGTAAATGTAGATGAATTATTCATTTAAGTAGTTGGCGCCTTTCTGAATTGAAACATAGTGTGTCTCCCCTTCAAGTTCCTCGGGTTACCTATTGGCGCAAACCCATGCCATACCAAAACGTGGAATCCCATGGTAGAGTCATTCAAGAAGAAACTGGCGAGATGGAAAGGAAAACACCTCTCAATTGGAGGAAGAGTGGTCCTCATAAATTCAGTCTTAAGCAGCCTCCCGTTGTATTACTTCTCCTTTTATAAAGCACCCAAGAAAGAGATTAATGTTCCCCAAGGAAATCAACACAAATTTTTGTGGCATGGTTGGTCAAAAAATAAAAAGATCAGCTGTGTAGCATGGGAGCGTGTGTGCCTTCCTAAAGTAGGGGTTTGGGGGTGAAGAACCTTGAACTGTTCATCATTAGCCTACTGTCCAAATGTAAGTGGAGTTTTTAACGGATCAATCAACAATGTGGAGTAGTTTGTTGTCCCTTAGATATAGGGATATATGAAAGCTGGAGGGAAACCATCTAGTGTCCCAAAGTCAATCTATTTGGTGGAAGCATATAAGAAGGATTGAATTCACATCTTGTCTGCCAGGTAGGTTTTCTAGTCAAATCTCGAGAAAGGTGTGAAATGGCTCACAAACTTCCTTTTGGTCAGACAAGTGGAGTGGCAATTGTAGCCTCGAGGCTGAATTTCCATGGTTGTTCCAAACTATGGTAAAACAAAGAAGCAATTGTCTTGAAGGTGTTGTATATTTCAGATCATGGTACAAGGTTGCAATGGGTGCAGAGGCGCCCTCTGTTCCTTTAGGAGGAGACTCTACTACATCAACTATGCATGAAGATACACGGTACTTATCTACAACAATTTGAAGTTGACAAATTGGTGTGGAATGTGCATGGTTCTCAATCCTTCTCGGTAGTGTCGCAACCTACCCTTCGGCGGGAGGGCGACGCGTGACTTGCGGGATGCGTGTTCCACGAAAGGAATACGCGCGGAGTCGCCACCAACGTTTATTTGCGGAAAACGTCGGAAAAACCAGAAAAGACGCGATCTACAAACTTTTAAGTGAAAGGTTTGAGAGTTGTATTTACGTACGGGGAAGGTATTAGCACCCCACACGTCCGTCCCAAGGGACGGCAGCCTTTAATCGAATGTGCAAACATGACTTTGATTTTTTTATGTTCCCTTTTTATGTCTTTATATCCTTTATACCCTTTTTATATTTTTTCTCTTTTTGTGGTCGACAAGGGTGTTTCCCTTTGCTCCTACGTATTCCTCAGTTGCGATGAGGAAATCAGACCTACGTAGTTCTTTTTTATCAAGTGATTCTTTTTTACTTTAAAAGGTGATCATTTTAAGGCGTTGGACCTTGAGAATGATCCATTTTACTTAGTAAGAAATTGAAATGACAAACTTCAAAAACCTATTTTTATGGACGAGCTTGACTAGGCGAGTTGATTTTAGCCTTAATTTCACTTTAGTTATTAGTCAATTCAATTAAGAATGAGAAATCCCAAAGAGAAAACGTCCGATTGATTTTCCACTTTATTTTACTAAAAGACGTTTTTTTTTATTATTATATTATTATTTTACCTCTTTTTTTGATTTCCAACGTGGTTACGGCACGACCGAACGGTCGGAATTCATTTTAACCGAAGTTAACGGATAATACAATTCAAACGATCGGTGGAAATTTATTTTATTTTTAGGTTAAGCGAGAAATGACTTAAATAAAATGGCTTAAGCACGTCAAAAGGGGGTATAAAAAGTAAATGGAACGAGAATAAAAATACATGAAACACAATGTGGACCACCACGGGTACATAGAATGAATCGAAAAGCTTGGTTCGAGGTACTTACCCGTTGAAGATCGAAGAACGATGAAGAACAAATGAAGAACGTCGAAGAACGGTCGAAACCTTCACGAAATTCCTTACGGAAACGTTTCGGAAGCGCCTCGGCTTAGATTTTTTTCACAGAAACAATTTTTCCAAGCAAATTCGAAAGAGAGAGAAGTGCCTAAGGGGCTGAACCCTTTTTCACTTCACCTCTCCCCCTATTTATAGAAAATTGGGGGAGAAGCTTGACACCCAGCTCGCCCAGGCGAGCAGGGTTGCTTCCTCCAGAAGCAACAGCCTTCTGGAGGGCCCAAGTGGGCCTGGTTGCTATTTGCACCCCCCATTTTTACTAAGTACACCCCCTGCCTTTTTTTGGTGATTCTTTTTTCGTAAAGTTACGGAAACTTATGAATTTCGTAACGATACTTGTTTTCTTTCCATAATGTTACGGAACCTTGTGGATTACATAATCATCCCCTTTTTGACTTACGGAAGGTTACGGAACCTCACTAATTGTGCAACGATGCTTCCATTTGATTTCCGGTGTGTCACGGAACCTTACGGATTGTGCATCAATATTTTCTTTTATTTTCCGGCACGTCCCGGAATTTCACAAATTGCCTAATGATGGGTGCCAAGCACCTTACAAGGACCAAACAAAGGTCGCATGTCATCAAGCAAAGGTCCCCGGACGAAATTAGGGTATGACAGTTGCCCCTCTTTACTGGTCTTTTATTGGAGATAAAAGGAAAGTAAAGATAAGACACTAATTTCGTTCCTCTCGGTTGACGAGAGTCGCGGGTGACCATAAAATTTCCGCATGCAAATGACTCGTTGTTCCCGGGGGAACAAAAGGTGCAGAAGACGATGTCAGTCTCTGCCTGCTATCAAGCGTTCTTTCTTACAGATAGCAAAAGAATGATTATACGGATAACCACTCGGGTATTTCCGCCCGTCAGCGTGACTCAAAAGTCAGTATGACAGATCTTGTAAGTGCGGAAGATGATGTAAATCTCCGCGTGTCAACGGGCTTATCGGCCGTGATCGACGAAGGGTGCAGAATGACCATAATTTGTCTCTGCGTGCCATCGGACACAACTGTGTCTGAATGGCAAAGGGATGCGAAATGACCATAATTTGTCTCCGCATGTCATCGGGCCCGCCGCCTCTGGATGACAAAAGGGTGCAGAATGACCATCATTTGTCTCTGCGTGCCATCGGACACGACTGTGTCTGAATGGCAAAGGGGTGCGGAATGACCATAATTTGTCTCCGCATGTCATCAGGTCCGCCGCCTCTGGATGACAAAAGGGTGCAGAATGACCATAATTTGTCTCTGCGTGCCATCGGACACGACTGTGTCTAAATGGCCAAGGGGTGCGGAATGACCATAATTTGTCTCCGCATGTCATCGGGCCCGCCGCCTCTGCATGACAAAAGGGTGCAGAATGACCATAATTTGTCTCTGCGTGCCATCAGACACGACTGTGTCTAAATGGCCAAGGGGTGCCGAATGACCATAATTTGTCTCTGCATGTCGTCGGGCCCGCCGCCTCTGGATGACAAAAGGGTGCAGAATGACCATAATTTGTCTCTGCGTGCCATCGGACACGACTGTGTCTGAATGGCCAAGGGGTGCGGAATGACCATAATTTGTCTCCGCATGTCATCGGGCCCGCCGCCTCTGGATGACAAAAGGGTGCAGAATGACCATAATTTGTCTCTGCGTGCCATCAGACACGACTGTGTCTGAATGGCAAAGGGGTGCGGAATGACCATAATTTGTCTCTGCATGTCATCGGGCCCGCCGCCTCTGGATGACAAAAGGGTGCAGAATGACCATAATTTGTCTCTGCGTGCCATCGGACACGACTGTGTCTGAATGGCAAAAGGTGTTCGGAATGACCATAATTTGTCTCCGCATGTCATCGGGCCCACCGCCTCTGGATGACAAAAGGGTGCAGAATGACCATAATTTTTCTCTGCGTGCCATCGGACACGACTGTGTCTGAATGGCAAAGGGGTGTGGAATGACCATAATTTGTCTCCGCATGTCATCGGGCCCGCCGCCTCTGGATGACAAAAGGGTGCAGAATGACCATAATTTGTCTCTGCGTGCCATCGGACACGACTGTGTCTGAATGGCAAAAGGTGTGCGGAATGACCATAATTTGTCTCCGCATGTCACATGACCTCAGGGTCAGTATGACAGAGATTGTGGGGCGGCCGAAAAAAGCAAGGCTCTTGCTCCTACGTATCCTCCAATGAGGAACTCAGACCTACGTAGTTCTAGATAACTTGTGAGACTTGAAAAAGTCTCCACCGGAAGATGTTGACATCTCCGGAAAGGGCGCAGATGACCACATTGACCTCTGCTCATCAATCACACTTGGGGTCACTGAATGACGAGGCGCGGATAACCGCAAGGTGTCTCCGCAGGCTACCAGCTCTTGGGTCATGGTAAAAAAAAGCGGTGTGGTCGACAAAAGCGAGGCTTTTGCTCCTACGTATCCCCAAATGAGGAACTCAGACCTACGTAGTTCTTGATAACTTGTGAGACTAGAAATAGTCTCGGTGTTTTCTTCGCTAAAATGCGAACGTGCTTTAGTAAAGAGATAAAACTTCCAACTAATCAGATCAACATATTCTTTTCGAACAAAAAACAATGTGTCTATTGGAGAAGGAGAATCTGCTGATGAAATTTTCTCATAACCACAAATGAGATTTTGTATGTTTAGCATTTCGTTTCTAAATGACCATTTAGAGGAAACACTGGGTTCGACAAAAATAGAAGAAAATCACTCAAAGTGTATCAATCTCGCACAGGTAAGTGTTTCATCCTAATTCCGAACCATAGATATGTCATGACTTGACTTTGCAAATTATTTCCTATCAAATCAAAGATTACATGCGTGATCATGGATCAGTAGGGCTTCCCTTGGGAATGGGTTCTTTTGGTGGGTTTTTCGGCTTTTGATTTTTGGCTTTTTCCTTTTCTGTTTCTGTTTTGCGCGAGGCGAACAAGTCACCGACGCACAGGATTTTGGTTGGTAATCAAAGGGAGAAGACCACTTTAGGTCATGGTTTCCTTTTCTTTCTTTTGTTCATTTGGTGACAATTCTGTACTGTTCAGATATTGTCTGGTCCAAAGACCTCTCTGCACATTTCTTCTAGTTTCTTTGATCAGGAACTTTCTTTCCCTCCTTTTTACTTTCTCCCATTCTTTGGTTGGGAATTTTCTTTCTTTTCTTTTTTCTTTCTCCCACTCTTTGGTTGGAAATTTCCTTTCTTTCTTTTTTGCTTCCGAGGGTAAGGATTGACATTCTCACCCTAGGTCAAGGTTTATGGTGAGTTAGGATTTTGGCTCAAGGCTTGTAGAATGGCTAGACATGATACATGTCAGGGTTTGGTTTGGTTCAAGGATAAAAAGGGATGCCCGACATTATTTCCATGACACAAATGCAAAAATGATGATTTGGAAATTTTATGCAAAACTGGTCATGCATGCACCTATGCGGACACTCAAGTGTCAAATTTTATGGTCATGTGATGCTAGGGCTCAGGATTCATTTCCTCTATTTTAAATCAACCCAATGTTTCCAAAATATGTTCTTTTATCCATTTGTGCATTCATCCGAGTCCATTTTGGGCGTCCGGGGAAATTTCACAGCGTTCATCCTTCGGGTGTACACACACATTTTTCAAAAACTAGTTATGATCAGTGAATTTTTTCAAAGAAAAGTTGGAAGTCATCTCTTTTCAAAAGCATGTAGGTTTTTCAGCTAGACAACTTATTTTTCTTTTTCTTTTTCCTCTCTTTTTCCTTACTTGCTCTCTTTTTCCCTTACTTGCTCTCTTCTCTTCTTACTTGCTCTTTTTTCCTTTTTTTGATTTTTATTTTTTATTTCTTGTTGTTTTTTTTTTTGTTTGTTTTATTATTATTATTATTTTTTTGGACGGTGTTCCTAAACGAAGAACTCTACACGGTTCCAGAATTTCAAACATCATTGATAGTAATGATATAAACACTAACGCAACAATCCAAACAAAAATGTATGCGCTGTACAAATGACAATCGAAACAACAAAAACAAACATTAGTCTCTCAAGTCAAAACATAACATATAAATGATAAAAGAAATACGAAAGAAAACATGAATCTGGGGATCTCACAGTCATGTAGCTCCACTCCCTCCCAAGAAGTCAAGCAAATCGGCCATCTCCTCGTCCTCGTGGGCCTCCTCTCCATCGCCGGGAACTTCCGGGGGTGCCTCTCCTGCTTGGGCCTCGGGCCAATCCCCGGGCCATGCGACCTCTGCCCTGAACTGGTCTGGAGTAGGGCATGAAAAAGAAGCGAAGCCCTGGCTTTGCATGCTGAGGCTCAACTGGTACAGACAATCATGGGTCTGTACATGTGCCCGGTGGTTGGCCGCCTGCTGGCGAACCAAATGCCGTAAATACTGCTCCATGTCAAATGACCCAGCCGGGCCAGCCTGATGAGGTGGTGGTGGCGCGCCCGCGGCCTGTGGAGCATCCCCCTGAGCCTGTCTCTGGGTGCAGTACTTCTCAATAAAAGCCCGGGTGATGGGCGGCCGAATCACCATGGTAGGTGCCACGGGGACTCCGAACGACTAGTAGAGTCCTGTGATCAGTGCGGGAAATCCCAGGGCCCTGTTGGACTTATCTGGATCCAAAGGGTGCCTGGTAGGCGCCATACCTGCAAAAATATAGATGGCATCAGCGATTAACTGAGCCACATGGATGCTCATCCGCGTCAGGATGGCGTACACCAGCTAACACTTCGGCAGGGGGAGGTCGAAATTATGATCGGTGGGTAGGATGTTGCTGAGCAGCAAAGTCATCCATATCTGAGTCAGGGTGGTCATATTGGTGCGCATGATACGCACCCGTCTTCCGGCAGCAGTCCGGGCAAAATCTTGCCCCGGTATACATAGCAACTGGGCGATGGCCTCCTCATCGAACCCATCAGACCGGTTCCTCCTCTGGCCATACTCGCACTCCTGGCCCTCTTCCAGCACTAACGGATATCCCAGGAGCTTGCCGATAGCATCTGCATCAAACGGGATCCACTGACCCCTCACCCAGGACCTCATGTCACGCACGCCCTCCTCTGTTGGCCAAGCATTGGCATAAAATTCGAGGACTATTTCTGGATCGAACTTGGCCATGGGGGTAACTAGTGATGCCCACCGCCGGCGACCTATCTCCTCCTGGAAATCCGTATACTCGTCGTCCCTGAGCTGGACGCGTCGCTCCCGGAGAAACGACCATCCTTTGATGGCCTCGAAGCGCTGCTGGTGTATAGCGCTCTTAAAGCGGTGACTGTCATACTCAGGAGCGGAACTAGTTCCTTCGGCCGCCTTATCCTTCCTGGACCTCTTCAAGGCAAGCTTCCTCGGGGCCATTTCCTGCGAAGGCAAACATTTGGAAAGTTAGTTTTACCAAGAAATGCTACTCTTAAAACATAAATGGCGTACAACCTCCTCCAATAAACACAAACATCAATGTAAATTTAGAGCAAACTCATGCACATACTTCCTTACGAGCATTCACTCGCACAAGATATTCTTCTAACTAAGAAAAATGCACCCATGCACAATCAAGGCACCTTCGTTACCTAGATTATTTATATGTACTTCCAAGGTGTATTTGCTACCTACATCACATGCACTTCCTTGGCTAAATTTACAACATGCATACTCAAAGCATCTTGGCTACCAAAAATTGCACACGTGCACATTCTGGTATTTCTAATACCTATGCATATACAAACTTTGTGATGAATCTAGGCTATCTACACAATAAGGTGCTACATTTCATGCTTTTTTCAAGTGTTTTTGCTACCTAAAGCCGCATGCAAATTCAAGTATATTTTCTTTTGCTGACTAAAATTGCATTCAAATTAAAAATTATCTCTGTAAGGTATTTTCTTTACATAAAATGCAACATATATATTTTTTGTGAGACATTTTGACTACCAAAAATTACATGTACATACATCCAAGTATTTTGCTACCACGCCCCAAAGTGTAAATTGCCAAAGGTATTTTGCTACCTATTCTAAACCTACACATTTATGATGAGCAAAATTCCTAAACATCTAGGCGTGGGGAAATTATTGTAGCGTGGCTCATAGCTGATTGCTGGCCAAAAAGGGTAACTTTACCCAATATGCACCCCCTCTTGTGTTCTTTTGCATAAAAACTTTGGTTCCTAGGCCTAGGATATATGTGGGGCAATTACTCTAGCCCTTTCGGAAATGAATGCATGTCCCAAAAAATAGAAAATATGTGCAAACCAAAATGCCCCATTGGGCTGTTTCCCTACGAAAACCACGCGCTAATGCCATTGAGGCATTTCACCAAACACTTGGTGGGCGCGCGCTTAGGCATTAATAGCAAGAGAACGGGGACAATGTGGCATGTCCCATTGCTTCAAAACGCATTATAGGCCTAGGGCCATCTCATACAAACCCCCAATTTAACCCAATCAAGCAAGAAAACAAACCAAAATTGCCCCACATATTTGAGCACATTCCCACAATTTAGAGCACCAAAA
Organism: Glycine soja; assembly: GCF_004193775.1. Classification (NCBI taxonomy): domain Eukaryota; kingdom Viridiplantae; phylum Streptophyta; class Magnoliopsida; order Fabales; family Fabaceae; genus Glycine; species Glycine soja. The sequence goes on along the minus strand of NC_041002.1, from coordinate 17,252,942 downwards.
GGAGATCAAAATACACCAATGAAAAGCTAGAAAGCTTAAGGATGGAATACTTACTTGTTGGTGATGAATAAAAGCGCAAAACGGAATCGAAGAATGCGAAAAGTAGAGATCCTAGGGGTGCAAACTCGTAAATTCCGTGGGTATGGCTTTTGAAAGGGGGGAAAAGAAGTTTTTGAATGCAAAAACGTCCCCCCTTTCGTCACTTTTATATTTTGGTGCAGGGGTTGCTCGCCCAGGCGAGCTAACCTGCACTTTTTTTTTTTTTTTTGAGAGGAACATTAACCATGTCCCCTCCTTCCTTATGGGTTAGCGTTTTGCCTAACTTGAACTTACTTAAGTTAGGATTAGGCGTTGATTACTTATTTTTAAAACAAACAAATAGTAAAAGAAAACTGCGAATACAAAGGATACGGGGCTGCCTTGCAGCGACGTTCTCTGCTTGTTTAGCGCAGAGAAGGGGCGACGATCAGTCGGTCGTGACCCCATCCCCAGTTGTATCCGTTCCTAAGTACCTGCAAGTAATAAACAACCAGGTATGGCCAATCCTGACCGCGTCGTTGTCTTACCTTGGTTGGTTTCTGCTGTTCATGTTTTGTCCCCACCCCAGAAGGTAGCTCAAGATGATCCCGCCCCTGTTTTACCACAACAATATGCATGCGTATGCGTATGCATGAATGTTTTCAAATGCAACAAATTTTAGTGAAAGTTGGTTTAGGTTCAATTTTAATTAAGCGCTTGGGGCATCCCATGAACTGAGCGGAAGGGCTCAGGTGATCACAAATTAACGCAAGGTTTGAAACCAACGTGAGGACTAAAGCCTCGAATCCACGTTCATTTCTTTGAAAGATTGTAACGAGAGATACAGTAGACGGGGAATCCCTGGGGGAAATCCAGAAAACACATAAAGATAAAGAACATGCAGCGACATCCTTAATTGCCCCAGATTCTAAGCATAATATCGCTTGACGACATCAGAATTCACGGGTGAAGGTAGCTCTTCGCCATCCATGTTGGTAAGCACCAGGGCTCCTCCGGAAAAAGCCCTCTTCACAACAAAAGGCCCTTCGTAGTATGGGGCCCATTTTCCTCGATTGTCCTTGACAGCATGGGACATTTTCTTTAGCACAAGGTCTCCCTCATGGAACTTGCGCAAGCGTACCTTCTTGTCGAATGCACTCTTCATTCTTTGTTGGTACAAGCGCCCATGACTCATGGCCGTTAAGCGCTTACCCTCAATGAGGTTGAGCTGGTCATAGCGCGTTTGAGCCCACTCTGACTCCTTTAATCCGGATTCTGCCAAGATCCTTAATGACGGGACTTCTACCTCAAACGGTAACACAGCCTCCATCCCATATACTAATGAGAACGGCGTTGCCCTAGTTGACGTTCGCACTGAAGTTCGGTAACCGTGTAACGCGAATGGGAGCATTTCGTGCCAATCTCTGTATGACACGGTCATCTTTTGGATAATCTTTTTGATATTCTTATTGGCCGCTTCCACGGCTCCATTCATCTTTGGCCGGTAGGGTGTGGAATTGTGATGCTGGATTTTAAACTCCTCGCACATTTCCCCCATCATCTTGTTATTCAGGTTGGTGCCGTTGTCCGTGATAATCTTCCTTGGCAAACCATATCGGCAGATGATCTCTTTCTTAATGAACCTGACCACCACACCCCTCGTGACATTGGTATAGGAGGCCGCCTCGACCCACTTGGTAAAATAATCTATCGCTATGAGGATGAAGCGATGACCATTCGAGGCCTTGGGCTCAATGGTCCCGATGACATCTATTCTCCACATGGAGAAAGGCCAAGGGGCGGACATGACATTCAGAGGATGTGGTGGAGCATTGACATTATCTGCGAACGCTTGACATTTGTGGCATTTCCTCACATGGACACAACAATCACTTTCCATGGTAAGCCAGTAATAACCTGCTCTTAGGATCTTCCTGGCCATAGCATGTCCGTTGGTGTGCGTTCCAAACGAGCCCTCATGGACTTCCTCGATCATGTGATTTGCCTCCCTAGCATCCACACACCGCAGGAGTGTCATGTCGTGATTTCTCTTATACAGTATACTTCCACTCATGAAGAAACCGGCTGCCAACCTTCTCAATGTCCTCTTATCATTGTCGGCAATCTCTAGCGGGTATTCTTTGCTTACGACATATCGCTTGATGTCGAAATACCAAGGCTTTCCGTCCCGTTCCTCTTCTACTTGGCAACAATGCGCGGGTTTGCCACGACACCAAAATTCAATGTAGGGTAGATCCCCGTGCGGCGTTAGCTGGAACATAGACGCCAAAGTAGCAAGCACATCCGCCATTGGATTTTCCTCGTGGGGAACATGATGGAAGGAGATCTCATCAAAAGTCTTAGCCAATTCCTTGATATAGGCTTTGTAGGGTATCAGCTTGGGATCTCTAGTTTCCCATTCCCCTCTCAGCTGATGGATTACCAACGCTGAGTCGCCGTACACCTTGAGTAGTTTGACATTGGAGTCAATTGCTGCCTGGACGGCTAGGGCACATGCTTCATATTCGGCCATGTTGTTGGTGCAGTCGAATCCTAGCCTGGCTATGAAAGGTACACATTGATTGTCCGGAGAGACCAATACTGCTCCAACGCCATGGCCTAGAATGTTTGACGCTCCGTCAAACCATACGGTCCATTTGTCCCGATCTTCGTCCAATTTTTCCTTAAACAAGGCCATGATGTCCTCATCCGGGAATTCAGAATGCATGGGCTGATAGTTGTTAAGAGGCTGTTGAGCCAAATAATCTGCTAAGGCGCTTCCTTTTATCGCCTTTTGGGTGACATAAATTATATCAAACTCGGATAGCAGGACTTGCCACCGGGCGATTCGTCCCGTGAGAGCTGGCTTTTCAAAGATGTACTTAACCGGGTCCATCTTGGATATCAACCAGGTAGTATGGCTCAGCATGTACTGCCTTAGGCGATGGGATGCCCATACTAAAGCACAACACGTTCTTTCGAGCAAGGAGTAATTCATTTCACAGGTCGTGAACTTCTTACTTAGGTAGTAAACAGCACGCTCTTTCTTTCCGGATTCGTCATGTTGCCCCAACATACACCCCATCGACTCGTCTAAGATTGTCATGTACAAGACGAGAGGCCTTCCAGGTACTGGTGGCATAAGCACGGGAGGATTCATAAGTCACTTCTTGATCCTTCCAAAAGCTTCTTGGCAATCCTCATTCCAGCGATCAGTTTGGTTTTTGCATAAGAGTTTGAACAACGGCTCACAAATGGCGGTGAGCTGCGATATGAATCTGGCAATATAATTCAAGCGTCCCAGGAAGCCCCGGACTTGCCTCTCAGTACGGGGTTCTGGCATCTCAAGGATGGCCTTCACCTTTTCGGGGTCTACCTCTATTCCTTTCTGGCTCACGATGAAACCAAGCAATTTCCCTGATTTGACCCCAAAGGTACACTTGGCGGGGTTCAACCTTAATTGATATTTCTTAAGCCTTTCGAACAACTTTCGCAGGTTGACAAGGTGTTCTTCCTCGGATTTAGATTTAGCAAGTATGTCGTCCACGTAGACCTCGATCTCTTGATGCATCATATCATGGAACAAAGCTACCATGGCCCGTTGATAAGTTGCCCCGGCATTCTTGAGTCCAAAGGACATCACCTTGTAACAGAACGTCCCCCACAGGGTGACGAAGGTAGTCTTTTCCATATCCTCTGGCGCCATCTTTATCTGATTGTAACCGGAGAAACCGTCCATGAAGGAAAATAAAGCGAAATTGGTCGTGTTATCCACGAGGATATCGATGTGTGGCAAAGGAAAATTTTCCTTGGGACTTGCCCGATTCAGGTCCCGATAATCCACACACATTCGTACCTTCCCATCTTTCTTAGGGACCGACACAATGTTGGCAACCCATTCTGGATACCGAGCGACGGCCAAAAAACCAGCGTCAAATTGCTTCTTCACTTCTTCTTTTATCTTCAAAGATGTTTCGGGCTTCATCCTTCTCAGTTTCTGCTTTACCGGGGAACACTCGGGATTTAGAGGTAATCGGTGTTGTACAATGTCAGAACTCAAACCGGGCATATCTTGGTATGACCAAGCAAAGATGTCTTGGTAGTCTTTTAGCAGGGTTATTAATTCTTCACGGATAGGTGCGGTAATACCTGTGCCTATTTTTACTTCCCTTTTTCCACTGCCAATTCCCAAGTCTACTAGTTCTGTTTCTTCTTGATGAGGCCCCATTTCTTGGTCCTCATTGGCGACCATCCTTTCTAATTCTGGGGGAAGTCCCACATCCTCGTTCCCTTCATCTTTCGTTTGATTCGTTTCTTGCTCGAAGTTGATAAGCGGGTCCCAGGTATTAGTACCTTCGGGGGACTCGTCATCGGATCTGCCGTTTCAGAAATAAAAAAGTAAACATGCAAATGAATGAGAATGGGTAGAGACGTAGGAACAGATGAAGAAAGATCCTTGTATTATAAATTCAAAAACAAAAGACACAAAGCCTTAACAAAAGGAAAAACTCTAAAGCCTAGGCCCAACTATAGAGCTTTTAAAACCGTAAAGGTTTACATTATGCTCGTTGTGTACATGCCGGGGCGTTCCTCCACTCGCCAATTTCCCAGCTGGAAATCAGGAGGGCATGGTCGTACCAAATCCAATGTACTCGGAACATCATCTTCGTATATCGCGACCACTTGACCTTCGTCTCCCAGACCTGCGCTTAAAAAGCTTCTACTTATGTGGCAGGGCGGGCTTCCTTCACTTTCTTATCTCAACCGTGAGCTTTGACCACCGCTCTTCCTTCCCGCGATGCTTCTCTTTATATTTGCCTGAGTGGGCTTATAGCCTAAACCATACTTCCCACGATTTCCTTTGGCATTTATCAGGCTAGTTATGCCGCCGTTGTCTTTGCCTAAACCCATTCCGGGTTTGTAACCGTTCCCCAACATAACTCGGGCCATCATTACTGCTGCATCGGACAGGCAAGCTTGCCCAGAGAAGGAGTCCACGGAGGAAATGCTTACCACCTCAAAAGACTGGAAAGCGGTTTCTAATGATTCCTCTGCGGCTTCCACATAAGGCATAGAGGATGGGCAGCTCACCAAGATGTCTTCCTCGCCTGATACGATGACCAGATGCCCTTCCACTACGAATTTCAACTTTTGGTGGAGTGTTGAGGGAACAACTCCTACTGAGTGGATCCACGGGCGCCCCAACAGACAGCTGTAGGGAGGGTTAATATCCATTATTTGGAAAGTAACTTGACAGGTGTGAGGGCCTATCTGTACTGGGAGATCAATCTCTCCCCTAACCTCTCGGCGGGTGCCGTCGAAGGCACGAACCACCATTGAACTCGGTTTTAAGTGGGAGGCATTGAATGGTAATTTCTCCAAAGTGCTCTTAGGCATCACGTTTAAACTGGAACCATTATCGATGAGCACTTTGGCTATGATATGGTCCATACACTTGACTGATACGTGCAAAGCTTTATTATGCCCTCTCCCCTCGGCGGGGATTTCTTCTTCGGCGAAGGCGAGATATTTGTTGGCAGTGATATTATTGACCAGCCCTCCGAAACCTTCTACCGAGATGTCTTGGGCCACGTGGGCCTCGTTCAGAACTTTTACTAGTAGAGCCCGATGAGGCTCGGAACTCATGAGTAACTCCAACAACGAGACCCTGGCCGGAGTTTTGTTGAGCTGTTCGATAACCTTGAATTCGCTCTGCTGAATTATACGGAGGAACTCGCTGGCTTCCTCTACCGACACCTCCTTTTTACCATCCTTTTACTCCGGAAGGCCTTTTGCCAGAATATCTTTATTCGAAGCATGGGGTGCTTCGCCATCTCGTTCCTCCACCACTTTTCCTTTTCCCTTGACGTTCACGGGTTGGACTGGTAGGTCCGGAGGTGCGAACACACGACCGCTACGGGTCACACCACTTAGTCCCGTGATATTTGTTACTTTAGCCGACAACGAGCTGACGTCGGTGGCTTCTTCTTCCTTCTCCCTCGGAGGTGTATATCTCCATGGGACTGCGTGGCTATTTTGGTATGGGAAAGGAACAAGTTTAGCTGCTAAGGGGTGTCCGGGCTTTTGCGAAGCCGCGCCCTTGGTGAAGTATATCACCAAGGGTTTGGGCCTCGCAACACCGCTCTCATCCGTGGACTGCATGCATATATGCTGCTCTTCTCTTCCTTCACTGCCAACTTCCAGTCGACCTTGATCTATCATTTGCTGTAACAATTCCTCTACTCCCAAACACGTTTCCATGTCATGCAGCTCGCCGGAATATAGTAAACAGGAATACTCCTTACGCCCACTATGAGGAATCACACCTCCCTTTTGTAGGGCCTCAAAGATAAACCTCCTAGGGGTTGCCACATCCTTTAAAGGTTTAGACCTACGCGGCCTATCAGACTCAACGGCGTTAACCGCTCCCCCTTCATGATTGGCGAGCGGGTTGGTTCTCACATTGGGCCGATCCTCTTGGAAAGTCAGCCATCCAGCATCTATCAAATGTTGGACCTTGTATTTAAGGGCCAAGCATTTTTCAATGGAATGCCCCGGGACACCCCCATGGTACTTGCAAGTTGCATTAGGGTCATACCACTTTGGGAAAGGGGGTTGGAGGACCTTTCCGGGAGTTACCACGGCCAAATGGTTGGCGATGAGGGACGGCAAGAGGTCTTCGTATGTCATTGGGAGTGGGGTGAATTCTTGAAATGGCCTCGGAGGGAAGTTCCTTGTTGCGTTGGAATTACCGGCCGGGCGAGTTGTGTTCGGAGTTGGAACTTGGGGAGCTTCCCTCTGGGTGGGTGCCTTAGGCTGCACGGGTGCTGAACTAGAGGCGTTCCCGGTATGAGCTGAGAAGCTCGGGTGATGTTGCGCGTACTGATGGGTACCATGAGGTGTCTGCAGGGGCTTGACCCATTCGGGCGTTGAAGAGACGGCATGGGCATCTCCTTCCTTCCTTTTTGCCCCCGTTGTCCCGATTCTTTTGGAATTCGCACTTGTGGAGGAAACCTAATCGAACTTTCCTCTTTTCAACCCTACCTCGATTCTTTCCCCGGCGAACACTAGGTCCGCGAAGCTGGACGGCATGTAACCTACTAGCTTCTCATAGTAGAACACTGGCAGAGTGTCTACCATCATGGTGATCATCTCTCTCTCAACCATGGGAGGAGCTACTTGTGCCGCCAGGTCTCTCCACCGCTGTGCGTATTCTTTAAAGGTTTCACCCTCTTTCTTGAACATATTCTGCAGCTGAGTGCGATCGGGAGCCATATCAGAATTATACTGGTATTGCCTTAGGAAGGCAGTAATCAGATCCTTCCAAGTACGGATACGGGAAGCTTCCAAATTAGTGTACCGAACTACCGCGGCTCCGGCCAAGCTATCTTGAAAAAAGTGTATTAATAGCTTTTCATCCTTAGAGTGTGCGCCCATCTTGCGACAGTACATCTTGAGATGGTTTTTGGGACAAGTCGTCCCTTTATACTTGTCGAAGTCCGGCACTTTGAACTTTGGGGGAATAACAACATCGGGTACCAAGCAAAGATCCGTCATGTCTGCAAACGGATAGTCCCCAAATCCTTCCACGGCTCTCAATCTTTCCTCGAGGAGATCGAGCTTTCTCCTTTCTTCAGTTTCCGGGGGCAGTCCTTCCGTGGACAAAACTATTGGTTTTGTCGCGATGTTGGGTTGAGGCAACGTGCTGGGTGTCGGCCCTTCGGGGATCAGGGGATAGAACTCGACATCCCTTCGAGCATAGTCTTGAGGGTCTTTGTGGACCTTGTCGGGCTGCTGAGGAGGGTCTCTTTCAAGGACGGGAGAAGCAATATGGCCCGCATCGTCTTGCAAGATGGGTGGTGAGTAGTTGGGCGGCAATCCATAAGGGTAAGCCGCTCGGTTGTATCCCAGGTGAGGGTTGCCATCGTGCCCCAGTGTGTCCCTTCCCCGTCCTACTATGTTTGAGGGAGGATGGTGCGCAGTTGCTAAGAGAGTTGGGTCTGCTTCGGCAGCCGAACTGACAGCGGCAGCGGTGGCCGCGTTTTTCTCCATGAGCTACCTCATTCCTAACATGGCCTCCATCATGGAGGCCATCTGTTCTTTCAGAGCCGACATGTCGGCTTTCATCTATTCCTGTGTCTCCTCTTGATCACCCATCGTTCTAGATTTGGATCTGGTGCGATAGGGATGCCTTGTGGCGCGTTTAGTTATGGTGTTTTTCCCTAAAAAACCAAACGTGAGGAGTGGGTAAAGAAAGAAAGAATGCATGCTAGAGATAAAATGCAGGAGTCATTTGATTCGCACAAGCTTTTTGGAGTAGAAACATGGTTCCAACTCATTTTATTTCAAAAAGTTGTATCTAGTCAAGGTCTGAGAGACCATACAAGTTTCCTAGCGATTTCTAATTATGTGGGCCATTAAGTCTATCATACGCTGACAATAGCTAAGAAGCCCATGAATTTCTTTGGGGGCGGAGTAGGTGTCCGCCATCGCCTTGGCCTTGGCTAACAATCGGGGAAGTTCTTGACTCCCGTTCAAGGTAAGAGCAAACCGATTCATCCACATGGTTGCCTCTTGGTGTAAAGAGTCGATCACCCTTCCTCTAGCCTCTTTTTCCGCGTATATTTGGGCATACTCGTCCGCGACCCTATGCTCGTGGGCCGTGGCTAGACCTAACTCTTCTTGGTACTTGGCGATGATAGCTAGCATGTTGGTCTCCGTCTCGCATAAACGCTGAGACAAGCTTCTTTTGGACCTTGAACAGGCAACTAACGCCTCTTTCAAAACCATGCTATGTGCTCGCGACTGGTCCCTCTCTTCCCTTCGCAGCTTGAGTTCATTATTGCTACCCCACAGAGCTCCACGAAATTTGTTCCGGCCATACTCTTCCTTGCGAGCCCTCTTGGCCTCTTGTTCAAGGGCTCTTGCGGTAGTTGCATTCTCTTCCCGTAATCCGGCACACTCCTTCCGGATGTGTGTAGCGGCCAACTTGAACTTCTCCTTGGCAAGTTTCGCCTTTCCTAACTCGCTTTTGAGAGCTTGGAATTCTTCGTCCTCTTCCGGTGCTTCAAAACTCTCTTCGCTGACAACTTTTAACTTGGCGAGCCAATCTAAACCTCGTATATGAACTTTCAGCCATTCATGGTAACCACCAATGATGCCATTACGAATGCCCCTAAGTTCTTGATCTTTCCTTAACGGGGTTTCCCATGCCTTATGGATTCTTTGTATAGCCTTGAAATTTTGTGCGCCGAAATCCCTCACAAGGAAAGGAGACATGCTTTCTTCCATCGGTGCTCCCCTCATGGGGTACCCTAGTTGTCTTATAGCGAGCGCGGGATTGTAGTTAATACAACCCCTCGTTCCTATCAGCGGAATGTTTGGGTACCCTCCACATGAGAAAAGGACTCCCTCCTTTCCTTCCTTCCATCGGGGGAACCAATTGATTGTTCTACCTCCTATCCCAGCCAAAAGCTGGTCCCAATCTATTCTCCTCTTTTTAGTACACGAGCGATGGCTCTGGAGCGGACATGGATGCCTTGTGTCTTGCTGGAATAAGTGTGAAACCAACCAAACACAGAGGGCGGGCAAGCAACAGATGATCCGTGCGCTACTCTTTTTGCACCTTCAGTTAAATGTGTCAAATAAATCTGCCAAGACAGCCACCACCAGACTTTCCTTGCTATGGTGGTATGCAAGGAAAGCGTCGATTGCTGCTAGGTCCACCAAACCATCTATGTTTGGAAAGAGGACAACCCCAAAAATTAGCAAAGCTAACACATCCATAAACGGGACCCAATCTCCTTGATTGGCCATACCCCTCGCCTTGTCTTCTAGGTACCTCCGTGGTAGGCCCGCTATGCCGTTCTGAGTCTATTTTATGCGGTCCAAACCTCTTGCTGAATCCTTGACCACAGTTGCAATTCTGCTCAAAGAGGGGAGACACCCGGAGGAAAGGTATGGTTTTCTTCCCCCGAGAGGACATCCTAGAATTTCCTCAAATTCTTCAATGGTTGGTACCAATTGGAAGTCTCCGAACGTGAAGCATCTCAAAGGCTGGTCGTAGTATTGGGTGAGTGATGCAATGGCTTCTATGGATATCTCTGCTATGGTCAACTCTAAGATCTTTCCGTAAATCTTGCGGAAGGCTTGCATTTGGAGAGTGTCGCAACCTACCCTTCGGCGGGAGGGCGACGCGTGACTCGCGGGATGCGTGTTCCACGAAAGGAATACGCGCGGAGTCGCCACCAACGTTTATTTGAGGAAAACGTCGGAAAAACCGGAAATGACACGATCTACGAACTTTTAAGTGAAAGGTTCGGGAGTTGTATTTACGCACGGGGAAGGTATTAGCACCCCACACGTCCGCCCCAAGGGACGGCAGCCTTTAATCGAATGTGCAAACATGACTTTGATTTTTTATGTTCCCTTTTTATGTCTCTATATCCTTTATACCCTTTTTATATTTTCTCTTTTTGTGGTCGACAAGGGTGTTTCCCTTTGCTCCTACGTATTCCTCAATTTGGGATGAGAAAATCAGACCTACGTAGTTCTTTTGGAACAAAGTGTTTGGTGTAAGTTTGTTTTTTGTCTTTTTTGCAAAATATGTTTTTTATTTGAACAAAAGGTCATTTAAGGTGTTGGACCATTAAACGGTCTTTTGATTTTGAAAGGAGAGAAACGTTAAGGCATTGGACCATTAACGATCTCTTGTTTTTGAAAGGAGAGAAACGTTAAGGCATTTGGACCATTAACGATCTCTTGGGGTGGTCGACAAAAGCGGGGCTTTTGCTCCTACGTATCCTCAATTGCGATGAGGAAATCAGACCTACATAGTTCTTGCAAAAGCGGTAAAGTCACATGTTGATTTTATGCTTTTGAACGGTCCATGTTAAACGATAAAAGCCAAGAGGACCGTTTAAGGCGTTGGACCTTAAAACGGTTTTTAGTGATTTTTCGGAAAAAAACTTGATTTGTGAGTTGATTTTAGTCTTAGTTTCACTTTGGTTATTAATCAATTCATTCAAGGAAACTTCCAAAGAAAAACGTCCGATTGATTTTTTTTATTATTTTATTCAAAGATATTTTGATTATTTTATTATTATTTTACTTTTTTTGGTTTAACCGAGGTTATAGCGTGAACGATCAGTTAGATTTCGTTTTAACAGTGATTAAACGAGATTACAACACAAATGATCGGTTGAAATTCATTTTATCATTTATTAGACGAGAAAACGGCTTAAATAAATGGTTAAAGCACGTTAAAAACGGAAGAAAAGAAAACTGAAAGTAAACGAAATTAAAGTGAAAGTACACAAAACAAGAAATGAATTGAAAGTCTCGAATTCGAAAACTTACCCGTTGAAGAACGAAGAACGAACAAAGAACGGATGAAGAACGGTGAAGAACGATGAAGAATTTCCACAGAATCGCTTACGGAAGCGTTTCGGAAGCGCCTCGGCTTAGATTTTCTTCACGGAAACGATTTTTCCAAGCAAATTCGAAAGAGAGAGAAGTGCCAAAGGGGCTGAACATTTTGAAACAGCTCCCCCCTCCCCTATTTATACAAAAAAGGGAGGTGCTTGCCGCCCAAAGACTTAATGAAGAAGATTTCTAAGCGCACCCGAATTACTAAGTTCACCTCCCTTTTCGTATTTTACGGAAAAGTTACGAAAGCCTTACGGAACTGTTTTCGAATTTGATTTTCATCTTTTTTCTCTTCCCTTTCACCAATGTTAAGTGGAATATGCTTACCCAAGGTTTTCGGAAATTTTACGAAAGTATTACGGAAGCCGCGGAAGCCCCGAAAACCATTTTTCAAAAACGTGGAGGAGCTTGCCGCCCAGTTGCTTCCTCCTTAAGCAACCCAACTTCCAAAATGTTCTAGAAGGGCCTAGATTTGAATTGCTATTTACACCCCTATCTTGATAAGTTCACCCCCTTACCTTTTTTGGTGATTCTTTTTTCGTAAAGTTACGGAAACTTACGAATCTCGTAACGATACTTGTTTTCTTTCCATAATGTTACGGAACCTTGCGGATTACATAATCATCCCCCTTTTGACTTACGGAATGTTACGGAACCTCACTTAATTATGCAACGATGCTTCCATTTGATTTCCGGTGTGTCACTGAAACTTACGGATTGTGCATCAATATATTTTTTTTGGTTTTTCGGCATGTCCTGGAATTTCACAAATTGCCCAATGATGGATGCCAAGCACCTCACAAGGACCAAAGAAAGGTCGCATGTCATCAAGCAAAGGTCCCCGGACGAAATTAGGGTATGACAGTTGCCCCTCTTTACTTGTCTTTTATTGGAGATAAAAGGAAAGTAAAGATAAGACACTAATTTCGTTCCTCTCGATTTGACGAGAGTCGCGGGTGACCATAAAATCTCCACATGCAAATGACTTGTTGTTCCCGGATTTTCACAAATTGCCTAATGATGGGTGCCAAGCACCTCACAAGGACCAAAGAAAGGTCGCATGTCATCAAGCAAAGGTACCCGGACGAAAATTAGTGTATGACACTAATTTCGCTCCTCTCGGTTGACGAGAGTCGCGGGTGACCATGACTTGTCGTTCCCGGATTTTCACAAATTGCCTAACGATGGGTGCCAAGCACCTCACAAGGACCAAAGAAAGGTCGCATGTCATCAAGCAAAGGTACCCGGACGAAAATTAGTGTATGACACTAATTTCGCTCCTCTCGGTTGACGAGAGTCGCGGGTGACCATGAAATTTCCGCATGTAAATGACTTGTTGTTCCCGGAGGAACAAAAGGTGCAGAAGACTATGTCAGCCTCTGCATGCTATCAAGCGTTCTGTCTTACAGATAGCAAAAGAATGTTTATACGGATAACCACTCGGGTATTTCCGCGTATCATCGGGCCCGCCGCCTCTGGATGATACAAGGGTGCAGAATGACCAAATTTGGTCTCTGCTTGTCATCGGGCCTGCCACCTCTGGATGACAAAAGGGTGCGGATAACCGTAAGGTATCTCCGCGTATCATCGGGCCCGTCGCCTCTGGATGATACAAGGGTGCAGAATGACCAAACTTGGTCTCTGCTTGTCATCGGGCCCGCCGCCTCTGGATGACAAAAGGGTGTGGATAACCGTAAGGTATCTCCGCGTATCATCGGGCCCGACGCCTCTGGATGATAAAAGGGTGCAGAATGACCAAATTTGGTCTCTGCTTGTCATCGGGCCCGCAGCCTCTGGATGACAAAAGGGTGCGGATAACCGTAAGGTATCTCCGCGTATCATCGGGCCCGCCGCCTCTGGATGATACAAGGGTGCAGAATGACCAAATTTGGTCTCTGCTTGTCATCGGGCCCGCCGCCTCTGGATGACAAAAGGGTGCGGATAACCGTAAGGTATCTCCGCGTATCATCGGGCCCGCCGCCTCTGGATGATACAAGGGTGCAGAATGACCAAACTTGGTCTCTGCTTGTCATCGGGCCCGCCGCCTCTGGATGACAAAAGGGTGCGGATAACCGTAAGGTATCTCCGCGTATCATCGGGCCCGCCGCCTCTGGATGATACAAGGGTGCAGAATGACCAAATTTGGTCTCTGCTTGTCATCGGGCCCGCCGCCTCTGGATGACAAAAGGGTGCGGATAACCGTAAGGTATCTCCGCGTATCATCGGGCCCGCCGCCTCTGGATGATACAAGGGTGCAGAATGACCAAACTTGGTCTCTGCTTGTCATCGGGCCCGCCGCCTCTGGATGACAAAAGGGTGCGGATAACCGTAAGGTATCTCCGCGTATCATCGGGCTCGCCGCCTCTGGATGATACAAGGGTGCACGTCACATGACCTCAGGGTCAGTATGACAAAGATTATGGGGCGGCCGACAAAAGCAAGGCTCTTGCTCCTACGTATCCTCCAATGAGGAACTCAGACATACGTAGTTCTGGATAACTTGTGAGACTTGAAAAAGTCTCCACCAGAAGATGCCTACATCTCCGGAAAGGGCGCAGATGACCATATTGGCCTCTGCTTATCAATCACACTCGAGGTGCGGATAACCGTAAGGTGTCTCCGCGGGCTACCAACTCTTGGGTCATGGCAACAAAAGGCGGTGTGGTCGACAAAAGCGAGGCTCTTGCTCCTACGTATCCTCCAATGAGGAACTCAGACCTACGTAGTTCTGGATAACTTGTGAGACTTGAAAAAGTCTCGGTGTTTTCTCCACTAAAATGCAAACATGCTTTAGCAAAGAGACAAATATTCCAACTGATTTAGAGCAGCATATGCTTTTTTGAGTGAAAAACAATGCGTCTACCGGGGAAGGAGAGTCTGCTGATGAAATCTCCCATAACCATAAATGAGATTTTGGATGTTAGCATTTCGTTTCTAAATGACCATTTAGAGGAAACACTGGGTTCGACAAAAATAGAAGAAATCCACTCAAAGTGTATCAATCTCGCACAGGTAAGTGTTTCATCCTAATTCCGAACCATAGATATGTCATGACTTGACTTTGCAAATTATTTCCTATCAAATCAAAAATTACATGTGTGATCATGGATCAAATAGGACTTCCCTTTGGAATGGGTTCTTTTGGGGAGTTTTTCGGCTTTTGATTATTTTTTTGCCTTTTCCTTTTCTGTTTTGGTTTAGCGCGAGGCGAACAAGTCACCGACGCACAGGATTTTGGTTGGTAATCAAAGGGAGAAGACCACTTTAGGTCATGGTTTCCTTTTCTTTCTTTTGTTCATTTGGTGACAATTCTGTATTGTTCAGATATTGTCTGGTCAAAAGACCTTTCTGCATATTTCTTCTAGTTTCTTTGATCAAGAACTTTCTTTCCTTCCTTTTTTTACTTTCTCCCATTCTTTGGTTGGGAATTTTCTTTCTTTTCTTTTTGCTTTCTCCCACTCTTTGATTGGGAATTTCCTTTCTTTTCTTTTTGCTTTCTCCCACTCTTTGATTGGGAATTTCCTTTCTTTTCTTTTTGCTTTCTCTTTGATTGGAAATTTTCCTTCTTTCCTTTTTGCTTTCTCCCAGGGTAAGGATTATAGTGAGTCATGATTTTGGCTCGAGGTTTGTAGAATGGCTAGACATGATACATGTCGGGGTTTGGTTTGGCTCAAGGATAGAAGGGGTGCCCCACATTATTTCCATGACACAAATGCAAAAATGATGATTTGGAAACTTTATGCAAAACTGGTCATGCATGCACCTATGCGGACACTCAAGTGTCAAATTTTTATGGTCATGTGATGCTAGGGCTCAGGATTCATTTCCTCTATTTTAGTCAACCCAATGTTTCCAAAATATGTTCTTTTATCCATTTGTGCATTCATCCAAGTCCATTTCGGGCGTCCGGGAAAATTTCACAGCATTCACCCTTCAGGTGTACACACATTTTTTTTCCAAAAACTAGCTATGATCAGCGAATTTTTCTTCAAAGAAAAGTTGGAAGTCATCTCTTTTCAAAAGCATGTTGGTTTTTCAGCTAGACAACTTATTTTTCTTTTTTCTCTCTTTTTTTTCTTCTCTTTTTTTTTATTTGTTTATTTCTTTTTCTTGTTTGTTTTTTTTTCTTCTCTTTTTTTTTCATGAGGTATTTTGCTATATACATGCATATCCAAGGTATCTTGCTACCTAAACATACATATATATGTTTTGTAAGGTATTTTTGCTATATACATGCATATCCAAGGTATCTTTCTACCTAAACATACATATATATTTTGTGAAGTATTTTTTGTTTACATACATGCATATCTAAGGTATCTTTCTACCTAAACATACATATATATATTTTGTGAAGTGTTTTTTGTTTACATACATGCATATCTAAGGTATTTTTCTACCTAAACATACATATATATATTTTGTGAAGTGTTTTTTTGTTTACATACATGCATATCTAAGGTATTTTTCTACCTAAACATACATATATATATTTTGTGAAGTGTTTTTTTGTTTACATACATGCATATCTAAGGTATTTTCACTACCTAAACATACATATATATGTTTTGTAAGGTATGACTACCTTCCGAGCTTGTGCTTGTTTTATTTAAATTCCCAGGATCATGAGCAACTAGGTGCATCCTACTACTTGTCGCTGGACGCCTTATGACTTGTCGGTCACTGACCTAGTACTTTGCTTACCTTTGGCTTTGGACTTGGTCGCCTATGGGTCGGCCATGTGTCGTAGGCAACGCTCTAACTTTTTTGTGGATGAGCAGAGGTGAACTCTAAAGGTGGTGGCGGTGCGTCTATTGCCCACTACCGGCCATCCTAATGCTACTGTGGTGTCTCGCCCTGCGTCTGCCTGGGGGCGCAGTACTTCTTGATGAAAGCTCGATTAGTAGGGGGCCTGATGCCCTTGCTGGAGGTGACAGGTACTCCGTAGAACTGACAGAGACCCGTAATTAGAGCTTGACAACTCCAAGACCCTGTTGGACTTCTTCGGGTCCACTGGGTGTCTTGCAGGCGCAATCCCTGCAAACAATAGATGAAATCAGAAATCAGTTGAGCGATGTGCATACTTACCTATGATGACGTGACTTTGCCGGGGGGGTACGGGCACCCTGTAGGACTGATAGAGGCCCGTAACCAGAGCTGGAAACCCCAGGGCCCTGTTGGACTTCTTCAGGTTCACTGGGTGTCTTTGTGGGTGAGAACCCTGCAAACAAATAAATGGTATCAGAAATCAGTTGAACCATATGCATACTTACCCATGTCGAGACGGCACAGACCAACTGATACTTCCGCAGGGGGAGATTGGCATTGCGGTCGCTGGGCAGAATGTTGCTAAGTAACAATGTCATCTATATCTGTGTAAGAGTGGTCATGTTGGTGCGCATGGTCCGCACTCTTCTCTTTGCAGCGGCACGGGTGAAATCTTGCCCCAGTATGCATAGTAGCTGTGTGATAGCCTCCCTCTCTGGTTGTGCTCGCACAGTTGGCCCTCCTCCAATATCAGGGGGTGGCCCAGGAACCGTTAAAAGGAAACTACTGGTCCCTTAACCGGGAGTGCAAGTCTCGGTTAAGCATTTAAGGACAGAGGACCTTAAATTATCTTAAGGTGTGGATATGGAGCCCACTGAAAGTGAGGACGCGTAGTCCTCTAAAGGCGAGGGCGTGTAGCCCTCTGAAGTTCAGGACGTGTCGCCTTTCGAAGGCGAGGGAGTGTAGTCCTATGATGGCAAGGACGTGCAATCCTCTGAAGGTGAGGGCATGCCCCTCTTTGAAAATGGGGAACATGTAGTCCTCTGATGGCGAGGACGTGTAGTCCTCTAAAGGTGAGGACGTGTAGTCCTCTGAAGGTGAGGGCATGTAGCCCTACAAAGGTGAAGGCACATGACCCTTTGACGGCGAGGACGTGTAGTCCTCTGAAGTTGAAGGTACATGACCCTTTGAAGGCGAGGACGTGTGGTCCTCTAAAGGTGAGGGCATGTAGCCCTACGAAGGTGAGGACATGTAGTCCTCTGAAGATGAGGGTAACTAGTACCCAAGGCGAGGGCAAGTAGCCCTCTCAAGGCGAGGACGTGTAGTCCTCTGGAGGTGAGGGCGTCCAGCCCTCTGATGGTGAGGACATGTAGCCCTCTGATGGCGAGGGCGTGTAGCCCTCTGAAGGTGAGGACACGTAGTCCTCTGATGGCGAGGGCGTGTAGCCCTCTGAAGGTGAGGACATGCAGTCCTCTGAAAGTGAGGACACACAGTCCTCTTAAGGTGAGGGCGTGCAGCCCTCTGTTGGCGAGGAGTGTAGTCCTCTGAAGACCAGGGTACTAGTACCCGAGGGTCCATCCTTATGAGAAAGCAAGAGATCGACTCATCGAGAGAGCCGGTCATCCCAAATTCAAAAGATTTGGACATTTAGATGTAGGGAATCTATGTAGTTAACATGATTTTGAGGGATGCAAATGCATGCAACCTTTGTTGTGAAATTTGGGTAAATGCGGACTTTATATGAAACAATGCAATGTAATGGAAAGTTGTACAATGTTCATGGCATTCTTTCCTTATTTTGTGATTTTGATTTTGATTTGATTTTTTTTTTTTTTTGGAAAACACAGATTGACTGCCCTTTTGAAAAAGGTGATAATTCATGCAACCTCATCCTATCTTTTTGCAAATCTCTCCGGGAACTCCCTCAGAGTGTATGTTCTTTTTTATTTAGTCACTTGACCATTTTGGAGTGACGGCAATGGAGTCGTTTGATGTTTAATCAATCCATTGAAATCCTAGGGTTTGTCCCCTTTTTTTTGTTAAAAACATCGATGGGTGAGAACTTTTGATCGGCCCCTATGTTCACTTGAGGCTCATGCACGGTGCCCCTCATTGCCCCAGTGTAAGGCTTTGAGGTACCAATCGTTGTCTTTCGTCATGACCTTGTAGCTGGGAACCTATTGAGTGAGAACTTCTAATCTGCCCCTAGGTTCGTTTGAGGTTTATGCATGGGGCCTTTCATTGCCCCAGTGTAGGGCTTAGAGGTACCAATTGTTGTCTTGTTTTCACAACCTCGTAGTGAGGAAGAATGAAAGACGCAATTGATTCTTGCAAAAAGAATTTTCCAAGGACGAGAAATAGTTGAAGGATTATTCAGCTGATGGATTAAGTCAAATGACTCCTATGTAGAAGCAAGATGTTTTGATGTCTTGATGATGCTAAAGGATCAAGTGCTTCTAAGTTTTATTCAAGACAAGAATCCAAGAAGTCAAGATATATGATCAAGTTGATTTCTAGAATCTTTTGGAAGAAGTTTCCAAATTGAAAAAACAAAAGGTTTGACCAAAGAATTCTATCATTTCAAATTGAGATTTGCTCTCCGGTAATCGATTACCAGCAGCTGAAAATGTTTATAATAGTCACTAGAAATTTGAATTCAAAATTTATAATGTGTAATCGATTACACATGGATGGTAATTGATTACCAGCAATTTATTCAAATTTTAAAGCCTGTGATCTATTACACAAGTCTTGTAATCGATTACCAGAGGAGATTTTCAGAAAATAATTTCCAAGAGTCACATCTATTCAAATGGTTTATGAATGGCCATCAAAGGTGACTTGGAAACTCGAATTTAAAGAGAGTTTTCATTGCCCACAAAGTTTATCCTCTCTAAAGATTAAGAGTTTTTCTGAACTGAACTGTCTTATCCTCTCAAAAAGATTCCTTGGTCAACCACTTGCATATTCAATAAGGAATTTTGATTGGTCTTCATTGTACAATCTATCCCTTTTAAGAGAGATTTCTTCTTCTCTTCTTCTTACTTCTGAAAAGGGATTAAGAGACTGAGAGTCTCTTATTGTAGAGGATTCTTGAACACAAGGGAAGGGTTGTCCCTGTGTGGTTCAGACTTTGTAAAAGGAGTTTTACAAAGAGAGTGGAAAATCTCAAGTGGGTTTCTTGAGGACTGGACGTAGGCGCGGGAAGTGGCCGAACCAGTATAAATCAAGTTTGCATTCCTCTCTTCCTTTAAACTTCTTTTATTGCTATTTATCTTTTGCTTTAAAGAAGTTTATTTTGATTTGTCTTTTGAGTAATTCATGTTAAGGGTGCATTGTTAATCCAAAAAGAAAGAGTGATAGTTCAATTGGGGAATAGTCTTTGCATCTTAATTCAACCCCCCTTTTTCTTAAGGTAACTGAGGCCATTTGTCCAACATCCTATTCTTGACAACTCGCTTCTCTAAGAAGGCAAACTTTCTGGAATGATAAAATGAAGTCACATGAACGTCTATATTTTTACTTGAAAACACAGTCAATCAAATGCCTTTTTATTTTTTTTTATTTTGAAACTTATTTTTTTATTTTGAAACTTATTTGTTTTGAACTTTACTCGTTGTTTTACGGCACCCCCACCAACATGCAAGACGAGTAATCTCTGATTGAACAGTCTTGGAAGTCAACACTCAGGAGCGCAGGTCGCTTGAGCAAATAGACCAATGGCTTGCACCCACATTCCGGTGAAAGTTGAATAAGCAAACATGCGTTTGTGAGAGGATGAGGGACAAGGATGTCCATTTTATCCATATCATTTAGCATTGTAACTGTGGTTTATAATAATGGCATAAACTTGAAAATCCTGATGAGTCATAACAACAGCTTCCAGAATTGCCCCATGTATGGTGTTGCTTGTCAATGTTATGATTCAACAAGCGATTCTCCTCAAATTTCAGCCAGCCCGTATCAATTAGACTTCACACTTTATGCTTCGGGGTCATACAATGCTCAATGGAATGCCCCAGGGCTCCTCCACGATAAGCACACGTTGCGTTCGAGTCGTATCCTCAGAAAAATGGAGGTTGAGGAACCTTGGTTGGGGTTATGGCTACCATTGAATTATTGAGTGGATATGGGATCAAGTTTAGCATATGACAACGGAATTTGGGGTGAACCCTACAGGCTTTTTGCTGCAAAATTCCTTTTTGTTGGTGTTTTTTTGGTTTGTGCTAAAGGTGGTCTTCGTCATTGGAAGTGCGGTAGACAGGCTTTGTGGTTGATTTAGGGATGGCCTTTGTGGATAACTGGGTGGTGGGTAAGGAGGAGGTTTGTTATTGACTGAGTAATGACATTGTTGGGTTTGGTGGGAAACTTGGCCGTATAGGAATGGCAGTCACAGCATGGGTTTCTCCCTCTTTCTCACCCTCTTTATTTGCCCCAGTTTTCTCATTCGTCTAAGCATGATGATTAAATTTGCCTCTTTTTAGATCCACTTCGATCCTTTCACTGGCGAAGACCAAATCCGCAAAGCTTTGAGGGTGCGTAGCCCACCATCTTTTCATAGTAGAGTATCGATAATGTGTCTACCATCACGATTATCGTCTCCCTTTCCATCATTGGGGGTACCACTTGGGCCGCCAGATCCCTCCACCTTTTGGGCGTGTTCTTTGAAAGATCCGTCCCCCTTTTTGCAAATGTTCTGTAGTTGCATCCTATCCAGAACCATATCAAAATTGTACTAATACTGCCTAACAAAGGCAACCATTAGGTCCTTCCAAGAATGGACTCGGGAAGGTTCCAAGTTAGTGTACCAGGTAACAGCTACCCCAGTAAGACTTTCATGGAAGGAATGTATCAACAATTCCTCATCTTTTGCGTATTCCCCCATCTTCTGACAATACATCTTTAGATGGTTCTTGGGACAAGTAGTCCCCTTGTACTTGTCAAAGTCCAGCACCTTGAACTGGGGAGGGGTGATGATATTGAGTACTAGGAACAACTCTTTTAGGTTAGCAAAGGCATAATCTTCACCTCCTTCAATGGCCCTGAGCCTTTCCTCTAGATGATCCAACTTTCCCATTCCTGCCATAGTCATGAGGGTTTTTAACCGCTGTGGAACGTGAGGGTTGTGGTTGTGGATGATATTGAGGGCCCTCCAAAGTGTTTTGCAGGGGTATACCACCAACTGCTTGCCCTTCAGCAGCATATCCGAGGCAAGGCTCGAAGTTGGCTAGATCGTGGTGCGGAATTTCATGTGTCTCCTCCATGGGTCGAGAGACATGTGCATGATCAGATTGAGGTTGTTGGCTCTTAATGAGTATGGGAGTGGAGTTATTGACATCCTCATTGGGAATGTACACCACATTGGGTGGTGTATAGTTTGGGAGGCAAACCATATGGCGGGAAGGCGTGCTTGTTTTGAATTTGCACATCATGGGGTCATCCGTACTTCCCAAATCTTTGCCTACCATATTTGAGGTTGGATGATTCATTTGCTTGAGGCCAGATGGGAGCATCGGGTTCACCTTAGCGACAGCGCTAGTAGCGGCAACTATAACCGCATTGGCTTCCATTATCTTCTTCATGCTCATCATGGCCTCCATCATTGTGGCCATTTGCTCTTTCATGGCCTCCATGTCGGCCTTCATCTTCTCTTGCACCTCCTCTGCTTCACCCATTACTCTAGCTCTAGCACGAGTTCGGTAAGGGTGCCGTAAAGCGTGTCCTTTTCTTTTTTATAACAATGATTAAGTTCATTTTATTTTATTTTATTTTATTTTTCAACGAAAGAATTCAATGAGCAATGCAACCAATGAAAAGCATGGATGTATGCGAATGATGTACAGTTGAAGTATTGCGAATTTTTACGCAGGATATGGGGTTGAATCAATTTAGATTTTCAACATGGTCCATGACATCTTTGTCAAGGTGAAACTGGAAGTAACAAGGACATAAACAATCCTAAATATGTTTGGCAGTAGACGAAGCAGTGATGTGACTCGATTCATCTTTTGCCCCAATTTTGCAAGACGGTTACTTCCATATTTCAACTTGACTTGATGAACCTTTTTGTAAAAGCATGAGCTTGGTTCAACCCCGTAATCCAAGGAATGGCAATTCTGATCGCCAATACTTCAACAACATCTCATAGGGATGAATGACTCGGGCATACTTTAAGCTATGCATGGAAAATGTAATTATGAAATTGAGATGCCCGAAGAAACACCATTTCCTAGTTAACCATGCATTAGGTACCATGTTCAATTATTTTGTTTTGTTGTTGTGTGTTTTTTTTTTTTTTTTTTAGAAATGGGTTTATGATCCCAACATGGTTGGCCCATGGTACCTAACACATGCAACTAAGAATGTAGTGTGAAGTTTCACGCTTCCCCTTTTTTTGTTTTTGTAGAGGAAAACACAAGGATGAGCAAACATGAAAACAAATGGTATGCAATTTTGCAGATCAAAAAGTTTGTTGAACGCATATGCATGATGATGCCATGACTCATGCAAAATGTGAGGCTGTAATATGATAACAGACAAATGCAGGAACGATATGTTCATTATGATGCCATGAAGAGATGTTTATGCGATGCATGATATGAATGCATTTACGGACACGAGAGCCCGAAAAATTATCTCTTCTTACTTGCGCATTTGGGGGCGCAGTGCCCTATGTGTACAGTTAAGAAGGTGATATGGACCTTTCGGCTTCCCTTGACAAAGGACGAGACCAACATACAATGCATGCTAGAGATAAAATGCGGGAGTGACTTGATTCGCACTGATTTTTGGAGTAAAAACGTGGGATAAACTCATTTTTTTCAAAAAGTTATAACTAGTCAAGATCTGAGCGACAATACAAACTTCCTAGCGGTTTCTAATCATATGGTCCATTAAGTCTATCATATGCTGACAATAGCTGAGAAGTCCATGGATCTCCTCGGGGGCGGAGTAGGTGTCCGCCACTGCTTTGGCCTTGGCTAGCAATCGGGGAAGTTCTTGACTCCTGTTCAAAGTAAGAGCAAATCAGTCCGTCCACATTGTTGCCTCTTGGTGCAATGAATCAATTACCCTTTCCCTTTTCGACGCACGAGCGGTGACCTTGTAGCGGATAGACGGGCCTACCTTCTTGGAGAAAAAAGGTGTGAAACCAGCCACACATAGAGAGCCAGTGCACAACAAACAATTCTTGCGCTGCTCTTTTCACATCCCCGGTCGAACGTGTCATACATGGCCAAAATGGCGACGACCGGGCTTTCCTTGCCATGATGAAAGGCGAAGAAAGCTTCAATCGCTGCTAGGTCCACTAACCCTTCCATATTCGGAAAGAGGACAACTCCAAAGATAAAAAACGCCAAGATGTCAATAAAAGAAAGCCCATTCGCCTTTGATTTTCCGAGGCCTTTGCCCTTTCCTCCAAACACTTCCTTGGTACTCCGACTACTCCATTTCTGTTTTGCTTTAGACGTTCCAACTCTTGTGCTGAGATTTTCACTACCTTGGCAACTCTTGTCGTGGAGGGATAGAACCCAAAGAAAAGATATGGCTTCCTTCCTCCCAGTTGGCATCCCAGGATTTCTTCCAACTCTTTCACAGTCGGCACTAGCTGGAAGTCCTCAAATGTGAAGCACCTTAGGGGCTGGTCATAATACTGGGAAAGGGATGCAATCGGTTCCATGGAGACTTCTACCCTAGCTAGGTCCCAAATCTTACCATAGGCTTTGCGAAAGGCTTACCGTTGAAGTTGACCCATTAATTGCCCCAACTCTCCTAAACTAGTGACCTCTAAGCTCTTGATTTTGACTTGATAGAACCTCTTTTTAAGCGAAGGCTTTTGACTTGATCCCATGTTTTACTAAAGTGAAATAAAATCTAGTGCGAATCAAAACTCTGACATCTATCATGGGTGGAATGGATGAATGCATGAAGAAATGCATATGACACAGATGCAATTTACGAATATGGGAGCCCGAGAAACTGTCTCCTTCTTAGATACAACGTCTAGGGGTAGCAAAGTGCCCCAACGTATGTATTTAAAACGGTGACACGGACCCTTCGTTGGTTTGTTTACAGAGGGGATCAAGACAGAACCCATGTGCGATGCATATGCGAAAGACGCAACACGGGAATGTACATAGTATGACAATACTCACTGAATATAAGTAAAAGGGTATATGACACTTATGCATGGCAGTGTGAAAAATGGCACGCAGCGTGTTTGCTCCGTGCCCCAATTTAAGGGACCTATAAGGGAAAGAGCTAACTAGGCTTTTAGTAATAACCCCCAAGGTAGTCATATCTCTTTTGATAGTTTCTAGAGGTATCATTCTCTTCGAAAAACATATTGCAGCAGTAGGGACTACTAGCAACAATAAGTTTTCAAAGAAAAAAGCTCTAGATGAGGGTTCACTGTAATCAAGCAAGTCGGAGACCTAGCATGACCACAGATTCACCTCCGCTCCTTATGTTCCCATGAACCCGGGTATAGGGCCCTTTTTCACTCACAGTGTGTGCAAATAGTGTTGGTGTTTGTGTGCATCAAATGAATAAATATTTACCCCATGCATACATTTTAAAACGCACTAAAAGCAACAAAGAGTTTATATACATAAGAACATAATGAAGGAAAGCCAACAAAGGGATAAGTCACGGTAAAACATTGCACAAGATTAAATGGCCTAACTCTCTAAAAACGGTCCCCAGTGGAGTCGCCAACTGTCGCAACCTACCCTTCGGCAGGAGGGCGACGCGTGACTCGCGGGATGCGTGTTCCACGAAAGGAATACGCTCGGAGTCGCCACCAACGTTTATTTGAGGAAAACATCGGAAAAACCGGAAATGACGCGATCTACGAACTTTTAAGTGAAAGGTTCGGGAGTTGTATTTACGCACGGGGAAGGTATTAGCACCCCACACGTCCGCCCCAAGGGAAGGCAGCCTTTAATCGAATGTGCAAACATGACTTTGATTTTTTATGTTCCCTTTTTATGTCTCTATATCCTTTATACCCTTTTTATATTTTCTCTTTTTGTGGTCGACAAGGGTGTTTCCCTTTGCTCCTACGTATTCCTCAATTTGGGATGAGAAAATCAGACCTACGTAGTTCTTTTGGAACAAAGTGTTTGGTTTAAGTTTGTTTTTTGTCTTTTTTGCAAAATATGTTTTTTATTTGAACAAAAGGTCATTTAAGGTGTTGGACCATTAAACGGTCTTTTGATTTTGAAAGGAGAGAAACGTTAAGGCATTGGACCATTAACGATCTCTTGTTTTTGAAAGGAGAGAAACGTTAAGGCATTTGGACCATTAACGATCTCTTGGGGTGGTCGACAAAAGCGGGGCTTTTGCTCCTACGTATCCTCAATTGCGATGAGGAAATCAGACCTACGTAGTTCTTGCAAAAGCGGTAAAGTCACATGTTGATTTTATGCTTTTGAACGGTCCATGTTAACCGATAAAAGCAAAGAGGACCGTTTAAGGCGTTGGACCTTAAAACGGTTTTTAGTGATTTTTCGGAAAAAAACTTGATTTGTGAGTTGATTTTAGTCTTAGTTTCACTTTGGTTATTAATCAATTCATTCAAGGAAACTTCCAAAGAAAAACGTCCGATTGATTTTTTTTATTATTTTATTCAAAGATATTTTGATTATTTTATTATTATTTTACTTTTTTTGGTTTAACCGAGGTTATAGCGTGAACGATCAGTTAGATTTCGTTTTAACAGTGATTAAACGAGATTACAACACAAATGATCGGTTGAAATTCATTTTATCATTTATTAGACGAGAAAACGGCTTAAATAAATGGTTAAAGCACGTTAAAAACGGAAGAAAAGAAAACTGAAAGTAAACGAAATTAAAGTGAAAGTACACAAAACAAGAAATGAATTGAAAGTCTCGAATTCGAAAACTTACCCGTTGAAGAACGAAGAACGAACGAAGAACGGATGAAGAACGGTGAAGAACGATGAAGAATTTCCACAGAATCGCTTACGGAAGCGTTTCGGAAGCGCCTCGGCTTAGATTTTCTTCACGGAAACGATTTTTCCAAGCAAATTCGAAAGAGAGAGAAGTGCCAAAGGGGCTGAACATTTTGAAACAGCTCCCCCCTCCCCTATTTATAGAAAAAAGGGAGGTGCTTGCCGCCCAAAGACTTAATGAAGAAGATTTCTAAGCGCACCCGAATTACTAAGTTCACCTCCCTTTTCGTATTTTACGGAAAAGTTACGAAAGCCTTACGGAACTGTTTTCGAATTTGATTTTCATCTTTTTTCTCTTCCCTTTCACCAATGTTAAGTGGAATATGCTTACCCAAGGTTTTCGGAAATTTTACGGAAGTATTACGGAAGCCGCGGAAGCCCCGAAAACCATTTTTCAAAAACGTGGAGGAGCTTGCCGCCCAGTTGCTTCCTCCTTAAGCAACCCAACTTCCAAAATGTTCTAGAAGGGCCTAGATTTGAATTGCTATTTACACCCCTATCTTGATAAGTTCACCCCCTTACCTTTTTTGGTGATTCTTTTTTCGTAAAGTTACGGAAACTTACGAATCTCGTAACGATACTTGTTTTCTTTCCATAATGTTACGGAACCTTGCGGATTACATAATCATCCCCCTTTTGACTTACGGAATGTTACGGAACCTCACCTAATTATGCAACGATGCTTCCATTTGATTTCCGGTGTGTCACGGAAACTTACGGATTGTGCATCAATATATTTTTTTTGGTTTTTCGGCATGTCCTGGAATTTCACAAATTGCCCAATGATGGATGCCAAGCACCTCACAAGGACCAAAGAAAGGTCGCATGTCATCAAGCAAAGGTCCCCGGACGAAATTAGGGTATGACAGAGAGGTTCCATCAACCGCCCTAATTCCTTGATGCTGGTGGTATCTAGGCTTTTAACCTTGACTTGGTAAAACCTCTTGCCGGTTTGATTTGTCCCCATGCTTACTAAAGTGAGACAAAAAGCTGGTGCAAATCAAAACTCCGATATCTCATGGGTGGAATGGATGAATGCATGAAGGAATGCATATGACACAGCTGTAATTTAAGAATGCGGGTGCCCGGGACATTGTCTCCTTTTTAGACACAACGTCTAGGGGTAGCAAAGTGCCCCAACGTATGTATTTAAAACGGTGACCCGGACCCTCCATTGATTTGCCTATAGAGGGGATCAAGACAGAACCCCTATGCGATGCATATGCAAAAGGCGCAATAGCATGACAATATTCACTGAACATAAGCAAAAGGGTATATGATATTTATGCATGGCAGTGTGAAAAATGGCACGCAGCGTGTTTGCTCCGTGCCCCTATTTAAAGGGACCTATAAGGGAGAGAACTAACTAGGCATTTAGCAATAACCCCCAAGGTAGTCATATCTCTCTTGATAGTTTCTGGAGATATTATCCCCTTCGAAGAACATACGGCAGCAGTAGGGACTACTAGCAACAATATGTTTTCAAAGAGGAAAACTCTAGATGAGGGTTCACTGTAATCAAGCAAGTCGGAGACCTAGCATGATCACAGATCCATCTCCACTCCTTATGCTCCCATGAACCCGGGTATAGGGCCCTTTTTCAACTCACAGTGTGTGCAAATAGTGTTGGTGTTTGTGTGCATCAAATGAATAAATATTTACCTCATGCATACATTTTAAAACGCACTAAAAGCAACAAAGATTTTATATACACAAGAACATAATGAAGGGAAACCAACAAAGGAGTAAGTCATGGTAAAGCATTGCACAAGATTAAATAGCCTAACTCTCTAAAAACTGTCCCCAGTGGAGTCGCCAACTGTCGCAACCTACCCTTCGGCGGGAGGGCGACGCGTGACTCGCGGGATGCGTGTTCCACGAAAGGAATACGCGCGGAGTCGCCACCAACGTTTATTTGTGGAAAACGTCTGAAAAACCGGAAAAGACGCGATCTACGAACTTTTAAGTGAAAGGTTCGGGAGTTGTATTTATGCACGGGGAAGGTATTAGCACCCCACACGTCCGTCCCAAGGGACGGCAGCCTTTAATCGAATGTGCAAACATGACTTTGATTTTTTTATGTTCCCTTTTTATGTCTTTATATCCTTTATACCCTTTTTATATTTTTTCTCTTTTTGTGGTCGACAAGGGTGTTTCCCTTTGCTCCTACGTATTCCTCAGTTGCGATGAGGAAATCAAACCTACGTAGTTCTTTTTTATCAAGTGATTCTTTTTTACTTTAAAAGGTGATCATTTTAAGGCGTTGGACCTTGAGAATGATCCATTTTACTTAGTAAGAAATTGAAATGACAAACTTCAAAAACCTATTTGTTAGTGCTTAGCTTTACTAAGCTTTAAAAGATTGGCTAAAATTTTGTTAAAACATAAGCACTTAGACAATGAAGGAAAGCTGGAGTTGCTGCACATGCTGTCTAACATTATGTCAAGGAATCAGATCGGGCTGCACAATGCACAAGGCAAGATAAAATGTCAAATGAAGAATTGAAGCTGCAGGATCCACGATGTCGGATACGATGTCCAGGACATCCGGCCCGAAAATACTGGACACATAAATCTGTTATATCTTTAACAGATTATTGTGCAGTTAGCAACAGATTAGACGATCTATCTTTAGGAATGAATTAAAAGATAATTAAAGTTCGAATTACAAACTTGAATAGTTCGTTCAGGGATTAAAGATTAAAGATAAAAACTAAAAGATCAAACGTTATCTTTTAGATCTTTAAGTGCAGATTTTTCAGGAGAATGATAGATCTCATCCAGCGCAAGTTGTTGCAGCCCAGATACGCACACTGCTATATAAACATGAAGGCTGCACGAGTTTTCTACCAAGTCCGGGATTGAAGAGTTATTTTGTGAGTTTTGGGACTTGAGTGTTTTGTGAGCCACCTTGATGTTACCCTAACATCAAGTGTTGGACCTGAGTGTGTAGAGTTGATCTCTATTGTTCAGAGAGCAATCTCTGGTGTGTATTTGATTTAATTGTAAACACGGGAGAGTGATTGAGAGGGAGTGAGAGGGGTTCTCATATCTAAGAGTGGCTCTTAGGTAGAGGTTGCACGGGTAGTGGTTAGGTGAGAAGGTTGTAAACAGTGGCTGTTAGATCTTCGAACTAACACTATTTTTAGTGGATTTCCTCCCTGGCTTGGTAGCCCCCAGATGTAGGTGACGTTGCACCGAACTGGGTTAACAATTCTCTTGTGTTATTTACTTGTTTAATCTGTTCATTCAGTCAAATATAATCTCCATGTTCTGAAGCGTGATGTCGTGACATCTGGTACGACATCTGTCATTGGTATCAGAATTTCAATTGGTATCAGAGCGGGCACTCGAAATCACTGAGTGAGATCTAGGGAGATAAATTCTGATGAACATGGAGAAAGAAGGAGGACCAGTGAACAGACCACCAATTCTGGATGGAACCAACTATGAATACTGGAAAGCAAGGATGGTGGCCTTCCTCAAATCACTGGATAGCAGAACCTGGAAAGCTGTCATCAAAGGCTGGGAACATCCCAAGATGCTGGACACAGAAGGAAAGCCCACTGATGGATTGAAGCCAGAAGAAGACTGGACAAAAGAAGAAGACGAATTGGCACTTGGAAACTCCAAAGCCTTGAATGCTCTATTCAATGGAGTTGACAAGAATATCTTCAGACTGATCAACACATGCACTGTGGCCAAGGATGCATGGGAGATCCTGAAAACCACTCATGAAGGAACCTCCAAAGTGAAGATGTCCAGATTGCAACTATTGGCTACAAAATTCGAAAATCTGAAGATGAAGGAGGAAGAGTGTATTCATGACTTCCACATGAACATTCTTGAAATTGCCAATGCTTGCACTGCCTTGGGAGAAAGGGTGACAGATGAAAAGCTGGTGAGAAAGATCCTCAGATCTTTGCCTAAGAGATTTGACATGAAAGTCACTGCAATAGAGGAGGCCCAAGACATTTGCAACATGAGAGTAGATGAACTCATTGGTTCCCTTCAAACCTTTGAGCTAGGACTCTCGGATAGGACTGAAAAGAAGAGCAAGAATCTGGCGTTCGTGTCTAATGATGAAGGAGAAGAAGATGAGTATGACCTGGATACTGATGAAGGGCTGACTAACGCAGTTGTGCTCCTTGGAAAACAGTTCAACAAAGTGCTGAACAGAATGGACAGGAGGCAGAAACCACATGTCCGGAACATCCCTTTCGACATCAGGAAAGTTAGTGAATACCAGAAAAGGTCGGATGAAAAGCCCAGTCACAGCAAAGGAATTCAATGCCGTGGGTGTGAAGGCTATGGACACATCAAAGCTGAATGTCCCACTCATCTCAAGAAGCAGAGGAAAGGACTTTCTGTATGTCGGTCTGATGATACAGAGAGTGAACAAGAAAGTGATTCTGACAGAGATGTGAATGCACTCACTGGGAGATTTGAATCTGCTGAAGATTCAAGTGATACAGATAGTGAAATCACTTTTGATGAGCTTGCTATATCCTATAGAGAACTATGCATCAAAAGTGAGAAGATTCTTCAGCAAGAAGCACAACTGAAGAAGGTCATTGCAAATCTGGAGGCTGAGAAGGAGGCACATGAAGAGGAGATCTCTGAGCTTAAAGGAGAAGTTGGTTTTCTGAACTCTAAACTGGAAAACATGACAAAATCAATAAAGATGCTGAATAAAGGCTCAGATATGCTTGATGAGGTGCTACAGCTTGGAAAGAATGTTGGAAACCAGAGAGGACTTGGGCTTAATCATAAATCTGCTGGCAGAATAACCATGACAGAATTTGTTCCTGCCAAAAACAGCACTGGAGCCACGATGTCACAACATCGGTCTCGACATCATGGAACGCAGCAGAAAAAGAGCAAAAGAAAGAAGTGGAGGTGTCACTACTGTGGCAAGTATGGTCACATAAAGCCCTTTTGCTATCATCTACATGGCCATCCACATCATGGAACTCAAAGTAGCAGCAGCGGAAGGAAGATGATGTGGGTTCCAAAACACAAGATTGTTAGTCTTGTTGTTCATACTTCACTTAGAGCATCAGCTAAGGAAGATTGGTACCTAGATAGCGGCTGTTCCAGACACATGACAGGAGTTAAAGAATTCCTGGTGAACATTGAACCTTGCTCCACTAGCTATGTGACATTTGGAGATGGCTCTAAAGGAAAGATCACTGGAATGGGAAAGCTAGTCCATGATGGACTTCCTAGTCTGAACAAAGTACTGCTGGTGAAGGGACTGACTGCAAACTTGATCAGCATCAGTCAGTTGTGTGATGAAGGATTCAATGTAAACTTCACAAAGTCAGAATGCTTGGTGACAAATGAGAAGAGTGAAGTTCTAATGAAGGGCAGCAGATCAAAGGACAACTGTTACCTGTGGACACCTCAAGAAACCAGTTACTCCTCCACATGTCTATTCTCCAAAGAAGATGAAGTCAAAATATGGCATCAAAGATTTGGACATCTGCACTTAAGAGGCATGAAGAAAATCATTGACAAAGGTGCTGTTAGAGGCATTCCCAATCTGAAAATAGAAGAAGGCAGAATCTGTGGTGAATGTCAGATTGGAAAGCAAGTCAAGATGTCCCACCAGAAGCTTCAACATCAGACCACTTCCAGGGTGCTGGAACTACTTCACATGGACTTGATGGGGCCTATGCAAGTTGAAAGCCTTGGAGGAAAGAGGTATGCCTATGTTGTTGTGGATGATTTCTCCAGATTTACCTGGGTCAACTTTATCAGAGAGAAATCAGACACCTTTGAAGTATTCAAAGAGTTGAGTCTAAGACTTCAAAGAGAAAAAGACTGTGTTATCAAGAGAATTAGGAGTGACCATGGCAAAGAGTTTGAAAACAGCAAGTTTACTGAATTCTGCACATCTGAAGGCATCACTCATGAGTTCTCTGCAGCCATTACACCACAACAAAATGGCATAGTTGAAAGGAAAAACAGGACTTTGCAGGAAGCTGCTAGGGTCATGCTTCATGCCAAAGAACTTCCCTATAATCTCTGGGCTGAAGCCATGAACACAGCATGCTATATCCACAACAGAGTCACACTTAGAAAAGGGACTCCAACCACACTGTATGAAATCTGGAAAGGGAGGAAGCCAACTGTCAAGCACTTCCACATCTTTGGAAGTCCATGTTACATTTTGGCAGATAGAGAGCAAAGGAGAAAGATGGATCCCAAGAGTGATGCAGGAATATTCTTGGGATACTCTACAAACAGCAGAGCATATAGAGTATTCAATTCCAGAACCAGAACTGTGATGGAATCCATCAATGTGGTTGTTGATGATCTAACTCCAGCAAGAAAGAAGGATGTCGAAGAAGATGTCAGAACATCGGGAGACAATGTAGCAGATACAGCTAAAAGTGCAGAAAATGCAGAAAACTCTGATTCTGCTACAGATGAACCAAACATCAATCAACCTGACAGGAGACCCCCCAGTAGAATCCAGAAGATGCACCCCAAGGAGCTGATTATAGGAGATCCAAACAGAGGAGTCACTACAAGATCAAGGGAGATTGAGATTGTCTCCAATTCATGTTTTGTCTCCAAAATTGAGCCCAAGAATGTGAAAGAAGCACTGACTGATGAGTTCTGGATCAATGCTATGCAAGAAGAATTGGAGCAATTCAAAAGGAATGAAGTTTGGGAGCTAGTTCCTAGACCCGAGGGAACTAATGTGATTGGCACCAAGTGGATCTTCAAGAACAAAACTAATGAAGAAGGTGTTATAACCAGAAACAAGGCCAGACTTGTTGCTCAAGGCTATACTCAGATTGAAGGCATAGACTTTGATGAAACTTTCGCCCCTGTTGCTAGACTTGAGTCCATCAGATTGTTACTTGGTGTAGCTTGCATCCTCAACTTCAAGCTGTACCAGATGGATGTGAAGAGCGCGTTTCTGAATGGATACCTGAATGAAGAAGCCTATGTGGAGCAGCCAAAGGGATTTGTAGATCCAACTCATCCAGATCATGTATACAGGCTCAAGAAGGCTCTCTATGGATTGAAGCAAGCTCCAAGAGCTTGGTATGAAAGGCTAACAGAGTTCCTTACTCAGCAAGGGTATAGGAAGGGAGGAATTGACAAGACTCTCTTTGTCAAACAAGATGCTGAAAACTTGATGATAGCACAGATATATGTTGATGACATTGTGTTTGGAGGGATGTCGAATGAGATGCTTCGACATTTTGTCCAACAGATGCAATCTGAATTTGAGATGAGTCTTGTTGGAGAGCTGACTTATTTTCTGGGACTCCAAGTGAAGCAGATGGAAGACTCCATATTCCTCTCACAAAGCAAGTATGCAAAGAACATTGTCAAGAAGTTTGGGATGGAAAATGCCAGCCATAAAAGAACACCTGCACCTACTCACTTGAAGCTGTCCAAAGATGAAGCTGGCACCAGTGTTGATCAAAGTCTGTACAGAAGCATGATTGGGAGCTTACTATATTTAACAGCTAGCAGACCTGACATCACCTATGCAGTAGGTGTTTGTGCAAGATATCAAGCCAATCCTAAGATAAGTCACTTGAATCAAGTAAAGAGAATTCTGAAATATGTAAATGGCACCAGTGACTATGGGATTATGTACTGTCATTGTTCAGATTCAATGCTGGTTGGGTATTGTGATGCTGATTGGGCTGGAAGTGCAGATGACAGAAAAAGCACTTCTGGTGGATGCTTCTATCTGGGCAACAATCTTATTTCATGGTTCAGCAAGAAGCAGAACTGTGTGTCCCTATCTACTGCAGAAGCAGAGTATATTGCAGCAGGAAGCAGCTGTTCACAACTAGTTTGGATGAAGCAGATGCTGAAGGAGTACAATGTCGAACAAGATGTCATGACATTGTACTGTGACAACTTGAGTGCTATTAATATTTCTAAAAATCCTGTTCAACACAGCAGAACCAAGCACATTGACATTAGACATCACTATATTAGAGATCTTGTTGATGATAAAGTTATCACACTGGAGCATGTTGACACTGAGGAACAAATAGCAGATATTTTCACAAAGGCATTGGATGCAAATCAGTTTGAAAAACTGAGGGGCAAGCTGGGCATTTGTCTGCTAGAGGATTTATAGCAATTACTTTTATCTGAACGTGCTCAAACGTTAATAGCGCGTTCTCTACTGGGCCAAAACAAATTCGACCGTTGCTTCACACGTCCCTCTACATTCCTCATTCAAATTTACATTTTCGTGGCATTCTCGGTTTCATCAGCATTCCCCAACACCTCTCAGATTTTCACGAAACCATTTCAAAAGCTCTGCTTCTCCATGGCTACCTCACCAAAAGAAACTTCATCTCCTGGTTCACCCTCTGTACCATCGTCTCCATCATCCACCAAAGCACCATCAAACCAGGAACAACCTGAATTCAATATCCAACCCATACAAATGATTCCTGGTCAAGCCCCTGTTCCTGAGAAATTGGTCCCCAAAAGACAACAGGGAGTGAAGATTTCTGAAAACCCTAGCCTTGCAACAAGTCCTAGGGAAGTAGACACGGAGATGGATAAGAAGATCCGCAGTATTGTGAGTAGCATTTTGAAAAATGCTTCTGTGCCTGATGCTGATAAAGATGTTCCAACATCTTCCACCCCAAATGCTGAAGCCCTCCCTTCACCCAGTGAAGAGGAATCAACAGAGGAAGAGGACCAAGCCACAGAGGAGACCCCTGCACCAAGGGCACCAGAACCTGCTCCAGGTGACCTCATTGACCTAGAAGAAGTAGAATCTGATGAGGAACCCATTGCCAACAAGTTGGCACCCGGCATTGCAGAAAGATTACAAAGCAGAAAGGGAAAAACCCCCATTACTAGGTCTGGACGAATCAAAACTATGGCACAGAAGAAGAGCACACCAATCACTCCTACCACATCCAGATGGAGCAAAGTTGCAATTCCTTCCAAGAAGAGGAAAGAAATTTCCTCATCTAATTCTGATGATGATGTCGAACTAGATGTTCTCGACATCAAGAGGGCCAAGAAATCAGGGAAAAAGGTGCCTGGAAATGTCCCTGATGCACCATTGGACAACATTTCATTCCACTCCATTGGCAATGTTGAAAGGTGGAAATTTGTATATCAACGCAG
This sequence comes from Glycine soja, assembly GCF_004193775.1. Lineage (NCBI taxonomy): Eukaryota > Viridiplantae > Streptophyta > Magnoliopsida > Fabales > Fabaceae > Glycine > Glycine soja. Next base: position 17,217,619 of record NC_041002.1, on the reverse strand, counting down.
ACTTGCTGTTGAAAGAGAACTGGGAAGAGATGCCTTGGATTGCAAGGAGATCATGGACCTCATCAAGGCTGCTGGACTGCTGAAAACAGTCACCAAGTTGGGAGATTGTTATGAAAGCCTAGTCAGGGAATTCATTGTCAACATTCCCTCTGACATAACAAACAGAAAGAGTGATGAGTATCAGAAAGTGTTTGTCAGAGGAAAATGTATTAGATTCTCCCCTGCTGTAATCAACAAGTATCTGGGCAGACCAACTGAAGGAGTGGTGGATATTGCTGTTTCTGAGCATCAAATTGCCAAGGAAATCACTGCCAAGCAAGTCCAGCATTGGCCAAAGAAAGGGAAGCTTTCTGCAAGGAAGCTAAGTGTGAAGTATGCAATCCTGCATAGGATTGGCACTGCCAACTGGGTACCCACCAATCATACTTCCACGGTTGCCACAGGTTTGGGTAAATTTCTGTATGCTGTTGGAACCAAGTCCAAATTTAATTTTGGAAACTATATTTTTGATCAAACTGTTAAGCATTCAGAATCTTTTGCTGTCAAATTACCCATTGCCTTCCCTACTGTATTGTGTGGCATTATGTTGAGTCAACATCCCAATATGTTAAACAACATTGACTCTGTGATGAAGAGAGAATCGGCTCTGTCCCTGCATTACAAACTGTTTGAGGGGACACATGTCCCAGACATTGTCTCGACATCAGGGAAAGCTGCTGCTTCAGGTGCTGTGTCCAAGGATGCTTTGATTGCTGAACTCAAGGACACATGCAAGGTGCTGGAAGCAACCATCAAAGCCACCACAGAGAAGAAAATGGAGCTGGAACGCCTGATCAAAAGACTCTCAGACAGTGGCATTGATGATGGTGAAGCAGCTGAGGAAGAAGAAGAAGCCGCTGAGGAAGAAGAAGATGCAGCAGAGGATACAGAATCCGATGATGATGATTCTGATGCCACCCCATGACCATCAGACCTTTATTTTTGCTTTTTACTCTTACTAGCTATAGGGGCATGTCCCTTTGAACAATTGATTGCTATTGGTCTGTAATATTTGCATGCATTCTACTTTTGCCAAATTCTGTCTAAAAAGGGGGAGTAATAGTATTATGCATGATTTATGATTGTGAGTAGTAGGATACGATGTATGCATGATTCATGATTTTGAGGGGGAGTTGTATGTATATGATTTTGAGGGGAGACTGCTGCTGCTGATGATGATTGATGTAAGCTACTGAAACTAGTAGCTGATAGAAGATGCAGTACGAGCATGGAGACAGGGGGAGCAAAAAGCTGATGTCACATGAGATGTCTTGACATCCTGGAAAAGACTAGTAGCTGATAGAAGATGCTGCAGTGAACTGCTTCACAGCAGTAAGAGCATGGAGACAGGGGGAGCAGAAAGCTGATGTCACGTGAGATGTCTTGACATCCGGGAAACGACTTGCAACTTGCAGAATTTTGCTGTCGCCACTACAGATACCGCTGTGCTTGATTACTCTGATAATGAAAGTTGCTGATCCCACTTGCATAACTGCTCGTACCTGCTCAGGAAGTGTCTAAGTATGTTTTAGACAAAATTTGCCAAAGGGGGAGATTGTTAGTGCTTAGCTTTACTAAGCTTTAAAAGATTGGCTAAAATTTTGTTAAAACATAAGCACTTAGACAATGAAGGAAAGCTGGAGTTGCTGCACATGCTGTCTAACATTATGTCAAGGAATCAGATCGGGCTGCACAATGCACAAGGCAAGATAAAATGTCAAATGAAGAATTGAAGCTGCAGGATCCACGATGTCGGATACGATGTCCAGGACATCCGGCCCGAAAATACTGGACACATAAATCTGTTATATCTTTAACAGATTATTGTGCAGTTAGCAACAGATTAGACGATCTATCTTTAGGAATGAATTAAAAGATAATTAAAGTTCGAATTACAAACTTGAATAGTTCGTTCAGGGATTAAAGATTAAAGATAAAAACTAAAAGATCAAACGTTATCTTTTAGATCTTTAAGTGCAGATTTTTCAGGAGAATGATAGATCTCATCCAGCGCAAGTTGTTGCAGCCCAGATACGCACACTGCTATATAAACATGAAGGCTGCATGAGTTTTCTACCAAGTCCGGGATTGAAGAGTTATTTTGTGAGTTTTGGGACTTGAGTGTTTTGTGAGCCACCTTGATGTTACCCTAACATCAAGTGTTGGACCTGAGTGTGTAGAGTTGATCTCTATTGTTCAGAGAGCAATCTCTGGTGTGTATTTGATTTAATTGTAAACACGGGAGAGTGATTGAGAGGGAGTGAGAGGGGTTCTCATATCTAAGAGTGGCTCTTAGGTAGAGGTTGCACGGGTAGTGGTTAGGTGAGAAGGTTGTAAACAGTGGCTGTTAGATCTTCGAACTAACACTATTTTTAGTGGATTTCCTCCCTGGCTTGGTAGCCCCCAGATGTAGGTGACGTTGCACCGAACTGGGTTAACAATTCTCTTGTGTTATTTACTTGTTTAATCTGTTCATTCAGTCAAATATAATCTCCATGTTCTGAAGCGTGATGTCGTGACATCTGGTACGACATCTGTCATTGGTATCAGAATTTCAATTGGTATCAGAGCGGGCACTCGAAATCACTGAGTGAGATCTAGGGAGATAAATTCTGATGAACATGGAGAAAGAAGGAGGACCAGTGAACAGACCACCAATTCTGGATGGAACCAACTATGAATACTGGAAAGCAAGGATGGTGGCCTTCCTCAAATCACTGGATAGCAGAACCTGGAAAGCTGTCATCAAAGGCTGGGAACATCCCAAGATGCTGGACACAGAAGGAAAGCCCACTGATGGATTGAAGCCAGAAGAAGACTGGACAAAAGAAGAAGACGAATTGGCACTTGGAAACTCCAAAGCCTTGAATGCTCTATTCAATGGAGTTGACAAGAATATCTTCAGACTGATCAACACATGCACTGTGGCCAAGGATGCATGGGAGATCCTGAAAACCACTCATGAAGGAACCTCCAAAGTGAAGATGTCCAGATTGCAACTATTGGCTACAAAATTCGAAAATCTGAAGATGAAGGAGGAAGAGTGTATTCATGACTTCCACATGAACATTCTTGAAATTGCCAATGCTTGCACTGCCTTGGGAGAAAGGGTGACAGATGAAAAGCTGGTGAGAAAGATCCTCAGATCTTTGCCTAAGAGATTTGACATGAAAGTCACTGCAATAGAGGAGGCCCAAGACATTTGCAACATGAGAGTAGATGAACTCATTGGTTCCCTTCAAACCTTTGAGCTAGGACTCTCGGATAGGACTGAAAAGAAGAGCAAGAATCTGGCGTTCGTGTCTAATGATGAAGGAGAAGAAGATGAGTATGACCTGGATACTGATGAAGGGCTAACTAACGCAGTTGTGCTCCTTGGAAAACAGTTCAACAAAGTGCTGAACAGAATGGACAGGAGGCAGAAACCACATGTCCGGAACATCCCTTTCGACATCAGGAAAGTTAGTGAATACCAGAAAAGGTCGGATGAAAAGCCCAGTCACAGCAAAGGAATTCAATGCCGTGGGTGTGAAGGCTATGGACACATCAAAGCTGAATGTCCCACTCATCTCAAGAAGCAGAGGAAAGGACTTTCTGTATGTCGGTCTGATGATACAGAGAGTGAACAAGAAAGTGATTCTGACAGAGATGTGAATGCACTCACTGGGAGATTTGAATCTGCTGAAGATTCAAGTGATACAGATAGTGAAATCACTTTTGATGAGCTTGCTATATCCTATAGAGAACTATGCATCAAAAGTGAGAAGATTCTTCAGCAAGAAGCACAACTGAAGAAGGTCATTGCAAATCTGGAGGCTGAGAAGGAGGCACATGAAGAGGAGATCTCTGAGCTTAAAGGAGAAGTTGGTTTTCTGAACTCTAAACTGGAAAACATGACAAAATCAATAAAGATGCTGAATAAAGGCTCAGATATGCTTGATGAGGTGCTACAGCTTGGAAAGAATGTTGGAAACCAGAGAGGACTTGGGCTTAATCATAAATCTGCTGGCAGAATAACCATGACAGAATTTGTTCCTGCCAAAAACAGCACTGGAGCCACGATGTCACAACATCGGTCTCGACATCATGGAACGCAGCAGAAAAAGAGCAAAAGAAAGAAGTGGAGGTGTCACTACTGTGGCAAGTATGGTCACATAAAGCCCTTTTGCTATCATCTACATGGCCATCCACATCATGGAACTCAAAGTAGCAGCAGCGGAAGGAAGATGATGTGGGTTCCAAAACACAAGATTGTTAGTCTTGTTGTTCATACTTCACTTAGAGCATCAGCTAAGGAAGATTGGTACCTAGATAGCGGCTGTTCCAGACACATGACAAGAGTTAAAGAATTCCTGGTGAACATTGAACCTTGCTCCACTAGCTATGTGACATTTGGAGATGGCTCTAAAGGAAAGATCACTGGAATGGGAAAGCTAGTCCATGATGGACTTCCTAGTCTGAACAAAGTACTGCTAGTGAAGGGACTGACTGCAAACTTGATCAGCATCAGTCAGTTGTGTGATGAAGGATTCAATGTAAACTTCACAAAGTCAGAATGCTTGGTGACAAATGAGAAGAGTGAAGTTCTAATGAAGGGCAGCAGATCAAAGGACAACTGTTACCTGTGGACACCTCAAGAAACCAGTTACTCCTCCACATGTCTATTCTCCAAAGAAGATGAAGTCAAAATATGGCATCAAAGATTTGGACATCTGCACTTAAGAGGCATGAAGAAAATCATTGACAAAGGTGCTGTTAGAGGCATTCCCAATCTGAAAATAGAAGAAGGCAGAATCTGTGGTGAATGTCAGATTGGAAAGCAAGTCAAGATGTCCCACCAGAAGCTTCAACATCAGACCACTTCCAGGGTGCTGGAACTACTTCACATGGACTTGATGGGGCCTATGCAAGTTGAAAGCCTTGGAGGAAAGAGGTATGCCTATGTTGTTGTGGATGATTTCTCCAGATTTACCTGGGTCAACTTTATCAGAGAGAAATCAGACACCTTTGAAGTATTCAAAGAGTTGAGTCTAAGACTTCAAAGAGAAAAAGACTGTGTTATCAAGAGAATTAGGAGTGACCATGGCAAAGAGTTTGAAAACAGCAAGTTTACTGAATTCTGCACATCTGAAGGCATCACTCATGAGTTCTCTGCAGCCATTACACCACAACAAAATGGCATAGTTGAAAGGAAAAACAGGACTTTGCAGGAAGCTGCTAGGGTCATGCTTCATGCCAAAGAACTTCCCTATAATCTCTGGGCTGAAGCCATGAACACAGCATGCTATATCCACAACAGAGTCACACTTAGAAAAGGGACTCCAACCACACTGTATGAAATCTGGAAAGGGAGGAAGCCAACTGTCAAGCACTTCCACATCTTTGGAAGTCCATGTTACATTTTGGCAGATAGAGAGCAAAGGAGAAAGATGGATCCCAAGAGTGATGCAGGAATATTCTTGGGATACTCTACAAACAGCAGAGCATATAGAGTATTCAATTCCAGAACCAGAACTGTGATGGAATCCATCAATGTGGTTGTTGATGATCTAACTCCAGCAAGAAAGAAGGATGTCGAAGAAGATGTCAGAACATCGGGAGACAATGTAGCAGATACAGCTAAAAGTGCAGAAAATGCAGAAAACTCTGATTCTGCTACAGATGAACCAAACATCAATCAACCTGACAGGAGACCCCCCAGTAGAATCCAGAAGATGCACCCCAAGGAGCTGATTATAGGAGATCCAAACAGAGGAGTCACTACAAGATCAAGGGAGATTGAGATTGTCTCCAATTCATGTTTTGTCTCCAAAATTGAGCCCAAGAATGTGAAAGAAGCACTGACTGATGAGTTCTGGATCAATGCTATGCAAGAAGAATTGGAGCAATTCAAAAGGAATGAAGTTTGGGAGCTAGTTCCTAGACCCGAGGGAACTAATGTGATTGGCACCAAGTGGATCTTCAAGAACAAAACTAATGAAGAAGGTGTTATAACCAGAAACAAGGCCAGACTTGTTGCTCAAGGCTATACTCAGATTGAAGGCATAGACTTTGATGAAACTTTCGCCCCTGTTGCTAGACTTGAGTCCATCAGATTGTTACTTGGTGTAGCTTGCATCCTCAACTTCAAGCTGTACCAGATGGATGTGAAGAGCGCGTTTCTGAATGGATACCTGAATGAAGAAGCCTATGTGGAGCAGCCAAAGGGATTTGTAGATCCAACTCATCCAGATCATGTATACAGGCTCAAGAAGGCTCTCTATGGATTGAAGCAAGCTCCAAGAGCTTGGTATGAAAGGCTAACAGAGTTCCTTACTCAGCAAGGGTATAGGAAGGGAGGAATTGACAAGACTCTCTTTGTCAAACAAGATGCTGAAAACTTGATGATAGCACAGATATATGTTGATGACATTGTGTTTGGAGGGATGTCGAATGAGATGCTTCGACATTTTGTCCAACAGATGCAATCTGAATTTGAGATGAGTCTTGTTGGAGAGCTGACTTATTTTCTGGGACTCCAAGTGAAGCAGATGGAAGACTCCATATTCCTCTCACAAAGCAAGTATGCAAAGAACATTGTCAAGAAGTTTGGGATGGAAAATGCCAGCCATAAAAGAACACCTGCACCTACTCACTTGAAGCTGTCCAAAGATGAAGCTGGCACCAGTGTTGATCAAAGTCTGTACAGAAGCATGATTGGGAGCTTACTATATTTAACAGCTAGCAGACCTGACATCACCTATGCAGTAGGTGTTTGTGCAAGATATCAAGCCAATCCTAAGATAAGTCACTTGAATCAAGTAAAGAGAATTCTGAAATATGTAAATGGCACCAGTGACTATGGGATTATGTACTGTCATTGTTCAGATTCAATGCTGGTTGGGTATTGTGATGCTGATTGGGCTGGAAGTGCAGATGACAGAAAAAGCACTTCTGGTGGATGCTTCTATCTGGGCAACAATCTTATTTCATGGTTCAGCAAGAAGCAGAACTGTGTGTCCCTATCTACTGCAGAAGCAGAGTATATTGCAGCAGGAAGCAGCTGTTCACAACTAGTTTGGATGAAGCAGATGCTGAAGGAGTACAATGTCGAACAAGATGTCATGACATTGTACTGTGACAACTTGAGTGCTATTAATATTTCTAAAAATCCTGTTCAACACAGCAGAACCAAGCACATTGACATTAGACATCACTATATTAGAGATCTTGTTGATGATAAAGTTATCACACTGGAGCATGTTGACACTGAGGAACAAATAGCAGATATTTTCACAAAGGCATTGGATGCAAATCAGTTTGAAAAACTGAGGGGCAAGCTGGGCATTTGTCTGCTAGAGGATTTATAGCAATTACTTTTATCTGAACGTGCTCAAACGTTAATAGCGCGTTCTCTACTGGGCCAAAACAAATTCGACCGTTGCTTCACACGTCCCTCTACATTCCTCATTCAAATTTACATTTTCGTGGCATTCTCGGTTTCATCAGCATTCCCCAACACCTCTCAGATTTTCACGAAACCATTTCAAAAGCTCTGCTTCTCCATGGCTACCTCACCAAAAGAAACTTCATCTCCTGGTTCACCCTCTGTACCATCGTCTCCATCATCCACCAAAGCACCATCAAACCAGGAACAACCTGAATTCAATATCCAACCCATACAAATGATTCCTGGTCAAGCCCCTGTTCCTGAGAAATTGGTCCCCAAAAGACAACAGGGAGTGAAGATTTCTGAAAACCCTAGCCTTGCAACAAGTCCTAGGGAAGTAGACACGGAGATGGATAAGAAGATCCGCAGTATTGTGAGTAGCATTTTGAAAAATGCTTCTGTGCCTGATGCTGATAAAGATGTTCCAACATCTTCCACCCCAAATGCTGAAGCCCTCCCTTCACCCAGTGAAGAGGAATCAACAGAGGAAGAGGACCAAGCCACAGAGGAGACCCCTGCACCAAGGGCACCAGAACCTGCTCCAGGTGACCTCATTGACCTAGAAGAAGTAGAATCTGATGAGGAACCCATTGCCAACAAGTTGGCACCCGGCATTGCAGAAAGATTACAAAGCAGAAAGGGAAAAACCCCCATTACTAGGTCTGGACGAATCAAAACTATGGCACAGAAGAAGAGCACACCAATCACTCCTACCACATCCAGATGGAGCAAAGTTGCAATTCCTTCCAAGAAGAGGAAAGAAATTTCCTCATCTAATTCTGATGATGATGTCGAACTAGATGTTCTCGACATCAAGAGGGCCAAGAAATCAGGGAAAAAGGTGCCTGGAAATGTCCCTGATGCACCATTGGACAACATTTCATTCCACTCCATTGGCAATGTTGAAAGGTGGAAATTTGTATATCAACGCAGACTTGCTGTTGAAAGAGAACTGGGAAGAGATGCCTTGGATTGCAAGGAGATCATGGACCTCATCAAGGCTGCTGGACTGCTGAAAACAGTCACCAAGTTGGGAGATTGTTATGAAAGCCTAGTCAGGGAATTCATTGTCAACATTCCCTCTGACATAACAAACAGAAAGAGTGATGAGTATCAGAAAGTGTTTGTCAGAGGAAAATGTATTAGATTCTCCCCTGCTGTAATCAACAAGTATCTGGGCAGACCAACTGAAGGAGTGGTGGATATTGCTGTTTCTGAGCATCAAATTGCCAAGGAAATCACTGCCAAGCAAGTCCAGCATTGGCCAAAGAAAGGGAAGCTTTCTGCAAGGAAGCTAAGTGTGAAGTATGCAATCCTGCATAGGATTGGCACTGCCAACTGGGTACCCACCAATCATACTTCCACGGTTGCCACAGGTTTGGGTAAATTTCTGTATGCTGTTGGAACCAAGTCCAAATTTAATTTTGGAAACTATATTTTTGATCAAACTGTTAAGCATTCAGAATCTTTTGCTGTCAAATTACCCATTGCCTTCCCTACTGTATTGTGTGGCATTATGTTGAGTCAACATCCCAATATGTTAAACAACATTGACTCTGTGATGAAGAGAGAATCGGCTCTGTCCCTGCATTACAAACTGTTTGAGGGGACACATGTCCCAGACATTGTCTCGACATCAGGGAAAGCTGCTGCTTCAGGTGCTGTGTCCAAGGATGCTTTGATTGCTGAACTCAAGGACACATGCAAGGTGCTGGAAGCAACCATCAAAGCCACCACAGAGAAGAAAATGGAGCTGGAACGCCTGATCAAAAGACTCTCAGACAGTGGCATTGATGATGGTGAAGCAGCTGAGGAAGAAGAAGAAGCCGCTGAGGAAGAAGAAGATGCAGCAGAGGATACAGAATCCGATGATGATGATTCTGATGCCACCCCATGACCATCAGACCTTTATTTTTGCTTTTTACTCTTACTAGCTATAGGGGCATGTCCCTTTGAACAATTGATTGCTATTGGTCTGTAATATTTGCATGCATTCTACTTTTGCCAAATTCTGTCTAAAAAGGGGGAGTAATAGTATTATGCATGATTTATGATTGTGAGTAGTAGGATACGATGTATGCATGATTCATGATTTTGAGGGGGAGTTGTATGTATATGATTTTGAGGGGGAGACTGCTGCTGCTGATGATGATTGATGTAAGCTACTGAAACTAGTAGCTGATAGAAGATGCAGTACGAGCATGGAGACAGGGGGAGCAAAAAGCTGATGTCACATGAGATGTCTTGACATCCTGGAAAAGACTAGTAGCTGATAGAAGATGCTGCAGTGAACTGCTTCACAGCAGTAAGAGCATGGAGACAGGGGGAGCAGAAAGCTGATGTCACGTGAGATGTCTTGACATCCGGGAAACGACTTGCAACTTGCAGAATTTTGCTGTCGCCACTACAGATACCGCTGTGCTTGATTACTCTGATAATGAAAGTTGCTGATCCCACTTGCATAACTGCTCGTACCTGCTCAGGAAGTGTCTAAGTATGTTTTAGACAAAATTTGCCAAAGGGGGAGATTGTTAGTGCTTAGCTTTACTAAGCTTTAAAAGATTGGCTAAAATTTTGTTAAAACATAAGCACTTAGACAATGAAGGAAAGCTGGAGTTGCTGCACATGCTGTCTAACATTATGTCAAGGAATCAGATCGGGCTGCACAATGCACAAGGCAAGATAAAATGTCAAATGAAGAATTGAAGCTGCAGGATCCACGATGTCGGATACGATGTCCAGGACATCCGGCCCGAAAATACTGGACACATAAATCTGTTATATCTTTAACAGATTATTGTGCAGTTAGCAACAGATTAGACGATCTATCTTTAGGAATGAATTAAAAGATAATTAAAGTTCGAATTACAAACTTGAATAGTTCGTTCAGGGATTAAAGATTAAAGATAAAAACTAAAAGATCAAACGTTATCTTTTAGATCTTTAAGTGCAGATTTTTCAGGAGAATGATAGATCTCATCCAGCGCAAGTTGTTGCAGCCCAGATACGCACACTGCTATATAAACATGAAGGCTGCATGAGTTTTCTACCAAGTCCGGGATTGAAGAGTTATTTTGTGAGTTTTGGGACTTGAGTGTTTTGTGAGCCACCTTGATGTTACCCTAACATCAAGTGTTGGACCTGAGTGTGTAGAGTTGATCTCTATTGTTCAGAGAGCAATCTCTGGTGTGTATTTGATTTAATTGTAAACACGGGAGAGTGATTGAGAGGGAGTGAGAGGGGTTCTCATATCTAAGAGTGGCTCTTAGGTAGAGGTTGCACGGGTAGTGGTTAGGTGAGAAGGTTGTAAACAGTGGCTGTTAGATCTTCGAACTAACACTATTTTTAGTGGATTTCCTCCCTGGCTTGGTAGCCCCCAGATGTAGGTGACGTTGCACCGAACTGGGTTAACAATTCTCTTGTGTTATTTACTTGTTTAATCTGTTCATTCAGTCAAATATAATCTCCATGTTCTGAAGCGTGATGTCGTGACATCTGGTACGACATCTGTCATTGGTATCAGAATTTCACTATTTTTATGGACGAGCTTGACTAGGCGAGTTGATTTTAGCCTTAATTTCACTTTAGTTATTAGTCAATTCAATTAAGAATGAGAAATCCCAAAGAGAAAACGTCCGATTGATTTTCCGCCTTATTTTACTAAAAGACGTTTTTTTTTATTATTATATTATTATTTTACCTCTTTTTTTGATTTCCAACGTGGTTACGGCACGACCGAACGATCGGAATTCATTTTAACCGAAGTTAACGGATAATACAATTCAAACGATCGGTGGAAATTTATTTTATTTTTAGGTTAAGCGAGAAATGACTTAAATAAAATGGCTTAAGCACGTCAAAAGGGGGTATAAAAAGTAAATGAAACGAGAATAAAAATACACGAAACACAATGTTGACCACCACGGGTACATAGAATGAATTGAAAAGCTTGGTTCGAGGTACTTACCCGTTGAAGATCGAAGAACGATGAAGAACGAATGAAGAACGTCGAAGAACGGTCGAAACCTTCGCCAAATTCCTTATGGAAACGTTACGGAAACATTTCGGAAGCGCCTCGGCTTAGATTTTCTTCACGGAAACAATTTTTCCAAGCAAATTCGAAAGAGAGAGAAGTGCCTAAGGGGCTGAACCCTTTTTCACTTCACTTCTCCCCCTATTTATAGAAAATTGGGGGAGAAGCTTGCCACCCAGCTCGCCCAGGCGAGCAGGGTTGCTTCCTCCAGAAGCAACAGCCTTCTGGAGGAATCTTCTGGAGGGCCCAAGTGGGCCTGGTTGCTATTTGCACCCCCATTTTTACTAAGTACACCCCCTGCCTTTTTTTGGTGATTCTTTTTTCGTAAAGTTACGGAAACTTACGAATTTCGTAGCGATACTTGTTTTCTTTCCGTAATGTTACGGAACCTTGTGGATTACATAATCATCCCCTTTTTGACTTACGGAATGTTACGGAACCTCACTAATTGTGCAACGATGCTTCCATTTGATTTCCGGTGTGTCACGGAACCTTACGGATTGTGCATCAATATTTTCTTTTGTTTTCCGGCACGTCCCGGAATTTCACAAATTGCCTAATGATGGGTGCCAAGCACCTTACAAGGACCAAACAAAGGTCGCATGTCATCAAGCAAAGGTCCCCGGATGAAATTAGGGTATGACAGGTAGCCTCAACATTATCATTTACTAATACAACAATCACTCTATATTTAGCCCTCAACAGTCACAGACGAGGGGTTCACATTGATAATTTGTGATCATCGTGAGTGTTCTGTCATGAGGCATGTGAGGACAACAATCATTTGTTTCCTGATTTCCCTTTTTCATATCAGATTTGGATGGCAGTCTTCAAGTGGGTGGGAGTTTCTTTGGCCGTGCACAATCGATTTTGCAGCTATATGATGAAGTTGGGTTGCTGATACAGGGAATGAAAGCAAAGAGTGTAAAACATCTTTTTGGCATATTACATGTTGGTGTCTAAGGAATGCAAGGAATAACATAATTTTCCAAGGGGAAAATTTGGATCCAAGAGGGTGTCAGCGAGTATAATGTCTATATATCTTGGCAATCGGTATTATATAGGAAGAGGGTCACACCTGGCTACTTCTTTTCTTCTTGGAGTGTCAATCCACTGGGGTGCCTATGATCAGTTACTGACAATTGGAAGGCAGAACTTCTTTAGGAATTCTTTTGGAGGCTTTTTGATTGCGGATCCTTCTTTATAGTCCTCACTATACGTTTACTTCTTTTTCATTCCTCTTTTATTCTAATATATTTATATTTGTCTGAAAAAATGTTGACTAATCTTCAAATCAACGATTAGTCTATAACTGAATTAAAGAATAAAAACTTATAAAAATACATCTAAGTCTCACTAGAGAATAAAAGATTCCAACAACCATAGTAATTATAAAAACATATCTCAAAACCACCTAATTACATAATACTAATTTGACCTCAAAATATACAATTCAATTTTGGGGTGTTGCTAGGTGCACCAGCATTATTGCTTGTGCACCCAGCAATTTTTGGTAATTCCAAAATTATCCCTCTGTGTTCTTCCTCTTTAATAAGTTCCATGTTTGTGTCATTTTCATTTCACGTGGTTCACTTTCTGGTTTGGTGGCTCCTTTGGTGTTGATTTTTCCCGTTGAGTGAGGTGTCGCTTGGATGGAGGTAAAAGTGATACCGGTTGGTGGTGATTATTGCGATGGTTGGTTCGATAGCGACATCGTCAGAGGTACACGAGTTGGTGGTTGATCCGTATGTTTAAATTAAAGTTACGGATTACATGATCCATATAAAATATATGAATCATGTAATCCGTAAGTTTAATTATACCATACGGATCACTTGATCTGTATGGTATATTCAGATTTTTAAATTGGTAAAAATTCTTCAAAGTTTTAATTTTTTTTAATTATAAATATGTTAGGATGTAAATTTTGTAAATAAAAATTATTTATTTATACATGCATTTGAAATAATTCGTATGTAGATTGATATAGGGTTTTTGGTTTTCAATGTATATGGTTATGAATTGTAGTGTTTATAAAATGGTATGCAGTAAAAAATTACGTTGAGTTTTGTATAATAGTATATGTATAGTGCGGTTAGGTGTTGTATGTTTGTGATGTGGAAAATTTTGAATCTGTTGTTAAGATGGACGATGAAGTTGATGTGAATGACGAACAACATGTTGATTGTTCAGAGGCGTTCAATACTTCTCAGGTAATAATCTTCATTATTGTTATTAAATTGATTAAATGAATGTCCCTTTGAAGACTATAATTGTGTGACTTGCGTTGTAGGTGTTTGCTACCCGAGATGATGTTTTGCAGTGGGCTCAATCAGTTGCTTATGAAAATGGATTTGTGGCGGTAATTATGAGGTCAGACACAAACACTAGTATGAGAGGAAGGACTTCATTTGTGTTAGTTGGTTGTGAGAGGGGTGGTCAGTATAGGTTTAGGAAGAAAGATTTTGTTAGAAGAGATACTGGGAGTAGGAAATATGGGTGTCTGTTAGTCGGTGAATACGACTAACTTTTGTGTATAAAACTTGTGTAAATTGTATCAAACTCTTCCAATTTATGGTTATTTTGTAGTGTTATAAGTATTTTCTGTTAAGTATAGGTAATAAATATTTAGTACTTCCATTTTGGGTGTTTAATAATCATTTTCTCTCAATTTCAGGTTAATTAGGCAAGCTTTGAAAAGTGTTGTTTTTCACCTTCTCGCTAAGCCAATCTACTGGCTTAGCGAGCATCCACTAAGCACACCACTCATGGGCTAAGCGCGAGGAAGACTCTAGAAAAAGATGAGTTGTACAGGTTCACTAAGCGAGAAAGGCACACGCTAAGGCGCAGAATGACCATAATTTGTCTCTGCGTGCCATCGGACACAATCGCCTCTGGATGGCAAAAGGGTGTGCGGAATGACCATAATTTGTCTCCGCCCACCACTCGACTCACTGCTCCTGAATGACAAAAGGCGCAGAATGGCAATAATTTGTCTCTACGCGTTTATCACTCAACTTGCTGCTCCTGAATGAAAAAGGGCACAGAATGACCATAATTTGTCTCTGCATGTTTATCACTCAACTTGCTACTCCTGAATGACAAAGGGCGCAGAATGGCCATAATTTGTCTCTGTGCGTTTATCACTCAACTTGCTGCTCCTGAATGACAAAGGGCGCAGAATGACCATAATTTGTCTCTGCGCGTTTATCACTCATCGAGTTTTATAGATAGCAAAAGCGCGCGGATGACCATAATTTGTCTCCGCGTGTCATCCGGAACGATCGCCTCTGGATGACAAAAGGGCGCAGAATGACCATAATTTGTCTCTACATGCCATCGGACACGACTGTGTCTGGATGGCGAAAAGGTGTGTGGAATGACCATAATTTGTCTCCGCATGTCATCGGGCTCGCCGCCACTAGATGACAAAAGGGCGCAGAATGACCATAATTTGTCTCTGCGCGCCATCGGACACGACTGTGTCTGGATGGCGAAAAGGTGTGCGGAATGACCATAATTTGTCTCCGCATGTCATCGGGCTCGCCGCCTCTGGATGACAAAAGGGCACAGAATGACCATAATTTGTCTTTGCTTGCCATCGGACACGACTGCGTCTAGATGGTGAAAAGGTGTTCAGAATGACCATAATTTGTCTCCGCATGTCACATGACCTCAGGGTCAGTATGACAAATATTGTGGGGTGGCCGACAAAAGCGAGGCTCTTGCTCCTACATATCCTCAATGAGGAACTCAGACCTACATAGTTCTGGATAACTTGTGAGACTAAAATAGTCTCGGTGTTTTCTTCACTAAAATGCGAACATGCTTTAGTAAAGAGACAAAACTTCCAACTTATCAGAGCAACATATGCTTTTTGGATGAAAAACAATGTGTCTACTGGGGAAGGAGAGTATGCTAATGAAATTTTCTCGTAACCATAAATGAGATTTTGGATGTTTAGCATTTCGCTTCTAAATGACCATTTAGAGGAAACACTGGGTTCAACAAAAATAGAAGAAAATCACTCAAAGTGTATCAACATAGATATGTCATGACTTGATTTTGCAAATCATTTCCTATCAAATCAAAGATTACATGCGTGATCATGGATCAATAGGACTTTTCTTGGGAATGGGTTTTTTTTCTTGTGGGAAATTTGGC
The DNA here is from genome assembly GCF_004193775.1 of Glycine soja. Classification (NCBI taxonomy): domain Eukaryota; kingdom Viridiplantae; phylum Streptophyta; class Magnoliopsida; order Fabales; family Fabaceae; genus Glycine; species Glycine soja. The sequence continues at coordinate 17,201,954 of NC_041002.1, read as the reverse complement.
TTTGAGTATTCTTGGCCTTTTCCTTTTCTGTTTTTGTTTAGCTTGAGGTGAACAGACCACTGACGCACAGGATTTTGGTTGGCAATCAAAGGGAGAGGACCACTTTAGGTCATGGTTTCCTTTCTTTTCTTGTTTACCTGGTGACAATTCTATATTGATCAGATATTGTCTAGTCCAAAGACCTTTCTGCATATTTCTTATGTTTTCTTCCGATCCTTGATCGGGAATTTTCTTTTTTCTGTTTCCTTTCTCCCACTCTTTGATTGGGAATTTTCCTTTTTTTTCTTCTTCTTCCAATTCTTTGATCGGGAACTTTCTCCTTTTTGTTTTCTTTTGAGGGTAAGGTTTATGGTGAGTTGGGACTTTGGCTCAAGGCTTGTAGAATGGATGGACATGATATATGTCAGGGTGTAGGTCTGGCCAGTGGTTCAGGGATAAAGGGGATGTCCCACATTATTTCCATGACACACATGCAACAATGATGATTAGGAAATTTTATGCAAAACTGGTCATGCATGCACCTATGGGGACACTCAAGCATCAATTTTTTATGGTCATGTGATACTAGGGCTTAGGATTCATTTTCTCTATTTTAGTAAACCCAGTGCTTTCAAAACATGTTCTTTTATCAATTCATGCATTCATCCGATTCCATTTTGGGCGTTCGGGAAAATTTTCACAGCATTCACCCTTCAGGTGTATACACATTTTCTTTCAAAAACTGGTTATGATCAGTGAATTTTTTTCAAAGAAAAGCTGGAAGTTATCTCTTCTCAAAAGCATGTTGACTTTTCAGCTGAAAGATATATTTTTTGTTCTTGTTTTTTTTTGTTTTTTTTTTTTCATGAGGTATTTTGCTACCTAAACATGTGTATATTTTTGTGAGGTATTTTTGCTGTATACATGCATATCCAAGGTATCTTGCTACCTAAACATACATACATACATATATATACATACATACATATATATATATATATATATATATATATATATATATATATATATATATATATATATATATATATATATATTGTGAGGTATCTTTTTGCTATATACATGCATATCCAAGGTATCTTGCTACCTAAACACACATACATATATTTTGTGAGGTATGACTACCTTCCGAGCTTGTGCTTGTTTTATTTAAATTCCTAGGATCATGAGTAACTAGGTGTGTCCTACTATGACTTGAGAAACAAAAGTGATCAAATAACAAGCAGAAATTTAAAAGGTACTAGGTTGCCTCCTAGTAGCGCTTCTTTAACATCTTGAGCTGGACGCGTGATGACTTACCGGTCACGGACCTAGTACTTTGCTTACCTTTGGCTTTGAACTTGGTCGCCTATAGGTCGGCCATGTGTCGTAGGCAACGCTCTAACCTTTTTGTGGATGAGCTGAGGTGAACTCTAGAGGCGGTGGCGGTGCGCCTGTTGCCCGCTGCCGACCATCCCTAGGCTGTTTTAGTGTCTCACCCTGCGCCTGCCTGGGGGGCGTAGTACTTCTTGATGAAAGCTCGGTTAGTAGGGGGCCTGATGACCTTGCTGGGGGCGGCAGACACTCCGTAGAACTGACTGAGGCCCGTAATCAGAGCTGGAAACCCCAAGACCCTGTTGGACTTCTCCGGGTCCACTAGGTGTCTTGCGGGCGCGATCCCTGCAAACAATAGATGACATCAGAAATCAGTTGAACCATATGCATACTTACCTATGTCAGGATGGCATGACCTTGCTGGGGGGAACGGGCACCCTATAGAACTGACAAAGGCCCGTAACCAGAGCTGGAAACCCCAGGGCCCTGTCGGACTTCTCCGGGTCCACTGGGTGTCTCGTGGGCGCGATCCCTACAAATAATAGATGGCATCAGAAATCAGTTGAACCATATGCATACTTACCTATGTCGGAACGGCACAGACCAACTGATACTTCCGCAAGGGGAGATCGACATTGCGGTCGCTGGGCAGATTGTTGATAAGTAGCAACATCATCCATATCCGTGTAAGAGTGGTCATGTTGGTGTGCATGATCCTTACTTGTCTCTTTGCAGCGGCACGAGTGAAATCTTGCCCCGGTATGCATAGTAATTGCATGATAGCCTCCTTCTCTGGTTGTGCTCGCACAATTGGCGCCCTCCAATATCAGGGGGTGGCCCAGGAACTGATAAAAGGAAACTACTGGCCCCTTAACCGGGAGCGCAAGTCTCGGTTCAGCATTTAAGGGCAGAAGACCTTAAATTCTCTTAAGGTGTGGATATGGAGCCCACTGAAAGTGAGGACGCATAGCCCTCTAAAGGCAAGGGCGTGCAGCCCTCTGAAGTTGAGGACATGTCGCCTTTTGAAGGCGAAGGCGTGCAGCCCTCTGAAGGCGAGGGCATGTAGCCCTCTGAAGGCGAGGGTGTGCAGCCCTCTGAAGGTGAGGACGTGGAGTCCTCTGAAGGTGAGGACGTGTAGTCCTCTGAAGAAGAGGGTGTGTGGCCCTCTAAAGGCGAGGACATGTAGTCCTCTGGAGGCGAGGACGTGTAGTCCTCTGAAGGTGAGGGCGTGTAGCCCTACAAAGGCGAGGGCGTGCAGCCCTCTGAAAGTGAGGGCATGCAGCCCTCTAAAAGTGAGGGCATGCAGCCCTCTGAAGGTGAGGATGTGAAGTCCTCTGAAGGTGAGGACAGGTAGTCCTCTGGAGGCGAGGATGTGTAGTCCTCTAAAGGTGAAGGTACATGACCCTCTGAAGGCGAGGACGTGTAGTCCTCTGAAGATAAAGGTACATGACCCTCTGAAGGCGAGGACGTGTAGTCCTCTGAAGATGAGGGCGTGCAGCCCTCTGAAGGCGAGGGCATGCAGCCCTCTGAAGGTGAGGACGTGCAGTCCTCTGAAGGCGAGGACGTGCAGTCCTCTAAAGGTGAGGACGTGCAGTCCTCTGAAGGCGAGGACGTGCAGTCCTCTAAAGGTGAGGACGTGCAGTCCTCTGAAGGACAGGGTACTAGTACCTAAGGGTGGCGAGGGCGTGCAGCCCTCTAAAGGTGAGGACGTGTAGTCCTCTGAAGGTGACGACGTGCAGTCCTCTGAAGGAGAGGGTACTAGTATCCAAGGATCCACCCTTATGAGAAAGCATGAGATTGACTCATTTGAGAGGGTCGGTCATCCCAAATTCAAAAGATTTAGACATTAGATGTAGGAAATCTATGCAGTTAACATGATTTTTAGGGATGCAGATGCATGCAACCTTTTGTCGTGAAATTTGGTAAATGCGAACTTCATATGAAACAATGCAACGTAATGGAAAGTTGTACAATGTTCATGACATTCTTTCCCTATTTTGTGATTTTTATTTTGATTTAATTTTTTTTTTTGGAAAACACAAATTGACTGTCCTTTTGCAATAGGTGATAATTCATGCAACCTTATCCTATCTTTTGCTAATCTCTCTGGGAACTCCCTCAGAGTGTATGTTCTGTTTGATTTTGACCATTTGGGAGTGACGGCAATGGAGTCGTTTGATGTTTAATTAATCCATTGAAATCCCAGAATTTGTCCCCCCCCCCCTCCTCCTTTTTTTTAAAAACATGGATGGTTGAGAACTATTGATCTGCCCCTATGCTCGCTTGAGGCTCATGCGCGAAGCCCCTCATTGCCCTAGTGTAAGGCTTTGAGGTACCAATTGTTATCTTTCGTCATGACCTTGTAGCTAGGAACCTATTGGGTGAGAACTTCTAATCTGCCCCTAGGTTTACTTGAGGCTCATGCACGATGCCCCTCATTGCCCCAGTGTAAGGCTTTGAGGTACCAATCATTGTCTTTCGTCATGACCTTGTAGCAGGGAACCTATTGGGTGTGAACTTCTAATCTGCCCCAAGGTTTACTTGAGGCTCATGCACGGTGCCCCTCATTGCCCCAGTGTAAGGCTTTGAGGTACCAATCGCTGTCCTTCGTCATCACCTTGTAGCAGGGAACCAATTGGGTGGGAACTTCTAATCTGCCCCTAGGTTCACTTGAGGTTCATGCACGATGCCCCTCATTGCCCCAGTGTAGGGCTCTGAGGTATCCATCTTTGTCTTTCGTCATGACCTTGTAGCAAGAAACAATGAAAGAAGCGGTTGATTCTTGCAAAAAGAATTTTCCAAGGACGATAAATAGTTGAAGGATTTTTTCAATCGACGGATTAAGTCAAATGACTCCTATTCTTGATAACTCACTTCTCTCTAAAAAGAAAAAATTTCTGGAATGATAAAATGAGGTCACATGAATGTCTATATTTTTACTTGAAAACACAGTCAATCAAATGCTTTTTTTTCTTTTTGAACTTTTCTGCTTTACTCGTTGTTTACGGCACCCCACCAACGTGCAGGACGAGTAATCTGTGATTGAATGGTCTTGGAAGTTAACACTCAGGGGCGCAGGTCGCTTTGAGCAAACAAACCAATGGCTTACACTCACATTCCGGTGGAAGTTGAATAAGCAAATATGTGTTTATGAGAGGATGAGAGAAACAAGGATGTCAAATTCATCCATTTTAGCATTGTAACTGTGGTTTATAATAATGGCATAAACTTGAAAACCCTGATGAGTCATTAGAGACATCTAACAATAGCTTTCTAAATTTCCCCATGTGTGGTGTCGTTTGTCAATGTTAGGATTCACAAGCGATTCTCCTCAAATTTTAGCCAGCCCGCATCAATTAGACTTTGCACCTTACGCTTCAGGGCCCTACAATGCTCAGTGGAATGCCCCAGGGCTCCTCCATGATAAGCAGATGTTGCGTTCGAGTCGTATCCTCAGAGAAATGGAGGTTGAGGAAACCTAGCAGGGGTTATGGATACCATTGAATTATCGAGTGGATATGGGAGCAAGTCATCATAGGACATCGAAATTAGGGTGAATTCTATAGGCTTTTTTGCTGCAAAATTCCTTTCTTGGTTGGTGTTTTGGTTCGTGCTAAAGGTGGTGTTTAGCATTGGTTGTGTGGTAGGTGGGTTTTTATAGTTGATTTAGGGATGGCCTTTGTGGATAACTGGGTGGTGGGTAAGGAGAAGGGTTGTTATTGGCTGAGTAATGACATTGTTGGGTTGGTGGGAAACTTGGTCGTATAGGAATGGCAGTCACAACATGGGTTTCTCCCTCATTCTCACCCTCTTCATTTGCCCCAGTTTTCTCATTCGTCCAAGCAAGATGATTAAATTTCCCTCTTCTCAGACCCACTTTGATCCTTTCGCTGGCGATGACCAAATCTGCAAAGCTTGAAGGTGTGTACCCCACCATTTTTCATAGTAAAACACTGGTAATGTGTCTACTATTATTGAGATCATCTCTTTCCCCATCATTGGAGGTGCCACTTAAGTTGCCAAGATTCTCCATCTTTGGGCGTATTCTTTGAAAGATCCGTGCCCCCTTTTTGCACATGTTCTGTAGTTGCATCTTATCTGGAGCCATATCAGAATTGTACTGACACTGCCTACGAAGGAAACCATTAGGTCCTTCCAAGAATGGACTCAGGAAGGTTCCTAAGTTAGTATACCAGGTGACAGTTGTCCCAATAAGACTTTCTTGGGAAAAATGTTTCAGCAGTTTCTCATCTTTTGCGTATGCCCCCATCTTTCGACAACACATCTTTAGATGGTTCTTAGGGCAAGTAGTCCCCTTGTACTTGTCAAAGTCTGGCACCTTGAACTTGGGAAGGGTGATGATATTGGGTACTAGGAACAACTCTTCTAGGTTAGCAAAGGCATAATCTTCACCTCCTTCAATGGCCCTGAGCCTTTCCTTTAGATGATCCAATTTTCCCATTTCTGCCATAAAATGAGGATTTTGACCTGGTGTGGAATGCAAGGGGTGTGGTTGTGGGTGATACTGAGGGCCCTCCAAAGTTTTTTGCAGGAGTATACCACCAACTGCTTACCCTTCAGTGGCTTATCCGAGGCAAGGCTCGAAGTCGACTAGATTATGGTGGGGCATTCCATGTGTCTCCCCCATGGGTTGAGAGACATGTGCATGATCAGATTGAGGTTGTTGGCTTTCAATGAGTATGGGAGTGTAGTTATTGACATCCTCCTTGGGAGGCGAGCCATATGGCGGGAAGGCGTGCTTGTTTTGAATTTTCACATTATGGGGCCGTCCGTACTTCCCAAATCTTTGCCCACCATATCTGAGGTTGGATGATTCATTTGGTTGAGATCAGATGGGGGCATCGGGTTCACCTTAGCAACAGCGCTTGTAGCGGCAACTGCAACCATATTGGCTTCCATTATCTTCTTCATGCTCATCATGGCCTCCACCATTGCGGTCATTTTCTCTTTCATGGCCTCCATGTCGGCCTTCATCTGCTCTTGCACCTCCTCTACTTCACCCATTACTCTAGCTCTAGCACGGGTTCGGTAAGCCGCACTGACCTCCATTATCTCCTTTATGCTCATCATGGCCCCCATCATTGTGGCCATTTTCTCTTTCAAGGCCTCTGTGTCGGCCTTCATTTGCTCTTGCACCTCCTCTACTTCACCCATTACTCTAGCTCTAGCATAGGTTCGATAAGGGCGCCGTAAAGCGTGTTTTTTTCTTTTTGATAATAATGATTAAGTTCATTTTTTTTCAAGGAAAGAATGCAATGAGCAATGCAACCAATGACAAGGGTGTATGTATGTGAATGATGCACAGTTGAAGTATTGCGAATTTTTACGCAGGACATGGGGTTGAATCAATTTAGATTTTCAACATGGTCCATGACATCTGCGACATCCTGGAAATTTCTACCCGGAATTTTTGTAAATGGTGTATTTTGAATGATTATATATATTTATAAGTATTATTTAGTGTATATGCATATATGTTCCTGGTAGAAGTAGGAATAGTGGGGGCAAGATACGCGGGTTAGGCTAATTATGGAAGAGAAATCCATAACTGGAAGGTTATAGGTTAATTCTTAATTAATTAGTCTAAAAATCATCGTTTTGTGTGCAACTTAGAATTTAACAAAACCAACCTCTGAACCACGCTCGGGGTTTCATTCTGAGCATTTTTATATATATATTGCCTACTTTCGAAAACTGGCCCTGACGGGCGCAGAGAAACGCGAGGGACTGGAACCAGAGGAACGGCATGCAAACCGAGGCAAGATTTTGGCATTTCAAAAGGTCAGATTTTTCTCTTCATGTGGCTGAGCATGAGTCACATCAAGAGAAAAAGTGGGCCCTTTTGCTCCACTCAAATGGAGACATGTGGCATAGCTTAAGATAAAATAATAGAAAAGAGAACAAGCTTTTCTTTTTAACCAAAAAGCCGTTTTCTCTCTCCTCACTCAGCCAAAGAAAATTTCAGAAAAGCTCTTTTCTCTCTCTCACGTTGCCATTCTCTTCTTCTTCATCCTCCATTGAAACTCCATTAAAGCTCCAACCTTTTGTGCCCATTTCTGCTCCAAATCGTGAAAGGAAGGCATTTTCGAAGTCGTGAAGCGCATCTCTACGTGTGGGACCTCGAAATTTCAGGTTTGGGTAGACTTCTTTCTCACTTGATTTTCGTGGGTATTGGGTTTTGGGAGATATGATGGGTAGTTTTGCTAGGTTTCTGCTTCATGATAGTTATTTGTGAAGAAATTTGTTGAAAGCATGTTGAACTTGCCGTGTTTGGATGAGTTAAGCTTACCCATTCAGTTTTAGGGTTTTTATGATGATGCTTGTGATGTTTATGTGCTGAAATTGCTTAGGGAAAACTGTTAGAGATGAAGGGTAAAGTTAACTTAGGGTTAGAAAGTGAGAATATGGTGTTATGAGTGGAAAAAGAGTGAGGTTTTGAGAGTTGGAAGGCCAAATCTGGATTTAGTGGTATTTGGAGGTTAAAGTGAGTTAATCCTAGCTAGAAATTTCATTTAGGACTTATGAGAAAGCTTGGGCTGTGCAAGAGAGAAAAACAAATGACCAAAGTGAACAAAGAGCCATTTCTAGGGTAAAATTTGGGTGTTGAGGAGTCAAATTTTAATTCGGTGGAATTTTAGGTGTAAATCCAGTTTGAGCAAGTTTAAGTTGATGTTATAGACTTGTGGGAGGTGAGAGTTTGCTCCAAATTTACCTCATTCTCAATTTCACTTCTTAAACCTTGAAAATCCATTAAATTGAGGGGTTTTGGATACCTAGATTTTGTGTTGCCTTGGTCTGAAGCTTGCCCTTGGTTTAGACATGATTGGTACATGATTTGGGACTTGTAGGATTCAATTTGGGCAAAATTGGATGAGGGAAAGAGTGGTTTTCGAAATCTGCACTTTATGCAGAATTTTGCTGTTGGAATGTGCAGCAGAATTTTGCATAAGTGCAGAAAAATGCTATGTATTTGCTGGTTGTGGAAAGAGTAGTACAGAATGAGTTCTGGATGTTTTCTAGCAGATCCCAACGGTCAAAATGTAGACTTATGTACTAGAGACTTCCAGTAAAAGTTTCGAGTCGATCCAACGGTTAACGAATTGGAACGAAGGAAATGTTACTGGGGTATTTGTATGTGAAAAGCTGTGATTTTGAGTTGTGTTTTGGGCAGAGTTTTCTGCCTTTGCTCTGTTTTGCTTGGTTTTGTTAGTCCATGATGATTGGATGTGGAATTACCTGGATGTTGTGGAAGCTTGGGAGGATTGATGGGGACCCGGCGTTGAGAGGAACGAGGATAAGGGCTACGTGGGAGTACGTGAGCTCAGTTGGAGGTGGGCAACAGGGGATGGTGGGTTATACGTGATTTATGGATATGGAGAATTGTCTTGCACCATCGCCCGACCGCCACCTAGTACCACATGTGATGGATACCCCATAATCCTACAAGCTTGAAATGAGGAAGTGTAGAAGGGTGAAACTTCCTGCTTTTATTCGTTGACCACAGAGTGGTACCTGGAGATATGTCGCGGGGGTCAGGAGACCTTGGGGACGTCAGGTGGGGTGCTATTGCCCAAAACCAAGCTTGACCAATCCCGACCCAACTCGGGCATAGTCAGTCAGTGAGAACCTGTGATGTACCTAAGCAGGCGAGCTCCTGGCAGTCAACAGATAAAAGGAACAAAGACCACAAAGCAAGGAGGCTTGTGTGGTGGCTGGCCAGCTGTGAATCTTGTGTGATATATGGGTTATGGCCTCTGGTAATCGATTACCAAGGGGTTTAATCGATTACCAGGCTTAAAAAGGGAACTGGAAGATTGTAGAGGCCTCTGGTAATCGATTACCAGTCTGTGTAATCGATTACACAGAGGAATGGGTCACTGGTAATCGATTACCAGGTATGTGTAATCGATTACACAGTGCCTTTTTCAGGTTTTCATGTCCTGAAGCTGTGTAATTCGAGTTTGGCCTCTGGTAATCGATTACCAAGGCTGTGTAATCGATTACCAGAGATGAAAAGCCTAAAGATACCCCTTTTACTTGCATGTAATGGTTATGAGACGCATTGTGTTGCGGCGTAGTTAGATTCTCGTGAAAGAGTCTACCCCTTTCTTTTCTTTCTTGTAGATCGTGATGGCGGCGCAGCTAATCCATGATCGAGTGGAGACGGAGTGTCTAGAGGGAGCTTGGGAGACCCTCGAAGGCAACACGAGGTGCCGATTTTGGGGCACGATTCGATTTACGGCTACTTCATTGGTGCATCCAGATGAACCCGTGCGCACGCTCCAGCGTACTGTGGAGTGGATACTACCCACGCCTACACCATACCGTCTAGTGGAGCCAGTCCAAGTGATCGAGGTGACGTCATCCGAGGAAGACCCTTAGGAGGATCCCGAGGAGCTACCTCCTGAGCCTACTGTGGATGCTCTTGACTTTCTAGAGGGTGATGAGGACCCACTCCCTGAGGTGGATTCTCCCGAGGACGTCATGTCGGCATCTGAGGCAGACTCTACGGAGGATAGTGGTCCTGGAGAGATGGCGATCAGTGGAGGCTCTTCATCATAGTTGACAGTTCTATGGACTAGTTTTATATACTTTTTGAGGGTGGGTGTATCTAGGACTGACTGTTAGGTTTACTCTTTTGTTTTTGTACGGGTAGACCTATTGTATAGGAATTTGATGATTGTATACATGTGGCTGAAGCCACCACTGTGGACACCTTTGCTCTGGATGACACTATGTATTTTGTAAAACTCCCATATTTTGGACAGCTATTAAATGATGAATGTACTTATGTTTAACCTTGTTATTTGAAAAGAAAGCATTAGCAAACTTTATTTGCAAAAGAGTTTACCGACCGTATTTTGTTTTATTATTTTCACGTGACGACCTAAACTAATGGCTGGTATACTCTTCCTTTTGAAACAACAAAATAGTTTAGAGATTACGAGTGGTAAGAAAGAAATGACTCCGAATAGAGTTGTGAACTGGCCATTCAGGACTCTATAGTGAGGATTTTCCTTCTGCACCTAATTATTGTGAAAAGAGAAAGAAATGAAAAAGAAAAAGAAGAAAAAAAAATTACCATGGTTTTTGTTATTTAAATCATTACTATTAAACAAGTCATTATTTTGGGGACGCCACAATTGGTGGTATCAGAGCAAAAGTTGGATTCTAGTGAACCTATTTATGGTCTTGCTGTGTGAATGTTGTGTATCTCTGAAACTTGGAAGTAGGTTTCGAGGAGTGACGTTAAGTCACACATTGTGTGTATTTCTACCTTCTTGTCTTAAGCATGAACATGTGATTGATTCAGTAGAATTGTTGTGTGTATATGTATGTATAGAGAGAAGGATATTGTTGTAACTGTCATAGCCTGTGTGGTACACTCTCTCAGTAGGGTTTCTTGGATACTAATAGTTTTCCTACAGGATAGGTATGGCAGGACGTGGTAGGGATCAGAACCGTGATGTCCTCAACCGCATCACAGCTGTGCTAGAAACTCTGGTGCAGGAACGTGATGTGGAGCCAGCAGAGTATCGGGGACTCATGGCTTTCCGTAAGAACCACCCGCCAAAGTTCAGTGGAGACTATGATCCGGAAGGTGCTAGGTTGTGGTTAGCTGAGACGGAGAAGATTTTCGAGGCGATAGGTTACCTTGAGGAGCATAAGGTCCTTTATGCGACATTTATGCTCCAAGGAGAGGCTGAGAATTGGTGGAATTTCGTGAAGCCTTCATTTGTTGCACCTGGAGGCGTGATTCCTTGGAATGCCTTCAAGGAAAAGTTTCTGGAAAATTACTTTCCACGAGATCTCAGGAAGCGGAAGGCGAGGGAGTTTTTGGATTTGAAGCAGGGAAACATGTCTGTTGGGGAGTACACGACCAAGTTTAATGAGCTTCTGCAGTATTGGCCTCAATACCAAGATGCTCGGAATGAGGAAGATTTATGTGCTCAGTTTGAGAATGGGCTTCGGTTGGAGATCCAACAGGCGGTTAGCTACATGCAGATCACGGATTTTAATCAGTTGGTGACAAAGTGTAGGATTTTCGAGGACAAGATGAAGGGGAGGCAAGCTAGAGGCGTTGGAGGACCACAGAGAAACCATCCTTTTAGAGGAAATAGTAATAAGAGGATGAAGCCGTATGCTAGCAACAAGGGGAAACAACATATGGCTACCTCCAATATGAGCCAGTTAAGGGGGACTAGGGTACAGTGTTTTCAGTGTGGGGGACCGCATCTTAAAAGGAATTGCCCACAGCTCCAGCAGACACAGGAGAATCGTTGTTATGTTTGTGGCAAGGTGGGCCATTATGCTCGAGAATGTAGGGTGACCGGAAGACCGACGGTAACTGCCAATTCCAACACCGTCAATCGTGGACCCGCTAATTCCACAAGGAGCGGTAATGTTAGCAACAACAACACTAGTGGTGGAAGACCAAAAGTACCCTCCCGGGTATTTGCTATGAGTGGTTCAGAAGCGGCTGCCTCCAACGATTTGATACGGGGTAAGTGTTTGATTGCTGATAAACTACTAGATGTACTTTATGATTCGGGTGCCACGCATTCTTTCATATATCATGCCTGTGTGGAGAGGTTGGGGTTATGTGCGACAACATCTTTGTCAAGGTGAAACTGGAAGTAACAAGGACATCAACAGTCCTAAATGTGTTTGGCAGTAGACGAAGCAGCGATGTAACTCGATCCATCTTTTGCCCCAATACTTTCATGCTTCACCTTGACTTGATGAACCTTTTCATAAAAGCATGAGTTTGGTTCAACCCCGTGATCCAAGGAATGGCAATTCGGTCGCCAATACTTTGACAACATTTCATAGAGATGAAAGACTCGGGAATACGTATGCTATGCATGGAAAATGTAATTATGAAATTGAGATGCCCGAAGAAACATCTTTTCTTAGTTAACCATGCATTAGGTACCATGTTCAACCATTTTTTTTTTAAGTGAAACGGGTTTATGATCCCAACATGGTTGGCTCATGGTACCTAACACATGCAACTAAGAATGTAGTGCAAATTTTCACGCTTCTTCTTTTTTTTTTTTTTTTGCAGAGGAAAACGCAACGATCATGCATGAGCAAACATGAAAACAAAAGGAATGCAGTTTGTAGAACAAAAAGTATGTTGAACGCATATGCATGATGATGCAATGATTCATGCAAAATGTGAGGCTGGAATATGATAACGGGAAAATGCAGGAACGATATGTTCATTATGATGCCATGAAGAGATGCTTATGTGATGCATGATATGAATGCATTCTAGAGATAAAATGCAAGAGTGATTTGATTCGCACTGATCTTTGGAGTAAAAACATGGGATAAACTCATTTTATTCACAAAGTTATAACTAGTCAAGATCTGAGTGACAATACAAATTTCCTAGCGGTTTCTAATTATATGGGTCATTAAGTCTATCATATGTTGACAATAGCTGAGAAGTCTGTGGATCTCCTCGGGGGCGGAGTAGGAGTCCGCCATTGCTTTGGCCTTGGCTAGCAATCGAGGAAGTTCTTGACTCCCATTCAAAGTAAGAGTGAATCGGTCCATCCACATTATTGCCTCTTGATGTAACGAGTCGATCACCCTTCCTCTAGCCTCCTTTTCCGCGTACACTCGGGCATACTCGTCCGCCACTTTGTGCTCATGGGCCGTGGCTAGATTTAATTCTTCTTGGTACTTGCTGATGATGGCTAACATGTTGGTCTTTGTCTCACATAAACACTGAGACAAGATTCTCTTGGACCTTGAGCAAGTAGCTAACTCCTCTTTTAAGACCATGTTATGTGCTCGTGATTGGTCTCTTTCTTCCCTTCGAAGCTTGAGCTCACTGTTACTGCCCCACAAAGCTCCACGGAATTTGTCACGGCCATGCTCTTCCTTGCAATCCCTCTTGGTTTCTTGTTCAAGGGCTCTTGCGGTAGCTGCATTTTCTTCTCGTAACCCAGCGCACTCTTTTCGGACATCTATAGCGACCAACTTGAATTTTTATTTGGCAAGTCTTGCTTTTCCTAGTTCTGTTTTTAGAGCTCGTACTTCTTCATCCTCTTCCGGAGCTTCGAAGTTCTCTTCGTTGATAATCTTTAACTTGGAGAGCCAATCTAACCCTCATGTGCGACCTTTCAGCCACTCATGATAACCACCGATGATGCCATTACGAATGCCCCTAAGTTCTTTATCTTTCCTTAACGGGTTTTCCCATGCCTTATGGACTCTTTGTATAATCTTGAAACTTTGCGCACCGAAATCTCTCACAAGGAAAGGAGAGAGGCTTTCTTCCGTCGGTGCTCCCCTCATGGGGTACCCTAACTGTCTTATAGCAAGTGCAACATTGTAGTTAATGCAACCCCTCGTTCCTATCAACGGGATGTTTGGGTAGTCCCCACATGAGAAGAGAACTCCCTCCTTTCCTTCCTTCCACCGAGGAAACCAGTTGATTGTTCTGCCTCCTATCCCAGCCAAATGTTGGTCCTAATATACTCTTCTCTTTTCAACACACGAGCGATGGCTTCTGAGCGGACATGGATGCCTTATGTCTTGTTGGAATAGGTGCAAGACCAACCATACACAAAGAGCAGGTAAACAGTAGATGATCCGTGCACTACTCTTCTCGCACCTTCGGTCAAATGTGTCAAATAAGTTTGCCAAGATAGCTACCACCGGGCTTTCTTTGCTATGGTGATATGCAAGGAAAGCATCAATTGCGGCTAGGTCCACCAAACCATCCATGTTTGGAAAGAGGACAACCCCAAAGATTAGCAATGCTAATACGTCTATAAACGGGACCCACTTCTCTTGATTCACCATATCCCTTGCCTTGCCTTCTAAGTATTTCCGTGGTAGGCCCACTACGTTGTTTCGAGTTTGCTTTACATGATCCAACTCTCTTGCCGAATCCCTGACCACAACTGCAATCTTGCTCAAGGAGGGAAGAAACTTGGAGAAAAGATACGGTTTCCTTCCCCCAAGAGAACATCCTAGAATCTCCTCAAATTCTTCGACAGTCGGTACTAATTGGAAGTCTCCAAACGTGAAGCATCTCGAAGGCTGGTCATAGTATTGGGTGAGTGATACAACAGCTTCTGTGGATATCTCTGCTATGGTCAAATCTAAAATCTTTCCTTACACCTTGCAGAAGGATTGTATCTGTAGAGGTCCCATCAACCGCCCCAACTCCTTAATGCTGGTGATATCTAGGCCCTTAATCTTGACTTGACAAAACCTTTTTCCGGTTTGATTTGTTCCCATGTTTTACTAAAGTGAAACAAAACCCAGTGCGAATCAAAACTCTGACATCTATCATGGGTGGAATGGATGAATGTATGAAGAAATGCATATGACACAGATGCAATTTATGAATATGGGAGCCCGAGAAATTGTCTCCTTCTTAGATACAACATCTTGGGGGAGCACGACGCCCGACGTATGTATTTATGAAGGTGACACGGACCTTCCATTGGTTTGCCAAAGAAAGGGGATCAAGACGAAACCCATGCATGATAAGGCACAACATGGGAATGTACATAGTACGACACTATCCACAAACAAATATAATCAAAGGGGTACACAACATTTGACTACATGCATGGCAGTGTGAAAAATGGCACGCAGTGTGCTTGCTCCGTGCCCCTATTTTAGGGACCTATATGGGAGGGAGCTAAAAGGGCTTTTAGTGATAATTCCCAAGGTGGTCATATCTCTCTTGATGGCCTCTAGAGGTATCATCCCCTTCGAATAAACATATTGTAGCAGTAGGGACAACTAGCAACAATATGTTATCAAAGAGAAAAACTCTAGATGAGGGTTCACTGTAATCAAGCAAGTCGGAGACCTAGCGTGATCACAAATTCACCTCCACTCCTTATGTTCCCACGAACCCGGGTATAGGGCCCTTTTTCAACTCACCGTGTGTGCAAATAGTGTTGGTGTTTGTGTGCATCAAATGAATAAATATTTTTCTTATGCATACATTGAAAAATACACTAAAGGCATCCAAGAGTTATATATAAGAACGCAAGAGAAATAAAGGGAAACCAAGAAAGGAGAAAGTCATGATAAAACATTGCACAAGATTAAATGGCCTAACTCTCTAAAAACATTCCCCAGTGGAGTCGCCAACTGTCGCAACCTACCCTTCTGCGGGAGGGCGACGCAGGACTCACGGGTGCGTCTTCCAAGAAAGAAATACGCGCGGAGTCGCCACCAACGTTTATTAGAGGAAAACATTGGAAAAACCGGAAAAGACATGGTCTACGAACTTTGAGTGAAAGGTTCAGGAGTTGTATTTACGCACGGGGAAGGTATTAGCACCACACGCATCCGTCGCAAGGGACGGCAGCCTTTAATCAAATGTGCAAACATGACTTCAATTTGTGTTATCTTCCTTTTTTAACGTTCTTATGTCTTTTTATGCCTTTTTATATTTTTATCTTTTTTGTGGTCGACAAGGGTGTTTCCCTTCCTCCTAGGTATTCCTCAATTGTGATAAGGAAATCAGACCTACGTAGTTCTTTGAGAACTAAACGTTGGTTAAATTATTTTTATCCTTTTTTGCAAGATATATTTTTATTGAACGGAAGGGTCATTTAAGGTGTTGGACCATTAAACAATCTTTCGATTCTTTTGATAGGATAGAAAACATTAAGGCATTGAACCATTAATGATCTCTTGTTTTCTTTGAAAGAGGTAACAAAGCTACGCGTTGGTTTTACGCTTTAGAAATCCACGTTTAACCAATAAAAGCGGAAAAGACCATTTCAAGGCGTTGGACCTTAAAAATGGCTTTTTAGGTGATGACAAAAGTTTGATTTATAAATTGATTTTAGCCTTAGTTTCACTTTGATTATTAGTCAATTCGATTAAGAAAGAAAAATCCTAAAGAAAAACGTCCGATTGATTTTTTTGATTATTTTACTAAAAGATATTTTTTTATTATTATATTATTATTTTGCCTCTTTTTTGGTTTTAAACGTGGTTATGGCATGACCGAACGGTTGGATTTCATTTTAACAGAAATTAAAAGATGTTACAATTCAAATGATCGGTGGAAATTTATTTTATTTTTTGATTAGGCGAGAAAATGACTTAAATAAACGACTAAAGCATGTCAAAAAGGGGGTACGGAAAGTAAATGAAATGAAAATAAAAGCATGCAAAACAAGTGGGGACCACTAAGGGTACATAGAATGAATTGAAAAGTTCGATTTCGAGAACCTACCTATTGAAGACCTAAGAACGACAAAGAACGAATGAAGAACGGTGGAAAATCTTCACGAAATCGCCCACGGAAACGTCTAGGAAGCGTTACGGAAGCGCCTTGGCTTGGATTTTCTTCACGGAAACAATTTTTCTCACTAATTTTAAGTGATTCTCAGGTACCAGGAGGGTTGAACATTTTTGTTATGCCCTCCTCCCCCTATTTATAGGGGAAAAGAGGGAGGAGCTTGCCACCCAGCTCGCCCAGGCGAGCTAGGTTGCTTCCTCCAGAAGGCACCGCCTTTTGTGGAACTTCCTGAAAGGCCCAAGTTGGCCTGATTGCTATTTGTACCCCCTTGTTTACTAAATACACCCCCTGCCTTTTTTTTGCTGATTATTTTTCCGTAACATTACGGAACTTTACAAATTACGTAACGATACTTGTTTTCTTTTCGTAATGTCACGAAATCTTACGGATTACGCAATCATCCCTTCTTTGGCTTCCGGAATGTTACGGAACTTTACAGATTGTGCATCAATGCTTTCTTTTGACTTCCGGCATGTCGCGGAACTTCACGGATTGCCTAACGATGGGTGCTAAGTACCTCGAAGTGGTCGAACGAGGGTCACATCCCAATAAACGGATGGTCCCCGGAAGAAATTAGGGTATGACAAACACAACAACAAATAAATGAGAAAAGAAGATCTATGTTAAAAAATATGAGAATAAAAAATGGAACTTCTGTTGGCAGTGGTCACTCCTCAATTGTAGGACATATTTGGAATTTTTTATCCAAGGAATCAAAGACAAATAACATAGGATTTACATACATTTTGTTTAATCAACCGAGTTAGACTATCTTATAATATAAATATTTTGAGCATGAAAATTCAATCTTATTAATTACCTTGAATAAACTATTACTTATAAACGTATCCCTCAGCAGCTGCTCCACTTCATAAAATACTAATGCACTGGTAGGAAGCAAGCACTACAAAAAATAAGGATTAGAGGCCTAAGCATTGAACATGTAACAGAATCCATTATAAGTAGCTGAGCTGGCACTTAGCTAGTGGTTCAAATGGAATATGTTGTCGGCACAGCACGTGGTTGTTCCCCATCATGCATGCTGCACTGCTCTTTGTCGCCATTTCCATTTTTGTTTTTCTGTTATTGCTTTTTGCATTTTAGCGTTTCATATCCTTGTAGCAGCATCTTGGTTAGTGCTTATATAAGGATGCTTTATTATGTAATGAAGCCAGCAAAAAATAATATCAAGTTTTTCTTTCTCACCTTTCTCTCTTATGGAGGTTCGTAGCCCTCGAAGCTAGGTTGTTTCTTCCCCTTGTTCTTGCGTTCATAACATTGGTGCTTTCATTGAGCTCCAACGGTGGACGACAAACCTTCCTTAAACTGCCTGGACCACCTCGAGGCCGTCATTGCCAAACTCGCTGTAGCTTAACTCCACTCCGTCGTGACCCTAGCTTCCATGGTCTCCAAACTCAATGTCATTCTGCTAAAATTGCATATCCCGGTAACCATCCAACACTTCCCATCTTCTTCTTCTGAGCAATTACCACCATTGGCTCCACTTCCTATGCCGACTATGCCTCCATGCCCTGCACCCGTGTAACCAAGCCCTGCACCCTTGCTAGCTCCATTTCCTATGCCTGCTCCTCATCTCCCCGATCTCAATCACATTCGTGCCACCATTTCCTTCGACAACCTCTTCAGCATTGTTCTTCGTTATGGCCATGCAACAACTCCTCATGACAAGCCTTGGGAAAATAGAGACATGGCGTTGTTTGAGATGGGACCTGAGTCCTATGGGACTGCCATGGTCACATGCAAGTGCCAACCAGCTGCCTTTGCACTATGGACAACTACTAAACTAGGTGTGTTTCGCTGGGACAGACCTTGGGATCCCAGTATTACTTTTGAAAACCATGGTTTGGAGCCCCAACACCTTTAAGACAAGGTGGTTTTGATGGGCCAGTGAATGTTAGGAAGCAAGCACTACAGAAAATAAGGATTAGAGGCCCAAGCGTAGAACATGTAACAGAATCCGTTATAAGTAGTTGAGTTGGCACTTGGCTAGTGATTCAAAAGGAATATGTTGTCGGCACAGCACGTGGTTGTTCCCCATCATGCATGCAACACTGCTCTTTGTCACCATTTCCATTTTAGTTTTTCTGTTATTGCTTCTTGCATTTTAGCGTTTCGTATCCTTGTAGCAGTAGCATCTTGGTTAGTGCTTATATAAGGATGCTTTATTATGTAATAAAGGCAGCATAAAATAATATCAAGTTTTCTTTCTCACTTTTCTCTCTTATGGAGGTTCCTAGCCCTCGAAGCTAGGTTGTTTCTCTCATTTGTTCTTGCATTCATAACACACACAATATCGCATAATTGCGTATTTTGAACTAGTTCGTTTTGATCGATCCAAATCTAGTCTCAAAGCATTTTCTTAAAAATTGGACTTCAAGTGTATTTGATATATTCTACACTTTACAGATATTAATTTATGATTTCACCAACACTTGTCTATAAATGTCAAGCTGATATAAACAAAAATTGTACATACGATGATTAATTCAATATTAATTTGGATATTTCTTTATTGTTATCACTCAATTTCTTCAAATCCAAATATAGCATCATTGATCCTTTCAAGTGGCTGCAATATAAACAACATTAAACATAAACAACAACATTTTTCAAATTCAGAAACAAGTTTCTACCAAAAGCCAATCTTCATCTTTCTTTTTCTTGTTCAACTTCATCCATCTGAAATGAAATCCCCATTTCAGAATAATTTTCCCCATCACGATCATCTAAAGTGCCTAAATAATTTTCATGATAAATATCAACTTGATCATTGCCTTCATCTTCCGTGTAATCATTAGAAAAATGGTCATCAAGTGTGATCAAGTGGAGTTTGTGCTTTTTGGTGCCTTTGGTTTTGTCCTTGGACTTGCAAGCTGGGTGGAGGTGACAACCAGGGCAACATGGTTTGCCACACTTTCCCATGAACTTTGAGTGATTGGTGGGCTTAGAGGAAACCTATAGGAATATTGCTGTGGGAGGAGAATCAGACTGGCTGATGATTCGGGTAATTAAGTGGGCTTGCTAGGATCAGATAAGATCTCACCATACCATGTTGGCAACCATCTCTCTTCACTGTTGTTCCTTGAAATCGTGGGTGTTCAGCTTTCGAAAAGTGCACCGGATCGCACTAGTAGTTTAAAATGGTAAGAACCGAGTATCGAACACTCAAGGAACTTGTGTTATTTGGTAAGCTATTTCAGCAAATAGGTGTCTGGTGTGTAAAGGTAAGTGTGAATATGAACAGATGTATAAACTATCTGTGCAAAAAGAAAGAAAATCACGCGAGACAAATGATGTGTAAAAACAAGTAGAAAACACGTTGGCCTTCCTAATAGGTGCCTGATGCTAAAAAGATATTCTCTATCTAACAATGCTCATGTGTTCTTATGGTGTCTCCTGAGATACTAAACCTCGATTCCTCATGATAGTTTAACCTAATCCTGATCAAGCATCATCCACAGATTCCTCTTGTAAGACTAAACTCAACCAGGACTGCATTAAGACACACATACAAAACTAAGTTATCGCACCCCGATTCCTCGTGATAGTACGACAACTTAGCCATGTACTATCAAGGACTTTAGAGTCAGACCAGTTTCCACTGTTGAATGACCCTAACAAAGCATGCATATATGTGATCAAGGTAAAGGCATACTAGAATGAAAAGCAGATAGCATAGAGTACACACAAAACATCATTAAATAGATAGAAATATATTTACATCAGGTACCTATAGGGAAGATCCAATAGAGAATTTAGCTTTCCATACCAGGAAGCCTTCTTAACAACAAAGAGAAGAACAAGATGAAAGATTGCAAAAATACAAGTGGTGAGGATGTCTCCTTCACTTCTAGGATCTCACAATCACTCACAAACTCATCTCAAGCTCTCAAATCGGCTCCTGCTTCAAGCTCTGGTCTCTGCAGATCTTCACACAGCAAAATCTCTCAAAACTCTCTGGAACTTGGACCTTTCTCTCTCTAAAAACCATAGACATGCAAAGCTCTGAATCCCAGTCCAAACTCTCTTCACAAAATCTTATTTCAGGCTTAAATAGGTGGCCTTGTTCTTGCTTGTGCGCTTAGCGCACGTATGGACCGCTTAGCACATATTAGTGATTTTTGGCTTAGCGCGCCTTTCTCGCTTAGCAGATGAACTGAAGTAGTGCGCTTAGTGAGATGAAGCGGTACGCTTAGCGAACCTGTACAACTCATATTCTTCCAGAGTCTTCCTCGTGCTTAGCCCAGGAGTCTTGCGCTTAGCGGACGCTCGCTAAGCCAGCAGATTGGCTTAGCGAGGAGATGAAAAACAACACTTTCCAAAGCTTGCCTAATTAACCTGAAATTGAGAGAAAATGATTATTAAACACACGAAATGAAAAGACTAAGTATTTATTACCTATACTTAACAGAAAATACTTATAACACTACAAAATAGCCATAAATTGGGAGAGTTTGATACAATTTATACAAGTTTTATACACAAAAGTTAGTCGTTTTCACCGACTAACAGTGGGCTAAAGAAATGGGAAAAAAATGAAGAAAAAAACAACTAAGAATAGAGGAATTGATGGGAGAAGGATGGATGTGTCTATGCCTATGTATAATGTTTCATTTATCTGGGATGGAGTTGCAATGTGCTCATGTGGACTGGACGGTATTGAACTTGAGGCACAAGGTACATTACCATAAAATTGTAGACCAAGTATTTGTGGTTAGAAAAATGAACATTTTTTATAACTCATTAGCATTAAATAAAGTATGCAATGTTGGTTATTTTTCAATAAACCTTATAAAATACCAAATGAGCACCAAAACACATTATGTCAAATTATCAAAAGGTTTTAAGGAATACCTGGATCCATAGAG
This sequence comes from Glycine soja, assembly GCF_004193775.1. NCBI lineage: Eukaryota > Viridiplantae > Streptophyta > Magnoliopsida > Fabales > Fabaceae > Glycine > Glycine soja. The sequence goes on along the minus strand of NC_041002.1, from coordinate 17,180,435 downwards.
AGCTTGATCAACACGCAGCGGAATCTGACAGTGGTCACGAACAATTGGTTAAATGACCTTCCTCAATCAAATCACCTTCTTCCTTATGGGACCTTCATTTTCTCTTCAGATGGGGAGAGGAGAAACTGTTTATTGATTTGGTGATTTAGGGACCATAACCATTCCTCAGGTTTTAAACCTATTAGGGTTTTCATTATCCCCTAATGGGCCAAACTGGTTTTTGCTCATTAAGCTCATATCAATTTTCTGGCAGTCTAACGGGCTCACTTAAATAGGTCACTTTATATTGAACCTATTTAAATGAAAATAACTAATATAAATGTTATAATATAATATGTAGCCCATATTAATTAATTAGGAATTATAAAAATTCCTAACAATCTCCCACTTGGGCTTCATATTAACCTTAGACATTTATATCACAAAATTCTTTAGGCGCACAACCGTATGTTATTTACTTTTAGACTCCTTTTATACAATCTGTTCCATCTCATATAACAATAGGAAACCATTGTAGTTTTCATCATAATTTAGCTTGACTAAGCCACAATGATCACCATTGTTACTCATACACGATGACATAGATCAAATGTGGATAAGCGACATGGAAATTACATACAATGTGATCTTAATCATGTCTATTTCCAACTAGTCCCAACTTTATTCTTCATAGAGATCAATCCAAAATACAATATAAATATTGCACACAAAACAAACTCAAAATATAATGATAAACATCAACTTTATTTCTGCAGAAAATCCAAATAACAAATGTTTGTAAACCGTAAGATATAGAACATGAGTAAGACTCCCACTAAACTAAGGTACTGTCAGGAATTACACCCATATGAGCAGTGTGCTCGTGAAAAACTTTAGTGTCATACCTTTAGTAAGTGGATCAGCTAGCATGGAATGAGTTCCTATATGTTCTATACAAATCTGTATTTCCTAAATTCTTTATTCAATAACCAAATACTTTATGTCAACAAAAAAAACTTTTACTTAGTTGAATCCTTAATAAGACTGCTAAGATATTGTCTCAACAAACACTTGATGGCTACTTAATGTTGGCGACAACAGGCAAACCAGTTACAATAATTTAGCAATCATAAATTCTAGTATGATGTCTCATAGCAAAATATGAACTCCACCAACATGGTCAAATGTGAATCCTTATGTGAAGTGATTGTTGTTATGACATTCTGAAATAATCGAAGTCAGAATACCCAATGATCTCTAAACTTCTAGACTTTCGATATGAAAACATGTAGTTCCTTGTTCTCTTCAATTAATGCATAATTCACTTTACTACTTTCTAGTGTTGCATACCAAGATTACTCATATATCACCTTAGGACTCCCATAAAAATAATTTCAAACTCTAAATTTTATACATGCAGATTTAGGATTCACATAATATGAGTAATCTAAACCATAATAGTAACAACGACAACAACTAAAGAAGAGAACAATAAACATGCAACGCACAAATAATCTTTATGGTAAATTTCAAGACTCAAACAAGATACCTAGCGCACCATTAATCCTCAATCTTTGGATTGAAAAAGACTAACTGCAAGTGGTACTCTCAACGCATTGATCAAACATTGGTGATAAGTCCTATCAAACAAAGGTTGTCTTCAAACACTCCATTGCTCACATGGAAAACTTATATGATGATTATTCTGGTCAAATAATGATTGTCTTTGGACATTTCATTATTCACATGGAAAATCACACAATTTATAATCACCACATGTTTACCATTGCAAGCATGTAATTATTCTATCAAATTGTGTCTCTTTTGGGCCGAGCACGCTTCACATGAATAATTTCATGCAACATCCATGTAAATTTAATCAAATTAACTTACGCAACAAAGGTTACTTTGGCAACATGTTATTTCAATCAATTTAACCAAAACATACAACACAATTTAATATAATAAATGAGATGTCTTAAAATTACACAACGTCATCCTGATGTTCTTGGAGAAAATATTAAATTTCTCCTCTCTCTAATGGATCTCCATAATGATACTTCTTGAGGTTGTTGAGGTTGCTCTAAAGGTATTTGAGGGAGAACCTCATTGTTGTCTTGTTTTGGAACAATGTCAATAGTTTGAACATTGTCTTCTATTACTGGAGTTGTGTCTTGAACAATAATAGGTACGAGGACTTGATCACTGTAAATAACAGGTTCTTCCTCAAAGACAACATTCCTTGTGTTCTCTTCCTTCCCAAACTCAACTTCCTCAAGAAATCTCGCATTTCCCGTCTCAAAAAAGGATCTTAAGGTGGGATTGTAAAATTTATAGCCCCGAGAGCGTTCAACATGGCTAACAAAATAGGAGCTAATTGTTCTTGAGTCCAGCTTTCTTTCATATGGCCTATAAGGCCGTGCCTCAGCTGGACAACCCCAAATGTGCAAATGTTTAATGCTTGCCTTTTACTAGTCCAAAGTTCATAAGGGGTTTTATTGACTGCTTTACTTGGCACCCTATTAAGGATGTAAACTACGGTCTTTAAGGCTTCTCCTCAAAGTGACTCTGGCAAAGAGGAATGACTAATCATACTTCTCACCATATCCTTAAGAGTTTGGTTTCTTCGTTCTGCTACACCATTCATGCTGGGTTTTCCTGGCACAGTGTATTGTGGAACAATTCCACACTCTTTGAGGAAAAGCACAAAAGGTCCTAGACGTTGTTCTCCTGATCCATCATATCTGCCATAGTACTCACCACCACGGTCAGATTTGACAGCCTTAATTTTCTTTCCAAGTTGAAGTTCAACCTCAGCCTTGAAAGTCTTAAAAACGTCTAGGGATTGGGATTTCTCATGTATCAAATATAGGTAACCGTATCTAGAGTAGTCATCTATGAACGTAATGAAATATTGTTGTCCATTCCAAGAAGTTGTAGGAAAAGGACCATAAATGTTTGTTCGCACTAGTTCTAAGACATCTTTAGCTCTTTTGGCACCTAATTTCCTTATGTTTGTTCATTTTCCCTTTATTCATTCAATACAGACCTCAAAGTCTGATAGATCCAAAAGGTCAAGAATTTCATCCAACACAAGTCTCTAAATTCAATACAGACCTCAAAGTCTAATAAATTCTCATTCAATTTTCATTTTGTACCATGTGAACTTATTTGCAGTATTTCATTATAGGAACTAACAACATCAAGCATGTAAAGATTATCAATTAAAGAACCAAAACCAACCATATTTAAATTTTGGTAGAGACTAACTTTTTTATTTCCAAATGAATAAGAAAATCCAAATTTGTCCAAACCAGAAATAGAAATCAAATTTTGTCTAAAAGACGGTACAACAAAAGTCTCAAATAAATCCAAATAAAATCTAGTTTTTAACTGTAATCTAAAAGTTCCAATAGTTCCACTGCAACCTTCTTGCCATCACCCCCAAAGATGAATCTTTCATCATCACTTGGCAGTCGGCTCCACAGGCAACCCTGCATAGTCATACTTATGTGAGTAGTAGCACCAAAATCTACCCACCAAGTATCTTTAGGTACAAAAGCCAAATTAACTTCTAAACAAACTAGAGTATGAAATTTACCTTTCTTCACACGCCATGCGGCATACTTGGGACACTCTTTCTTCATGTGTCCCGACTTTTTGCAGAAGTAACAGGTAAATTCCTCATCCTTATTTTGTTTTTTTTGCTGAGAAGTTCCTTCCGCAGCACCCTTAGTCTTCTTCCTTTTCTTATTCTGAGAGGTCGAAGTCAAGTGAACACTTTCAGTCCTATCTCTTTGCAGCCACTCCTCCTCTTGCACACAGTGAGATATAAGCTCATTGAGGGACCATTTGTCCTTCTGAGTGTTATAGCTCACTTTGAATTGCCCAAAGTGTGCAGGAAGCGAGATCAAAACCAAGTGCACGAACAGGTCTTCACCAAGCTCTAACTTAAGTGACTTTAGTTTTGATGCGAGATTGGACATCTCCATAATGAACTCCCTTATGTTTCCTTTGCCTTTATACTTCATGAAGATGAGTTTAGCCAAAAGGTTACTCGTCTCCGCCTTTTCATTTTTGGAAAATTATTGCTCAATTTCCTCAAGGAATTTCTTTGCACTTTGACCCTTAGAAATAGAGCCCCGAAACGCCTATGAAATAGAGCGCTTCATGATCATAAGGCACATTCGGTTGGACTGATCCCACTTCTCAATTTTTACCTCATTAGAGGTTTCTGAAGTGGAAATGGGTCATTTCATCCTCAGTGCCAAGTCCAAATCCATACAGCCAAGAACAATTTCTACGACTTCCTTCCAGACCTTAAAATTTGTCCCATTCAGCATTGGGATAGAATTCACTTTAGCAGTAACATTTTGCAGCACTGGTAATATTAACTAAACAAAAAACAAAAAATAACATGTTCACAAATAATCAAGCAAGTCATATAAAGTATATATAACAAGACATGCAAATATTTCCCATAACAGATCTATCACAAGATACCTAGCACAACATTAATTCTAGTCTTTGGACAGAGAAATTAATTTGTAATTGGTACTGTCAACGCAATGATCAAATATTGACAATTAGTTCTGAATAGCCTTTCTTTGGACCGACTATTATTCTCATGAAAAAAAACTTAATAATCGTCACATATTTATCATCGCAGGTATGTTATTATTTGGCCAAATTGTGTTTTCCTTTGGGCTGAGCACAATTCGCATAAATAATTCCATACTAACATCCATGCGATTTAATTAAATCAATTTACACAATAGAGGTTAATTTGGCAACATAATGCTTCAATCAATTTAATTAAAATTACAGGACACACAAATAAATGGAAAGGATCCATAATGGTTAAATTTGCACCCAATTGTGATAGCAGTAAATGTTTGAAAAACTACATCATGGTAAACTAATTATGCACCCGAAACAAACATATCATGGTACTATCACAAATTTATACTAATCACATGAATAACATAAATGATCAGCTTATCACCGTTTCATGAAAAAAAACAATTGGAAAAAAAATAACAATAAATTATTCAAATAAGACAAAAGACCATTTGTTTTATTACTGATTCATATAAACAAAAAATATATATATTTATGAAATTGTGTCACGTACTAAATGGCAACACCAGTTACGTAGAACCTTTATCGCAAATAAAATAATATGCCAGCAAATGCGACACAAACAAAAAAAAATGTGCAACCCCGTAAATTAAATGCAGAGGCCTTTTATTAATTCTTAAGAAGAGAAAAACTTTATGTCCATAACACATAAATTTAGGGGTTTTACAATTTTATTGATCAAAATAGTTTCTCCCCAAAATAAAATTAGGATTCATATAACCAAAAAAAAGATTCATCAAACAGCAGCTTTAAATCCCAATAATCTAACAGTAATGGTGGCTCTGATACCACTTGTTGGGAATTTTCAATAAACCTTATAAAATATCAAATGAGCACCAAAACACATTACGTCAAATTATCAAGAGGTTTTAAGGAATATCTGGATCCATAGAGAGCTTGATCAACATGCAGCGGAATCTGACAGTGGTCACGAACAATTGGTTTAATGACCTTTCTCAACCAAATCACCTTCTTCCTTATGGAACCTTCGTTTTTTCTTCAGATGGGGAGAGGAGAAACTGTTTATTGATTTGGTGTCTTGGGGACCATAACCATTTCTCAGGTTTTAAACCTATTAGAATTCTCATTATCCCCTAATGGGCCAAACTGGTTTCCGTTCATTAAGCCCATATCAATTTTTTGACAGTCTAATGGACTCACTTAAATAGATCATTTTATATTGAATCCATTTAAATGTAAATAACTAATATAAATGTTATAATATAATATGTAGCCCATATTAATTAATTATGAATTATAAAAATTCTTAACATGCAATGCGTTTTATAATCATTTGAGAGTTGTATTGGCTTTTTTTTTCTTTTTTTAATGTTGATCTTTGTATTGACTTCTTATCTCAACTTATGGGTGATTTCTATGTAGGCGTAGCTGTTGATGCAATGTATAGAAAATTTTCAATTTGAAGAAAGTTATTTTTAAGTCGTAAGATGAGACACGAAAGTTTCAATTTCTTTTTTATTAAATCATAAAATAACAAATGACTTTAATTAGAGAAAATGTTTTATACATTTCTGGAAATTGTATTTGTACGCGACTCCTTCTAACAATGTTACGTGATTTTTTTGCAACCAAAACAAAAATATTCCAATAATTAAGGCATGAATATGTATGAACATCAGGGCATTTTACCATAAAAATCACGTGACAACAACTTTTAACCATAAATGGGTTTAGGTAAGCTTCTATTACCACAAAGAGAACAAAGCCAGAGGAGCCAAAGTGAGCTTGAATAATGAAGGAGAAAAGTGAGCTCTTTGTAATCCTACCACATAAATTCTTGTCGAAGGCTAGTTATGCTGATTGAGTTGGTTTTAAATCTTTGAAGCACGTGTTTTATAACTTTGGTTATGTAGTAGTGATGGATGGGATAAGGTGAGGAAAGAGCTTCGATAGCTATTGCTGGATAATATTTTGGCCTATGTGACTAGGCAACTGAGATGGTCTTATTGACCTTTTCTTTTTTCTCTGTTCAGTGCATATATTTCCATTGTACTGCTAGAGTACCATCGGGGTACTCTTTTCAATAATGTTTTTCTTGGTGGTAAAAAAATATTGTAATGTTGAAATCGTGACTTTGTATAATAAACCTTAATTATTCAATTATGTTTTCTTAATCTTGTGTTGTTTATTTATATTTTAACCTTGTTAAAATATATTAATTACTAGCTAGTGTCATAATTTTTTAAAATACATACTTAATTTTATTTATGTGAGAAAATGTGTATTTTTCTTTTTATCAAATGTGTGTATCTAATTCAACAAATTCAAACAGTAATTCATTAAATGAATGGATGGTGATGAGTATCTTCAACCAAGTCAATAGAAGTTAATAACATTCTATAAATATCACTGCCATGTTACATGTGTCGTACAACTATGTATAATTGTGAATAACAAATATCCAGTATTAAAAGAAATTAAATATTCCAAAAAGAAATCCGAAATTGTGTAAAGTTCATACCAAATTATCTCCTAAAGTAGAAGCAACAACCTTGTCCGGATCTATACTAGGCGACATAGCGAAAGCAAAGAGCCAAACCGTACACAACCCCCACCCACCCTTTTCTCTAATGAAGGTGGAACGTAAGGACATCACTTTCTGTCACCTTGAAAATTTGCAAACCCTCTTTATAAATTGAACCATCAAATGAAAGGTTGTGAAGGAATGGTGCCCCCACGAGAAATCATTCAAAGACTTGCATGGCCCATGGAAGACCCTACAAAGGGGTACCTTTCCTTTCTGGCCTCATCTCCTCCTACACAACTTTCTTTCACAATGTCCAAAATGTGCCCACAAGCCCAGCAACCTACAAATCTGCCTGCACCTTAAAAAGGGTATTGTATACCGTACAACTAGCACCATTGTAAATTCAAGGGGTGGAGGATAGGTGGTGGGACCCTTATTATTACAATTTTGATTTTTCTGTCCACCACATTTAATAACCTTACACGATATGTTGAGTATAAGATTTAATAGAACTTAATGTGAAAATTTTGATATCAAAATAATTTAATTTAAAATTTTGATTTATATCTAGATGAGATCAGAAATAAATAAGTGATTAGTTTCAGTGATAATAAGATTGAGTATCTTAAGAAAGTGATCAAGAGTTGTGTATGCAGAAAATTTACTTGAAAGAGACAATACATTTTTGAGTGCATTCAGATCCTTAAAAGGAGATTTAGTCTCGGTGGGGAAAAAAAAATCAGTGAGGGGTTATAAAAAATCAATAATAATGCATTGATAGCAAAAAATATATATATACACTTTTATACTACGGTCTAAAAAGTATTTTTTTTATTTTCATTTAATTATAACTAATCATGATAATTTTATTAATTTTTATAATAATTATTTTAAAAATATATAAATTATATTTTGTGATTAAATAATAGTATAAAATTGTATTAATTGATTAATATATTTTATGATAAATTTTAATTGTATTGATAACATCAAATTTTTACTATAATATAATATTAATTTTAAAAGGTGAAATGGTTTCCAAAGAAAATAGAAAACCAATTTCTCATTTCACATCATTTTGATTTATACTTTCTTCTAACACAAGTTTTAGTCTTCACCATCCTGATTTTGATGGTAACCAACCTTGTGATCATATGTTAACAAGGCCTGGCCCATATCATGTGAAACTCAGGCAATAGTAGTGGGTAGGGCCCACAGGATTTTAGGGGAGGGATTTTCTTCTTGTACCATGAATATTTCTTCTACACTAAACAATATTTTTAAAATTCCAACATTACCCCTATTAACTTCTTCTTTGTTTGTTGGTTTTATTTTTTTCTTCATACACTATTCTCTTTTTTTTTTCCGGCTGAGTTCCTTGTTGTTGTTGTGGCTGCTTTGATCGAGATCGTGATGGTCGTTCGCAGTACGTTGTTATCGTCGTGGTGGGTATCACGATGCAACGATGGAGGAGGTAAGTTTTTTTTGTCTCTACGACTTGGATCTGTTTAGTAATAAACATATGGATTGATAATTCGTATGAATCTTACGAATTGACAATCCGCATAACTTATACAGATTGTCAATCTGTATCACCTAAAACATTTTTAAAATAATTAAAAAATATTTTTAATGTTTATTTTATAAATTTAGTAATATTTTTTATAATAGGTTTAATTACTCATTTGGTGTCTATAGTTTCATAATTTGTACCTTTTAGTCCTTATAGTTTGAAAGTGATTTTTTTTAGTCCTTATAATTTACATTTTAATTATGTTTTTGTTCTTGTAGTTTGAAAGTGATCATTTTAGTCCTTATAATTTGCATTTTAATTCTCTTTTAGTCCTTATAATTTAAAGTGATATTTTTAGTCCTATACTTTATATTTTAATTCTCTTTAAGTCCTTACCATCAAAATATGAGTAGTATTATCAATTACAATTAACTACAAAAATATTAGCAAGTAATCGTAACTAATTTATCGTAAGATAACTTGTAATAAAAAAATAGTTGATAATTTATAACTAATTTGTAGTCAATTATTTTTATAATTTTTTGTAGTAAGGACTAAAAAATAATTAGAATACAAATTATAGAGACTAAAAAGATCAGTTTCAAACTATAGGGACTAAAAGAGAATTAAAATACAAATTCTAAGGACTAAAAAGACCACTTTTAAATAGTAGGGACTAAAAGAGAATTAAAATGTAAATTATAGAGACTAAAAAGACCACTTTCAAACTATAAGGACTAAAAGGTAAAAATTATGAAACTATAAGAATCAAATGAGTAATTAAACCTTTATAATATTTGTGTAAATATTATAACATTAACTAGTTTATGCAAGTAAAAAAATTATAAAATTGTGTGATATATTAGTTTATGCAAGTATAAATTTTCATGTATATGCTTATCAATTTCAATGTAATATATTAGTAAATGCAATACAAAAATAATAAAATTGTGTGATAGTATATGTTAAAAAACATATTTATTGAAATATCGACATACTTATGTAGTGTAGAAGACATTAAAAAAATTTCAACATGGAAGTTTTTTCAAATAAATAGATTTATTTATAAATAATTAGAATTATGTATGGTTTCGTTAGGAGTCATTAGTTTGTCATTGAATTTTTTTGAATATTTTGTTAAGTAATGAACAAAGATTAGTGGATATATAATAGTATAATATCTAAGGAATTTAATATGAATGAAGACAATGGAGAGGAACCTGATATGTTTGAAAATATTGATTGTTCTGATGTCTTCAATACTTCTTAGGTATTGATATGATTTTGTATTTTGTTAAAGTAAGTAAATAAATGTCCCTTGAAGACTAAACAGGTATTATCCCTTTTGTAGGTTTTTGGCTACCCGTGATGAAGTTTTGCATTAGGCTCGCTTTGATGTGTATGATATTGATTTTGTGGCAGTGATAATGAGGTCAGACACAAATACTGAAAATACAGGAAGGACCTCATATGTTTTAATTGGTTGTGAGAGAAGTGGCAAATATAGGGCATGCAGGAAAGATTTATTACAAATAGTTACTAGTAGTAGAAAATGTAGGTGTCCCTTTAAGCTGCAAGTGAAACCAGTGTTCGGAGGTGAAGGATGGATGGTGAAGTTAATGTGTGAGAGTCATAATCATGCATTGGCTAAGTCATTAGTTGAACATTCATATGTTGGTTGACTAACTAAGGATGTGAAGACTATTGTTGGTGATATGACAAAGTCAATGGTCAAACCAAAGAATATTCTTCTGACATTGAAGGAACACAATGTCACCATTTGTACAACAATGAAGCAAGTATGCAATGCAAGATATCCATATCGTTCTTCTATAAGAGACAATAATAGTGAAATGCAACAATTAATGAAGCTTCTTGAACGCGATCAGTATATTCATTGGCATAGACTGAAAGATGAAGATATTGTACGTGATATATTTTGGAGTCATTCTGATGCAATGAAATTAACCAATGCCTATAATTTGGTATTTTTCATAGATAGTACCTATAAAACAAACAAATACGGGTTGTCTTTACTTGACATTGTTGGTGTGGCACAAACTGGAATGACATTTTAAGTTGCATTCTCCTATTTGGAGGGAGAACATATAAATAATATTGTTTGGGCTCTGGAACAGTTTCTAGGTATTTTTCTGAGATGTGATGCAATCCCTCAAGTTATTATTACCGACAGAGATCCAGTATTGATGAATGCAATGAAAACTGTTTTCCCTGAGCCAACCAACTTGTTGTGTCAATTTCACATTGATAAGAATGTGAAGGAAAAATGTAAAACCCTTGTGGGTCAAAAAAATGCATGGGATTATGTCATGGAAGGATGGAGGAGTCTGGTGGATTGTCCTTCTGAGCAAGATTTTGATGACTCTTATGAAGTTTGAAATTGCTTGCTCACCATGGCCAATGTTTGTTGACTATGTCAAACAAACATGGTTGATTCCCCATAAGCAAAGATTTGTTAAAGCCTAGACGAATAAGGTGATGCATCTAGGAAACACAACTAACAAGTATGAAAATTGTAAATATATATTGGTTTTAGGGTTTGGACATGAATGGATAAAAATAATTGTTTGTATTTACTTGTTTGTGTTTTTCAAATGTAGGGTTGAGTCTACACATTCAGCCTTAAAGAGACTACTGCAGAATAGTCTTGGAGACCTATGTAGTGTTTGGGAAGCCATGAACAACATGATCACTCTACAACACACTGAAATTAAGGCATCTTTTGAGACAAGTACACATGTGATTGAGCATGTTTTTAAAGTTACCTTATACAAAAAACTACTTGGCATGGTATTGAGGTATATGTTAAACCAGATTGCTGCTGAGTTTGAGAATGTAAATTTTGCTGGAATTAACAATTCTCATTGTGGATGTATAATGAGAACTACTCACAATCTTCCATGTGCACATGAGCTAGCTAGATATGTTCTTGGTAGCATACCACTTGACACAATCCATATGTTTTGGCAGAGGCTAAGTTTTTTTAGAGCAAGGTTTATTTGAGCCGGAAGTCACCATAACCGAAGAGATGGAAGCCATATCCAAGTAGTTTGAAGACCTTGATGTATGTGGCAAAGTGACTCTAAAGAGTAAATTTTGGGAAATTGCCTACCCTGATTTGAATTCTATGTGTGCTCCTTCTGAAAAGATCAAAACAAAAGGTGCTCAAAAGAAACAAATGAGCAAACAATAAAAGAAATAATTAGGGTTAAGTGGTTTAAGGGTGACTTATTTTAGGGTTAGATTTTAGGGTTTATGGCTTAGTGAGTTTAGGGTTTAGGGTTTACTTAGTTTAGGGTTAAAATATAGGGTTTAGGGTTTAGGGCTTAGGGCTTAATGAGTATATGGTTTAGGGTTGACTTATTTTAGTGTTAGGTTTTAGGGTTTAGGGCTTAGTAAGTATAGGGTTTATGGTTGACTTAGTTTAGTGTTAGGTTTTATGGGTTATGATTTAGGGTTAGGGTTTATGATTTTGGATTTAGGGTTTATTGTTTCTTGATGACTGAGGGTTGAGCGTTTAGGGTTTACTTATTTTAGGGATTAGGGTTTAACGTAATCTATTTAGCCGAAGACCATAATAGTGAAATACTACATAAATGCAAATTAAAACCATAGTGATAAGATGCGTAGTATGTCAAATAATAGAAATATTAAACACTGCCCAGTCATATTGCATACATGTATCATATACTACTTAATCAATCCCAAATATCTTCCTTTGTCCTGTGTGTCCCTCCTTCATCTAGACCAAACATAAACATTTCGTTGCTGAATGACACCCCTGACTATTCTCAGGTTATGCTCGGTCAGAGTGTATGCTTTAGTACCAGCAGTGACTATCCTCATGTTGATCATGTGTTCCAAACTTTTTTGTTATCCTTTGGCAAGCATCCTACGACATTGACAACACAATAAAAAATAATTATTGGATACATAACACAAAAATTCACTAATAGTGAATTGAAATAATATTATACCACTGCATGTCAAGGCATGTCTACATCAGCAGGTGCAGTTGCAGGTGGTTATAGCATAGCTGCTATGTGGACGGGCTGCTGAGGAGGATCTAGTACAATAAATGTATCATCATGCACCCGGGGGTGGATGTCTAGGAGGCTTCCTAAGCTATGTCAGATGTAACGACCCGCCTCGTTGCTACAGTATTCACACTCTAATATTCGATAATTTCAATTTTTATAAAAAGAACTCCCATAATTTTTTATTATGAAAATAGACGTGATTTTGTCACAACATAAATTCATCCAACAACACGCCATTACTTAAGTGAATATGCATAATTACATAGAAACAATAATTTGGTACATGTCATACACATAACGAAAATTAAATATGTTCATATATATATAATTAAAATTCTAGTTTTACATCTTTAACTCAACAAAATAAAACTTAAAAACCAACTACGGAGGATTTGATTACAAAACACAACTCTCTCCCAAAATAACGCCAACGTCATCACGTCGACTCGGCGGTTCCTCACCAGAATCTTACTCCCTACACCCTGCCACTGTCATTCTGCTCCCACGAACAAGGTTCGTGATCATCACAGGTATCAACCACACGATACAAAATTGCAAGGGTGAGTTTATTATAAAAGAACCAATACCAATTCCAAATAACCACAATTAGCAAGGAACATATGCAAACATGATAAGCATGCACAACAATCATTATTCAACACTCATATCCAACGAATATTCATCATTCACATCCAACAATTACTCATCATCCATCCATGGACCCAATCAAGACTGCACAAAATGATGCATGCACCTGACTCAACACTCAGATGCAATGTGGTACGTACCAACAACAACCAAATCTCAGGAAATAACCTAAGCGTGTCCACACGACACTCTCACTTAGGGAACTGTGCTGAGTTTGTCGAGACCACCCGGTTGTGCACGTAACAGCCCCCTCCCATAGGTGATCAGCCTGGGAGCCCAAAGGTGTTCCCTACCATGTGACAAGCCCCCTAGTACAAAGTACACTTGGCCACAGTTACTCTATTTCTTGTGTCGTATGAGCTATGATCACGGCCAAAAGTAAGTGCCAAAGACCATGAACCAATTAAAGCGTCTAAGCACCCCCTCATAAATGCTTAGATTTTCTAACCACGCTAGTTACCCACGTCTGGGCCATCTGACAAGGTCAGTGCACTCTACCCCCCATGACATACACTCCATACAACGTATGTTCGTGGCCAAAAGCTAGTGCCAAAGACCCTGGAAGGTCAGTGCACAGTGCCCCCCACGAACATACACAACATGCACATGCCAATGCATTTCCAACATCAATCAACATTTCATTTCCATGTCATTCACAACATAAATATCATCTCATCTCAATGACGTTATCAACAACAACAACAACCTCATTTCATATTCACATATTCATCAATAATAACAATTCATGTTGACATGGTCTTTATTAACAACGTCATCTCGAATCAATATCATCATAATTATCATTATCACCACATATCAATTAAAATCCTCAATAGCAACATCAACAACAATTCAAACAAACACAACAATATCATTTCCACACGCACGGTCTTCAAACAACACATTTCAAACAACCAAAACAATATCATTCATCACAATACATATATATATATATATCGCATCTCATTAGTTAAAACATAATTTTCTTTGAAGAAAAATCAGCATGCAATAAGGACAGGCAGATATCCTCATAGCTAGGTTCCCTGACCCTAACTATGGTGTTAAAACGGTAAATTTTATAATAAACTCCCCTTACCTATTGTGTGCTACCCCACGGATTCCTCGTCGTGTCACTTGAAGATTCCTTTTTGTCCTTGCTCGTCGATTCCACACAAGCCTCTATCGTGCCTAAACGAAGGAGACTTAGTATGTATTTCAGAAAACAAAGCTAGTAACAGTGCTCTGGGTCAAACACCCACATCACTACATGAAAGAGTTGAGAGCATTTCGAGTTTTACAAAGGAACGTCATTTGAAAATTCTGACCACACCAATGTGATTGGGGTTCAGTGTAGGTTACGAAAATAACATGCATTTCATGAAAGGATAACGTTTACAAAGTCTCTTTCTCTAAGGTTTTTCAAAGGAAGCATAAGACATGCAATGGAGGTTCCAAAGGCAGAAAAGATGCAAAGACAAGATGAAACTAACAAGAAACAAGCATAGAACCATGGTTACCTCGAAAGAAAACGAAAGGTCAGATTAGGGTTTTCGTTCTCTACCGAAACCGCAAGCCAAGTTGGAAGATTCCGCTTCGGTTGAAGGGTTCCTCTCGGTGTGGGTTTTCAATGGAGAACAATGATGGTTTGTGGTGGCTAATGGTGGTTGTGGGTGATGGAGAAAGTTATTGGAACTTTAGAAATGGCTTTGGAAGAAAGAAAGAAGAAGAAATGACGTTTTTCCTAAGCTACACGAAAGCAAAGGCTGAAATGTATAAATAAGAGATGCTCTCGGGAACGGAAGCTTCTAGCATACTCCAGACATTTTCTCAAAGATCCCAACGGTCATATCATGGAAAATGGTCTTATGAAGTTGCAAACCAAATTTCAAGAAGATCCAACGGTTAACGAAGGCTGGGAATCGTTTTTACCGAGGCAGCTTCATGTAGTTTTCTCTAGAAGCTTCATTAAGAGGCTTCCTCCAGAAGTTTCATTAAGAGGCT
This sequence comes from Glycine soja, assembly GCF_004193775.1. Taxonomy (NCBI): domain Eukaryota; kingdom Viridiplantae; phylum Streptophyta; class Magnoliopsida; order Fabales; family Fabaceae; genus Glycine; species Glycine soja. The sequence goes on along the minus strand of NC_041002.1, from coordinate 17,165,104 downwards.
TCTAGCACACTCCAGACATTTTCTCAAAGATCCCAACGGTCAGATCATGGACAAGTATCTTGTGAAGTTGCAGACCAAATTTCGAGAAGATCAAACGGTTAATGAAGGCTGGGCAGCGTTTTTACCGAGACAACTTCATGTAGCTTTCTCTAGAAGCTTCATTAAGAGGCTTCCTCCAGAAGCTTCCTCGTGGCTTCTTTGATAAGCTTTCTCAAGAGGCTTCTTTGAGAAGCTAAATCCTTATCTATCCATACCCCTCTATTAACTAAATTAACTTCCTTAAAAATAATTACGGGTGAAAATAACGCAACAAATAATCAAACATCAAACATAATTACTAATAATGTATAGATATATATATCAGGGTGTTACATCAGACTCATGAAGGGGTGAGATATCCTATAGAACCACTCCATGTAGTTTGTTGCACACTATCCAAGAGCATTACGAATCTGTCCAACCGGTGCAAGGTATTCTAAAAATTGAAGTCATCTATCATCAATCTCCTCTATAGATAAGGATGGAGTAGTAGAGAATGGAGGAATGGTCTAAACATAACCAAACCGGCGCACTACCCTCTCTGGTTGGTGTCTAACAATAGATGAACCCCATCTGATATGTTCATAAAATAATAAGATGAGCTTAAATTCTCTAAATACACATCGGTGACCATAAGGAATCCAGCACACAACATATGGCATCAGTCTATCCAAGCATTTACAATACATTGACACTAGTAATGTCTTCCTAGACTTCCATTGACAAGCACATGGTTTCCTCTCATGGTAATCCTCATCAGCAACAATGGAAGCAATTATAGGGAAATGCTCGTAGATCCAACACTACACATATTAAAAAAAACAAATAAAATTTCTAATTAATAGTAAATATAAAGTATAAAATTAAAAACTAGAGGTAAAAAAATTATAATTACCTATAACAGAATGATATATCCTGCAAGATATTTTGTCGTATGCTTTGACACATCATTCAAATTGTCATACATATGGACCAGTCAGCCACTCCCTATGAATAGCTTCCAGATTGGCTGAGGTCATGAAATGCGTCCAAGAATACCACACTGATGTGTGTGACACTCTTGTTAGCAAAGAGTGTGCAACCTACTAGATCCAATAAATATGTTTGAGCTGCTAGGATCCATTGTCTTGCGTCACATTTGATACGATAAATGTCTCATAACCAGGCTAGGCAAACATACGCCCCTCTACATTGATCAGTATCATATTTTGCTTCTTGTGTACTAACTTCAAGCAACTCAACTAACAACTCCATGGCTTGGTCTACATCAAGAGCATTGAAGGTATGGAAGGCACCTGTAAGGGGCAAATGTAATAAGGATGCCACATCATTAAGGGTTATAGTCACCATCAACAAAAATGATAAAGATGAACAGAAGGATGAAGGAGATTAGGGCACAACCAAGGGAAATATGATGAGAGAAGCACCCGAGGAAGAGGACGGGTGTAGGAGATGGTGATTTTCAATTTTAAGTGAAGAATAATTTTATTAATTTATTTAATTTTTGGGTGTATTAAAAATATTCACAAGTACAAGAAGAAAATCTCTTTAGAAAAGATGGTGAAGGAAAGTGGAAGATGGGGCCCGAATCAATCTGACCCAGATTTTATGTACATCAATATTGTGATGTGTTGTTGCAGTGTACAAGTTCTTCTTCTCAATAAACTAGTGACTCAACAATAATCCTCTGAATCACTGTAAATGTGCAGTGTATATGCCAGCAAAAGGAGGAACAACAATAATGATAATAAAGAAAGCTCAGGCTACTGACGGGACAAGTGAGGCTACTGCAGTGTGATTTTGGTTATTGATGCATCATAATAGAATATCTATAACTTAGATTCTATATATCCAACTTGCAAAAGTAATATTATTGTACAAATTATAAGCAAATATATGTTACACTAATCTATGGACCTTTTGCTTTTGCCAACCTTATTAAAGAATAAATCCCAGGATGGCTATATATATATATATATATATATATATATATATATATATATATATATATATATTTGACATTCTATCACTTTGTTGTAGTTTATCCATTCATATTTTTATTTAGTCCACTACTACTCACTTATTGTTGAATATCACTAGAATGGATATTTAATCATATTTGTTTGAATGGAGGTTTTAGAGGAAATTAGATCTTGATTGTGATGAGTAGTGATGGTGAGTTATAGTAAATTTTTTAATATTATTTTTAAGGTTTAAATATATTTTTAATTTTATTAAATATTTAATTTTATATTTATTTTTTAATAAATTTTTATTTTATGTCGAGTTTCTAATAAAATAATATTTTTATTTTTTATTTTTGATATTTTGTTTTAGTCCTGATAAATTAGAAAATTTTATATTTACTTCCTGATAAGTTAATAAATTTTGTTTTAGTCTCTATTGATAACAAATGAAAAATATTTCTTATGAAGTAAATACAAAATTTGTTAATTTATTAAAGGTAAAAATAAGTGTCAAGAATTAAAAATAAAATTAGATATTTATTAAGGATAAAAAATCAAAATTAAGTTTATTTTTAATCTTTAGAAATTAAAGAAAAGAAACTACATCAGAAACCACCAGACTCCACAAGTAAAAAATTTACAATGCAAAAAGAAGATTAAATTTCATTATTCAAGGGAAGATTAAATTTATAATGCAAAGAGGATATATTAGTTATCTGGTACACTCGTAATTTAAAAGTAAAACAACTACATAAAAACAATTGAAATATTCGACTTAAATACCAAGAAATAAATACTCATAATTGTTATTTTGATGTTTTAATGTGTCATATATACTCAATAAAAATAAATTGAAAATACTTTAAAATTAATTACATTAATTTCACCATTATCAATTTGAAATAATTATTAGAAAACCTATTATCAATTTGAAATAAGTATTAGAAAACCTATTTCATATTTACATATATCATGGTCAAAATGAATTTTATAAAAACTTGGAAAACAAGTACATTAAACATCATGTTCATTTAAGATTTTATAGGATAGAGCCTTAAACAAACATGTGAGATGTAACTAGGCACAGTAATGATCGAGGATCCCACATGAAGATTAGCAAAAGGCAAAAGGAGCTTCAAAAGGGTGTCAGAAAGTATCAATAATGGACAAAAAGTCTGATCATGCAATAAAATGGCAAAGGCGACCCACACGTGATGGTCGCAATTAACTATAGGGTCTAATGTTTTGCACGCTCACTTGGTGCATAATCAAAGCATAATCCAAAGTCTATTTGGTGTGCTAATCTTTGGTCTTCCGGCACCACTTTTTCCCTGTTGCTGATGCACTTGTGTCCCCTTTATCTTGCTAGTGTGGGGGACAGAATGCGACTACAAACGTCACCCTGACCCCAAATCCAATTAGTCAACTATCACTGTTTTTGTCCATAATCAACCATTGGCAGGGACGGAGCTAGACTTGGCTCTTAAGGGGGCAACAATAATTAAAAGAAATATTAAAGAAATATATATGCACTAATTTTAAATAAAATATTCATAATTTAATAATTCAAATCATTAATTATTTTATATAAAAAGGCATAAAAGAAAGCATACAAAATTGAAAAAACATATTTGTTAATTATTTTATTACTACTGTTTAAGGATTTTCAAATCATAAATCACAATCTCTTGCATTTACATTTTTGAAATCCATAATAAGGATTTAATTTTGTTTAATTCTTTTGACGTATTTTTTTTTATGAGGTCTTTTGACGGAATTAAGTAAACAAAGAAAGAGCCACATGCCAGCAAAAATGTTCACAGCAGTCAACCGGTAAGATTGTTTAAGGATTTTCAATTCATAAATCATAACCTCTTGCATTTTCATTATGGTAATCCATAATTAGGATATAATTTTGTTTAATTCTTTTGATGCAATTAAGTAAACAAAGAGCCACGGATCAGGAAAAATGTTCACAACAGTCAATCAGTAAAAAAGTTCAAAAACAAAAATAGAAACTCATTATTTAATAGACCAAAAATTATATATTATATTATAAAATTAAAGCTTAAATATGTTTTTAATCTCTGATATTTTTTTTTATATTTGTTCCCTAATAAATTTTTGTTTCGAGTTGAGTTCTTAATATTTAAATTTTTTTATCTGAGGTTCTTTCCATTAGTCGAAATTCGTTACATGCTTACGTGACCGTTAATCAGACACATAGGTATGCGACATGTGATATCACGTGTAATTTTTGTCTAAGTGAAATTATACATAGGACTTTTTATAAATAAATAAAAAAACGATGTCATTTCTCTTTTTCCCACTGCGGCGAGACAACACCACCATAACCTCCACAACGGCACCATCAAAGGAAGCACACAGTCCACTGTAATGGCAACGACAAAATAACCATGAACAAAGCACCTGTCCACCATCTCCCACTTTGAACCACCACCACCCATTTCTCTCTTGAATCAAAAGAATTGAAACACATATTCAACACAAAGATTCCATAGACCAAATAAAAAACTAAAACACATTCAACTTCCATAAATAAAAGAAATCATATTTACTAAAACATAATTTTAGATATGAAATCTAGATTTGATTTTGGACCTTGAAACCCAAACCCAATATCAAATGAGTCATTGCATATGAGACCAGAAAGCTTCGGCCTCTACATCCTCCGCCGCAAGTGAGATCTAGTCAAATAGAGTCGTTTTGTCAGCTCACCCCACCCCTCCATCAAACAAAGTCGTTTAAGCCCCTCTCCACCACCCTGTCTTCGTCATGTATTTGAAAGGGTGGGTGGTGGCGAGGGCGAAGATGATGGGGTTGAAGATGAAGTCGGTGGGTGGTAGAGAAAGAGAGACAAAGGCGCGGATTTGGACTGAGTGTTTGTCAATGTTGCAGATCTGTTAACTTTCTGTCGAGTCTCTGTCCACCTACAACGCGTGCCACGACATGAGCTCCCTAAATATTCGTGCGACCAACCAGGCAACTTGTTCGATGAGACAGTGAACGAGACTTCCATTAGAGGTGAGATTAGAGGTGTCTTTGTAGATGTTTTTGAAGAGCTAGAGCAAAAAAGACATCTCAGAGTGAAAAATGGCGTCGTCGAGCTTCGTGACATTGAGCGTTGTGTGGTCTTTGAGGGACGTTTGAGCATGGGCGAGAAAGTGGTCGAGGGAGGCTACAAACGAGGTTTCAGCATTAGGAAGGTGGAAATGGGTGGGAGAAGGAGAAGAAGGGTTGCGGAGAGGAGAGGAGAGAGAGAGAGAGAGAGAGAGAAAAGGAACAGGAGGAGAGAGAAAGCGAGGAGGAAGAGGAAGAGAGCCATTCAGGAATTGGATCGCTGGTTGTTCTTCCCTATGTGTAATCTCACGTGTAATCTCACTCGGGCAACGAATACATGTGACACCACACGTCGCATGCCTACATGTTTGGTTAACGGTCACGTAAGTAGATAACAAATTTCAACTAACAGCAGGAACCTCGGACAAAAGTTTTTAAATATTAGAAATCCATCTCAAAACAAAAATTTATTAGGGACCAAATGACAAAAATGAATATATATCATAGACATAAACATATTTAATCCTATATAAAAACAAAATGTCATATCAACTTCAATTTCAGCTTAAATTTGGAGAATTAAGGAGAACTAGGCGGAAATATATACTTCAGGTCTAGGTCTAGGTCTGCCTATGCTTTGTGCACCTTTCAAGATTTTTTTTCTCTATTTATATGATTAAATAAATTAAATAGAGTATACACGTCTTACATTCTATATGTTGCATTTTAAATAACATTACGTATCGTCCAAAAACATGAAAAAAAAAATGGCATGCTATATCACATGTTAAATAACACTACATTGCATGTGCACTGCATCTGCAAGGATTGAATTCAGACGAGCTGCGGAACGTGACATGGAAGCAATCTTCTTCAAAGATATGTAGAAAAAAAAATTGATTTCAGTGCAATAAATTCTCAAAGGAGTTCCTAATAACTTAGCCAAAAAGTTTAATTCTGCCACTACAACCTGTACTATATCACACTAGAAGCATGCATACATATAGGGAAGAAATTGTGGAGCAACGAAAAGAAATAACTAATAATTACGAGTAGATGGATTAAATTTTTTTGGGGGGCGTCCATATCACGGTGGGCTCAAATCTGAATCAAGATGAACCTTAATGCCGGGAATTTTTATTCTCACCCCCTATTTTGCTGAGTTATCACCCCAATAGGAACAGGTCAACGAATATTTTTTTGCACAATAATTTAAATATTTATGTTCTAATAAATAATGAGTTTTATAAAATATTTATTAATGTTATATGTAAAATTATAAATAGAATCCACTATTAGAAATAAATTAAAAAATGTAAAAATAAAAGTTACATGGTATATAGAGAATGACTTTCCATGTTCCCATGGGAATATCATATTTTCATCCCGCTTTATCGGGATAAAAGTATGAGAAAACATAATAAAAAAAAAACTATAACATTTTTAGGAATCAACAATATTTGAGAATAATTTTTAAAAATTTGTAACAAACATAGGAATATTACATTCCTAAGAAAAAGCTTTTAATCCGTGAAACAAACACACTCTTGATGATTTTTTTTTTATCAAAATACTTGTGATGGAAACACATTCTCATTGTGTATTAGGATAAAATCTAGTCAAGATATATAACGAAAATATATTTTCTTTATATATTGTAAAATGATTGCACCCATCCCTAATAAAACAATGGAAATGTATTTCATTGTGTATCTTCACAAGATCTTGTCCAAATACACAACAAAAATGTGTTTATGTTGTTTATATGGAGTAGATCTTGTCAAGATATACAATGTTGTCACAATATATAACAAAAATTGGTGAGATAATGAAATCATATCTTCCTGTCATCTCAACAAAACCTTGTCAAGATACACACAAAAAAACGTATTTCTATTGTGTATCTCGATAGATCTTGTCAATATACACACAAAAAATATTCCCGTTGTGTATTTGTTTGGACAAAATCTTGTCGAGATACACAACAATGAAAACACATTTTTGTCAAGGACATTTTTAGAAAAAAAAGTTATTAAAAGGTTGGAAGTGAACTTAGCAAGGGGTGAAACAATCCCCAACTCTAATTGAGTGGCATTATAATAGGCCATTCCCAGGAAAAAAAAGGCCCAACTTGCAAAATATGAACATTTGACTTTTGGTAAAATTAGTTTATAAATTGGGTCAAAACTTATAAGCTAGCTAAAAAATTATAAGCTATATATAAGCTAGGAGTTGAAAAACTTAAAGCTATTTGAAAGTTTATAAGTTAACTAATTTATTGAAAATAATTGATAAGACTAGTTAATAAGTTAGCTAATAAATGTCAAATGATATAAAACGACATTCAATATTTCAATTTATTTCTAATAAATTGTCATCTTAAAAAGTAGAACATGTTTTTGCTTTTACAAATTGAATAGATAAAATAAAATCATGCAATGAATTGAACTAGGTCATATAATTTTAAAAAAAATAACTCATCAAATAATTGTAAAGTTGACATGATTCAAAGAATTTATAATGGAACAATGTAACAATGACGAGTTAACCATCGTGCATGTTGTGTGCGTGTAAAAACGTAAAATTAGATATGAAAATTTTTCTAGACAACAAACAAAAAAGATAGGAGGTTTTTTTAATCGAATAAAAGGGTAAAATAGATTCTCAAATAAAATGTTAAAGATAAAATTGAAAAAAAAACTAATAACTTATGAGCTAGCTTATTTTTCATAAACTAATTCAATTAATTTATGAATTAGCTTATAAAAAATAAACTACTAAAGAAATCTCGTACTCAAACAAACTTATTTTAATTAAAGGAACTTATAAATTAGTTGAACAAGTTTATAAGTTACTCAACAACTAGATATAGCCGAATTTTTTTTTTCAAAAGCATCCATGAGTTGCAAAAATAATTTCACTTTAAAATAAGATAAACCAAATACGGTTTATACTTTATACACACTAAGTAGCTTAAACAACTTATTCCAAATAAAGAAAACCTGCAATACATAAAGAAACAGTAATCCTTAAATGATGCGACTTGAAGAAAACATTGGAATTTGGAATCAAATCAATTTTAGGGTGTTGCTAGGTGCACCCAGCATTTTTTAAAAATGTCAAAACTGCCCCTGCGCTTTCTTCTCATTTGTGATGGGTGTGCGTGAGGGTGGTCCGTAAATCATACAGATCAACTTGATCTGTAAGGTTGATACGGATCAAGTTGATTCGTAAAAGGCTTACGGATCAAGTTGATTCGTAAAAGGCTTACGGATCAAGTTGATTCGTAAGGCTTCTACGGATCAAGTTGATTCGTAAGGCTTCTACGGATCAAGTTGATCCGTAAGCCTTTTACGGATCAAGTTGATCCGTATGTTGATATTAAGCGCATACGAATAAAGTTGATCCGTAAAAGGCTTACGGATCAACTTAAAAGACTTACGGATCAAGGGTATTTTAGTCTTTTCCCCTTAAGTGCTGGGTGCACTAGCAATGATGTTGGGTGCACCTAGCAACACCCTCCATTTTATCTATTTCCAAAACACTAAAGTTCCCCCAAATTCTTTGTTTAACCTATAGTATGTTGGTAGTATCTTTTCAGCGCTAATAGCTTATTCATAGTCCACCGAAATTTTATTCAATAGGTTTAATTACCCATTTGATTCTTATAATTTTCAAATTTATCATTTTTAGTCGGTATAGTTAATAAATAAATTTTTTAGTCCCTAAAATTTATATTTTTATTCTAAAAAAGATTTTTGCCATTAAAATTCTTTAACTAACGGAGTTAAAAAAAATTTAATGGCAGTAACCTTTTGGGAATTAAAATGTAAACTTCAGGGACTAAAAAATTCACTTATTAAACTTCATGGACTAAAAAATCTACTTATTGACTATAGGGACTAAAAGAATAAGTTTAGAAACTTTAGGAACAAAATGTGTAATTAAAGCTATTCAATATTAGTTATTTGCAACATTTGCGTTGTCTTTCATTCATTTATGTTGGACATAAACTCAACTTTGCGACTTTCTCTTGGAGGGAACAAGAAGTCTGTGCATTTCTTCTAGGAAATTTCTTTATGCACTCAACATTTTTCTTGTACACCCAACACTTTTTCATTTTTTTTCTTCAAAATTACCCCTACTAATAAACAGATTTGTAATCTGTAAGAGACTTATGGATTCATAATTCGTAAGAGTAAGCTTACGAATTCATAATCCGTAAGAGTAAGCTTACGAATTCATAATCCGTAAGAGTAAGCTTACAAATTCGTAATCCGTAAGAGGCTTACTTGTAATCTGTATACATATTTGTTATAAAATAATTAATGTCGCTATATATAACACTAAAATTTCTAATGTATATTTAATGCACATTTAAGTTTGCATAATAAATTTTGTGACAATTAATTTTGATCGAATAATTAATTTGTTTACATATATAAATTTTTATGAAACCTATTTTTATGCAAACAAATTAATTATTAAATCAAAATTAATTATCACAAAATTTATTATGTAAATTTACATGTACATTAAATATACATTAGAAATTTTAGTGTTATATATAGCGACATTAATTATTTTATAACATAATTGACTTATTAGCTCAGTTGGTTAGAGCGTCGTGCTAATAATGCAAAAGTGAGAGGTTCAAATCTGTAAACTAATTACGAATTCGTAAGTTTACGGATTACAAATATGTAAGCTTACTCTTACGGATTATGAACCCGTAAGCTTACTCTTACATATTACAAATATGTTTATTAGCAGCGGTTCGCTACTACTATTCTCCTTTGTTTTTGCGTCTTCTTCTCGCGCCATCAAGAGGCCGTCGTTTGTCCCTTTGTTTGCGTCGTGCCAAATTTGTTTATTGGCAGGGGTTCGCTGCTACTATTCTCCTTCTTCATTTTTGCGTCTTCTTCTCGCGCCATCAAGAGGTCGTTGTTTGTCCCTCTGTTTGCGTCGTGTCGCCAATGAGTGCCACTATCCCCGTCGTCCACATCGCCATCGCCTCCGTCATAAGTCCCTCCGTTTGCACCCTTTTTCTTCGTTTGGCATTTATACGGATTTGAAATCCATATAATAATATAAGAAATTTAATTATATTTGATATTTAAAATAGTTATTTATAAATTTGTTAAATATCATTAATTCCAAATTTTTATAAGTATATATTGTATAAATTAGATTAACAAGAAAATCTAAATTTGTAAATGACAATTTTTTTATTGATATAGTCATAAATATTATTACACTAATAGTATCAAATATTTATATAAATAGTGTTTGGAAGTATAAATTAAAATTTCATCATTTTTTATAAATATTTAAAAGTATTCAAATACTAATTTGTAAAAAAATGAAATAGTCATTTATTAGAAATAAAAAACAAAATTGTACTTAGATTTTGATAATATATTTAAGTTTATTACAATTAGTGATGTGAAGTCTATAAATTTTTAAAAAGTTCCTATATTGATTGCTGAATATATAAAAGTATTAAAAAATTAATTAAAAAATAATTAAATATTTATTTATAAATTATTAAAAAGTATTTTATTCAATATTTTAAATTAAATTTATTTATTAGTCAATTTGTTAGTTAGTTTATGCAAGTCAATTATTATTTGAACGATAACATTAATTGTTACTACTGTTTAAATATGCAAATTATGATTATAACTAGATAATTGAGTCGGGCTTTAGGCAAAGTTATTGGAAGAGTCTTAGGGACACAAGTTAAATATGTTCGATTGAGATGAAGGTGACATACACCCGACACATGAAGATTCTTAGGATTCATTAAGTTGTATAGGAAATATGTATGCTATATGACTGAATAATTTTTAATATTTCCTATTATTTGACAAACAAGTATGTTATAACTAATGTTTTAATTTGCATTTATGTAGTATCTTCACCTAACTACAATATGTTAAACCATAATTCGCTAAATAGCATGCATAAACCCTAATAGCCTAAAACCTAAACCATAAACTTAACCCCTAAACCCTAACATAAGTAAAGCCTACACTCAAAAACCTAAACCAACTAACCATTAAACCCTAAAATAAGTAAAGCATACACCCTAAACCCTAATCCTTAACTAACTAAACACTGAACCCTAGACCAAACCCCATAAACCCAAAACACAAAACACTAAGTCGTAAACCCTACACCATAAAAAACTAACCCCTAAACCTAGACCACCCACCATAAACTTACTAACCCCTTAAATCCTACAATAAGTCAACCCTAAACCCCGCAAACCATAAAACCCATAATTATTTCTTCCTTTTATGTTTTTCCTTTTTTCTAATATGAATATTTGCACAGTTGATGAATACATAAAAGAAATAATTATATGAATGTCCATTGAAACACACCTTAATTACCACAAATGATCACAACCCCATAATTATTTCTCAAGTATGTAAGTTACAAACATGGACTTAACAATAATTAAATGTTTAATCTTCTCCTAAATCAACAAAGTGTGTTGTCAACCTCATCAAATTGGTAAACTGCTGCATGATAATGTCAATGTGTTGACCATAACAAAGTTATTGGCGGTAAGGGATAAATGTCTCTTAGAAATACCTGTTACATAGACACATACACATTCAAATGATCATAACACATTTTATTACAAAAATTACACAAACATGACGATCATGAGTTTACTTGAACAAAATGATTGTCATATACATGATTGATACATATAACGCGATGTACAGAGAGAAAGAGAAACAAGAATGACATTATACCTTGATGCAATCATATAACCCATGTCAGTTATATTCATCCACTTATCCATGTTAATCTGCACATAACAATTTTAATTACATTTGATTTAAAGCTAAATTAACCCATCAAAATGTAACAAAAAACTTACATACCACGGATAATCCATCAACAAGTAGCGACCACTTTAACTCAAATCTATTTATGCCACCAAGTAGGTTGATATACTCATCAAACCATTTTGCAAGTTCTTTAAGCAAATTGTTACGAATCAAAGACCATGAATCTTCACCCATACCTAATAAGGCAGCAATTGCACGATATCCACAATTATCTTCAGGTTTTACATCGACAATGTTTTCAATGAAATCATGCATGCATGGATGAAATTGATCCAACATGGGCATGTTCCTTCTTGGTTTTGGTTGTTCGGATGATGATGCAACCCATTTGACTAAAGAATTGTTATTTTGCACATAATGTAATGCATCCACATACTCCCAGTAAGACAAATGACGCTTCATTGATCTTTGATGTCTGGTCATCGATTTCTTTTGAGCACCTTTTGTTTTCACCTTTTCTATAAGAGCACACATAGAATTTAGATTAGGGTAGGAAATTTTCTGAAGTTTACTCTTTAGAGTAACTTTGCCACATACATCAAGCTTTTCAAAATTCTTGGATATGGTTTTCATCTCTTCGATTATGCTGACTTCGGACTCTGATAAACCTTTGTCTAAAAAACTTAGCCTCCGCCAAAACATATGGATTGTGTCCAATGGTATGGTACCAACAACATATCTAGCTAGCTCACATGCACATGGAAGACCGTGAGTAGTTCTCATTATACATCCACAACGAGAAGGGTTTTTGCCAGCATAATGTACACACTTAAACTTAGCAACGTTCTGGTTTAAAGCATACCATGATACCATCCCCATAGTGTATGAGACAAATGTATGCATTTCGATTAGGGTCATATTTTATGGTTACAATTCTACCATATATGTTTTTTGTCATTTCGTCGAAAATCAATTTTATGGTATACAAGTAATTTCTTGTATAAGGTAACTTTAAAAACATGTTCAACCGCATGTGTACTTGTCTCAAAAGATGCCTTAATTTCAATGTGTTGCAGCGTGATCATGTTGTTCATGGCTTCTCAAACACTACATAGGTTTCCAAGGCTATTTTGCAGTAGTCTTTTTAAGGCCTAATGAGCAAACTCAACCTTGCATTTCAAATATACAAACAAGTAAACAAAAACAATTATTTTTATCCATTTGACTCTAAACCCTAACACCAAAATATATTTACAATTTTTTATACCTGTTAGTTGTTGTGTTTCCTAAATGCATCACCTTATTCATCTAGGGTTTAACAAATCTTTCTTTATGGGTAATCAACCATGTTTGCTTCACGTAGTCAATAAACATTGATCATTGTGAGCAAGCAATTTCAAACTTCATAAGACAGTCATTGAACTCTTGCTCAAAAGGACAACCGACTAGAATTCCCCAAGCTTTCATGACATAATCCCATGTATTTTTTTTAGCAACAAGGGTTTTACATTTTCCCTTCACATTCTTATCAATATGAAACCGACACAACAAATTGACAGACTCCAGGGAGTGCATCACGTCTCAAAAAAATACCTCGAAACCATTCTAGAGCCCAAACAACATTGTTTACACATTTTTCCTTCAAATAGGCAAAAACAACTGAAAATGTCATCCCTGTTGGTGTGACACCAACAATGTGAAATAATGGCAGCCTATACCTGTTTGTTTTGTAGGTACAATTTATAAGAAATACCAAATTAAAGGCATTGGATAATTTCACTGCATCAGGATGACTCCAAAATATATCACGTACAACATCTTCATCCTTCAATCTATGCCAATGAATATATTGATCATGTTCAAGAAACTTCATTAGTTGTTGCATTTCAGTATTATTGCCTCTTATAGAAGAATGATATGCATATCTTGCACTGTATACTTGTTTCATTGTTATATAACTGTTGGCATTGTGCTCCTTTAGTGTTAGAAGAATATTTCTTTGACTTTGTCATATTAGCAATAATAATCTTCTCATCCTTAGTCAGTCGATCAACATATGGATGTCCAACTAATGACTTAGTCAATGCATGATTATGATTCCTACATATTAACTTCACCATCCATCCTTCACTTTCCACATTGATTTCGCTCGTAGCTTAAAGTGACACACACAATTTTTACTACCATTAACTGTTCGTACTCAATCTTTCTTCCTGACCCTATATTTTACACTCCTTTCACAACCAATTAAAACAAATGAGGTCCTTCCTTTAATTCGAGTATCTGTGTATGACCTCATAATCACCGCCACAAAACCAATATCATACGCAACAGATAGAGTCCAATGCAAAACATCATCATGGGTAGCAAACTCCTACAATAGAGATAATACATGTTTAGTCTTCAAGGGACATTTATTTACTTACTTTAACAAAAAAAAATCATATTAATACCTGAGAAGTATTAAAGGTATCAGAACAATCAACATGTTGATGCACACCAAGTTCCTTTCCATTTTAACAAAACATTAAAAAAAAATCAGTGACAAACAAACGACCCCTAATGACACCAGACATATACTATCACACAATTTTTTAATTTTTTTTACTACATTTAATAATATAATACATTAAAATTGATAACCATATATATTAAAATTTAGACTTGCATAAACTAATATATGACACAATATAATTATTTTTTTTACTTTAACAAAGTAGTTAACTTAATAATATTTACACAAATATTATAAATGTTTAAATACTCATCGAGTACTAGCTACTAAAAAAAATAACTCCTTTAGGGACTTATCTTTTAGTCCTTGCTACAAAAAAATATACATAAATAATTACCTACAAATTAGTTATAAATATCAACTCTTTTTTATTATAAATTATATTGTGATAAATTACTTATGAATGTGTTGCTAATATTTTTGTAATTCATAAAATTATAAGGACTAAAAAAAATAATTTTAAAATAAAACGACTAAAATAAAATAAAAGTCTAAATTATTTTAAAATAAATATCACTTTCAAACTATAAAAACTAAAAGGTACATGTTATGAAACTATACATATTTAAACATATTTTAAATAATAAAACAAATTATATTAAAAAAATAAAAAATTAAAAAAAAAACTAAAAAGGTTCTTACGGATCGACAATTTGTAGAACCATACTGATTGTCATTCTGTAAGGTTCATATAGATTACCAATCCGTAAAAAACATACAGATTGTCAATCCATAACAATTATACGAATTGCTAATTCGTAAGTTATATAAAAGTTATGGATTGATCCATAAGTTTTATACAGATTACAAATTCATATAAAACTAGATCGAAGTTGCAGAAGAAAATCAACGTACCTTACCTCTATCGCCGTTAACAGCCACACCAACCACCACTTACCAATGAACCACCGTAATCAATGCGCCTCGACCAAAATGGACACAACAACGAAGGACCACCTTTGACGAGAATGAATGAATGCAAAGAAGAAAGCAACATAATGTGCGTGAAGAAGGCAACATGAAGAAGAAGTTAGTAGGGGGTATTTTTTGGAATTTCAAAAAATTGTTGGGTGCACAAGAAAAATGCTGGATGCACCAAGCAATTCCCTCTAAACTATCTAAAATTGAACATTTAATGGGCCGTAAAACACTGGTGTTCCCCCTAATTTTCTTTTTTATTCCTCACAATACTATTTCACTATAGAGATGATAGGACACCCGTGAAAAAACAAATGTTTCCCTTGTTTTTATAAAGGAATAGTATATAAGGAATTTTCCTTGAGAAAAATTGCAAGAATGATTCATTCAATTGATACCACCAAATCCTCAAAGAAAGGGCAAGACGAACCAAGATCAAAAGATGATGGGGACTTGAATCCTACACTTCTCTATGTGTATCCTACACCTCTTATTTTTTAAAAATTCCTAACCTATTTCTTCTATCTTCTTCCCCTTCTTCCTCTCCTTTTTCTCGCAACAGCAGATGCAACCCCTTTTGTTCGTTCTTCTCTTCTTCTAAAACATACCCTGCTTTCCAGTTCTTCTCTTCTTCTCCAACTCAAGTCTTCTTCCCGCAATCATTAATGGTTCCAACACATAAGTCCCTCTCCTCCAATTCTCCATGTTGCAAGTACGTTTCAATGATTTACATTCATGTTGTGGACCTATTTCTGGAGTAGGCTTTCCAGAACTTATATTTTTGCTTCCAGAATGACCATTTCAAAAAAACCTTTTCCAAAACACCCATTTCGGAAGCAAAAATAGACTTTTTGAAATGCCTGTTTCGAAATGACTATTTTTGCTTTCAAAAAGGGATTTTCTGAAACACCTTTTCCATAAGCAAAAATAGCCATTTCAAAAAGCCTATTCAAGAACAATTATTTTTGCTTCTAGAATGGGTGTTTCGGAAAAAGTTTTCAGGAATAGCCATTTTGGAAACAAAAATATAAGTTCCAAAGTGCACTTAATGATTTTGGAATGGGCTTCCGTATGCCCAATAATACTTTTTGCAACCCCTTTTCGGAATCTCATTCCTAATTTTTTTTTTGCTTATGGAAAGCTTGCTCTGGAAGGTTTTTTGGTTATGGAATGTCCGAGTTAATTTTGGTTATAGAATGACCATTCCGAAAGCTTTGCTAATTCATTAAGGCTAATAGGGTAATTTTAAGTAAAGGAAAGGGGGGGGGGGGGGGGGGGGGGTGTAGGATACAGTAGGAAGGTACTGGATTCAAGTCTCAAGTTGATGACGAATTGACCATGGTTTTTTTGTTAACAATGATGCCGAACTGACATATTTTTAAATTCAATATTGGCTGAAAACAAGAAATTTTGCATCTATACTTTCATGACTCGATATCCCACTCCTTTTCCAAGTTCTATTATAAAACTGAATATTTTCCTTAGAGGTAACAACATATATGTTTCTTATCCTGTCTTTTAATTAAAATTTAGAATGCTCCATGTTAATGAGCTCCTCCTGGTTTGACTCTAGAGAATAAAATACAGACTGGTTGCGTTTTCAGCCACCTGTGCCACGAACAGTAAGATGTAAAGTACAAACAATTCAGCACCTTCTTTGGCATACATACATTCAGCAAACAGCTAACAATGCAAATTATGTCATATTCCTATAAAGATATTTAAATAAAAAACATGTACAACTGATCCATACTTTATAGCCAAACAAATAAGCATTAAATTAGCTTAACCAGAAGAGATGCAAGACCTAGCTAGAAATTAATAAAGCACAAAGACTGCACTAAAACCATACGGGCAGTTGAGTTGGAAGTTTTGATTAACGAAGATGCGCTTACAATGACGATGAAGATTCCATACATTCTTTCCAGTTATAGGAAGCTCGGTTAACAACTAAATAGTCTCCTCTGATATCCTTTACAACGCGAAGGTCGTCATCGAGGTACACAGTATCAAACCTGCAGAAACAGGATGCAAGCACAACCATCACAAAAATTAAACTTTATAATAACTGGGTACATACCTTTTACCCGTAAAATCATAACAGAATCACATAAACATATAAAATAAGAGACAATGGACTGTAACAGAACTGTGCCTTTTTCTTTTAGGAATTAGTGTCAAGGAAATAGCACTCACTCAGCCTTAGCCTTGTAAATTGTATCATGATGACGTTACTCCAGCAACTGTCAACCTTCAAAGGAATTCTAGTCCTCCATTCTCAGATCCCTTTTCTTGTGGTACCTTTTCTGCCAGACTTTAGCAGTGTTCTATGGTTCTCTTTTGGTCTAATATCTTGCTATTACAACCATGTCTAGTGGAGACCATAATTTGTTTCTCTTTTAAAGGTTTATTTCTTACAAGCTTAAAGCTTAGTAACCTCTAACTTGAGGGGAAGCATTAAAATAAGGACATGTTTCATGTAACATATGCTAGATGCATTAAACGTTTCATAGGAATTGATGTCTAGGAAATAGCATCCATTTATCATTAGCGTTGTAAATTGCATCATGGTGTGTGTTTGTGTGAAGTTGAGTGTCTTTCCACCTGAAGCTATTCCATCATATCTCATTTTAACAGTTTTCACCTGGACAAGACTTGGTAGATGTAGTTCCTTAAGGGTAGGTTTGGTTTCTAAGAAGGGGAGAGGAATTGTATAGAAATTTTCACTATTAGTGTGAGTTCCACACCTCTTTCACTATTAGTATGGTTTAGTATGAATCTAAATATAAAATAAAATAAAGTCACGTATTATACTCCTAATTGTTGTCTTATCCATATGAATGGCATTTATAAACATAATACATGAATCAAGCAATAAATATAGAGTAATAGTAAAAGTAAAATTGATATTTCATTTTAATTCATTTTCAACTCAAATTCAATATAAAAAGCATTTGTTATTGTCAACCCTAAAATACAAATACTTCGGTTTCATCAATGAAAGTTATTCCTAGCAATCCCTCTAACCACACAAGCTTATAATAATTTTTGTCCACATTTTCAACTCTTCAATTTAGTTTCATCTCTACCAAGCAAATCCTTAGATTTGAAAATTATAAAAAAACAAAATGATTAACTATGAGCTTTGAAATTGTTGGTTATCATGTAATAATTGTAGTTCATAGAGACATTATCTTTGATTTAGAGGAAACAAAATATCTTTTATTTATGTACAATTAATGTAATTATCCTATATAAACATGCATCCGCTGGGTACACTAATACACGATTTTCACTCAACTTTCCTCTATTTTTTCTCTTATTTTAAGATGGTATCAGAGCTTATCCTAGATCCATCAAAAGGGCCACCCACCATATTATTCATGCACTAAGTCCAAAAGTATTGGACGTGAGGGGGTATATTGGGAAAAACCCTAGTCCCACATCGGATAGAGATAGTGTCAAGATATAGTATATATATGGGGGACAACCCTCACCCTATGAGCCTTGGAATTAAGTTAGACACAAACACACATTCTAAGAATTATCATATAAGAATACATATAAAAAACATTCCTAAATCATTGAGCAAAATTTTTCAGCTACATAGTAAACTTGAAGTACTTACCAACCCCGTCCAAATGGTGGCAATGGTATTTCCCAGTTCTTCCCACGTAATACTGCACTTGTAAATCTAAACAACCAATGTCAGTCATCATAGGTAATATGAATATTTCTTGCGTAAACATTACAAATTTAATTTCAATTCACTGACAAGTAACATCAAGTTTATGCTTTCAGTTAAGTATCTGCAAAGTGTAATGCCATCCATCTAAAAACTATCTACAATTTTGACAAGAGAATACAGGGGACTTTGAATAATAAAATATTATATTGATACGATGAGTAATATTGTGCTATAGTATACTAAATCATTGATCATATTAGTTATTTACTGCAGTTTTGGGAGAGTATTATTTGGAGGAAATATTGCCTGTTTTTATTCAAAAGCTCTCAGAAATGTGATTATTTCTCCAAACAAAATTAAACGAAACATGCATTCATGTTTCGTACTAATGAATCACTAATACAAAAACCCAAACCCACTAATACAATAAGACAACTTCCCTAATTAAATTTGAAAATAAACAATGAAATGAAATTGTTAGGAACCAAAAATTGAAATGACAAAGAAAAGAAAGAATTTTATTGAAAAGGATGAGAAGAATAGAAAATAGGAGAGAAAACTCTCCTCCAAGGGTTTTTCCTTCATAAAGGATTTCTCCTTCCACAAAGAACTAATGCTCTATCTACAAATGAGAAGATCTCCCTCTCTCCTATTCTTCTTCCCCTATTTATATCTAATAAACCCCTCTAAGGAAGCATAGAAGGGGGAACTGATTTAAAGGGTAGCAGTTTAGAATGTGACAGCGACCCATTGTAGTTCTTGAAATCAGAAAACATAAGTAAAGAAGGTTCAATAATCAATAGGGGAAGAAGGTATTGTTAGGATATAAGGAGAAGGAAAGATTAGTTAAGATAGTTAGTCTGTTAATGAGTTAGTTAGTTAGTTAGAGGGGTTTATTAGATATAAATAGGGGAAGAAGGATAGGAGAGAGGGAGACCTGTTCATTTGTAGATTGAGCATTGGCTCTTTGTGAAGGGAAAACCCTTGGAGGAGAGTTATCTCTCCTATTTTCTGTTGTTCTCATCCTATTCAATAAAACTCTTATTTTTATTTGCCATTTCAATTCTTGGTTCCTAACACAATCTAATATTAGTATAAATAAAGGTTAGTGCTTTGTGTTCTTTAGCATAAACCAAGTCACCAATCTAAAAACTCCTATCAGATCTGCCTCTATCTGCAAGTTGCTTCATTTTGTCCTGGGCTCTTTTCATGTGGAATTTGAGTAACTTTAACATTTCCTCGCGTTTCTGCAAACTTCTATCAACCAAAGCAATTTGAGATTCCCCCGAAAGATAAGGTAAATGAACAAGAGGAGCTTGGCCATACACAATCTCATAAGGGCTTGCTTTAATAGTGCTGTGGTAAGTGGAATTGTACCACCATTCAGCAAGAGGCAAACACTTGGACCACTGTGCTGGAGAGTCACTACACATGCACCTGAGATATGTTTCAAGGCATCTATTCACCATTTCTGATTGACCATCAGTTAGTGGGTGATAAGCTGTAGAAAGCTGTACCTGAATCCCTTGCAAGGACATAAATTCCTTCCAAAAGTGGCTAACAAAAACAGGATCCCTATCACTGGTAATGGTGTCAGGAAACCCATGCAATTTAAAGACATTATCAAGGAAGCATTGGGCCACATCCGCAGCAGTATAAGGATGTGATAAGGCCATGAAATGAACTGCCTTACTAAGCCTATCTACTACTATAAAAATGACTTGTTTACCAAAAGAAAAAGGAAGACCTTCAATGAAGTCCATGGTGATGTGCTGCCATACATGCTCAAGAATAGGTAAGGGCTGAAGCAGGCCTAGAGATGCAGCTGTGTCATATTTACTCCTTTGGCAAGTGGCACATTGAAACACAAAAAACTTGACAGCCTTGGACATGCCTCTCCAATAAACCACATTTTTCATCTTTTGCAAGGTAGCATCTCTACCCGAATGACCACCACAAGCTGAAGCATGAATCCAAGAGAGAATGTCCTGTCTTAGTTGGGAGTCTGAGCCAATGCCTAATCTGCCTTTCCTCCTCAGCTCATTCCGGACCCAAGTATAATGTTTGTGAGAAGAGGGATTGCTTTTTAAGTCACTAACAAGCTGTTGTAAGATAGGATCTTTCTGCCAGAACTATTGGATCCTTGAGAGCATGCTAGAATCAGGCTGATGAACCTGTAAGGCCATGATCTCAGGGGAATCAAGTCTAGATAAAGCATCTGCCGCCACATTTTCTCGACCCTCTTTATACTCTATGTTGAAATCAAATTTCATCAACTTTACCAACCACTTTTGCTGGAATGCTGTGGACAATCTCTGCTCTAGGATGTACTTCAAACTTCTATGATCAGTTCTAATGATGAACTTCTTGGGGAGTAAGTAGTGCCTCCATTTTTGGACTGCAAACACAACTGTCAATAATTCCTTCTCATATGTTGACAAGGACTGTTGCTGTGTGTTCAAACTTCTACTGGTGAAGGCAATTGGGTGGTGATTCTGCATTAACACAGCACCTAAGCCTAGGCTAGAAGCATCCACCTCCACCACAAATTCCTTAGAAAAATCTGGTAGGGCCAAAACTGGTGATGCTACTAGCCTTTGCTTCAATTCCTGAAATGCTTCTTTTGCTGTAGAAGACCAACTAAAATTATCCTTTTTCAACATATCAGTCAAGGGTTTTGCAATAGCACCATATTGACTTACAAATCTTCTGTAATAACCTGCAAGACCCAAGAAACTCCTTAACTGCTTCAAGTTTTGTGGTAGGGCCCAATCTTGTACTGCTGCAATTTTTGAAGGATCCGTGGAAACTCCTTCTTTAGTTATAAAATGGCCCAAATATTCTACCTTGTCAATAGCAAAGTAGCATTTGGATTTCTTAGCATACAAGCAGTGAGTTCTTATAGTAAGAAGAACCTGATATAGATGAGAAAGGTGGTCCTCCGTACTTCTGCTGTAGGTGAGTATATCATCAAAGAAAACAAGTAAGAACCTTCTCAAGTAATACTGAAAAACTGAATTCATCAGCCCTTGAAATGTGGCAGGAGCATTGGTAAGCCCAAAGGGCATCACCAAGTATTCTAAGTGGCCCGCATGAGTTCTGAAAGCAGTTTTGTGAATATCAGCTGCATCCATTCGAACTTGATTGTAATCAGCTCTTAAGTCAATTTTGGAAAAAATGGTTGACCCATGCAACTCATCCAAAAGGTCTTCTATTAATGGTATAGGGAATTTGTTCTTGAGAGTTGCCTTATTGAGATTCCTATAATCCACACAAAGCCTCCAGGCCCATCTTTCTTTCCCACCAACACCACTGGACTTGCATAAGGACTGTCACTCTTCTGTATAATTCCTGACTTTAAATAGTCCTGAATCAATCCATTAATAATGTCTTTTTGTTGTTTAGCATACCTACAGGGCCTCTTGTTGACAGGGTTAGCTCCTTGCATTAATGGAATCTTGTGATCATGGCCAACTCGACAAGGGGGAAGACTAGATGGTTCCTGAAAAACATTTGTGAATTCGAGTAACAAACTATTAATATCAGGTGGCAGTACCTATTGACTAGCATGCGAAGTCAAAGAGTGGAGCAGGGAGCCTTCAACTGCAGATTCCAAACTAATTAGAGAGAGGTGGACACCATAAGAGATAGTTTTATGAAGATGTTGTTTTCGGGCAGTGGCCAGATTGGTAGGAGTAGCTCCTCTCAGGACATGTCTTTTTCCATGGACAAAAAATTCCATTGTCAATTTGTTGAAATTCCATGTGATGTCCCCTAATGTTACCAGCCATTCAATTCCCAATACTAAATCACAACAACCAAGAGGTAACAACATCATATTAGAAGTAAAGTTGGTATTTTGAATTGACCAAGAAAATTTTGGAACCTTTGAAGAAATCTGGACTTTATTTCCATCTGCTACAGTGACAGAAACAATGTCCATGGCTTCTGTTTGACAGCCCATCTTCTGAGCTATGTGTAAGTCCAAAAAGTTATGAGTGCTTCCACTATCTATTAAAATATGGAAAGGTTTCTTTCCACAATAACCAGTGACTCTCATGGTTCGAAAATTAGCTACTCCAGTTAATGCATTCCCAGAAATTAAAGGTTCTAAATCAGGTTCAGTAACCACATTAGCATCAAGTTGTTGAGGTCCAGGGCCCTCTTTTTTCATCTTCAATTTCCAACACATGGATCTGCAATCTCTTATGTGTAAGGCCATGTTCAGGTGTAAATGGTTCATCACAAAAGTAGCATAGGCCCTTCGATCTTCTTTCAACCATGTATGCGGGAGTTAGGTGCTTAGGTGTTTGTGGTTTGGTAGAGGGATTGATGGTTAAAGGATTGGTTGATCTAGGAGGGTTTGGAAGTAGGGGTGGTTTAGGAACAAAGGAAGATTTCTGGTTCTTGACAAATGGTTTGGCTTGTGTATTGGAGAAGGAAGATTCATACATCTTTGCAAGGGAATAAGCCTTTCGAACAGAATTTGGTTGAAACATTCAAACAATCATTTGAGCCTCTTGTTTTAATCCTCCTAAAAAGGAGCTAAGTTGATGCTCATCAGAAAGATCCACTCTTGATACAATTGAGTCAAACTCCTCATGATACTCTGATGGATCCTGTCTGCCTGAGCTTCATTAAATCCGCCATGGGATCTTCACAAACATCTCCAAAACGATCAAGTAACAAGATCTGATATTCATTCCAAGAAGGCAAATTCTCCAATCCTACAGATTTTATGTAAGCACTATGCCACTGCAGTGCTTTTCCTTTGAAATGAACTACTGCTAAACGTACCTTGAATTCATCAGGAGTATTATCAACCTAAAAAAAAGTTTCACACTGGATCAGCCATTGTTTTATTCCTTCACCATTGAATCTTGGAAAGTCCAACCTAGCCAATCGAGTGCCACAAGAATAGGGACTGGATCTCTCACCTCTAGGTGGATTGCTTGCGGCTGGAGAATCTTGTTGCCTCTGTTGAAACATTCCGTGTATTGTTTGTTGCATGGAAGCAGCGAGCTCGACAAATCTTGATTACATTCTGCTGTTGAGACGTTCTTCCATTTCACGAAGGGAAGCTTGATTGTGTGTGTTCTCTGCCATTGCTTGATCACCAAGGAAGGAACAGGCTCTGATACCAATTGATGTAGAAGAACTAGGAACTCAGCTATGGGATTCGAAGTTCTTGGACAGACAAGGGAACTCAACGAAATGAATGAATTCCGATGAGCATGGTGGTTATGCTTTTCATTATTAGAAGAAATTACAAGGAGGAGGTTGATTACAGATTCTATTCAAAATGTTTCCTTACTTGCCAATTACTACTTATAGCTCTCAACCACTAACTGCCTAACTACCACTAACTGCCTAACTGCTTTTCCAACTAACAGCAGTTAACAGAATTGAGTCTAACTAACTAACTACCTTCCTAAGCCTATATCACCACCTTGTCCTCAAGGTAGAAAGCAGGAAATTGTTGTATAGTGGAAAAATCTCCCAAGAGTTCTCATGATCTAGGAGATCACCCAATTAATTAAAACGTCAACAAACTCATTTGGAAGTCTTTTGGATGCTAAAACTGTCTCTAGTTGACCCTGTAATTCCAGCTCCTCAATACAGAAAACAGGAAACTGTTGGCATAGAACATCAGCTTGAACAACCTTTTTTAACTAAGATATATATGAAATATAGGGTAAATGCATGAGTGAGCTAGTGAAGCCACTTCATAAGCCACTGTCCAATCCCACATACAACCTTAAAAGGACCATAAAAATGCCTACTAAGCTTTTGATTGATCCTATTAGCTAGTGACGGCAAATTATATGGTCTTAGATTAAGGTAAACAAAGTCACCCAGTTGAAATTCTATGTTCCTTCAACATTTATCAGCCTGCATCTTCATCCTCTCTTGAACCTTGCATAAAGCTTGTTTTAGTTCCTTTAAGACTGAATCTCAATGGATCAACATTCCGTCTACCTCCTCTAATGCTGACTCACATTTATTAAAATTCACAAAGCATGGAGGACCACACCTGTACAAAACCTTGAAGGGTGCCATCTTGATAGATTGCTGATGGGAAGAAGTCACCACTACTATGTTTTGTCAGTGGGAAAGAAAGCCACAATCCAGAGTTAACCACCATAGAATGGAAATAAACAACTTGATCCAACTAAAAATAACTAGGTAGGCCTAGCACACCAAGTTTGATCATTAAACACTGCAGAACAAGGTTTGAGGGAACTAAACAGTAATATTGGGATGGTGATCCATGTCAACATAGGCTGGTTCCCAACAGAGATGGAGTGGTGAGGCAAGACAAAGCAGAAGTGGTGGAAAAGAAGGCACCACAGACTCTCATGCACGCTAACAAAACATGACATACAGATTTAAGACTGCAGCCACAAAAGGGGAGGGGTCATGAAGGCAAGCCAGTTGGACAAGGTGATACCAATCTAGAAAGAGGAGATGAAGATTCATGCTGACAAGTTGGTAGCCAGAGGCATCATTGGACACGCCCTTACACACACAAAAGAGCATGGCTGGTCAGATTCCAACAAGAGGCATGTGGTGGCACATCAGAGATCTAGTGGCCGCACCATTTCACAAACAAGCAAATCTGGACATGCTAGAGTTGATAGCAATGGCGATGAGGTGATAGCTTGTGCAGACAATGGTAAATCAGACTTCCCTAGTTGAAAAATAAAGTCAGAGCGGAGAGAGGATATGACATTAGTTGAAAACCTCTTTGGTTTAGAAATTTGGAGGGGAGGGGAGGGGAGGGAAGGAAAGGGGAAATTAGAGGGGCTAAAATCCCTCCCCACAAATTAGAGGGGCCTTCATTAATTGGGCCTGAGGTTGACTTATGCTGCTGTTTGGGCTGGTCCATATTGGACTCGTTCATATCAAATAAGCACAGGAGATATAAGGCTGACTCAGTTGTTGGGGAAGGATGAAGGGATAAGGGAGCAAGGAGAGGTCGCCGGTTCGAATTCCCAACTGACATTTCTAACAAAATCTATCAAATTAACATTTGCCAATAAATAAAAAACCTAACAATAAGCACGCCCTAAACTCCTTCGTTCCTCAAAACCTTTTTCATAGTTGTCATAGCAGTCAATCTCTCCGAACAATGTCAAGCAATGCAAGAATGTATAACACCAAAATCAAACTCAATTAATAACAATCACACAAAAAGAACAAAATTTATTATTGTTACTCCCATTATTATTAATTTCAATTATTCACCTGAAATTCACTCTCTGCGGTGACGCAACCTCAATACTTGATCGAACAAAGAAAACGCCATCAGGTGGAAACGAGATGACGTTGTTCAGTGTTCTTTCCCGAACATCGATGACCTGCAACACGTCGCCGGCTCGGGTTCCAAACAAGGGAGCCTTCTCGATGATGAAGAGCTGCTCCTTCTCTGTCGTCCACAGCAGCCGCCACGTCGCCGACAGCGCATCGCCGGTGGTCACCGAGCCGGCGCCCGCGGAAGCCACCGCATCGATGGCTTGGACGATTGCGGCGCGCTTCGCGGGGTCGCTCTGGGTCCTGATGCCACGGTCCTGGTCGGCGATGAGGGCGAGGAGGTGCTCCTTGGCGGATCCGGATTGGGCGATGACGGAGGAGCAGGTGAAGCGCCGGTGAGAGTAGCGCGGGCCGGGGAGTTTGGTGGTGAAGGGGTAGGGAAGAAGGAGTTTGGCACTGGCCATGAGCATGGGTGGTGGGGATGAAAGAATTCCATTGGGTCTGTGTGGAGGGAGTGAACTTGAAAGGATTTGGCGGGTGAGAACTGAGTTCTCACACGAGAAGATATTGTGGGAGCCAGGTGGAAATTAACTCTTGTGGAGAGTTTCCAATTTAGCCTTTTGTTTATGAGAGTTTTGAATAAATTGTACATTTATTTACATTCCCCTATGGGTGAGTTTGGTTGGTGTGACTGAGAAAAGGAGGAGGAAATAGAGGAGAAATGTGAGTTTTTGGGAGATTTTTTATTATAGTTTTTGGGTCGTTTTGGTTGAGTAGAATCGGATGAATTTTTTTAAAAAAATTTATATGGATTCAACTAATAAAGTTTTAATTGTTGAAATGCTTAGATTTGAGAGAAAAAAAAATACTATTAAGTATAAAGTGGATTGGTTGAATTGTAACAAGCAAATTGACTAGGCTATCCTTATAAAAAAAATTGGCTAGGCTATTTCTTCCACAAACACATTTGCTTATGATTTTTTTCTTTTGAAACTTCTTTATTGAAAATCAAAAAGTTATTTAGAAGCAAGAATTTTCTCTCTTAAGTACTTAGATAAAATGATAGCTTAAAAATAAATTTCCAAGTAAAACTAGATACTACTACTACTTTCGAAACTACTCTTCAAATCACCAATTATGTTATCTCACATATTTTGATTTTCACTTTTCTTTTACAAGGTGGATGTTGCTTCTGAACATTAAAACTACTTTGTAAAAATCTTTTGATGAAATATAAGAGTAAAGCTTTTGTGAAACAAAGGTTTTTCAAAGTTAAGAATAAATATGTAACTGCTAAAACTAAATGAGAACAGTAAATAAAGATACAACACACACCCTAACCTTGGCTACATCCAATACCTACACTTGCAGGATTTTTCCATTAAGATCAAGCACACAATTTTGGAATTCTTTCTTTTGAATCATCTACAAGCTTCTACACCCTATATTTTAAACCTCTACAAATTCCACTCAATATTCTTTGCTTGCCTCTGGAAGCAACATCCAAACCAGCATTCTAAACCTTCAAAACTTCTACTTAGTATTCTCTAAGCTTCTATAGGTTCTTCCAAGTATTGTTTCGAAAAGCCTTCAGGCTTCATCCAACTATTCTTTCAAAAAGCCTCTCCAAACTTCACTCACCCAACACTTGTGTTCACTTTGAACTTTAGAAGCAATAATCCCCTACTCACTCTTCCGAGCTTTTCCTACTAACCCAAGGGGACGGATGATCATTGCAACTTTTTGGGATTCCTCCTGTTAAGGCTCTTTGTATGAAGGTGTTTATAGATATTCCTACAAATTTGGCTCTGTATGGCTCCACCTAGAGTGTTTTTTATAAGATTTTTCTAATATGGTTATTTTGGATAGACTATTTTATGACCTTACTATCTCTTATTGTCACTCCTTCCTTGGAAGTTGCTCAATTGAATTTGCATCCATAGATATAGAGCTATCAATTTATGGTCGTTGGAGGTGGAATTTGAACTTTAAACTAGTACATGAGTTGTCTATGTTCATACAACTAGTGGTTCTACACATTGCTTCTCCTCGATGTCTTCTACAACTATTCTCAAGTTGCTTCCTTCATCACTGCTCTTCTTCACCATTATGACAACTTGCACATTTCAAATTTGAAATGTATTCATTGTGATGCAATCCTACCCCCCAAGGGCATTGGATAGAAGACTCCAAGAAGATTGGACCAGAGATGCAAGAAAAGGCCCTAGGGTTCTCATGAGCCTTAGAATAGATTTCGGGCTCATAGGCTAAGTATGAGCCCACTTATCTTTGTACATATTAGATTAAGGTTTCATTTGTTGGATCGAGTGGCCTCAAAATAATTAAGAAGGGGGGGTTGAATTAATTATTCCTAAACCTTTACCAATTAAAAAATTACTCTTTTAAGGCTTTTACTAAATTGTTAAGAGAATGAGGAGTAGAAGAGAAACTTAACAGAAAGTAAAAGTGGAAATTAAATGCATAGCGGAAAGTAAAAGAGTAGGGAAGAAGGAAACAAATACACAAGAGTTTTTATACTGGTTCGGCAACAACCCGTGCCTACATCCAGTCCCCAAGCGACCTGCGGTCCTTGAGATTTCTTTCAACCTTGTAAAAATCCTTTTACAAGCAAAGATCCACAAGGGATGTACCATCCCTTGTTCTCTTTGAACCTAGTGGATGTACCCTCCACTAGAACTGATCCACAAGAGATGTACCCTCTATTGTTCTCAGTCAAACCCAAGTAGATGTACCCTCTACTTGTACCACAAAGGATGTACCCTCCAATGTGTTAAGACAAAGATCTCAGGCTGTTAAACCTTTGATACTTTGTGAATGGGGATACAAAAGAATTCTCAGGCGGTTAATCCTTTGAACACTTTTGTATTAGGGAAAGGGAAGAATCAAAAGAATTCTCAGACTGTGTCGTTTTGAATTCTTTGACAAGGGAGAAAGGAGATACAAAAGAATTCAGGCGGTTAGTCCTTTGTTCTTTTGGAAAAGGGAGAAGAGAGACACAAAAAGAATTCAGGTGGTTAGTCCTTGGCGAATTCTTTTTGCCAAAGGGAGAAGGGAATGAAAAAGATGAATAGCACAAGTTTTCAAGGTTTGGAAAACCAGAAAACTTCAGAAAGCTTTTGATACAAAGAAGAAGAAGAAATTCAAAGAGAGTCAAGGCTTGTAAAGGATTGATTGAATAAGTGTAAAAAGTGTCTTGAAAAGCAAATCAAAGCCTTGCTTTTATAGACTCTTCATGTCTGGTCAAGAAGACCATTTAGAAAAGTTATAACTTTTAGAAAAACTTAAAACCAATTTGAAAAAGTCAAAAACCTTTTGAAGAGTTACATCTTTTGATTTTTTCAGAAACAGTCACTGGTAATCGATTACAGAAAGCTTTTGAGTGAAAGGATGTGACTCTTCACATTTAAATTTGAATTCCAACGTTCAAGGACACTGGTAATCGATTACAGCCTTTTGAAAATAATTGAAGCGTTGTAAATTCAGTTTAAAAACTTTTTCAAACTCATTTTGCTACTGGTAATCGATTACACCATTATGGTAATCGATTACTAGAGAGTAAAAACTCTTTGGTAAAGATTTTGTCAAAAACTCATGTGCTATTCAAAGTTTTGAAAAAACTTTTTAATACTTATCTTGATTGAGTCTTTTCTTCATTCTTGAATCTTGAGTCTTTAATCTTGATCTTGATTCTTGAGATCTTGAATCCTTCTTGATTCTTGAACTCTTGACTTGTTCTTGATTCACTTGAGTTGTTCTTTGATCTTTGAGCTTTTTTGTTCATCACCTTTGTCATCATCTTTTATTGTCATCATTGTTATCATCAAAACACCTTTGAATCACATTCACCATGAAGCTTTGCTTCTACATCGTTATTTTTGGGCCTTGTATTTAGGGCTCCATAATGTAAGTAGGGTACTTTAGAAATATAGAATTTTTCAGCCCTTGTATTTTAGGGCACCTAGACTAGCTTTTGTATTAGGGGTAGTTTTGTAGTTTCACATGAATTAAGTGAATATTTGATGTGTGTGTTGGGAAATAAATTTAATTAAATTGGGAGAAGCCCAATCCAATTAAATTTTAGAGGAAGAGGTGAGCATTTGCTTGCTACACCCCATTGTCACATAATATAGTCACACTTTGTGCATGTCCTTCATGCTTTACATGTCTCATGACACCTAAGCACACTTAGCGGAGAATCTTGGACTTGATCTTGGATTAGTGGGCTGAACCATAGCTAAAATTCACTAATCATAATTAGTGAAATTTTGGCTCCAAAATTTGTCTCCACAAATTCAAGTGAAATTTGAATACAAATTTCCCTCCAATTTTGTGTGACACTTAGGCTAAAAATAAAGGCCATGTGTGTGCATTTTTTCAACTTTGATCATTTGAGAATTATACTTCAAAGTTCAGACCTCATTTGAGGAACAAAATTTTGTGCTTCTTCTCTCTCTCTCTCCCTTCACTCATCTTCTCCTTCCTTCAAGCTCTTATCTATGGCTTCCTATGGTGGTGAGCTTCTCCTTGACTCATCTTCTCCTTGAAGTGGCATCTCCAATCATCTTTCTTCCTTCTCTATTTCGCTGCCATGATCTTCTAGAAGCAAAGGACTCCATTGATGAAGAAGATCCAAGGCCTACAAGCTCCACATGGAGCTACATCATGTGGTATCAGAGTATCTTCATCTAGGTGATGTTCTTTTGCTTCCTGTATCTTTTTATTCGGTCAATTCACTTTAATTCCTAGTTCTTCATCTTATTCTCCATGTATATCCTCCATTGTCTTGTGGTTTAGTGTTGTTTAGAGTAGATTAAAAAAAAAATCGATTAAAGAGAGGGTACTAGTCATAAGGACCCTCTATCTAGAATCTTAGAAGAGTTGAGTTCCCTCAAGTTATGAAAAGAAAAACTAGAAAGAAAAGAAAAAGGAAAAGAGAGGGTAAAAATAAATCAAGATGAGAGGGAACAAATAAAGGAAGAAGAAAGAAGGAAAATACTAAAAGAGTTAAGAAAAGAAAAACATGCCTCCTATAGTAGTCATAACTCTTGCAAGAGCCTAAGTGAAGAACTTCGTGACTATTATGAAGGAAGGCATAGGTCACATCTTAGACCTCATTCCCATAGGAGAGAAAAGGAAAGAAAGCATCAAGAGGCTAACATTAACCTCCCATACTTCCATGGGAAGGACAATGTAGAGGCTTAGATTGGGAAATAAGTGTAGAGCAACAACTTAAAAGGAAGTCTACTTCAAAATCTTATGGCTCTCACTCTTATCCAAAGAAAGACCAAGGTCAAGGCATCTTAGGGGTGACACCTTCTAAGCCCAAAGATGATAAGGGGAAGACAATAGAAAAGCAACCCCTTAAGGCTAGTATGCAAGAGAAGACTAGCTCTATAATGTGCTTTAAATGTCTTGGGAGAGGACACATTACTTCTCAATGCCCAACCAAGAAAACCATGATTATGAGGGGTCGAGACATTTATAGTTTCCAAGATGAGACTACTACTTCACCTTCCTCTAGTGAAAGTGAAGAAGCAAAAGAGGAAGAATCTAGTGAAGAAAGCTACCCCCAAGAAGAATGACAACCTTTAATGGTTAAGGAGGAGTGTAATGAGGTAAGTGTCTCCTCCAAGAGTTTAGCTAAGAAGGAAATTCATTTTGCAATAAAGACAAATATTAAAGAAAATTCTCCTCTTAGACAACCTCCACATCTTCTCCTTTGTAAAAGGACACTTGTTAGCACTGCCACACCTCTTGGGCTTGATAATATTCCTCAAGTAAATGAGTTGTTGGATAAGGGTTTGGTTCGTAAGAGTTTAAATCCTTGTGCTTTGTTGGTGCCGAAAATAGGTATTGTTATGCATCAAATCCCTAAAATAGGTGATATGATGAATGTGTTGCATGGTGCTACCATCTTTTGTAAAATCACTCATGCGTCCAACATCTTTAAGATTTGTGTAGATAGGGACTTATTAGGTAGGTTTGTTCTTATTTTTGGTTTCAATACAAACCTAGGTGCTCGTATGGGACACCTTAGGTTTGTCGTATTTTTTTTGTAGGAATAATCAACATGAAAATAAAGAAAAAGATATGTTTTATTCCATTACTTTCCTTAATTTTTTAAATGGTGATCAAAGAGTTCCCATAAACCCTAAGAGAATAAAGGTCATTCTTGAGTGGTCCACTCCACCAAGTATGAGGAAAATTTGGGGCTTCCATGACTTAACAAACTTTTACAAAAGGTTTGTCCCATATTTTTCTATACTTGTAGCATCACTCATTGAGTTGGTGAGGAACCATGTTCCCTCATGGGAAGATGCCCAGGAAATGGGTTTTCAGACCTTACCTTACTCCAACATACCAAACACCACTAATATATATGTTTTTATTCTTTTTACAAGTGTTGAGGGAAGAAACCCAGAGTTTCAAGAACCTTTGGATTTGAGGTCAAATCCTGTTCAAGGGGGAGGGAATGATGCAATCCAACCCCCCAAGGACATTGGATAGAAGACTCCAATAAGATTGGACTAGAGATGTAAAAGAAGGCCCTAAGGTTCTCATGAGCCTTAGGGTAGATTTCGGGCCCATGGGCTAAGTATGAGCCCAGTTATCTTTGTACATATTAGATTAAGGTTTCATTATTTTTGGGCCTAGTATTTAGGGCTCCATAATGTAGGTAGGATACCCTAGAAATGTAGGATTTTTCAGCCCTTGTATTTTAGGGCACCTAGACTAGTTTTTGTAATAGGGGTAGTTTTGTAATTTCACATAAATTAAGTGAATATTTGATGTGTGTGTTGGGAAATAAATTTAATTGAATTGGGAGAAGCCCAATCCAATTAAATTTTAGAGGGGGAGGTGAGCATTTGCTTGCTACACCCCATTGCCATATCATATAGTCACACTTTGTGGATGTCCGTGATGCTTTACATGCCTCATGACACCTAAGCATACTTAGTGGAGAACCTTGGACTTGATCTTGGATTAGTGGGTTGAACCATAGCTAAAATTCACTAATCATAATTAGTGAAATTTTAGCTCCATAAATTCAATTTCAAATTCAAGTGAAATTTGAATAAAAATTCAAATTTCCCTCCAATTTTGTGTGGCACTTAGGCTATAAATAGAGGCCATGTGTGTGCATTTTTTCAACTTTGATCATTTGAGAATTACACTTCAAAGTTCAGACCTCATTTGAGGCAAAAAATTTCATGCTCCTTCTGTCCCTCTCCCTTCACTCATCTTCTCCTTCCTTCAAGCTCTTATCCATGGCTTCCTATGGTGGTAAGCTTCTTCTTGACTCATCTTCTCCTTGAAGTGGCGTCTCCAATCATTTTTCTTCCTTCTCCATTCTGCTGCCATGATCTTCTAGAAGCAAAGGACTCCATTGATGAAGAAGATCCAAGGCCTTTAAGCTCCACATGGAGCTACGTCACATTGTGTGCTTGGTTGTGCGATCTTAGTGGTTCCTCATTATTTTTGAATTTGCATCATTGAATGTCTTTTGAAGATTGGTTTGCAACATGTCTTTTGGAGATTCTTTTCTGACTACAATGCATCGTGCTTCCATCTACGTTCTTCAGGTTGCTTATTTTTTGTCAAGACTTGTTGTCTTCTTCAAATTCCTTTTTTTTTATATATTCTTCAACCATACTGGAGAACTCTCATATTGAAAATCAATCCTTCGAAATACTTATGTGTTAAAATCGAAGATATTAGATGATGTACAACCTCTCAAAACACTACAACAAAAGTGCTAAACTGCAATCGTTAAAAAACCTAACTGGCAATAGTTATAACCATTGCAAAATGGCCTTGGCGATAGTTGCCAAGTCGTCACGATGTTCTTCGCAATGAGCCAATATTGCAATGGTTAAGATAGCTGGCACACAAACTGCCTCTATATGTTTGACGAACTTGCGATAGTTTTCAACTGCCTCAATGTTTTCATTTCATTTTTAATTCATTCAATTCACAATAATTATTGTCGTAATATTTTTTTTTGGAAAAAATATTGCAATAGTTATGGAACTGTGGTAATGTTTTTTTTACAAAAGTATTGCGACGGTTTTAGAACTGTCGTAATGTTTTTTATTTTCTCTTTTAAGAATGTTTGTGACTGTTTTAAACTTTCATAATCTTTAAGATTAGTTAGAATTTTTTTTTTAATTTAATTTTCCCAAAATTTTTAAAATAATTATATTTTTGCCACCTTTTTTGTATTTTAATATTTATTTAACTTTCTGATGATTACATACACCACTGTAATTTAAACAATTTGATTTACATTTAAATTTTCTAAATTTTTTTTAGATTGGTATTACATTTACAATTTTGAGTCAATTTATACTAGGTACATGATGGAAGCTTGCTTGAGAAGCTTCTATAGAGGCTGGATCTTTAAGCTTCAATGAGGTCCTTCAATGGTGATTTTCCACCATGGAGATGCAGCGAAAGATAAAGGAGAAGAGGAGAGAGGAGGCGCCATGAATAAGCCATGGAAGGAAAAGCTTCACCACCAATAGAGTGCCTTGGATAAGAAGCCTAGAGAGGAAGCTTCAATGGAGGAAGAGAGAGAGAAAGTGGCATGGAAAATTGAAGGAAGAAAGGGAGAGAAGTTGAACTTTGAAGTGTGTCTCACAAAACTCTCATTAATCAAAGTTATGACAAGTATTACACATGTTTCTATTTATAGTCTAGGTCACTAACTAAATGAAAGTTGCCTTGAGAAGTTTCCTTGAGAAACTTCCTTGAGAAGCTAGAGCTTAGCTACACACACCCCTCTAATAGCTAAGCTCACCTCCTTGAGATGAGAAGCTAGAGCACTTTATAAATGTCTTGGCTACTATAAATGTCTCATCTTGGCTACTATAAATGTCTTGGCCCCTCATAATCATGGTTTTCTTGGTTCAACATTGAGAAGTAATGTGTCCTCTTCCAAGACATTTAAAGCACTTTATAGAGCTAGTCTTCTCTTGCATACTAGCCTTAGGGGGTTGCTTTTCTATTGTCTTCCCCTTATCATCTTTGGGCTTATAGAAGGTGCCACCCCTAAGATGCCTTGACCTTGGTCTTTCTTTGGATAAGAGTGAGAGCCATAATATTTTGAAGTAGATTTCCTTAAGTTGTTGCTCTACCCTTATTTTCCAATCTAAGTAAGCCCCTATATTATCCTTCCCATGGAAGTATGAGAGGTTAATGTTAGCCTCTTGACGCTTTCCTTTTCGCTCCTATGGGAGTGAGGTCTAGGATGTGACCTATGCCTTCCTTTATATAGTCACTAAGTTCTTTACTTAGGCTCTTGCAAGAGTCATGACCACTATAGGAGGCATGTTTTTCTCTTGTTAACTCTTAGTATTTTCCTTCTTTCTTCTTCCCTTATTTGTTCTCTCTCATCTTGGCTTATTTCTGCCCTCTCTTTTCCTTTTTCTTTTCTTTCTTGTTTTTCTTTCCATAACTTGAGGGAACTCAACTCATCTAAGATTCTAGATAGAGGGTCCTTATGACTAGTACCCTTACCATTAACACTAGATGAATGATGACTCATGTTGGTTCCTAAGTTGTGGTTCTATCTTGTTGGGGGTTTTCAAAAAAGCTAGGGTTCAGAAGAACTCAAGATAAGTGTGATAAGCAAGAAGAAAGTATTATGCAATAACTAGATAAACTACGCGTGACTAGTAAAGACAATAAGCTATGAAAGTAAGCAAAAAATTAAAGTGTAAGAAATGTAAACTAGGTGAATCCTAAGAGTGTTTGGATGACCACATTTAAGTTTCCCAAAAAAACACTCACTATCCTAAGGGAAAATTTCCTAAAATTATTACACACAAATGGAAGTTTGGTAACCTATTGGAGGCTCCCAACACACTTCCAATGAAAGGACTTTTTGTTACATAATTTAAAAGCAATGAAGGTAAGCAAATTGCCAATTACAAAGTTACAAAAAGTACTCAATTTTGGTGGCTGTTCTCTCTTTGGTGTTTCACTCAATTTGGAGTGCTTCTTAGTCCAATAGCTCTTAAGGTGGTTGGTCCCTTACTTCTTGACTCAAATTCTTCAAGGGATGTCACCAATCCTCCTTTCCAATTTCCTTTATGACAACTCACAAACAAGGAAACAAAGAGACAAGCAATAACCAAAGACAAAAAAAATGAAATGAAATCTAAACCAATAGAGTTTTAACAAGACAAGTTTTCAAGGATTATTCAGCAATTAAAGCAATGAAAAACACATAAAAGCAAGCTAGGACTCAAACAGAAACCTAGAATGGCTCTAGAGTAGAGTAAAAAAACAAAAAACAAAAAAACTCAAGAAACCTCTAGTTTTGGCACTTTTTTTCACACTAATTTTCAATTGAATTTTCAGAACTAAGATTGGTATAAAATAGGCACCAATTATAGAACAAATTTTGAGCCAAAACAACAAGCACACTTCCCTTTCACTATTTTTCTTGGACACTGATTTTCCCGCCAACTTGTGTGATTTTGATTATTTTTTCCTTTTATCCAAATCACTTGGTTCTTTTTTTCTAATTATTTTTCCAAATGTCTAGAAAATGCAGTAAAAATTTCAGCTCAAAATTCGTAGTGACCAATTCCCAGTAATTGTTACAAGTTCGCATGTTCAAGCTGCCAGCACCAATTCACTAAGCCACTCATGACTTTCAAAAACACAATGTTTTATGGAATATAAAGAATCACACACTCAAAGAGTAGTTAAACAATAAGCTTGAACACACAAGATAACTTCACTAAGCAAAGGATAGAACTATTTTTAGTGTTTAGAGTATTCTCCAATGACTACTACAAAATATCGCATTCACCTTGTTACTTCTTTCTTGTATGTCACTTCTCTACTTCACTTCATGATCTGAGTCTCTATTTATAGAATTTAGTGAATTATTTGTTGTGGGATTCATGCCTTCTTTTTTTATATGACTGTTGTCTCATATCTTTTTGTAGGGCCACATGTAGCAGTTTGGTTGGAGAGATAAAAGCAAAGTACAGTCAACTATTTGTGAAGTATAGTCAACTGTTGTTGTCTTCTCCCATGTGGAAAGCATGAAATACAATAAATCACAGTAGAAGGGGGGGGGGGGGGTTGAATAGTGTGTTAGTCAAAATATAAAACATTTTTGAAATGGAAGATGTTTATAATAGACAAGTTTATAAAACCCTCATCCAGTAACTAAAAGTGGATTATCGTCTAATGATTATAAAACTTATTTTTTAGTGAAAACCTTGTGTGCAGAATGGTCTTTGAAATACTTTGATAAGCTAAAGAAGAGTAGTAAAAATACTTTGTTTTATATTGGTTCACTCAACCTGAACTATATCTAGTTCTCCTTTACCAACCAATAAAGGGTTCAACTAATCAAAATTGATTACAAACAAGTATTATTTTTTTGCCACTTCTAGCTTACAAGTATTCTCAGAGCCACTACTGGTATAACCCTTAGACTCCCATTGAATCTAAGAACACCAAAGTATTTTTTGTCATTAAGACACTCCTGCCTTTCACAAACAGAAGTTTGATATAGAATCAAAGATTCTTTACAACACTCATAGAGTGAGTTTACAATGAAGTTATAATATCTTACAAGTACTTTGTATATCACAAAGGATGAACTCTTTTTTCTCATAAATGCTTTTCTTTACTCTTGTTTCTTGATTCATGACTCTTTTTTTTCCTGTGTTCTTTGTTGTTCTTCAATCCATGATGTCGTATTTATAGGTAGAGAGAAGCTCATAATTCTAGAGAGTATCTTCAGGATTGAATAATATGACCATTGTTTAGATTGATCTTGTTTCCTTAAATAAGCCGATTTTGCGTGTTTTTGTCTAATAGGATCATGACTTTCCATATCAATCATTCATGACTCAATATGGTTGACAAACTTATAATTGGAAATAAGAGTTTGATTCACAAATATATTCCTTTTAAACAAAATCATATTAACTAACATAAATTAAGAATTCAAATAGAATGCATATTCCAATCGGTATCGGTGTTTGGATGGATTGGACGAATACTTCCTGCTTCTAGTAGATGAGGTATCCACTAATGGATAAGTCTTACCTAGTGTTGCTTCCAGTCATCTAACCTGTTTGTCTTATATGTAATAGAATGGTTAATACAAATTTGTAACTTTGTTTGCATCATAACCTTATGAGATGTGTGGGTTTTCCAGTGTCTAACAATCTCCCCCTTTTTGATGATGACAATCTATATAAATTTTGAGCAATGGATATAGAATGTATATATCATAATAGTTTTGGTATGAATGACAACTGATCAGAATGCCATGTGTGGTAGCTTTCAGCTCCCTCTAAGTCTAATATACTTATTCATGAATGGATGCAACTGCCGACACAAATATATTGGACTCTTTTAAAACACCTTATTTTATTAATTGATTGGTGCTCACATAATTTTTTTATATAGTTCTCCCCCTTTTGTCATTAGCAAAAAGATAGTGTGTTTAAAGGTGAAAGAAGTGATGGAGAACATTATTGCTAATCCTGAGTGGGGGTGGTGATGGTTGGGATGGTGGTGGGTGATTTGGTGGTGGTGGAATATCAGAGTGAGTAGGGTGGAAGTGTTTGAGGAATGACTGTATGTCGTGGAGGGTTAAGCCTAAGCATTTGTGTATGGGTAGGGGTTAGAAGAGTGGATGGAACACTTACTGGTGGTTGAAGTTGAATGGGTGGAAGCGGCATTGGAGCAGCAACAACAACATTGAATAGACGCATCTGAGCCTGTTGGAGATTCAAAATGAGAGATCCACCAAGGCTACTAAACTGAGTAGCGATAGCTTGTTGCATGGTGCATCTGAACTCTTCATTCTCAGCCATTTTCTTCTTAGGAAATTTATCCATAGCCAATCCAATCATCTCCTTGACCTCAGTTTTAGTCACTACTTTTGGAGGAGCAAAGTTGATTGGAGTAGGTTCAAAGGTGGTAGTGTGGACAATGACATCAATTATGTTCTTCCATGTGGCTTCATTTGAGGTTGGTTCAAGAGCCTCATCATTCTTTTCTTTGGGTTTCTCAATAGTAGGAGCTGAAGTGGACTCAGTGACTTTTGGTGCTTCAATAATCATAACAACTGGTTTTCTTAAGCTCAATGTACTCCCACAAATGCTTTTCTTTTTTCTTGATTCATGACCCCTATTTTTATTTTACGCATTCATTGTTATTAATTGGTAGAGAGAAGCTCATAATTCTGGAGAGTATCTTCAAGATTGAATAATATGATCGTTGTTCAAATTGATCTTGTTTCTTGAAATAAGTAGATATTGCGCGTTTTTGTCTAATAGGGTTAGGACTTTCCATATCAGTCATTCATGACTCAATATGGCCGACAAACTTATAATTGGAAATAAGAGTTTGATTCACAAATATATTCCTTTTGAACATAATCATATTAACTGAAATAAATTGATAATTCAAATAGAATGCATATTCCAATCGGTATGGATATTTGGATGGACTGGACGAGTACTTCTTGCTTCCAGTAGATGAGGTATCCACTAATGGATAAGTGTTACATGGTGTTGCTTCTAGTGATCAAACTTGTTTATCTTATATGTAACATAATGATTAATACAAATTTATGTCTTTGTTTTTATCAAAATCTTAAGAGATATTTGGGTCGTCCAGTGTCTAACTAAGCAACCTTTGCAGAATATACCAACACTTTGGGTAATTAATAAACTCCACTTTCCCCTGTTTTCTTGGTACTTCTTGATTAAATTACATTTCGAAACCTTTCTTTCTTCCTTCATACTTTAGAGGTAGTCTAGGAAAACATCGATTAGGCACCATCAAAATATTAGTGGCTTTGCTGATATGAAGACTAGGTGGATATGCAACTGCTTGATTTGGAGCACACATCTGGGCAAGAATACCACCTAAATAGTCAATATCATTGTCCACTATCTTTCACTGGAATTTGCTTCGTATTTAGTCATGGTCGACTTCATTTGTTCATTATGCTTAAAAATAGACCTAATGTATTACTTAAGTGCGATCAAATTATCCCACTGAGTATAAATATCTGTTTATATGAAGAATACTACGTGTCATAATATTATATTTCCTTTTATAAACTACTAACATTTGAAATCAGAATGTAAATGATAGATTTAGAAACAATTGATCCATAATCATTCTCACCGAGGAGAACAAATCGGACTTGTCATAATCTACGCCAAGTCTATCTATTCTCAGCTAGCTTTAAAAGAATTAGATCAACAACAATAAGAAATTAAATGGACAAGATTCCACAATGTTTTGATAATCCTTCTCCTTTAAAAGGCACGTAAAAGTATCACTCAAGGTTGATGAACAACATTCATACATTGAAGGAGAAATGAGAAACAATTAAGAGAAATACTACTGAGCGAAACATAGTACTCATAGAGTCTATTCTTTGCTTAGCAAATTTCTTATACTAAGTGTTACTTTACTATAAACACACTCCTTGAGTGTTAGAATCTATGATTCTTCAAACTGATTGTTTGTGAAAGCTAGAAGTGGCTTAGTGACAAAACAATACTTAGGTGTTCTTAGATCCAGGAGGAGTCTAAGGGTTGTGCTAGTAGTGGCTTAGAGGATACTTGTAAGGCCAGGAGTGACAGGTCATAATACTTGTTGTAATCAATCATTGATTAGTGGAACCCTTTATCATTTTGTAAAGGAGAGCGGGACGTAGCTCAGGTTGAGTGAACTTGTATCAACCAAGTTGTTTCTACTACTCTCTTTAAGCTTGTTTGAGTACTCTTTAAAGCCTATGATTGACACAACTTTCACACAAGTTTTATATGTCAAACTATTTTCAAAATACTAATTTTCTAATCACCAGACGACAATTTTTATTATTGGATGACAAAACTAAAAACTTTTTGATACATTATCCTTTTCAATTTCAAAAAGTATTAAAGTTTATCTAACACACTATTCAATCCTCTTTCTAGTATGATTTATTATTTTTCAATTGGCATCAGAGCTCGACCTCTTGGGTATAGTATTTTAACAAATACCAAAGAAGACCTTAATAAACTCAAGAAATGGAAGAAGGATACTCAACCAACAAGCCTTTTCTATTTAGAGGAGCAAAGTATGACTACTAGAAGGAATATATGATAACTCACTTTGTGTCTATTCATATTGACCTTTTGGATGTGGTGGAAAATGGAAATTACATTCCACTTGATGAACAACTTAATGAGGTGCCTAGAGCTCGTGGACAAAAACTCAAAAACAAAGGTTCTTGTTGAACTCCAAAGCCTATAATATCCTACAATGTGGGACACGTTAGCCATAACATATGAAGGATCAAATCAGGTAAGACATAACAAGCTCAACCTATTAAGACGTTAGTATGAACTATTTATTATGGAAGAAAATGAAGACATGCAAAGTATGTTTGGTTGCTTTCAAACCACATTAAATAAACTGCAATCTCTTGGTAGAACTTATGATAATTATGATAACATTGACAAAATCTTGAGAAGTTTGTCCAGAAAGTAGAGAT
This sequence comes from Glycine soja, assembly GCF_004193775.1. Classification (NCBI taxonomy): domain Eukaryota; kingdom Viridiplantae; phylum Streptophyta; class Magnoliopsida; order Fabales; family Fabaceae; genus Glycine; species Glycine soja. Next base: position 17,123,274 of record NC_041002.1, on the reverse strand, counting down.
CGTAGGTTATAGCTCTAAGAGTAGTAAAAAATCTTGATTCCATGTCCATAGAGTAACTTTTTGGAACATTAAAGGTCCATGAGTATGAACTACAACAGGACATAGGGATCAAAAAGGAGAAATATTTGGCCTTGAAAGTACAAAAGACCAAAAAATCCTCAGTGCTCAACGAAGCCACTTCTAGAATAGGACTCAAGAAAGCCCTAAATGTAGACAAATCCTCTGATGATGAGTCTGGTGAAGATGATCACTAGCTTTCATATCCAGAAAGATAAGAAAGATGAGGAAAAAAAGAAGTGGATCCAATTGGAGGGGCTTGTCCAAGAAGTCATCCAAAGATAAAAAGGACAGAGATAAAAGCTCCATTATATGTTATGAATGCAAGAAGCCATAACATTTCAAATCTGAATGCCCAGACCTGGATAAAACAAAGGATAAGATAAACTACTTTAAGTCGAAAGACAAGAAAGTACTTATGAGCACATTGGAAGACCTGAACGATACATCGTCCGACGAAGAGACAAAAGAAGAAGCAAACTTTTGTTTGATGACTGATACAACATTAGAAAAATTTGAGTCAAACTTGGATGAAGAGATAAATTTTGTTGACCTAGAATCTCTGAAATTAGCTTACCATGAACTTCTTTCCAACTTGTCCATTCTATCTAAAGCTTACAAAAATATGAGGAAGAATTTAAAAAACCTTTCTAAAGAACATAATTTAAGAAAATTCATCAAGATATTAGTTTTTTAACTGAACTTGATCAAGACAATAAAGACTATGATAACTTGAAAGAAAGGGAATCACAACTTTGTTGGGAAATGAGATGGTCTCAAAAGAAAATGATACATTGATGAAAAAATTTAAGATCTTAGAAGACAAGGTTTAGTCTTTGCAAACTGAGCTGAAACAATTAAATGAGCTTTATGATAATCTTAAAGAAGAAAGGTATGATTTATGGAAAAAGTGTTCACAAGCACACTATGATTATGATAACTTGGAAATAAGTAAACATAATGAGTTGAATGTGAAAATTTCAAGAAAACTCTGATGTTTTTAAATGATATGCTTGGGAAGAATGATAATCTCAAGAGATAACCTCAAGATGTGGCAAAATTTTATCAAGAAATTGAATCCCTAAGGGAGACCCTTTCCAAATTTGTTAGAAGCACTTAGAATCTTGACAAACTATTAAAATATAGCAAGACTCGGTCAAACAAATCTGGATAAGGATACTGGGGAAATACTTATGTTCATGATAAAGAGAGAACCATATGTTATTTGTGTGGGAAGGTTGGACACATGACGTCCAAGTGTAGAAATCTACATAAGACTTGGCCCTCTAATGCTTTCAAAATTGACAAGAAAGGACCCAAAAGGATTTGGGTACCTAAAGACAAAATAATTCTTATTACAGATATCTTTGACCATAAAAAGTACACATTGATCATGATACCTGGATAATGGTTGCTCATGTCACATGACAGAAGAAAAATATATGTTCCAATGCTTGACCCTATGCATGGTGGAACAATCACTTTCAGTGGGAATCAGAAAGGTAAAATAACTAGAGTAGGTATGATAAATATTAATCCTTATCCACCTATAAAAAATGTCTTATTTGTTGAAGGATTGAAGCATAATTACTTAGCATAAGTCAATCATGTGATAGTGGATATAATGTTTCCTTCAATAAAGGGTGTGTCGTCCAAAACACTAATAAAAACTTACTATTTACTACTAAAAGAAGAGGTTTCATTATTAGATTAAGGTTTCATTATTTTTGGGCCTGGTATTTAGGGCTCCATAATGTAGGTAGGATACCCTAGAAATGTAGGATTTTTCAGCCCTTGTATTTTAGGGCACCTAGATTAGTTTTTGTATTAGGGGTAGTTTTGTAATTTCACATGAATTAAGTGAATATTTGATGTGTGTGTTGGGAAATAAAATTTAATTGAATTGGTAGAAGCCCAATCCAATTAAATTTTAGAGGGGGAGGTGAGCATTTGCTTACTACACCCCATTGCCACATCATATAGTCACACTTTGTGTATGTCCTTCATGCTTTACATGCCTCATGACACCTAAGCACACTTAGTGGAGAATCTTGGAATTGATCTTGGATTAGTGGGCTGAACCATAACTAAAATTCACTAATCATAATTAGTGAAATTTTGGCTCCAAAGTTTGGCTCCACAAATTCAATTTCATATTCAAGTGAAATTTGAATTGAAATTCAAATTTCCCTCTAATTTTGTGTGACACTTAGGCTATAAATAGAGGTCACGTGTGTGCATTTTTTCCAACTTTGATCATTTGAATATTAAACTTCCGATTTTAGAGCTCTTTTAGAGCACAAAATTTCATGCTCTTCTCTTCCTCTCCCTTCATTCATCTCCTTCTTCCTCCAAGCTCTTATCCATGGCCTCCTATGGTGGTGAGCTTCTTCTAGACTCATCTTTTCCTTGAAGTGGCGTCTCCTCTCTCTCTTCCTTCTCCATTCCGCTTCCATTCATCTTCCAAGAAGCAAAGGAATCCATTGATGAAGAAGATCCGAGGCCTACAAGCTCCAATGGAGCTTACATCACTTTCTCTCTAAAACATAAACTCTAAATCCTTTATGTCTAGTGATAGCCAACCAGACATCTCTAAAATGGCCATCATCTCCACTGATGCTATAACTATTCACATTAATGGTGAACCCACTGTTCACATTAAGCACTTCTTTGACATCAATGAGTTGGAGAAAGTTGGCCTCAAACTTCACGAAACCTTACTCCTCTGTGGTGTTGGATGCTACTTCAACAAACCATAAATCTTTTACCCAAAAATTATAAGGATGTTTTGGTGGAAGTCAAGATTTTTGGACAACAAAACCATTGTGTCCAAGGTACTAGGAGTGATTGTCACATTGTCTAGCGACACCATTGCCTAAACCACTAGGTGTCTTTGCGAAGGAAGCAGTTACTAAGAGGGATGAGAGAAGGCCTACAACTGTCACATCCCTAAAGCCCTCTATGTAGAAAACACTAACAAAGTGGGTGACCAAAATGCCATCACATGTAATCTTTTGAGTGAAAGGGCCAAAATTTGGGCGAACATGCTCAACAAAAGAGTCCTCCACAAGGTTGGTTCAAAAACCACTCTCTTTGAATTACATAAATATGTACTATTCCATCTTATGCAAAACCTGCCTTTTACCCTATCAAACACCATCTACATCAACGTCCTCCATAATCTAGGAAACCTAGGAGGATGGACAACAACTATTATGTTTTAACTGAACTATCATCCAGGTTGTCTCCAAAAGGAATAAATAAGGGATTTCATGTAATTATTTAACTAAGAACTAGGTTTTTGTATTTTTGTTTTGTGATTCTCACAAAATAAATAAATAAAATAAACTGCAATAAGAATTAAATGACAGTAAAATAATCAAGTAAAGATAGAAATACTAGACTTGGATGGTGACGCTGATCTTGATGAATGAATGTCTAGGTTTAGACTTGGAATTCACTCGATCCACTGTAACTTCATAATTCCTTACTCATCTCTCTTGCTCATCCCCAATTCACTAATGTTCATCCTTTCCTCTCCTAGGTGGAAGGAATGGCACTCATAAAAATAATACAATGAAACCTAGAGTGTCTAATGCAGGCCTCTAGTATGTGAAAGTCTAAAATATAATTCTAAGAACTGTTCAGGACTTCTACATTGTTACAATGAATGCCTAGCCTCCTAATTATAAAATTGTAGTTGGGTTTAATTAAGGAGATAATCACAAGAAATTAGAAACAAATGATATATCTAATTAATTCAAGTAATTATTTTCTTTTTTAGTTGATTATCCTTGAAAAATATCTTGCTCTTGATTTTCCCAGCTTTTATCTTCAATTTTCACAATTTCTCTTTCTAGAACTTTTTGTTGATTTTTGGCCTCTGGAGCTCTTGCCAAAATTACCTTTTTTTCTTCTAAAAAAATATTAAAAATTCATTAAAAATAAAAAACATAATATTATACCTAAGACAAAGTAAAAACTGAATTGAAAGCTAATTTGATTCAAAACAAGGCCTAAAAGTTAACTAAAATGCCAACTAAACATCACAAAATGTATATGAAAATTCGGTAAATTTGATGTTTATCAGTGGCAATGGATGAACAAAAAGAAATTCCTTCAGTGGACTAGGAAGCCATAAAATTGAGAAAACAAAAAAGACTAGCTAGATCAATAGTAGATGAAGATAGAGGGATTAACAACTTTGGGATAACCAATACAATTCAAAATATTATGAGAGAAAATCAAAAGAGAAAGAAGACTAGAAAAGAATCTCAGAGACAAGAGGATGAGGACAAAATCATTTATAGAGAAGAAAAAGGCATGAGTAATGACTAGCGTCCAACACACCCTGTCCAAAGGCTCATTCATGGACTACTCCAGTCAGATAGAGTCTTGCGAAGCCATTTGAGAAAATCCCAACTACTCAAATGTTGGATCAAGTGGCCTCAGAATAATTAAGAATGAGGGGTTGAATTAATTATGAACGTGTCTTGACTAATTAAAAATTTATCCTTCTTAATGTTACTAGATTCAATTAGGCTTTACTACTAAGTTATGAGAAAGTAAAGAACAAAAATAATAACTTAGACAAAAGTAAAGTGGAAATAAAAAGTACACAGTGGAAAAGTAAAGAGTGTAGGGAAGAAGAAAGCAAACACAAGATTTATACTGGTTTGGCCACAACCCGTGTCTACATCCAGTCCCCAAGCAACCACCGGTTCTTGAGATTTCCAATAAACTTGTAAAATCCTTTACAAGCAAAGATCCACAAGGGATGTACCCTCCCTTGTTCTCTTTGAACAACCAAGTGGATATACGCTCCACTTGAACTGATCCACAAGAGATGTAACCTCTCTTGTTCTCAGTATTGCAATCCAAGTAGATGTACGCTCTACTTGTACCACAAAAGATGTACGCTCCAATGTGTTAAGACAAAGAATTCTTAGGCGGTTAGTCCCTTGAATCTTTGTAAGGGGAAACAAAAGATATCTCAGGTGGTTAGTCCTTTGAAATATTTTGTTCAAAGGGAAGAGGAAGAATCAAAAGAATTTTTAAGCGGTTAGTCCTTTGAATTCTTTTGGCAAGAGAGAGAAGGAAGAATCAAAAGAATTCTCAGACGGTTAGTTCTTTGAATTCTTTTGGAAAGAGGGAGAAGGAAAGAAGAATAAGAAGAATAGCACAAGTTTTGGGCCAATGAACTTTTCTTGATAAAGAAAGTATTAAACAAAAACTCATAGAAAGATGTTGAGAATAATTGAATGAAATCAGTAACTTGAAATTTGTGCCATGGTGATGCAAGCTCCATTGGAGCTTGTAGGTCTAGGATCTTCTTCATCAATGGATTCCTTTGCTTCTTGGAAGATGAATGGCAGCGGACTGGAGAAAGGAAGAGAGAGAGGAGACACCACTTCAAGGAGAAGATGAGTCTAGAAGAAGCTCACCACCATAGGAGGCCATGGATAAGAGCTTGGAGGAAGAAGGAAATGAATGAAGGGAGAGGGAGAGAAGAGCACGGAATTTTGTGCTCTAAATGAGCTTTGAAATCTGAAGTTTAATATTCAAATGATCAAAGTTGAAAAAAATGCACACACATGACCTCTATTTATAGCCTAAGTGTCACACAAAATTGGAGGGAAATTCAAATTTCACTTGAATTTGAAATTGAATTTGTGGAGCCAAAATTTCACTAATTATGATTAGTGAATTTTAGTTATGGTTCAGCCCACTAATCCAAGATCAATTCCAAGATTCTCACTAAGTGTGCTTAGGTGTCATAAGGCATGAAAAGCATGAAGGACATGCACAAAGTGTGACTATATGATGTGGCAATGGGGTGTAGTAAGCAAATGCTCACCTCCCCCTCTAAAATTTAATTGGATCGGGCTTCTACCAATTCAATTAAATTTATTTCCAACCACACACATCAAATATCCACTTAGTGCATGTGAAATTACAAAACTACACCTAATACAAAAACTAGACTAGGTGCCCTAAAATACAAGGGCTGAAAAATCCTATATTTCTAGGGTACCCTACCTACATTATGGAGCCCTAAATACAAGGCCCAAAAATAATGAAACCTTTATCTAATATTTACAAAGATAAGTGGGCTCGTACTTAGCCCATGGGCCCGAAATCTACCCTAAGGCTCGTAAGAACCCTAGGGCCTTCTCTTGCATCTCTGGCCCAATCTACTTAGAGTTTTCTATCCAATGCCCTTGAGAGGTAAGATTGCATCATTCCCTCCCCCTTGAAAAGGATTTGAACTCAAATCCTGAGGTTCTTGAAAGTCTGGGCTTTTTTCCTCAACACCTGTAAAAAGAACAAAAAACATATGTATTAGTGGTGTTTAGTATGTTGAAGTAAGGTAAGGTCTGAAAACTCATTTCCTGGGCATCTTCCCATGAAGGAACATGGTTCCTCACCAACTCAATGAGTGGTGCTACAAGTATAGAAAAATATGGGGCAAACCGTTTGTAAAAGTTTGTTAAGTCTTGGAAGCCCTAAATTTTTCTTACACTTGGTGGAGCGGGCCACTCAGGAATGACCTTTATTCTCTTAGGGTTCATGGGAACCCCTTGATCACAATTTAAAAAATTAAGAAAAGTAAAGCAATAGAACATACCTTTTTCTGTATTTTCATGTTGATTATTCCTACCCAAAAGTATGACAAACCTAAGGTGTCCCATATGAGTGCCTAAGTTTGTATTGAAACTAAAAATAAGAACAAACCTACCTAATGAGTCCCTATGTACACAAATCATGAAGATGTTGGGTGCACGAGTGATTTTACAAAAGAGTGTTGCACCACCCAAAGTATTCATCACACCACCTATTTTAGGGATTTGGTGCCTAATAATACCTATTTTGGGCACCAACAAAGCACAAGGATTTAATCTCTTGCGAACCAAACCCTCATCCAACAACTCCTTTACTTGAGGAATAAACTCAAGCCTAAGAGATGTGGCAATGCTAAAAAGTGTCTTTTTACAAAGGAGAAAATGTGGAGGTTGTCTAAGAAGGGAAATTTCTTTAATATTTGTCTTTATTTCAAAATGTCTTTCCTTCTTAGCTAACCTCTTGGAGGAGACACTTACCTCCTTACACTCCTCCTTAACCATTAAAGGTTGTCCTTCTTCTTGGGGGTAGATCTCTTCACTAGATTCTTCCCCTTTTGCTTCTTCACTTTTACTAGAGGAAGGTGAAGTAGTAGCCTCATCTTGGCTACTATAAATGTCTTGGCCCCTCATAATCATGGTTTTCTTGGTGGGGCATTGAGAAGTAATGTGTCCTCTTCCAAGACATTTAAAGCACTTCATGGAGCTAGTCTTCTCTTGCATACTAGCCTTAAGGGGTTGCTTTTCTATTGTCTTCCCCTTATCATCTTTGGGCTTAGAAGGTCTCACCCCTAAGATTCTTTGACCTTGGTCTTTCTTTGGATAAGAGTGAGAGCCATAAGATTTTGAAGTAGACTTCCTTTTAAGTTGTTGCTCTACCCTTATTTCCCAATCTAAATTAGCCTCTTCATTGTCCTTCCCATGGAAGTATGGGAGGTTAATGTTAGCCTCTTGAGGCTTTCTTTCCTTTTCTCTCCTATGGGAGTGAGGTCTAAGATGTGACCTATGCCTTCCTTCATAATAGTCACGAAGTTCTTCACTTAGGCTCTTGCAAGAGTTATGACTACTATAGGAGGCATGTTTTTCTTTTTTTAACTCGTTTAGTATTTTTCTTCTTTCTTTCTCTCTTATTTTCTCTCTTTCATCTTGACTTATTTCTTCCACTATTTTTTTACCTTTTTCTTTTCTCTCTTGTTTTTCTTTCCACAACTTAAGGGATCTCAACTCATCTAATATCTTATACAAGGGGTCCTTAGGAGTAGAACCCTCACCATTAACACTAGATGAAGAATGAAGACTCATGTTGGTTCCTAAGTTATGGTTCTTTCTTGTTGGGGGTTTGAAAACAAAAGGTAAAATAAACTATGGTTGAAACTAGCCAAAATGAACACTAAAAGAGGTGTGAAAGATAAGGTAAAAACTAATTGGTAAAAGGCAAGCTATCTAGGCGGTTTGACAATGGAGGGTAAAGGAAATAAGCTATGAAAGTAAGCAAGAAATTAAAGTGCAAGAAATGCAAACTAGGCGGATCGTAAGAGTGTTTGGATGACCTCATTTAAGGTTCCCAACAAAACACTCACTATCCTAAGGGAAAATTGCCTAAAATTATTACACACAAATGGAAGTAGGGTGACCTATTGGAGGCTCCCAACTTACTTCCAATGAAAGGCCTTTTTGTTACAAAATTTGAAAGCAAAACAAATTGCCAATTACAAAATTACAAAAAACAAAGTCCTCAATTGTGGTGGCTATTCTCTCTTTAGTATTTCACTCAATTTGGAGTGCTTCTTAGTCCAATAGCTCTTAAGGTGGTTGGCCCCTTGCTTCTTGACTCAAATTCTTCAAGATATTGCACCAATCCTCCTTTCCAATTCCCTATATGGCAACTCACAAGCAAGGAAACAAAGAGACAAGCAATAACCAAAGACAAAAAAAATGAAATGAAAGCTAAACCAATAGAGTTTTAACAAGACAAATTTCCAAGGATTATTCAACAATTAAAGCAATGAAAAGCACAAAAAAGCAAGCTGGGACTCAAAGAGAAACCTAGAATGGCTCTAGAGTAGAGTTGAAAAACTAAAAAAAAAAGACTCAAGAAACCTCTAGTTTTGGCACTTGTTTTCACAATAATTTTCAATTGAAATTTCAGAACTAGGATTGGTATAAAATAGGCACCAATTATAGAACAAATTTTGAGCCAAAACAACAAGCACACTTTCCTTTCACTTTTTTTTTTCCTGGACACTAATTTTTCTGCCAACTTGTGAGATTTTTCTTATTTTTTCCTTTAATCCAAATCGCTTGGTTCTTTTTTTATAATTGTGGTCCAGATGTCTAGAAAATTTAGTAAAAGTTTCAGCTCAAAAAACGGAGTGGCCAATTCCCAGAAATTTATACAAGTTCGTATGTTCAAGCTGCCAGCACCAGCGATTTCAACCTAGAAATCAAGAGTAGTGTTTATGTTGCTTAAGGCTTGGATAGTTACAATTTGTGTTTGCTTATGCTCAATTATCTTGAATAACACAATTAAAGAGAGCTTAATACTTATTTTGATTCACAAATCCAGCTACAACTCAGCACCACAACTCAACTTCATCATAGGCATCATGTAGCAAACTTAGAAAGCAAAAAAAAAAAGTTCAAGAACAAGACTACTTCTAGGAATTGATTTAGAACATGTTATGAACTAAATAACATGCATGAATTAGACTCAAAATTAAAAAGATAGGCTAAGAATGACAAGAATACATGAACAAATGTATCTAGAATTCAATCAACAAAATAAAATTCAACACAAACTTAGAACATAATGTGACAATTACTATGACTAAACATGACTCTAAGACAACATGGATTAAGTGATTTACACTTAGATTTTTGTGTTTTTTTTTCTAATCAATATTTTGGAACAAAATTTAGATCTAAAGGTTCAGCACAAGAATATTATGAATGAAAATTGATAGAACCTAAAATCAACACAAAAACAAGATTCAAGAGTAGATCTACAAAATTTGAACCATAGAAATGCAAGAACAAGTGTAGATCTAAGATTTAATCGGTTTATTTCTTTTTTGAATCTACTCTAAACAGCACCAAACCACAAGACAATGGAGGATATACATGGAGAATAAGATGAAGAACAAGGAATTAAAGAGAATTCACCGAACAAAAAGATAGAGGAAGCAAAAGAACATCACCTAGATGAAGATGCTCTTGATACCACATGATGTAAGCTCCATTGGAGCTTGTAGGCCTAGGATCTTCTTCATCAATGGATTCCTTTGCTTCTTGGAAGATGAATGGCAGCGGAATGGAGAAAGGAAGAGAGATAGGAGACGCCACTTCAAGGAGAAGATGAGTCTAGAAGAAGCTCACCACCATAGGAGGCCATGGATAAGAGCTTGGAGGAAGAAGGAGATGAATGAAGGGAGAGGGGGAGACGAGCATGAAATTTTGTGCTCTAATTGATCTTTGAGATCTGAAGTTTAATATTCAAATGATCAAAGTTGAAAAAAATGCACACATGTGACCTCTATTTATAGCCTAAGTGTCACACAAAATTAGAGGGAAATTCAAATTTCACTTGAATTTGAAATTGAATTTGTGGAGCCAAACTTTGGAGCCAAAATTTCACTAATTATGATTAGTGAATTTTAGTTATGGTTCAGCCCACTAATCCAAGATCAATTCCAAGATTCTCCACTAAGTGTGCTTAGGTGTCATAAGGCATGAAAATCATGAAGGACATGCACAAAGTGTGACTATATGATGTGGCAATGGGGTGTAGTAAGCAAATGCTCACCTCCCCCTCTAAAATTTAATTGGATTGGGCTTCTACCAATTCAATTAAATTTGTTTCCAACCACACACATCAAATATCCACTTAGTGCATGTGAAATTACAAAACTACCCCTAATACAAAAACTAGTCTAGGTGCCCTAAAATACAAGGGCTGAAAAATCCTATATTTCTAGGGTACCCTACCTACATTATGGAGCCCTAAATACAAGGCCCAAAAATAATGAAACCTTAATCTAATATTTACAAAGATAAGTGGGCTCGTACTTAGGCTATGGGCCCGAAATCTACCCTAAGGCTCGTAAGAACCCTAGGGCCTTCTCTTGCATCTCTGGCCCAATCTTCTTGGAGTTTTCTATCCAATGCCCTTGCGGGGTAGGATTGCATCACATGGTCACATATTTATAGCCATTTGATGGCTCTTGAAAAACCAAGTTAAAAGTTGTGACTCTTGGCAATTTCTTCAAAACTAGTCACTTTAAAAGTTGTGACTCTCTTGAAAACTAGTCACTTTAAAAGTTGTGACTCTTTTGAAAACTAGTCACTTTAAAAGTTGTGACTTTTGAAAAAATCTTCAGAAACTAGTCACTTTAAGAATTGTGACTTTTGGTAATTTATTTTTCAAAATAAGTCACTGGTAATCGATTACCATTGTAGTGTAATCTATTACACTTCAACAGATGCGACTCTTCATGTTTAAATTTAAAAATCAAGAAGTTTAGAACACTAGTAATTGATTACAAGTATTGTGTAATCGATTACACATGTTTGAAATGATTTGAAAATGTTTTATCACAAGTTGTGACTCTTGAAATTTGAAATCTAACGTTTTAAAATATTGGTAATCAATTACATGCTCATGGTAATCGATTACAACTTTGTAAATCAGTTTGATAAGAATGTTGGCTACTGGTAATCGATTACTGCCTTCTGGTAATCGATTACCAGAGAGTAAAACTCTTTGGTAAAAGATTTTTCTTTTTGAAAAATTCTCTTGATCAAAATTGTGCTATTCAATATTTTGAAAAACTCTTTTAATACTTATCTTAATTGAGTCTTCTCTTGATTCTTTACTTGAATCTTGATTCTTGACTTAACGACTCTTTGATTCTTGAAACTTGCTTGACTCTTGATTCTTGACTTGAGTCTTTGGCATCATCAAAATTGCTTGGTTCATCATCATGAAGCTTGCTTCTACATGAGGTATCTGAGTGAGATAGAGGATGAAACTCCTCTAGTTATCCCAAAAAAGCGTAAGCAAGACATCTAACAAGAACATTTTGTCAACAAGAAGCCCAAGTTTTTCATGGAACCCAAGAGCAAAGAACCCACCTTCATAGTTGAAGTTCCAAGACGGAGGAAGACAAGGGCTACTCGCCTAAATATAGCCCTAACTAAAAAAAGAGGTAGACCCACCTTAACAATTAGATGGATCCAACACCTCTAAAAGTGATGTCAACCCCCCTTGCTCCTCAACACCAAATAACTCCACCATTCTTGTAAACAACAAGCGTCCACCTCCATCTCCCATCAACCTCTCCAAGTTCAAACCTCTAGGTTCCACCTGGAAGGCTACGTGGAGACCATGGAAAAAGCCCTCACCTAAGGAAGTTACAATACAAAGATTTCTTGTTGCCTTCCAAAGTAGGAATAGACAAAACTTCAATAGATAAGGTGACATAATTGAAAGACTACCACAAGAACTTGTCTAAAGGCATCACATCACTGTGGACCCAACTACTTGGACAAGGTATGACTATACCCATTATCCATCAGAACCATATAAGGCTTTACCCTCAGATGCAATTGTATCTTTGAAAACTCCATCCAGGATAAGGCCTGCATATCCAAATCATGTTCACATGGCTCTCCACTAGTTACCTAGTGGGACTCCATAAACCACGCTACTATCCAATTAAAATGGAGCAAATCTTAAACAGAAGAAGCCTACAAGAAGCTTTGATCTGTATGCCAAGGCACTCCCTACGAAACTCATTAAGTTAGACACATCCTTGGAGAATCCAACACCTTTAGTCCAATGGTCCAAGGAAGTCAACATTTGGTGTCCACCTACAAGGTTCCTTCCCTCAAACCTTGTTGATCTCAATCTTTCTTCCAACGAGTTAGATATTGTCCAACCCTAATTTCCTTCAGGGATAATTGTTTGTCAACATGCGGACTTTTGCTGGCCAAATTAAGATGCTTAACACTCATCGCCGTGTAATCTGTAAAGTTTTGCAATGTTTCAGAAAGAAATAAGCAAAAAAACTCAATGGGGGGGGGTGAACTAATGAATTTAAGGGGTGTTATTCAGCCCTAGGCCCATCAGGAACCTTCTGGAGGAAGCAACAACTCGCCTAGGCGAGCATGTTGCTTCTGGTTGAAGCTACCAGCTCGCCTGGGCGAGCTGGGAAGCAACCTCCTCCCCTATTTTGGCTATAAAGGGCGTGGGAGGCTGAAGGGAAGGGTTCAACACCCTGGGCAAGCATATTTCACTTAAAATTAGTTAAAAGAAGGAGAAAGAAGAAGAAAATCCAAGCTGAGACGCTTTCGTAACGCTTCTATGACGTTTCTGTGATCAATTTCGTGAACATTCTTTGCCGTTCTTTGTTCGTTCTTCATCGTTCGTCGATCTTGAACTAGTCAGTTTTTGATTTTGAAGCTTTGAATTCATTCTATACACTCTTAGGGGTCCATTCTTGCTTTGTATGTTTTCATCTTCATCTCGTCTACTTTCGGTATTCTTTTTCTTCATTTTAAACAAGTTTCGACCGATGGTTTAAGCCATAACCTCACTTAATTAATGTTTAAATGAATTTCAACTGATCGTTTGTTTTGTAATCTCGTTTAATCGCCTTTAAAATAAAAATCAATCGATCGTTCATGCTGTAACCTCGGTTAATCACCAAAAAGGCAAGTTTCAACCAAACATTTACTTTGGAAGTTCTCTTTAAATAAGTTGAGAAATAACCAAGTGAAACTAAGGCTAAAATCAACTCACAAATCAAACTTTTGCCCGCAAAAAGGTCATTTGAAACTGTTCAAGGTACAATGCCTTAACGGTTCTTCCCTCCATTCAAAAATCAAGAGATTATTCAAAAGGGTCCGGCGCCTTAACGATTCTTTCTTTTCAAAAATCAAAAGATCGTTTAAAGGTCCAACGCCTTAAACGACTTTTGTTCGCAACTAAAATCAATCTTTCAAAAAAGATAAAACAACTTAACCAACATTCAGTTCTTAAAGAACTACGTAGGTCTGATTTCTTCATCGCAATTGAGGAATACATAGGAGTGAGGGAAACACCCTTGTCGACCACAAAAAAGTAAAAAACATAAAAGGCAAGAAAATACATAAAAAAGCATAAAAAGGGAAAATACATAATTTTGAAGTCATAATTTGCACACTCGATTAGAGGCTGTCGTCCCTTGTGATGAACGCGTGGGGTGCTAATTCCTTTCCTGTGCATAAAAAGCACTCCCGAACCTTTCATACTTAAAGTTCATAGACCCACTTTTGGTTTTTCTAACGTTTTCCTCAAATAAACGTTGATGGCGACTCCACACATTTTCCTTCCTTGAAAGACACACCCGTGAGCCTCGCGTCGCCCTCCTACTGAAGGGTAGGTTGCGACAGTTGGTGACTCCACTGGCGACAGTTAGAGAGTTAGGCCATCCAGTTAGTTTGCAATGTTGTTATCATGACTTCTCCTTTATTTGTGATCCCTTTCCCCTTTTATCTATTATGTTGTCCATGTTTGTACATAACCTTTGCTATGTTGTTGTGTTTGGCATGTGTTTATCTATTGATTACATTCATAGTTAGAAATATTTTTCTACACATACATGGCACCTACACCTCGCACACATATTGAGATATTAGGCCCTACACCCGGGTCTATGTGAGCCATAAGGAGTGGAGGTCAATCTGTGGTCATGCTGAGTCTCTGACTTGCTTGATGACAGTGAAGCCTCATCTAGAGTTTTCCTCTTTTAGTGATGCATTGTCACTGATAGTCCCTATCGCCATAATGTATTACTTAAGAGGATGATACCTCTAGAAGCCAGTAAAGTTACTTAAAACCACCCTCTAGAATTATCACTAAAAGTGGACCTTTGGATCATTTCCATTAGGTTCCTCAAATTAGGGGGCACATAGCAAACTTACTCTAGTATATTCCTTGATTGCATCATGCATCTCTTCATGGCATTGCAATGGACATATCATTCCCGCATTTTTCGTTCATCATATTCGTGCATTGCATTTGCATAAATCATTGCATTACCAGACATATGCATTTAGCATGCTCTTTTGTTCTGACAATTGCATACATCCTATTTTCATCGTCTGCACGTCATGTTCACTCATACATGACCCTTGCATTTTCCTCTGCAAAAAGAAGGGGGGGGGGGGGGAACAAAAAAGAGAGCAAAAAGAAAGTCACACCACACTTGTGGTTACATGTGTTGGGTTCCATGATGATGGCTACAAACCAGCCATGTTGGGATTATACACCCCTTCCTCTATAAAAGGGATGTTGATTCAAAATCATGTGAATATGGTACCTAATGCATGGTTAACTAGGAAAATGATGGCTCTTCGGGCATCTCCATCTCATAATTACATTTTTCAATGCATAGCATAAGTATGCCCGAGACATTCATCTCTATGAAATGCTGTTGAAGTATTGGCGATCAAAATTGCCATTCCTTGGATTGTGGGGTTAAACCAAACACATGTTTTAAGAAAAGGTTCATCAAGGAAAAGTCAAGTATGGAAGTAACCGGCTTGCAAAAATTGGGGCAAAAGATGAATTGAGTTACGTCGTTTCTTTGTCTACTGCCAACACATAATTATGTCAATTGAGGACTATTAACTCTTGTGCGTTATTTCTAGTTTCACTTTGACAAAATGTCATGAACCATGTTGTTTTAAATCTAAATTTGATTCAACCCTATGTGAAATCTGCAATGCATCATTCACATACATTCATGTTTTTCATTGGTTGCATTGCTCATTGCATTTCTTTCCTTGAAACCGAATTGTAATCATTGTTATCAAAAGGAAAGAACGCGCTTTATGACACCCTCACTGAATGCATGCTAGAGCTAGAGTAATGGGTGAAACAGACGAGGTGCAAGAGTGGATAAAGGCCAACTTGGAGGCCATGAAAGAGCAAATGGCCAAAATGATCGAGGCCATGATGAGCATGAAGAAGATAATGGAGGTGAATACGACTGTAGTTGCCGCTACCAGTGCCGTTGCTGAGGTGAACTTGACTCCCACATCTGGCCTTAACCAAATAAATCATGCCATCTCGGATATGGTAGGGCAGAGATTCAAAGAATTGGGAAGTACGGGCGCCCCCCATTTTGTGCAAGTTCAAAACAAGCATTCCTTCACACCATATGGCTTGGCTCTCAACCATACACCGCCCAATGTTGCACACACTCCCAATGAGGATGTCGACAACTTTGCACCCATACCCATTGAGAGCCAACAACCCCAAGCTGATCATGCACATATCTTTCAACCCATGAGGGAGACACATGAAATACCTCACCATAATCTAACCGACTTTGAGCCTCACCTCGGATATGCCACTAAAGGGCAAGCAGTCGGGGGTGTGCCCCTGCCAAACACTTTGGAGGGCCCTCAGTTTCTCCCACAACCACAACCCTTGCATTTTGCGACTGGAAGAATCCCTCTTGCTATGGTAGAGAAGGGAAAGTTGGATCATATAGAGGAAAGGCTTGGAGCCATTGAAGGGGGTGGAAGTTATGCTTTTGCTGACATGGCAGAATTGTGCTTAGTGCTTGACATCTCCATCCCTCTGAAGTTCAAGGTGCCCGACTTCAATATGTACAAGGGGACTGCTTGCCCCAAGAACCACCTGAAGGTGTACTGCAGGAAAATGAGGGCATGCACAAAAGATGAAAAGTTGTTGATGCATTTCTTCCATGAAAGTCTTACTGGGGTAGCTGTCACCTGGTACACTAATCTGGAGCCTTCCCGAGTCCATTCTTGGAAAGACCTAATGGTTTCCTTCATTAGGCAGTATCAGTACAATTCTGATATGGATCCGAATAGGATGCAACTATAGAACTTGTGCAAAAGGGAGCACGAATCTTTCAAAGGGTATGCCCAAAGGTGGAAGGATATGGCAGCTCAAGTAGTGCCCCCAATAATGGGGAGGGAGTTGATAATGTTAATAGTAGACACGTTACCGGTGTCCTACTATGAGAAGATGGTGGGTTAAATGCCTTCAAGCTTTGCCGATTTAGTGTTCACCAACGAAAGGGTCGAAATGGGTTTGAGAAGAGGAAAATTTGATTGCCTTGCTTTGACAAGTAAAAAGCCTGGGGCAAATGGAGAGAATGAGAAGGAGGAAGGAACCCATGTTCTGGCTACCATTCCTACATGGCCAAATTTCCCACCTACTCAACAATGTCATTACTCAGCCGATATTAGCCCTCCTCGTTACCCACCATCCAATCATCCATAAAGGCCACCAATAAATCAGACACAAAGCTTGCCTGCCACACAACCAAAGCCAAACACCACCTTTAGCACAAACCAAAACACCAACCAAGGAAGGAATTTTGCAGCAAAAAAGCTTGTAGAATTCACCCCAATTCCAGTGACCTATGCTAACTTGCTCCCATATCTACTCAATAATTCAATGGTAGCCATAGCCCCAGCCAAGGTTCCTCAACCTCCATATTTTTGAGGATACGACTCGAACGCAACATGTGCTTGTCATGGAGGAGGCCTGAGGCATTCCATTGAGCATTGTAGGACCCTGAAACATAAGGTGCAAGGTCTAATTGATACGGGCTGGCTGAAATTTGAGGAGAATCATTTGTGAATTCTGACATTGCAGGCGACACCACACATAGGGCAATTTTAAGGTTGTTGTTAGATGTCTCTAATGACTCATTAGGATTTTCAAGTTTATGTCATTATTGTAAACAACAGTTGCAATGCTAATAATATGGATAAATTTGACATCCTTGTCTCTCATCCTCTCTCAATTACATCTTTGCTTATTTGACTTCCTCTGGAATGTGAGTGTAAGCCATTGGTTTGTTTGCTCAAGTGACCTGCGCTCCTGAGTTATGACTTCCAAGTCTATTCGATAAGAAGTTACTCATTTTGCACGTTTGGTTGAGGTGCCGTAAAATGACGAGTAAAGTTTGAAACAAAAAAAAAGAAAAAAAGCATTTGATTGATTGTGTTTCAAATAAAAGTACAGACATTCATGTGACCTCATTTTGTCATTCTTAAAAGTTATCTTTTGAGAGAAAAATGAGTTATAAAAAAAGGTGTAGAAGCAAAGCTTAATGGTGAATCAAAGGTGATTCAAAGGTGTTTTGATGATAACAATGATGATAACAAAAGATGATGACAAAAAGCTCAAAGATCAATCAAAGAACAACTCAAGTGAATCAAATATCAATCAAAGAACAACTCAAGTGAATCAAGAACAATTCAAGAGTTCAAGATAAGAATCAAGAAGAATTCAAGAATCAAGAAGAATTCAAGACTCAAGAAGAAAGTTTAGAGTCAAGAATCAAGATTCAAGGTTCAAGATCTCAAGAATCAAGATCAAGATTCAAGACTCAAGATTCAAGAATCAAGAGAAGGCTTAATCAAGATAAGTATGAAAATTTTTTCTCAAAAATTGAGTAGCACATGATTTTTCTCAAAACATGTCTACCAAAGAGTTTTTACTCTCTGATAATCGATTACCAGATTGTTGTAATCGATTACCAGTAGCAAAATTGTTTTGAAAAAGTTTTCAAATTGAATTTACAATGTTCCAATTAATTTCAAAAAGCTGTAATCGATTACAATGTTTTGGTAATCGATTACTAGTGCCTTTGAACGTTGAAATTCAAATTCAAATGTGAAGAGTCACATCCTTTCACATAAAAGCTTTGTGTAATCGATTACACTGATTTGGTAATCGATTACCAGTGATTGTTTCTGAATAAAATCAAAAGATGTAACTCTTCAAATAGTTTTTGACTTTTTCAAATTGGTTTTTAAGTTTTTCTAAAAGTCATAACTCTTCTAATGGTTGTCTTGACTAGACATGAAGAGTCTATAAAAGCAAGGCTTTGTTTTGCATTTCAATCATCTTGAACACTTATTCATACAATCCTTTACAAGCCTTGAATCTCTTTGAACTTCTTATTCTTCTTTGTACCTAAAGCTTTCCAAAGTTTTCTGGTTTTCTAAATCTTGAAAACTTGTGCTATTCATCTTTTCATTCTCTTCTCCCTCTGCCAAAAAGAATTCGCCAAGGACTAACCGCCTGAATTCTTTTTGTGTCTCTCTTCTCCCTTTTCCAAAAGAACAAAGGACTAACCATCGGAATTCTTTTGTGTCTCCCTTCTCCCTTGTCAAAGATTTCAAAATGACACAGTCTGAGAATTCTTTTGATTCTTCCCATTCCCTTATAGAAAAGTGTTCAAAGGACTAACCGCCTGAGAATTCTTTTGTATCCCCATTCACAAAGTATCAAAGGTTTAATAGCCTTAGATCTTTGTCATAACACATTGGAGGGTACATCCTTTGTGGTACAAGTAGAGGGTACATCTACTTGGGTTTGACTGAGAACAAGAGAGGGTACATCTCTTGTGGATAAGTTCTAGTGGAGGGTACATCCGCTAGGGTTTCAAAGAGAACAAGGGAGGGTACATCCCTTGTGGATCTTTGCTTATAAAAGGATTTTTACAAGGTTGAAAGAAATCTCAAGAACCGTAGGTCGCTTGGGGACTGAATGTAGGCACGGGTTGTTGCCGAACCAGTATAAAAACTCTTGTGTGTTTGTCTCCTTCTTCCCTACTCTTTTACTTTCTGTTGTGCATTTTGATTTCCGCTTTTACTTTTGGTTAAGTTTCTCTTCTACTCCTTATTCTCTTAACAACATAAGTAAAATCCTTAAAAGAGTAAATTTTTAATTAGTAAAGGTTTAGGAATAATTAATTCGACCCCTCTTCTTAATTATTTTGAGGCCATTCGATCCAACAAAAAGGAGTCGTTTGACTTAATCTGTTAATTGAAAATCATTTCAATGTTTCTCGTCCTTCAAAATCCATTTTCAAGAACCTGCACAGGTTTTTTCTTTTCTTCCTTACTACAATCACTATGAAAGACAACGATAGGCACCTCAGAGCCCTACATTGGGGAAATGAGAGGCACCTTAACCATCCTTAAGCAAACCTAGGGGCAGATCAGAAATTCTCACCCGGTAGGTTCCCTGCTACAAGGTCATAGTAAAAGGCATGAATAGATACCTCAGAGCCTTACATTGGGGCAATGAGAGGCACCATACATGAGCCTCAAGAAAACCTGTGGCAGATCAAAATTTCTCACCCGTTAGGTTGAAAACTCGAAAGGGCGGCCTAAGCAAAAATTAGGGTAAAAAAAATTAATAAATTAACAATCGAAGGTGTGTTATTAAGGTTTTGTTCCAAAATCCAAACTACAAAGAGGATCTAGTCAAGATTTGAAATGACACATGACCATGTTTCAATATCCCAAACACTAGTCTATCCTTTGCTACCCCCTCCGAGCCAAAGCATATTGTTTTCTAAAAACAACAACAAAGAAAAATAGTAAAAACAAAATAGAAGCCCTGAGTTGGAACCACCACTAGACCAATAGGAAGACCAATGCAAACTACATATGCATGAAGTTGGGCAACAATGAAAAGAAAGATTCCGCCAAAGGCGAGTGAAAAAAGAGAGACAAAAGATCTCCAAAAGAAAGGCGCAAAAGTGCAATAGAAGATTAATGTACAAGACAAAAGGAGTAGAGCCCAACTCAAAGTGGAAATGAACAAAAGATACGAGCAAGATGCTCTTGAGGTTCTTACTCAATATAACCCTCAAACACTCTTTGAGCCTGTCTAATCCTTTATTTCATAGCCCTCTTACCCCTGACCACATTACAAGCCCAATAAAGCCCATGTGGATCAAGGAATGACTAATTTGCTTCTAAGATAGGATTCTAGAATGAAACCCGCACATGCTTGTGATTGTTAAAAAATATATAAAACAAAAAGAAAACCCCTAAGGTTTGCACTTACACGTTTGAGAAGCAAACTCATTTGGCTAAGAGCTCGTGGAAGATGCCCAAATATATGATGTTAGTCTCTCATGTAAACCCTTTGAGATTTCTTTCGAATCCAAGAGTAGCTGTGTTACGTAAATTCAATCAAGATCAACCCTTGCCATCAAGTTTCAGTGGGGTCAACAGACCCCTGGCATCACTCTATGACCTTAAATCAAGAAAGTTTTACTTGGTCATACACCAAAATGTGACAATCCATTGTCATCCTTCAAACGGTGCATGCGATCGATCCCGAGCCATCTCGCTCGATCTATAGGGGTGTGATGGTTCCCCATTGCAGTTACTTTTTATGCATTTATGTCTCAAGGAAATTTTTCAATGGGGAGTTTTCTCACCGGAAAGCGCACCGGGTCGTCAAGTATTTAAAATTAAAATGGATGAATCCGAGTATCGAACATAGGGAACTAATGTTAGCCTGAATTAAGTTCAAAATCGAAGCATTGTTGAGAGAACATGTATAAGTGATAATTTCAAATAGAATTTAAACTAAACTTGTATGCTAAAAACTATATAATGAAAGGTAAATAAAATGAACACAGTAGATAGATATGTTGGGTCTTTCTAACAAACAAGCTGATGCATAGAAATATATTTCTCTAATCAATCATGTTCTTGTGTTCTATGTTGTAGCCTAAATTACTAAACCCTCGATCCCTCGTCAGGATGAATATCCAAGCTTTGTCCGCAGATCCCTCATTTAAGACTCCACCCGATTTAGACAGCCCTCTTAGGTTTAGACTAACTTAAACCGAGTGTCGTCCGCAGATCACTCATAAAAGACTAGACTCAAATCAAGTAGCTTACTAAAGTTTAGCCTAATTTAGCCTAAGCTTTGTCCGTAGATCCCTCATGTAAGACTAGGCTTAAACTAAACAACATTATTGTAACAACATAATTAAAACCAAAACTTAACCCGCAGATCCCTCATGTAAGGCTAAGTTTCAATCCTGCTTCAATCAAGTTCTAAGGCAACAATACATTTTCCAATGCTAAAGTCACCTAACTATGCACACAAATGGTTGATCAGACCAAAAGCATACAAACATTAAGCATTGAAGGAAGCATTGAACACAAAAAACATAATCAATTAGATATTAGGTATTTACATCAGTTATTCATTAGAAATCCCCAACTAGGGTGTTTAGCCAGCCATTACAAAGAAACCCTAACAATAAATGAGATTAAAAGTAGAGAATGATAGTTCCTTACACAAGAAGGGGGATTCCTCCTCCTCTTCTTAGCATATCACACTCACTCTCTACTCAATAATCTCTCTCAAATGAAAAAACCTAGGCCTCTCTGTAGAAGCTGCTCCTCTTTGCTGCTTCCAAGGCTCTTATCCCGAAATAGGCACTGTGGCTGCTATGTGATTTTGTGCCCTGGGCATTGTAGAAGCTGTCATAAAAGTGTCATAAAAATGGTAAAAGTGGTACCCTAATTCTGCACAAGACAGGCTTTAAATAGGCTCTGAAATTACGAAGCTGCGTTTAGCACCACTCTCACGCTTAGCGCGAGTAAGTGAAATTGGGCTTAGCGCCAGTCTCGAGCTTAGCATGGCTGAAGGCACCTGCTGCACTTAGCACACTGATCTCGCACTTAGCGCACGACTTTGATGCTGATGCTCTGCCAGATTCTCCTTTGCGCTAAGCGTGCTGCGCTTAGTGGTGGATATGCGCTTAGCCCAGCTGCTAAGCTTAGCCTAACTGCTACCTTTTGTAATTCAAAACTTAGCCTCTTTTTCACCTTAAAATGCACAGATTTCATCATTAAATTCAATGGTAATGTTCAAGAGATAGCGTTAACCATAAAACAAGATTTATTTACAAAAATCACTACAAAATAACCATAAATTGGGGAACTATACAAACTTTGGAAAATGATTTCTATACAAAAGTTAGTTGTATAAAGCGACTCCCCCAAATTTACAGTTTTGCTTGTCCTCAAGCAAAGAAAGAACAGTTCACTTGTCCTCAAGTGACAAAGACAATGGCCAACCAAAAGAAAATGGTGTTTGATTCATTAAGGATGTCAACCATATGAACTGAATATCATGGAATGCTTAAATCAATCACTTCTCACAAGCATGCAGCTTTTCGAAGATAGGGGCACAAGTATTAGAGTCACAGCTGAAATAAGCTAGTAAGCATGACAGAAATCAAGGAAGGATCATCAACCAAAATCTCACAGTCATTGTTTCACTCAAACTCAAGTGTTTAGGCTTATTCCTTCATAAACAACCAACACAAGTTCAAACCTTTGCATTTCATCTCCTATCATACAACAATGAACCCACAAAAATGAATCCGAAGGACTTTCAAGGCTTGTAATGGGGTTAGGCTGCCAACAATTCATGGTTTTTCTAGTTTCTAGGATTCAAAAGCTTAGGTTCTAGGAGAGCATTCATCCATAGAATAACCTTCACTTTTTCATTCATTCCTTCCCCATACTTGCCCTTTTTTCTTAGGCACTTAGCTTCCATACCTGAAATTATGGCATGCACACTTATTAACTTTATTTATACTTACAGTTTTTTTAACACAGAAACAGAAACAGTGTGTATATACTATTTTCTTTAACCATTTCAATCCTTACCCAGTGCCTCCCCCAAATTTGGGACAAATTTTCCTTGAACCATCTTCTATAGATGATGCTCTCCTACAACCTAAAATAAGGTAGCAGAAGATACAACTAAATAGGCTCAAGGTTTAATCAATCAATCAATTCATTAAGCTCAAACTGGGTGCAAGGGATAATTCATTCAATCACAAGGTTAGCTTTTTGGCTAAGTAGCTATTCATAATAAAAAATGGCCTTCATCATTCTCAAGTTCATGCATCCAATCCATACTTCAGAGATTCATGCAAAAATCAACACTAAATGATAGTCGTTTCTCTCAAAATTTTAAAGATCACACTCTCATCGGGATACGGTTAATGCATTTCTTCTCAATCAATCTGACAACCGACTAACATTTTCCGACATAATTCCAATCATATGCTCATTCTCTTCTAATGACTGCAAACTTGATCCAAAAAATCACCCAATCATCCCAATCAATTCAATTCATACATTTGCTCAATCAAATCATATCCAAACACTCATTCCATAACAAACAATCCACTGCATACAATGTTCAATCAATTCACTGTTCAATCAAGCTTTTTGTACAAACACAGAAACAACTATGCTACTGAAATTAAAATGATGAAATATAAAAGCTGAAATTTAAATGACATAAAGCATAAAATAACTTAAATAAAACTAAAGTGTTCATATTGCAAAAAAAAATTAAACGTCCTGCTCCTCCTGTGGCTGGTCTTCATTAAGATCCAGTGCTGATGATGCTTGAGTCTCCTCAGGAGCAGCTGCAGATGGTGGAGATGGTTGAGGGGTCTGAGCTAGAGTGGTCTCCTCCTCCTCTGCTGCTGGTGATGGTGTTGGTGTTGTGGGCTCCTTAGTCACAGGCTCCTAGGCTGTGGAGGCCTCACCCCCTCCAGAGGAAGAAGGCTGGTCTCCTAGCCAGGCCAGCTGTGCGTTAAACTCCTCCATGCTCATGATGGAGGGCAAGCCCAAGCCTTGAAGGCTCTGCATAATGATGGACTGCCCTCTATGGATGCTCTGGAGCATGGAGTGAAGTATTTGAGGAGTAAAAATAAAATCTGCTGGGCCTGCAGAAAGAGGGGCTGATAGTGGTATCTGTGAAGGTGCTAGAAGAATCACTGGAATATCTGTGGAGGAAGAATGAGGGAGTGTAGAAGAAGAGGGTGCTGGTGCCTCTGATGTTGAAGTGGAAGGGGCCTCAGATCTCTTCCCTCTGGCCTTCCTCAGTCCTCTGAAAGTTACTGTTGGATCATTAAGATTCCAACAGTTCTTCTTAATATAAGCCAAATTAATGGCAGGACTTAGGCTCTCATGGGTCAAGGAATCAGAGTGGACTCCCCAGGCTTTACATAAAGCAGTGATTAGGGCTGGAAAGCCAAGCCTCGAGGAGTCATGTTGAGCTATGAGTGTAATCTGACTGGAAATGAAGGATCCAAGATTCATATCCATCTTCTATATGAGTGCATATACTAACATGGCCCTATCTAAATTAATGTCAGAAGTATGAGAGGTGGGGGCCAAGTTAGAAAAAGAAAAGACACTCCAAGTTTGAGCAAGAGTAGTCAAATTTTTCCTTAAGATCTTCAATGGTAGTCCATCTGAATTCAATTCAAATCCCTTGCCTAAAATACATAAACAAGCTGCTAACTCTTGTGGGTTTGGTCTTAACAACATAAATCTTGCATAAGCTGGAAGACTTTCTCCTTTTTCTATAATCACTGGTGTTTCTAAAAATGAGTTGAGGGCAGCTGAGTTAAATGGAATCCATTGCCCTCTAACCTTGACCTATTTTGGCGACTTGTCTTCCAGATCATACACATTTGCATAAAACTCCCGTACAAGTGCCACATCTATACTTCCCTCTACCATATTTGCTATCTTTTTATGTCAGTTCCTTCTGTTTAACACCAGTTGAAATTCCTCAAATTCTTTTAATGACAACTGCATATTTCTTTCTGGAATAATCTTTCTGCCAAAAATATTGTTTGTATAACGATCCCATGCTTCTAGGGATGAAAATTTATGTCTATCATATCTAGTTTAAGAAGATGAAGAAGCAGGGGCTTTCTTTTCTGAGATGCCATCTGCAAAATGCAAGAAAAAACACACAAGATTAGCACAGGTTTATTCTCAAGAAACCAGAAAAATTAAATTGAAAAACAGAGCTGGGTACTTAGCGCAGCATGCTGGCGCTTAGCGCGCCTTATGAAATTAACACAAGCACTAAGCACAGCAAGCTGGCACTTAGCTCGAAGACACATAAAACATTTTTTCTGTAGAATAGGCTTAGTGCACAGGGGCGCTTAGCCTAAGTCTACAATTTTTAGAAACAGTAGAGGACTGGGGCTTAGTGCCACATGCTGGCGCTTAGCTTAACCTCAACAGAGAGACACTGGGGCTTAGCGCACAGGCGCGCTTAGCCTTATTACAAAGGTTAAAGAAACAAAACCTAAGTGGCGCTTAGCCCAACAAGCTGGGCTTAGCGCCTGAACTACACTAGGTATCTCAGTATACCATTGATGCTTAGCGCACAGGCGCGCTTAGCATCTGCATCGTTTTGGTTCAACAACTAAGATGAATGCGCTTAGCGCGACATGGTCCGCTTAGCACAATCATCAGAAATCTGAAAATTTTTAACAGTTGCGATGAATTGGCTAAGCGCAGCAGGCACGCTTAGCATGTTCATCGCGAATCCCATAAGATACTTAGGGGTTTTGACCACCCTTTTTAACCACATTTCCCCTAATGGGCTTCTAAACTACCTAAGGTCCTAAAATACCTAACCCTAACTAAGTAGCTTAACCTAACGACAATGCTAGCTAAGAAAACATAAATCCTCTATCCTAAGGTGTGAAAAATGAAATACAAAGCAAGGAAATCAAGTAACTTACTTGGATTTGTAATGCAGAGAAGCAAGAAGGATGCAGAGGATCAATAAGCACAAAGCAAAAACAGAAATACTCAGGGGTGAAAGAGTTCAGAGGTTTGGGTGCCAAGGTAGCAACCCAAGTGCCTCTGCCTCTACTTTTTAAAAACTGAAATTTGTATGGCACGCTTAGCACGCAGCTGCACTTAGCGTGCCAACGTGACGTTTGAGTTTAAAACACTGGCGCTTAGCCTAGCCTTGTGTTAAGCCCAACTTGAAGTTGCAACTTCCAGTAAGCTGGGGCTTAGCATAACAGCGGCGCTTAGCACTTTCTGCAACACCAAAAATCTTTCTGCAACATGCACTTAGCTTGAGATGCAAGACTTAGCGTACATCAAGCTTCAACTTACAGTGAGTGATTCAGGCTTAGCGCCACTACTTGTGCTAAGCGCACTTCCAATGACTTTAAAACAAAATGATGTTGGCGCTTAGCGCATCCTTTCTCGCTAAGCCCAGCTTGATAGCTCATCTTACAAAATGAATCTGGGGCTTAGCGCAGGATGGCGCACTTAGCACAACTATAATAAATTTTCACAGAGAGGAAGTGGCGCTTAGTGCATCATCCATACTAAGCCCATTACTTATGGTGCAACTTACAGTGAAGATGTTGGGCTTAGCACAGTGATGTGTGCGTAGCTGAACCATTCAGCCAATCAATCATGGGTCTTTGCACTTAGCGTGAGCAAGCTCGGCTTAGCGCGTGAAGAAATGGCGCTTAGCGCAAGGTTTGCGCTTAGCGGATAAGCAATCTGAAAATTTTCTAAGTCATTTTCTGCTTATCTCTTCACAGATAATTTTAACAACCCTTTTTGTTCATTACTAAACAAGTTGAAATCAATCACAATCACAAGCAAGAAATAAAAATGAAGATAGAGAAGAGAAAGAAAAGCTGGGTTGCCTCCCAGTAAGTGCTTCTTTAACGTCACTAGCTTGACGCATCATGTGCCTTCAAGGTGGCATGAGGGTCACAAAGAACACATCCTCCTTACAGTTCCACCTTTTAGCTAGGAATTCCATGAACTTCATGTATTCTGGAAGTGTATGCCAACTCATTGCAGAAGAGGGGTTGGTGATCCCGAAGAGAAAGACACTTAAAGCGCTCTTTTGCTCTCCTTGCCTTTGCTTCTTGAAAATCAATTGATGAGGAAGGGTATTGATTTGGAGCATACTTTCTTGTTGAATATCTTGTTGTAAGTACTCTTCCCATTGTTGTGTTTTTTCCTCACCTTTCATTTCATCTTTTTCTCTTAATTCATGCTCTTTGGTAGGGATTTCCTCTTGAGCTTCAATCTCTACAATATCTTCTTCTATTCTGGCCACACATTGGGTCACATCTTTTGCCAGCTTACTAGCCTGAATTTCTACACTTGTAAATGTTAATTGAGTTGATTCAGTTGTTTCTTCGAATTGCATCAACAAGTTATCCAAATTGGCACCTCTTTCTGATTCACCTTGATTGTAGAGTTCTAACTCAGGTGTCCCTTGAGACTTTTCTATGGAGTAGCTCTTGGCCACGTCAATTTCTTGATTGTTCATTACATTTTGATTTTCTTTAGAGCTAGTATTATATGCCATGAATTCTTCAAACACACTTTCAAGAGTAAGAGTTCCTCTTTCTTCATATTGATCATAAGGACTTGACTCTTGTCCCCACCCAGAGTTATTTGTGAAATAGAGATGACAATGACTATTAGCATGCTCTCCTCCGCAAAAATCACAAGTTATCAGGGGTGGTTGGTTGACTCTTGAGTGTATATTGTCAAGATGCTCAGTCCACCTCCTAAAAAGATCTTCCATTTCTCAATTTTGTCATGGAATAAATTCTTCTGAGATTTTTAACACTGCAAGTATAGACTTTCAAGAAGGAAAAAGTTAACAAAATAGTTAAGAAAATAAAAATACTAATAAAGTTTCCTTAGAAGAAGATTGAGGTTCTTCCTCTAGAATTGCTGCTGCCTCTAAGTCCTGCAAAAATTTTCTAATTCTCTCTTGATTACACCTTCTACAAGTGGCGTTAATATCCAAATCAATGGGAATCAAATCACCTGCAGAAGATCTTATTTGCATACAAGAACAGTACAACAGTTATCCAGTTCAAAAGAATAATGAATGTACTAAAACTACTATGTTAGTCAAAAGAATAAAAAAATATTGAAAAAGCAAAATTAAAGTAATGCTGCAAAATGAACTAAACTCTACTAACAGTTTAGTTCCTTGGCAACAGCGCCATAAATACTTTGATGACTCCCCTCTGCAGTTACTTTTTGTGCATTTATGTCTCAAGGAAATTTTTCAATGAGGAGTTTTCTCACCGGAAAGCGCACCGGGTCGTCAAGTATTTAAAATTAAAACGGATGAATCCGAGTATCGATCACAGGGAATTAATGTTAGCCTGAATTAAGTTCAAAATCGAAGCATTGTTCAGAGAACATGTATAAGTGATAATTTCAAACAGAATTTAAACTAAACTTGTATGCTAAAAACTATATAATGCAAGGTAAATAAAACGACAACAGTAGGTAGATATGTTGGGTCTTTCTAACAAACAAGCTGATGCATAGAAATATATTTCTCTAATCAATCGTGTTCTTGTGTTCTATGCTGTAGCCTAAATTACTAAACCCTCGATCCCTCGTCAGGATGAATATCCAAGCTTCGTCCACATATCCCTCATTTAAGACTCCACCCGATTTAGATAGCCCTCTTAGGTTTAGACTAACTTAAACTGAGTTTCGTCTGCAGATCCCTCATGTAAGACTAGGCTTAAACTAAACAACATTATTGTAACAACATAATTAAAACCAAAACTTAACCCGAAGATCCCTCATGTAAGGCTAAGTTTCAATCCTACTTCAATCAAGTTCTAAGGCAACAATACATTTTCCAATGCTAAAGTCACCTAACTATACACACAAATGGGTGATCAGACCAAAAGCATACAAACATTAAGCATTGAAGGAAGCATTGAACACAAAAAACATAATCAATTAGATATTAGGTATTTACATCAGCTATTCATTAGAAATCCCAAACTAGGGTGTTTAGCCAGCCATTACAAACAAACCCTAACAATAAATGAGATTAAAAGTAGAGAATGATAGTTCCTTACACAAGAAGGGGGATTCCTCCTCCTCTTCTCATCATCTCACACTCACTCTCTACTCAATAATCTCTCTCAAATGACAAAACCTAGGCTTCTCTGCAAAAGCTGCTCCTCTTTGCTGCTTCCAGGGCTCTTATCCCGAAATAGGCACTGTGGCTGCTGTGTGATTTTGTGCCCTAGGCATTGTAGAAGCTGTCATAAAAGTGTCATAAAGATGGTAAGAGTGGTACCCTAATTATGCACAAGACAGGCTTTAAATAGACTCTAAAATTGTGATGCTGCGCTTAGTGCCACCCTCGCGCTTAGTGCGAGTAAGTGAAATTGGGCTTAGCGCCAGTCTCGATCTTAGCATGGCTAAAGGCACCTGCTGCGCTTAGCGCACTGATCTTGCGCTTAGCACACGGCTTTGATACTGATGCTCTGCCAGATTCTCCTTTGCGCTAAGCATGCTGAAGCTACGCTTAGCGGTGGATATGCGCTTAGCCTAGCTGCTGAGCTTAGCCTAACTGCTACATTTTGCAATTCAAAACTTAGCCTCTTTTTCACCCGAAAATGCATAGATGTCATCATTAAATTCAATGGAAATGTTCTAGAGATAGCGTTAACCATAAAACAAGATTTATTTACAAAAATCACTACAAAATAACCATAAATTGGGGAACTATACAAACTTTGGAAAATGATTTCTATATAAAAGTTAGTCGTATAAAGCGACTAACAGGGTGCCGCGAGCGTTTAAGTAATTTTGAACATAATAAATATTTGTTTGAATTGTTACCCTTGAATTGCCCAATCATAAGCATGCATGTGCATCGTTGTTGTCCTGTAAGTCAGAGGACAGGAGAAGAGTTGGTAGATACCATACCAAGTCCAAGGCCAAAGGTAAGCAAAGGTAGGTGGTAGCATAGTCATATTTTACTATGCAGTACTATTTTCCTGTATTTGGAGGCTTAGGAGTAGGTACGAGCAGGTATTGGGCCCGTGATCGACAGGTCGTCGTCCTACGTCTGGCTCAAGATGTTAAAGAACTGCTACTAAGAGGCTGCCTAGTACCTTTTAAATTTCTGCTTGTTAGTTATTCACCTATGTTTCTTAAGCCATAGTTGAATACGCCTAGTTTCCTCATAATCCTAGGAATTAAAATAAACAAGCGTAGACTGGGAAGGTAGTCAAATTTTGCAAAGGATTCTTTAAAAAAGAAAAGCAAAATGAAAAATAGTTAAATTTTTGACTAAAAAGCCAAGACGCTTTTGGAAAGAAGTGACTGCCAGTTTTTCTTTGAAAAAAGGTTCCACCGATCAGAACACAAAAGGTTTTTGAAAAAAAAAAGAAAAAAATGTGTGTACACTTGAAGGGTGAATGCCGTAAAAAATTTTCCGAATGCCTAAATGGGCTCGGATGTGTGCATAAATTGATAAAAGAGCATCTTTTGGAAACAATGGGTTGATTTTAAATAGGAGAAATGAATCCTAAGCCTTAGTGTTATGTGACCACAAACTTGAAGCTTGATTGTCCACATGGGTGCATGCATGATCAGTTTTGCATAATTTTGTAAATCATCGTTGTTATATGTGTGTCATGGAAATAATGTGGGGCATTCCCTTTTATCCCTGAACTGCTGGCCAAAGCAAGTACCCTGACATATGTCATGTCTTGCCTTCTGCAAAGCCTCTTTGGGCCAAAACCTCAATCCTTCGGCCCTAAGCCTCGACCCAGGGTAGGAATTTTTACCCTTATCCTCGAAAAAAAGAAGAACAGAAGGATCTCAAAAAATCGAGAGGAAGAAAAAGCTTCATTTACTGTTAAGTTATGAATGTGCCTCAAAAGGAAAAGAAAAAGAGAAAATCCCCGATCAAAGATTGGAGGAAAGCAAAAGAAAAAGAAAAAGAAAAATTCTTGATCAAAGATCGGAAGAAAGCAAAAGAAAAATATACAGAAAGGTCATTGGATCAGACAATGTCTGAATAATGTACGGAATTGTCACCAGCAAAAAAAAAGAAGCAAAAGAAAAGAAACCATGAATTGAAATACATGAAGCTCCCCTTCTTGGTTATCAACCAAATCTTTGTGCCTTCATCTCTTTCACACCGCGCTAAACGAAAAAAGGGAAAGGAAAAGGGCCGAAACTCCCAAAGCCAAATTTCTCGCCAAAATTCAGCTTCCTAAATGTCCTATTGATCCATGATTACACATGTTATCTTTGATTTGCTAGGAAATGATTTGCAAAGTCAACTCATGACATATCTATGGTTCGAAATTAGGATAAAACACTTGCCTGCGTGAGATTTATACACTTTGCGTGATTTTCCTCTATTTTCAGTTGGACCCAGTGTTTCTTCTAAATGATCGTTTAGAAACGAAATACTAATATCCTAAATCTCATTTGTGGTTATGAGAAGATTTTATCAAAATGCTTTCCTTCCCCCAATAGACGCATTGTTTTTCTTCACAAATGTATGTTGCTCTAATCGACTAAAGGTTCAATTCTTTGGTAAAGCGTGTTCGCATTTTTATTGAAAGAACACCGAGACTACTTTAGTTTCCCCCTTTTGTCATCCAGAGACAATCAAGTCTGTTGACACGCAGTGACCAACATGGCCGCCTACACCCTTTGTCGAAGACGCGATGTCTATCAACCGAGACTACTTTAGTCTCTCCTTTTCATCATCCAGAGACAATCAAGTCTAATGACACACAGCGGCCAACATGGTGATCTGCACCCTTTGTCGAAGACGTGACGTCTATCGACCGAGACTACTTTAGTGATGTAAGCTCCATTCAAAGCAAAAGATAGAGGAAGCAAAAAGAACATCACCTAGATGAAGATGCTCTTGATACCAAATGATGTAAGCTCCATTGGAGCTTGAAGGAATAGGATCTTCTTCATCAATGCAGTGGAATGGAGAAGGAAGAGAGAGAGGAGACGCCACTTCAAGGAGAAGATGAGTCTAGAAGAAGCTCACCACCATAGGAGGCCATGGATAAGATCTTGGAGGAAGAAGGAGATGAATGAAGGGAGAGGAAGAGAAGAGCACGAAATTTTGTGCTCTAAAAGTGCTCTGAAATCTGAAGTTTAATTTTCAAATGATCAAAGTTGGAAAAAAGCACACATATGGCCTCTATTTATGTGTCACACAAAATTGGAGGGAGCGGGGCCACATGATTGGGAGATCCCTTGATCCATATTTCTTTTTGTTTCCATTTTTCCTGTTATATATTTTTGTTTGACTAAGGGACTAAAGTTTGTTTCATGTTGATTGACTTTTGTTTTGAACATACATATCGTTTGAGTTGTTACGTCGGTACTTGTTTCATTGTTGTCAATAGTGTTTGTTGAAATTCTGGAACCGTGTAGAATTTTTCATTTAGGAACGTCGTCCTAAAAATAAAATGAACCAAAATCATGATAAAAAAGAAAGAAGTGTTGTGAATAAAATGTAAGAAAAAGGAAAATGTGCATAGAAGGGTTTTTATAAAAAATACGTGTAGAGAAATTCTTGTGTGTGTGAACAACGAGTGTATATAAAGAAACTTTTGTATGAACCATAGGTGTGCGTTGGAGAAAAATGAAAAAGATCTTTTGAATGTAAATAGTCTTTGATCGTGTGACGTAAAGAGAGAGAGTTCCAATGCGTATACAGAAAAAGTTTGTCATGTATAAGAGTGTAGATATACAAAAGGTTTTCTTCATAAAGGACCACAGGCGTATAATTTTGTGAATATATAAAAATGAAACAAAAAGGAAAAAGAAAGAAAGACCGCGAAGGTCGACATGTTATAGTTAAGAAGTATAAATCATTCGTAAAGAGCAAATGTATCTTCTGGAAACAAGGGACTGATGCTAAGAGTTTATTTTCTGGAATAACCGAGATAAGAATGGATGAATTCATTGAACTGATAAAAGAACATAATTGGGAAACGTTGGGTCTGTTTGTGTAAATTCCCAACCGTAGTATCACAATGCCATAAACAGGATGCTTGAGTGCCCACCTGGCTGTAGCCATGACTAATTTTGCACGTTGTTTTCAAATCATCATTGTCACGCGTGCCTTATGGAGTGATAGGGGAGTTCGGCCCGAGACTGACACCTTGACACCCAAATTTGTTTCGCCCCAGATATCAAGATTGGGTTCCCACGATAAAAGACCTCGTTGAAACACAACCTTAGACCTTTTTGAACCTTGGCCTGTAAAAAAGGAATCCTCATTCTTTCCCGCGAAGCAAAGGACAGCGGAATCTCCTCAAGGGAGAGCGAATAGAATGCTAAAACCCAATTTCCCAAAGAAAGGGATGGGGGAAAGAGAAGAAAAAGAAGAAGGAAGAAATGGGAAGAAAGAAAAAGAAAAAGATGAAAGTAAAGAAAAGAACAATAAAAAAGAAAGAAAGAGAAGGATTCCCGATCAAAGGTCGCAAGGAAGTAAAAATGGAAAATAAGAAATTCTCAATCAATGGGAGAAAGAGAACGGAAGATCTTCAGACCAGATAAATTTTCGGCAGGGTAAGTGACTGCCGGCGAAGGAGAACCCATTTTTGGTGTCTATTCCTTTCAGATTGCCATTTAAGGTCGTTCTCGACAGGCGATATCCCACCCCACCTGAACAAAGAGGAAAAGACCGAAACACCCAGCTTCCTCTCCAAAAAACACTACCCTCGAGAAAATCCTATTGGTCCGTGATCGTACGTTTGATCTTTGATTCGATAGGAAGTCGTGTGCAAAATAGAGTCATGGTGCAGTTATGGTTTGGGAATAGGATAAAACACTTGCCTTGTGAGTTTTATACACTATGAGTGATTTATTTTCAGCTTAGCCCGATGTTTCCCCTGCATGTTCATTTAAAAGCTAAAAGTTGAGGTCCTGCCCTTCATTCTCGGTTACAAGGAAGATTATCCTTGGCACAAGTATATTGTTTCTCTAAGATATGGTGCTCTCATGAATGATTTATTTTTCTTTACAAAAAGCATGTTTGCCTTTCAGGTGGAAAAACTCGGTGGACCGTTTGGTCCCGCCAACACCCTTTTTCGGAGCCCCATGTATGTTATTGCTTAGCGCTATTCATGTGTCCTCCACCTTCGAGTTTGGAGCTATGTTTCATGATTGCCTAAGTGCGGACCCTCAAGGCAATCCTCCATTCTCCCCCTTTTTCGGAGCCCCATGAATGTTATTGCCTAGCGCAGTTCATGTGTCCTCCACCTTCGAGTTTGGAGCTATGTTTCATGATTGCCTAAGTGCGGACCCTCAAGGCAATCCTCCATTCTCCCCCTTTTTCGGAGCCCCATGAATGTTATTGCCTAGTGCTGTTCATGCGTCCTCCACCTTCGAGTTTGGAGCTATGTTTCACGATTGCCTAAGTGTGGACCCTCAAGTGCAATCCTCCATTCTCCACCTTTTTCGGAGCCCCATGAATGTCATTGCCTAGCGCTGTTCATGTGTCCTCCACCTTCGAGTTTGGAGCTATGTTTCATGATTGCCTAAGTGCGGACCCTCAAGGCAATCCTCCATTCTCCCCCTTTTTCGGAGCCCCATGAATGTTATTGCCTAGCGCTGTTCATGTGTCCTCCATCTTCGAGTTTGGAGCTATGTTTCATGATTGCCTAAGTGTGGACCCTCAAGGCAATCCTCCATTCTCCCCCTTTTTCGGAGCCCCATGAATGTTATTGCCTAGCGCTGTTCATGTGTCCTCCACCTTCGAGTTTGGAGCTATGTTTGATGATTGCCTAAGTGCGGACCCTCAAGGCAATCCTCCATTCTCCCCCTTTTTTGGAGCCCCATGAATGTTATTTCCTAGCGCTGTTCATGTGTCCTCCACCTTCGAGTTTGGAGCTATGTTTGATGATTGCCTAAGTGCGGACCCTCAAGGCAATCCTCCATTCTCCCCCTTTTTTGGAGCCCCATGAATGTTATTGCCTAGCGCTGTTCATGTGTCCTCCACCTTTGAGTTTGGAGCTATGTTTCATGATTGCCTATGTGCGGACCCTCAAGGAAATCCTCCATTCTCCCCCTTTTTCGGAGCCCCATGAATGTTATTGCCTAGCGCTGTTCATGTGTCCTCCACCTTCGAGTTTAGAGCTATGTTTCACGATTGCCTAAGTGCGGACCCTCAAGGCAATCCTCCATTTTCCCCCTTTTTCGGAGCCCCATGAATGTTATTGCCTAGCGCTGTTCATGTGTCCTCCACCTGCGAGTTTGGAGCTATGTTTCATGATTGCCTAAGTGCGGACCCTCAAGGCAATCCTCCATTCTCCCCCTTTTTCGGAGCCCCATGAATGTTATTGCCTAGCGCTGTTCATGTGTCCTCCACCTTCGAGTTTAGAGCTATGTTTCACGATTGCCTAAGTGCGGACTCTCAAGGCAATCCTCCATTCTCCCCCTTTTTTGGAGCCCCATGAATGTTATTACCTAGCGCTGTTCATGTGTCCTCCACCTTCGAGTTTGGAGCTATGTTTGATGATTGCCTAAGTGCGGACCCTCAAGGCAATCCTCCATTCTCCCCCTTTTTTGGAGCCCCATGAATGTTATTTCCTAGCGCTGTTCATGTGTCCTCCACCTTCGAGTTTGGAGCTATGTTTCATGATTGCCTAAGTGCGGACCCTCAAGGCAATCCTCCATTCTCCCCCTTTTTCGGAGCCCCATGAATGTTATTGCCTAGTGCTGTTCATGCGTCCTCCACCTTCGAGTTTGGAGCTATGTTTCACGATTGCCTAAGTGTGGACCCTCAAGTGCAATCCTCCATTCTCCACCTTTTTCGGAGCCCCATGAATGTCATTGCCTAGCGCTGTTCATGTGTCCTCCATTATCAAGCGCGGAGCCTCTGGTGACTGGGAAATATGTTCTTCTGTTGTTTTTCGGATCGGTTCCTTCGCCAAACATGTGTATATGTATATTATATTCGTTGTTCTTGTTGTTGTTTGTATTTTGTTTTGCGTTGTACAGCAAAAAAGAAGGAGTAGAGACGAGAATCGTCATCACGGAAAGGGCAGGATGGACGAAATCAGTGTCTTATCTTTGCTTTCCTCTTATCTCCGATGAGAGGTAAGTAAAGAGGGGCAACTGTCATACCCTAATTTCGTCCGGGGATTATAATTTGATGATATACAACCATTGATTGGCCGCTTCGAGATATTTGGCACCCTTTGTTGCACCATATGTGAAGTCCCGAGACATGCCAAAAATGAAAAGGAAGCAGGCTTACGCGATCCGTGAAAATTCCGTGATGTGACGGAAATCGAAAGGAGGTATTTTTCGCAATCCGTGAGTTTTCTTAACTTCTTCGAAAGCTAAAAAAAGAGTGAATACATAATCCGTAAGGACTCGTAACCTTGCGGAAGGAAAATAAGTATCGTTACGAAATTCGTAAATTTTCGTAACGTTACGGAAAAAGAATTACCAAAAAAGGTAGAGGGGGATGCATTTAGTAAAAAGGGGGGTACAAATAGCAATCAGGCCCACTTGGGCCTTCCAGATTCTTCCTCCAGAAGGCTGTTGCTTCTGGAGGAAGCAACCTTGCTCGCCTGGGCGAGCTGGGTTGTAAGCTCCTCCCCTATTTTGCTATAAATAGGGGGAGGAGTGAAGGGAGAAGGGGTTCAGCCTTCTTGGCACTTCTTATTCTCTCGAAATTGCTGAGGAAAATTATTTTCGTGAAGAAAATGCAAGTCGAGGCGCTTCCGTAACGTTTCCGTGAGTAATTACGCGAAAATTCTCGACCGTTCTTCAACATTCATTGTTCGTTCTTCGTTTTCTTCAGTCTTCAACGGGTAAGTACTTCAAACCGAGTTTTTCAATTCATTCTATGTACCCGTGGTGGTCCACATTTTGTTTCATGTATTTTTATTCTCGTTTTCATTCGCTTTCTATACCCCCTTTTGACGTGCTTAAGTCATTTATTTAAGTCATTTCTCGCCTAATCTAAAAATAAAATAAATTTCCACCGATCATTTGAATTGTAGTATTCGTTAATTTCTGTTAAAATGAATTCCGACCGTTCGATCGTGCCGTAACCACGTTGGAAATCAAAAAAGAGGTAAAATAATAATATAATAATCAAAAATACCTTTTAGTAAAATAAAGCGAAAAATCAATCGGACGTTTTCTCTTTGGGATTTCTCATTCATAATTGAATTGACTAATAACTAAAGCGAAACTAAGGCTAAAATCAATTCGCTAAGTCAAGCTCGTCCACAAAAAATAGGGTTTTGAAAGTTTATCATTTCAGTTTCTTACCAAGTAAAATGGATCATTTTTAAGGTCCAACGCCTTAAAATGATCACCTTTCAAGTAAAAAGAATCGCTTGATTCACGTTTAAGAAAGAACTACGTAGGTCCGATTTCCTCTTCGATGGAGGGTACGTAGGAGCAAAAGCCCCGCTTTTGTCGACCTCAAAAAATAAAAAAGAAATAAAGTTAAGGCAACACAATTTCCACAATTCTAAAAAATAGGCTGTTGTCCTTTGAGACAAACGTGAGAGGTGCTAATACCTTCCTCAAACGTAAATACAACTCCCGAACTTAGAATTTTCATTTTGACCGGTTTCCTTCGGTTTTCCCGACGTTTTCCACAAATAAATGTTGGTGGCGACTCCGCGCACCTTTCCTCCTTTGGAAAGCGCACCCGTGAGCCTCGCCTTCGCTCGCCCGCAAAGGGCACGTTGCGACAAGTGCCAAGATGGGTGAGGGTAATTTCATTAGTTAGGCCATTGTAAATGATCTTCGTATCAAATTGCCATGGCCTTCCTAAAAGAATATGTCTAGCCTCTATGGGAACTATATCACAATTAACTTCATCCTTATATGTCCCAATGGAGAAAGGTACCTTCACTTGTTGGTTAACTATCATTTCCCCTTGCTCATTGAGCCATTGAAGTTTATAAGGTTTTGGGTAGGGAATGATAGTGAGGTTCAACTTGGAAACTAATCTTGTGCTACAGCAATTGCAACAAGATCCACTATCCACAATGAGAGAACAAGTTTTATCTAAAATTTTGCATCTTGTATGAAAGATGTTCTCTCTTTGGGATTGAGATAGATCACAAGATTGCCCTCCAAGGAGCCTTCTAACCATTAAGAGGTCATCTTCTTCATGGGGGTAGACTTCCTCACTAGACTCTTCACCCCTTACTTCATCTTCACTTCCACTAGAGGAAGGGCAAGAAGTAGTCTCCTCTTGACTACTACAAATGTCTTGACCCCTCATGATCATGGTTTTCTTTGTGGGGCATTGATAGGCAATGTGACCTCTCCCAAGACATTTGAAGCATTTAATGTTGCTAGTCCTTTCTTGGGAACTAGTCTTAGGGGTGTATTTCTCTATGATCTTTCCCTTATCTTCCTTGGGTTTTGAAGGTGCGGCCCCCAAAATTCCATGGGCTTGGTCCTTCCTTGGATAAGAGTGAGAGCCATAAGATTTTGAAGAAGTCTTTCTTTTAAGTTGTTGCTCCACTCTTATACAAAGTTGGACTAGCTCATCTAGGTCCCTATATAGAAGGAGTTCAACCTTATACCTCTCTTCCATATTAAGCCCACTAAGGAACCTAGCCATGCTTGTTCTTTCCTCCTCCCTAAGTCCAGCTCTTAAATGGAGTAGTTCCATTTGTTGTCTATATTCTTCAACACTCATACTCCCTTGTCTAAGCCTTTGGAGCTTGTCCATAAGCTCCCTTTCATAGTAGGAGGGAATGTGCCTCTTCCTAAGGGCACTCTTAAGATCATTCCAATACTCTACTGAAGGATCCTCATGAATCCTTCGTTCCCTAACAAGGGAAGTCCACCAATAGAGGGCATACCCTTGAAAGCTAAGGGTTGCCAATGGAACTTTTCTCTCTTCGCTAATACGATGGCAAGCAAAGAGTTGTTCAACCTTCATTTCCCAATCTAAGTAGGCCTCAACATTATCTTTTCCATGGAAATATGGGAGGTTATTGTTAACCTCTTGAGGCCTTCTATCCTTTTCTCTTCTTTGGGAGTGATGTTTAGTATGTGAACTATGACGCCCTCTATAATAGTCGCTAAGTTCTTCACTTAAACTCTTGTAAGAGTCATGACTACTATAGGAGGCATGTTTTTCTCTTTTCATTTCTTTCATTATTTTTCTTCTTTCTTCCTCTCTTATTTTCTCTCTTTCATCTTGACTTATTTCTTCCACTCTTTTTTTACCTTTTTCTTTTCTCTTTTGTTTTTCTTTCCGCAACTTAAGGGATCTCAACTCATCTAATATCTTATACAAGGGGTCCTTAGGAGTAGAACCCTCACCATTAACACTAGATGAAGAATGAAGACTCATGTTGGTTCCTAAGTTATGGTTCTTTCTTGTTGGGGGTTTGAAAAAAAGGTAAAAGAAACTATGGTTGAAACTAGCCAAAATAAACACTAAAAGAGGTGTGAAAGATAAGGTAAAAACTAATTGGTAAAAGGCAAGCTATCTAGGCGGTTTGACAATGGAGGGTAAAAGAAATAAGCTATGAAAGTAAGCAAGAAATTAAAGTGCAAGAAATGCAAACTAGGCGGATCCTAAGAGTGTTTGGATGACCTCATTTAAGGTTCCCAACAAAACACTCACTATCCTAAGGGAAAATTTCCTAAAATTATTACACACAAATGGAAGTAGGGTGACCTAGTGGAGGCTCCCAACTTACTTCCAATGAAAGGCCTTTTTGTTACAAAAATTGAAAGCAAAGAAAATTGCCAATTACAAAATTACAAAGAAAAAAAGTCCTCAATTGTGGTGGCTATTCTATTTTTAGTGTTTCACTCAATTTGGAGTGCTTCTTATTCCAATAGCTCTTAAGGTGGTTGGCCCCTTGCTTCTTTACTCAAATTCTTCAAGATATGGCACCAATACTCCTTTCCTATTCCCTATATGGCAACTCACAAGCAAGGAAACAAAGAGACAAGCAATAACCAAAGACAAAAAACATGAAATGAAAGCTAAACCAATAGAGTTTTAACAAGAAAAATTGCCAAGGATTATTCAACAATTAAAGCAATGAAAAGCACAAAAAAGCAAGCTAGGACTCAAAGAGAAACCAAGAATGGCTCTAGAGTAGAGTAGAAAAACTAACAAAAAAAAGACTCAAGAAACCTCTAGTTTTGACACTTGTTTTCACAATAATTTTCAATTGTAATTTCAGAACTGGGATTGGTATAAAATAGGCACATATTATAGAACAAATTTTGAGCCAAAACATCAAGCACACTTTCCTTTCACTTTTTTTTTCCTGGACACTGATTTTTCTGCCAACTTGTGCGATTTTTGTTATTTTTTCCTTAAATCCAAATCGCTTGGTTCTTTTTTTATAATTTTGGTCCAGATGTCTAGAAACTTCAGTAAAAATTTCAGCTCAAAAAACGTAGTGACCAATTCTCCGTAATTTATTCAAGTTCGTATGTTCAAGCTGCCAGCACTAGCGATTTCAACCTAGAAATCAAGAGTAGTGTTTATGTTACTTAAGGCTTGGATAGTTACAATTTGTGTTTGCTTATGCTCAATTATCTTGAATAAAACAATTCAAGAGAGCTTAAGACTTATTTTGATTCACAAATACAGCTACAACTCAGCACCACAACTCAACTTCATCATAGGCATCATGTAGGAAACTTAGAAAACAAAAAAAAAAAGTTCAAGAACAAGACTACTTCTAGGAATTGATTTAGAACATGTTATGAACTAAATAACATGCATGAATTAGACTCAAAATTCAAAAGATAGGCTAAGAATGACAAGAATACATGAACAAATGTATCTAGAATTCAATCAACAAAATAAAAATTCAACACAAACTTAAAACATAATGTGACAATTACTATGACTAAACATGACTCTAAGACAACATGGATTAAGTGATTTACACTTAGATTTTTGTGTTTTTTTTAATCAATATTTTGGAAGAACATTTAGATCTAAGGTTCAGCACAAGAATATTATGAATGAAAAATGATAAAACCTAAAATCAACACAAAAACAAGATTCAAGAGTAGATCTACAAAATTTGAACCATAGAAATGCAAGAACAAGTGTAGATCTAAGATTTAATCGGTTTATTTTTTTTTAATCTACTCTAAACAACACCAAACCACAAGACAATGGAGGATATACATGGAGAATAAGATGAAGAACAAGGAATTAAAGAGAATTCACCGAACAAAAAGATAGAGGAAGCAAAAGAACATCACCTAGATGAAGATGCTCTTGATACCACATGATGTAAGCTCCATTGGAGCTTGTAGGCCTAGGATCTTCTTCATCAATGGATTGCTTTGCTTCTTGGAAGATAAATGGCAGCGGAATGGAGAAGGAAGACAGAGAGGAGACGCCACTTCAAGGAGAAGATGAGTCTAGAAGAAGCTCACCACCATAGGAGGCCATGGATAAGAGCTTGGAGGAAGGAGATGAATGAAGGGAGAGGGAGAGAAGTGCACGAAATTTTGTGCTCTAAATGAGCTTTGAAATCTGAAGTTTAATATTCAAATGATCAAAGTTGAAAAAAATGCACATACATGACCTCTATTTATTGCCTAAGTGTCACACAAAATTGGAGGGAAATTTGAATTTCAATTCAAATTTCACTTGAATTTGAAATTGAATTTGTGGAGCCAAAATTTCACTAATTATGATTAGTGAATTTTAGTTATGGTTCAGCCCACTAATCCAAGATCAATTCCAAGATTCTCCAATAAGTGTGCTTAGGGGTCATGAGGCATGTAAAGCATGAAGGACATGCACAAAGTGTGACTATATGATGTGACAATGGGGTGTAGTAAGCAAATGCTCACCTCCCCCTCTAAAATTTAATTGGATTGGACTTCTACCAATTCAATTAAATTTATTTTCAACCACACACATCAAATATTCACTTAGTGCATGTGAAATTACAAAATTACCCCTAATACAAAAACTAGTCAAGGTGCCCTAAAATACAAGGGCTGAAAAATCCTATATTTCTAGGGTACCCTACCTACAATATGGAGCCCTAAATACAAGGATCAAATATAATGACATCCTAGTCTAATATGTACAAAGATAAGTGGGCTCATACTTAGCCCATGGACCCGAAATCTACCCTAAGGCTCATGAGAACCCTAGGGCCTTCTCTTGCATCTTTGGCCCAATCTTCTTGGAGTCTTCTATCCAATGCCCTTGGGGGGTAGGATTGCATCACTTTGTCGAAGACGCGACGCCAATCGACCAAGACTACTTTAGTCTCTCCTTTTCTTCATCTAGAGACAATCAAGTGCGACGGCATGCAGAGACAAATCATGGTCATCCACACCCTTTTCGTCATCCAAAGACAATCATGTCCGATGGCACATGGAGACAAATCATGGTCATCCGTACCCTTTTCTTCATCCAGAGACAATTAAGTCCGATGGCACGTAGAGGAAAATCATGGTCACCCATACCCTTTTTGCCATCTAGAGACAATTAAGTTTGATGGCACATGGAAACAAATCATGGTCATCCGCACCCTTTTCGCTATCCAGAGATGATCAAGTCGAATGGCGTGCAGACACCATTATAGTCATGTGCACCTTTGTCGAAGACTCAACATCTATCGATGGAGACTACTTTAGTCTCTCCTTTTTGTCTTCCAGAGGCAAGCGAGCCCGTTGACACGCAGACACCCATATGGTCGTCTGCATCCTTTGTCGAAGACTCAGTGTCTATCGACTAAGACTACTAAAGTCTCCCCCTTCGTCAACCAGAGGCAATCGAACCCGTTGACATGCAGAGACCAAGTCATCTACTCTCTTTCGTCGAAGACCCAATGTCTATCCACCGAGACTACTAAAGTCTCCCTCTTCGTCAACCAGAGGCAAGCGGGCCCGTTGACACACAGAGACCATTATAGTCATCTACACCCTATCGAAGACTCAACGTCTATCGACCGAGACTACTTTAGTCTCTCCTTTTCATCAGTTAGAGGCAAGCGAGCCCGTTGACATGGAGTGACCAACATGGTCGTCTGCACCTTTTGTCGAAGACACAACGTCTATCGATCAAGACTACTTTAGTCTCTCCTTTTCATCATCCAAAGGCAAGCCAGCCCTTTGACACACAGAGACCATTATAGTCATTTGCACCTTTGTCAAAGACTCAACGTCTATCAACTAAGACTACTTTAGTCTCCTCTATGTAAACCAGAGGCAAGCAAGCCCGTTGATACGCAGAGACCATTATAGTTATCTGCACCTTAGTCGAAGACTCAATGTTTATCGATCGAGACTACTTTAGTCTCCTCTTTGTAAACCAGAGGCAATTAAGCTCGTTGACACGTAGAGACCAACGTGGTCATCTGCCCTTACTAAAGTAGTCTCGCTTTTGTTGCTCTGAGATTATCAAAGTCCCCTTATCATCCAGAGACAAGCAAGTCCGATGGTATGCAGGGATAATGATGGTCATCCATTTCTAATTGTTTGTTGAGATTGTTGCAGTTCCCTTTGCTATCTGGAGACTATCAAGTCCAATGGCATGGAGAGACAAACATAGTTGTCTGCTTCCCTTGTCGAGAGACTGATGTATGTTGACCAAAGCTACTGAAGTCTCCCCTGCTATCCCGAGACAAGCGAGTCCGATAGCATGCAGAGACCGTCACGGTTATCCATTTTTTTTTATCATTTTCAAGACACTGAGGCTTTTGTCGACGCACCTAATGTCATTCATGCTCTTTCTTTTGGCAGGTTTCGCTAATTGGGCCAAGGGTTGATCGGGTGGAAATTTAGATCGAATGAAATTAGTGTCTTATCTTTACTTTTCTTTTATCTCCAACAAAAGATAAGTAAAGAAGGGGCAACTGTCATAACATAATTTTGTCCGGGGACAATTATTTGTCAATATGCGGACTTTTGCTAGCCAAATTAAGATGCTTAACACTCATCGCCGCATAATCCATAAAGTTTTGTGACATTTCAGAAAGAAATAAGCAAAAAAACTCAAAATAGGGGGTGAACTAATCAATTTAGGGGATGTTATTCAGCCCTGGGCCCATTTGGGCCCATCAGGAACCTTTTGGAGGAAGCAACAGCTCGCCAGGGCGAGCATGTTGCTTCTGGTTGAAGCTACCAGCTCGCCTGGGCGGCAACCTCCTCCCCTATTTTGGCTATAAAAGGGCGTGGGAGACTGAAGGGAAGGGTTCAGCACCCTAGGCAAGGATATTTCACTTAAAATTAGTGAAAAGAAGGAGAAAGAAGAAGAAAATCCAAGCCGAGACGCTTCCGTGACGTTTCCATGATCAATTTTTTGAACGTTCTTCGCCGTTCTTCATTCGTTGGTCATCGTTTGTCAATCTTCAGCCGGTTAGTTTTCGATTTCGAAGCTTTGAATTCATTCTATGCACCTTTGGGGGTCCATTCTTGCTTTGTATGTTTTCATCATCTCGTCTACTTTCGGTATTCTTTTTCTTCGTTTTAAACGAGTTT
Source organism: Glycine soja (assembly GCF_004193775.1). Taxonomy (NCBI): domain Eukaryota; kingdom Viridiplantae; phylum Streptophyta; class Magnoliopsida; order Fabales; family Fabaceae; genus Glycine; species Glycine soja. The sequence goes on along the minus strand of NC_041002.1, from coordinate 17,078,623 downwards.
CGACCGATGGTTTAAGCCATAACCTCAATTAATGTTTAAATGAATTTCAATCGATCTTTTATGTTGTAATCTTGTTTAATCACCTTTAAAATAAAAATCAACCGATTGTTCATGTTGTAACCTTGGTTAATCACCAAAAAGACAAGTTTCAGCCAGACATTTACTTTGGAAGTTTTCTTCAAATGAGTTGAGAAATAACCAAGTGAAACTAAGGCTAAAATCAACTCACAAATCAAACTTTTGCCCGCAAAAAAGGTCATTTAAAACCGTTCAAGGTCCAATGCCTTAACGATTCTCCCCTCCATTCAAAAATCAAGAGATCGTTCAAAAGGGTACGGCGCCTTAACGATTCTCTCTTTTCACAAATCAAAATATCGTTTAAAGGTCCAACGCCTTAAACGACTTTTTTTTGCAACTAAAATCAATCTTTCAAAAAAGATAAAACAACTTAACCAATGTTCAGTTCTTAAAGAACTACGTAGGTTTGATTTCTTCATCGCAATCGAGGAATATGTAGGAGCGAGAGAAACACCCTTGTCGACCACAAAAATGTAAAAAACATAAAAAGTCAAGAAAATACATAAAAAAAACCATAAAAAGGGAAAATACATAATTTTGAAGTCATGATTTGCACACTCGATTAGAGGTTGTCGTCCCTTATGACAGACGCGTGGGGTGCTAATACCTTCCCCGTGCGTAAAAACAACTCCCGAACCTTTCATACTTAAAGTTCGTAGACCCACTTTTGGTTTTTCTAACATTTTCCTCAAATAAACGTTGGTGGTGACTCCACACGTTTTCCTTCCTTGGAAGACGCAGCCGTGAGCCTCGCGTCGCCCTCCCGCTGAATTGTAGGTTGCGACAGATATGGTAGGAGGAATTTTGAAATAGATGTTTGTAGCAAATCAAGCAACAACTTATCCATTGAGTGTGCATATCGATAGAGCTATTGATATCACGATGCTACCATATAAGACATACCCCAGATTACCCATCTGCGATGAAGGCAAAACCAATAATTTCAAGTTGTACTTCAATATTTAAATGCCCAACAAAGAACATAAGGTCCAGTTAGTCAACTATCAAAGGAACTGGAAGACCCTATTCAGGGGTAAGAAGCTTATACAAAAGATGGACGTTGATGATTGAAAGACATTCCATAATCAGATTCTATGGGAGCATACGCAGAAAGCATCCTCCTTCAACTCTGAACACATTCTTGAATCAAATCAAAGTGATTCAATACAAGTACTATGTCCAACAAGAGTCTATCATTTTGATGATACAAATGAAAGCTTTGTAAAGGACCTAGATGAAAATTTCATTAAGAGGATGAAGAAACTATCAATCATTTCCAGCCACGTTGTGTTCGACTTAACCACAATGATTGAGGGTAAGCTCGAATCTCGTGTCATGTGTGTTCTTGAACTCTAACAAAAAAAATAGAGCTAGATATAAATAGTAGTGGAAGATTAGACTAAACAATGAAGAGAAGAAAAAAGGTTGAATCAAGACAGTTAGTTAAAAAGGATGTTGCCAATGTTCAACAAGTCCTAGTTGACCTTGAGAAATCTAGCACAAAAGAGAATGAACAGGAAGTGGATGCTTCCATTCCTGATATTGCTGCCAAGGCACTAATCCAAGAGCCCACTCATGCTGATTAGTCTCATGAAGTCACCTCTATCTAACAAGAGGTCATTGTATACTCCACCAACTTCGACAATCCAAAAAGATGTTCCTCAAATCAACTACATTGCTCGTGGTGCAATCATTGAGGGAAATATTCAAGAGTTGTTGAATCAAGCTGTGCAGAAGCAAAAAGAAGAAACTTGACAAAAGCTTGAAATGTTTGTTGAACAATGTATGGAAAATTAGATGTATCGTTTGTCCATCCAAAATGTCATCTCAACATAGTTCACCAACCTATTGCACCTGCTGCTAACAAATCTTGAGCACTCCAACGTCCTCAAAGTTATTGCACATCCAATCGTTCAACCATTACTACTTGTGTAAGCACCAAGTCTACATCAAACACCTCCCATTCAACCCTAAACACTGTCCACTATACAAACCACTACGACACCTTATCCATACCCTTCCACCATAGATAACACTAACCAACCACCACTTCCACTGCCTACTCAAAGAAAAACCAACATCCCTTCATCATTTATTTCTCTTCAAACTCGTGTTTTATTTTGTTAATGACAAAAAGGGGAGAATCTCTTAGAAATAATTTTGATGTAATCATGGAGTAACACTTAATTATATGAATGTTTATTGGGCACACATATGTGTTAATCTCTATTCTACTCTCATACATACATATTATGCTCACTCTGCATTTCTATTGATCAAAATTTATATAGTTTGTCATCATCAAAAAGGGAAAATTGTTAGAATTGGATGATCCATCATTGGACCATCCACTCATCCCTTAGTTTTGATGAACACAAAAATATAAATTTGTGATGACTAATCAGTTACTTGTAAGTGGATAAGACATATCATTGAAGCAAATATGGTAAGACCACTTTGGCCCTAAATAGTCATTATCATTGTCCATTATTTTTAATGGAATCTGCTCATATTTATTCATGGTTGGCATCTATCTGCTCATTATGCTTAAAAATTAACCCAATGTATTACTTATGAGTGATCAAATTATTCCACTGTGTATAAATATCTATTTATATGAAGAATATTATGTGTCATAATTTTATTTTTCCTTTTTATAAACTACTAACATTTGAAATTAGAATATAAAGGACATATTTAGAAATAATTGATCCATAATCATTATCACTAAGGTGAACATATCACACTTGCCATAATATGTGCCAAGTTCATCTATTCCCAATTGGCACCAGAAGAATCAGATCAACAACGATAAAAAATTAATGGGCAAGATTCCACAGTATTTTGATCGTCTTTCTCCTTTAAAAGGCACATAAAGGTATTACTCAAGGTTGACAAACAACATTCATACATTGAAGGAAAAGTGAGACAAAATCAAGAGAAATACTATTAAGCAAAACATAGTACTCATAGAGTCTATTCTTTACTTAGCAAAGTTCTTGTACTAAGTCTTACTTTACTGTAAATGCACTACTTGAGTGTTTGAATTTGTGATTCTTCAAATTGATTGTTTGTGAAAGCTAAGGATGGCTTGGTGACAAAACAATCCTTGGGTGTTCTTAGATTCAGGGGGAGTTTAAGGGTTACACCAGTAGTGGCTTAGAGAATACTTGTAAAGCCAAGAGTAGCAGGTTAGAATACTTGTTGTAGTCAATCATTGATTAGTGGAACCCTTTACTATTTTGTAAAGGAGAACTGGGTGTAGCTCAGGTTGAGTGAACTAGTATAAACCAAGTGTTTTTACCACTATCTTTAAGCTTGCATGAGTACTTTTTAAAGCCTATCATTGACAAAACTTTAACACGAGTTTTATATATCAAACTATTTTCAAAATACTGATTTGTTAATCACTAGAAGAATTTTTTTTATTACTAGATGATAAAACTAAAATCTTTTTATACATTATCCTTTTCATTTTCAAAAAGTATTAAATTTTATCTAACACACTATTCAACCCCCTTCTAGGAGCTCTTTTCTTCATCTTCTTTCTTTCTTTCTTTCTTTCTTTAAGATGATCTATGTCAGTGGATGGATGAACACATTGTTGTGTACCAATGACCAACCAATGTGGTTGCATCTTGACCAGGTTGGGATACATTGGTCATGTCCATTGAGGAGCCTCCAGACCCATAATTGAATAAGATGGAAGTGCCTTGAATGCTTGAGAAGGTGAATGCTCATGATCATACCTCGTCCACTCAGCATGAGTTTGGACGGGTGTGGGAACTATGACTTCTGCTGCTAGAAGTGAGCTTTCTTCATGCTGAGCATTCTAAGCGAGAAAAGCCTAAGGAAATATTTCCTTATCAAACAAAGGGGCCTTTTGCTTCAAGAGTCTTGGAAATCTGTCAAAGTGAAGAAGGGATGGTGGTGAACGATTCCTTGGAGGAGAGGATAGATGTAACTCTTCTTGTGAAATGAACGAGTCATTAGTGGAAGTATCACTAGCGCTGGTTACTTGAAAGGGTGGACTCCATGTTTTCTCAAGGATAATTGGGCTTGGAAGAGTTACCCTTGTCTTCAACTTCTTGGGCACATTAACGCAAGCATAGGTTCCTTTCCGGTAGGACCTATGTTGGTTACCTTGGGCTTTTTGGGGGCAGAAGGAGCTGGAGGTTAAGCAATTTCCTTCTTTTTTCTCTAAAGTGGAGCAACCTTATCTTCCTCTGTTTCACTAAGGTCTCTAAGTCTTATACTAGGATTCACCTCCTCAACTTGCTTCTGGGGACTCCTCTTTGATTGAGTAGCCTTTGAACAGTTGCTAGGGGATTGGATTTTGGTGCAGACTCAAGTCTTTTCTTGGTTCTTTGTTCCTTTGTGATAATATCTTCCTAAACCTTGGTTTTCTTGGCCTACTTTTTGGTCTACTTCTAGTTGTCTTTAAAATGATCTTGTTAATTTTGTTGGCAATGCCAAAATGAGACATTACATCATCAGTAATAGCCAATACTACCCTAATGTGTTCCTTCCTATTTTGGTTGATTGCTTCTATGTTCAATTTAGGAACTTCTCATTGCATTATATTCATTTCCAACTTAGACTTGATGTTTAAAGCCCCAAAGTTCTGCTGCTTTGAAAACACATACACTTTAATGATGATTTTGTCCTTATTGGCATCGTCTAGTGCATTGAAGGCTTGATAAACACTTTGTACCCACAAAACTTTGTTGAGTAGGGTATCATAGTAGATGCCATCATTACCTCCAACATCTTTGTAATATGTGAGAAGTTGAGGTAGATGGTGTGTGGGAAATCAAAGGGAATGCCCTCCATCAGGTGGAAGAGCACAATCTTGTGCAAGTCAGAGACAGAATCCTTGGACCCCAACTTGTGTAAGAAGCTCTTGTTGACTACATCTTTCCATATCTTGGCTTGATTAAATAATAGATGGTTGATGAACTTCTTTCCTTGGGCCTTTTTAGTGTTTTCCTTGTAAATAGCCCTTGGAACATGATCCTTATATGCTTGTTCCCACTTGTTGTTGTATTTCTTCCTTCCATCGTGTAGCCAAAAACTTGGGCTATGGTCTCCATGCTGAGATTCACTGTCTTTCCTAGCACAGTTGGGATGATAACATGTTGTGTCGAACTTAGCTTTCCTCCAGAACATTTTGATCAGCTTTTGATATATTGTTTGTACATCATTATAATAGCCCTGAATACCACAACAAAGCATGGTTTCATTCAGGTTCAAACCCATGCTCTCTAGAGAAGCGATGTCGAAGAAATGCTCTATGTGAATAGTTGGTTCATCCTCAGTTTGAACAGTTATGGTGTCAACCTTGGGGATGGATTCTTGGTAGTTAAAGGCATAACTAGCGTTATACATTGTTGTAAAGGTTGAAGCTTTCTGGTAAAGGATTGAGCTTTAGGGTTTAGAAGCAGGGAGAGAGAAAGTGTTTTGAGTTTTTTTTTTTAAATCCATGAGAGAAAAAGTGTTTTGAGCAAAGATTGGCATTAGAAAATCTACTTAGCACAAATCAATTGTGTAACAGTGGAAATAATGTATCATTTATCAAACTTGAGTGTCCTATTCAAAATCCATGATATCTTTTACTCCTTACCACAATGAGATAAGTTTATCTTCATACGACTACCAACAATTAGTATCCAGTGAGTCTATGGACGCAAATATCAGATAAAGAAACATCACTAAAAAAGATCAACAATCAGTACCTCTTTGACTAAGGTAATATGTAAAAGCAAGGTATAGATGAATAACATACCTTCACAATAGAAGGTATATTCTTTAACATTGTTTATTGTTAGAATAACCAGGAATCTAGAAGGGGGGTTGAATAAATTCTTTGAAAATTTACCAATTATTTCTTAGATTCAACTAAAATCAATACCCCTTTACAAATCAAGGTTTTCTCAAAAGACTTATAGAAGAAAGATAAAGAACACATGAAACCAATATATTGAAAAACATTAGAAAACAAAGTTTTATGGCCCACACATATCAATTTCGATATCAAGATAGATTCACAAAACCAAGGGTTAGAGAAAGAGAGAATCACACACAAAATTTATATTAGTTCAGTCCTCAAGAGAACCTACATCCAGTTGTTTTAAGATCCCTTAGAACTTCCACTATTAGAGAATCAACTACAAACACTATGCACATGCAATTCCTTAAAATTATACTTTTCCTTTGAACCCTACAAGAGAAAAACCAACACCTTGTTGAACCCTACAACAAGAAATTCCAAGAGTTGAAACCCTATCAACTTAGAAAACCCTTGGTATCCTTAACCAAGATTAAGAAAGTAGAAAGAAATCATAATTGGATTGAATACACCTTGATGAGTAGATCATAGCATCTTCAATCTCTTCCTTCGATTATCAACTCATGATGAAGAATGAGTGAATCTTGATCAACTTGAATCTCTTGAAGAAATGCAGAGTAATTCCCTCAGATGAATCTTAGAATATGTTTTCTAAAAGATAAGATTGTATCAAGAGTCATTGATGAGAAAGAACAAGTGAGGGTATTTATAATTTTAATATCTAAAATTGATTTAATCGATTAAAATATGGTAATTGATGAATTCGTTCAAATCCATTTTTGTTCAACATTTCTAGAAACATGGTAATTGATTAAAGAATGTGGTAATTGATTGTTTCATTTCACAGAGAGTTTCTCAAGATTCTATGATTTTGGAATAATCGATTCTCAAATGTGGTGATCAATTATTTCGACAGACAAAGAGCTCTTAAAGTTTCCAAAGGCAATCTAATTGATTACTAAATGTGGTAATTGATTATCTTGAGCAATAAAGTCTTCCTTTTGCTGAAGCAGGCTTATGTAATTGATAACTGCTAATTATGAATATATTTTGGGGTTAAATTATATAGGAATTTGCATTTTTTTCTCCTAATTTTTCCTTTTTGAGCAAATAATTGTTAAATTAACATCATTTAAGTTTTTGTGCAGAGAATATTAAAAGTGATGAATTTATGATGCTTAGTGAGTAAATAAAGCCCAGGAAAGTGAGCAAATTAAGGAAAGCAAGCTAATTGAGGAAAGCAAGACTAATTAAGGAAAGAATACTAATTGAGGAAAGCAAGCTAATTGAGGAAAGCAAGACTAATTAAGGAAAGAATACTAATTGAGGAAAGCAAGGCTGATTAAGGAAATTAAATGAGGGCTTAGTGCAAGAAGCCCACTAATTTGCACCTATAAAAGAAGAAGAGAGAAGAAGGAAAGGAAACATAGAAATTCCAAGAGAATATGATTCCTTGTAGAAAGAAAAAGCTAGAAGAAGGAGAAGCAAGCATTAGGAGTCATTCCTTCCTTCCATTCCCTTTCATATCTTTTCCCCCTTTACTATATATTCTCCTCTTGCAATTGTAAAGCCTCCATGACAATGAGAGGCTAAACCTCTTTTGTTGGGAACTTGGCAGCCAACTACTCTTGATGTAATTTCTCTTCCTATCTATTTAATAATATTACTTTTGCATTATCCTTTATTATGCTTAATATTATTGCTTGTGGCTTGATCACCCATTTTCATGGTAAGTTTTAGGGGTAGCGTTGGGAAACATTATTTTCTAATAGAACTTGGAAAGGGTATCTAAATAAAGTCATCACTAGGGATAGGTTGATTTTTGTTTAGCCTATTATACATCTCTATTTTTAATGCAATTTACTATTTTAGCTTTGCAAATGGATTTGGGAGAGAAAATACATAAATTAGGCTCTTCCATGCAGGGGACCAAAGTTAGAGTATACTAGTAGATGTAGGTGTAAATTAGAATAATTATAGATAGAGAAAAATTATTAAAATTACATCAAAGAGTAGTTCTAGTAGGCTAAGTTCCCAACATTCTCATCTTTTGAATTTCCTTCTACAATAATATTGGATTTTCTCATTTTTTATATCTTTAATTAATTAATTTAAATTCTTGTTTAATTTTTCCTCTTGTATAATTTAATTTTCTATCAATTTAAATTATTATTTTTCTCATAACATTTTCAAGTCAATTTTCTTTAACTTATTTTATTAAAAAAATATTCATCTACCTAAGTACAAACAAAGTCACTGTGGATTCGATACTTGGACTTCTGTTTTAACTTTACTACTTGGGACGCATTGGTGCACTTGACAATACATCAACAAGCTTTTGGCACCATTGCCAGGGAATTTGTTCTTTGTACTTGGTATTTTGGATATTCTATTTTTAATTGTATTCTTCCTTAATTTTTCAAATTTAAATGATTAAAAAATGTAGAAGTGTCTTTTTCTTGTGAGTCTATGCTTGTTGGGTGGAACCTCAGAAGAACTTGATCTATGGAAGATATTTTAAAGAGGTGGTCTGAGCATGTTGAAAGCATACAATTAGGGGTCATTCACCCGCCACTGGTAAATTGTGATTTTTTTGGAGGAGAGCATTTCAATAATAATTGTTATCTTTACTCCATGAAAAATTCTTGGTGGGCACAAGAGTTACACCCTTACAATCAATATGAAGAAAAAAGACTTTCTCAAATAGAGAATGTGTTGATGCAATTCATGGTTACATCCTAAGCTAGCTTCAAAGCCAAACAAAACTCAATTCAAAATCTGGAGATTCAGGTTGGCAAGAGTTACTCCATGGAAAATTGTTGGTGGGAGCAAGAGTTACAACCTTACAATCAACATGAAGAAGAAAGAATTTCTAATCTTGAGAATGTGTTGATGCAATTCTTGTGAATGAATGTATACAGGTTTTGATGATGCCAAAAGAACAAGATTTCTTCAAGCCTAAAGTTACTACAAGTCTAAATTCAAGATCAAGAAAACAAGATCAAGAGAAAGATAAGGCTTAGTTTTATTTGTTAAAAGAATCTCACATTGGTCAATAAGGTTTGGCCTCAAAACTTGATTTTCAAATGTTTATATAAAGCTTTAAAATATGTTTTATCAGTACAAAAATATATGTTTTTGCACTGGTAATTGATTACCAGATATTGTAATCAATTACCAGAGATAGATTACATAAAAGCTTTTTCAAAAACTAGTTGTCTTTTGAAATTTGAATTTTAAATGCTGTAATCGATTACCACTTGTCTGTAATCGATTAGCAGTGGTGAAACTTCAGAAGTTAACTTTGAAAAGTCAAGACCCTTCAACACATAATTGTGCATTCCATGATATTCAATTCATATGGTTGAATTTCTCTGTGAAGAAAACACCATTTTTGAGTGACCACTATAATTTGTCACTTGAGGACAAGTGAACTGTTCTTTCTTTGCTTGAGGACAAGCAAAACTGTAAATTTGGGGGAGTTTGTTAGTCGTCTTATACGACTAACTTTTGTATAGAAAACATTTTCCAAAACTTGTATAGTTCCCCAATTTATGGTTATTTTGTAGTAATTTATAAATAAATCTTGTTTTATCGTTAAAGTTGTCTCTAGAATATTTCCATTGGATTTAATGATGAAATATGTGCAATTTCAGGTTAAAAAGAGGCTAAGTCATGAAGTGCTAAAAGTGATAGTTGAGCTCAGCTCATCAGTTGGGCTAAGCGTGCATCCATCGCTAAGTGCAGCGTCAGTACGACAGAAGAATCTGGTAGAGCATCAATATCAAGGTCGTGCTCTAAGCGTGAGATCAATGCACTAAGCGCAGCGGTTGTCTTTAGCCAGGCTCAGCACATGACTGGCGCTAAGCTCAAATCCACTTAGTCGCGCTAAGCGCGAGGGTGGTGCTAAGTGCAACATCACAGATTCAGAGCCTATTTAATGCATGTCTTGTGCAAAATTAGGGTAGAGAGGGAGAGAGAGACACAGACACAGAGAGAAGACAACTTTTGCAGAGAATTCCATAGCACACCACAGTGCCTATTTCGACAAAAGAGCTCTGGAGGTAGTAAGAGGAGTAGCTTTTGCAGAGACCTATGTTTTGTAATTAGAGAGAGATTAGTGAGTTACAGAGTGATTGTGAGATGCTGAGAAGAGGAGGAGGGATCCCCCTTTTGGTGTAAGGATCAATTATTCTCTACTCTTAATTTCATTATTGTTAGGGTCTTTCTGTAATGGCTAGCTAAACACTCTTGTTGCGGATTTCTAAAGAATAGCTGATGTAATTCCTTTAATATCTAATTGGTTGTGTTTATTGTGTTCAATGCTTCTTTCAGTGCTTAAATTCTATATGTTTTTAGTCTGATCACCCATTTTTGTGCAGTTAGGTGACTTTAGCATTGGGAAATGTACTGTTGCCTCAGAACTTGATTGAAGCAGGAGTGAAACTTAGTCTTAAGTAAGGGATCTGCAGATTAAGTTTTGGTTTCAAATATGTTGTTACAATAATGCTGTTTGATTTAAGCCTAGTCCAACATGAGGGATCTGCGGATGAAGCTTAGGTTAAATTAGTCTAAACTTTCATAAGCTATATAAGCTGAGCCTTGTCTTAAATGAGGGCCTGTGGACGAAGCTTAGTTTAAGGTAGTCTAAACCTACGAGGGCTATCTAAATTAAGCCTAGTCCAACAAGAGGGATCTAAGGATGAAGCTTGGATTGATTTAGCCTAACTAGGGATCGAGGTTTAGTAATTTAGGCTACAACATAGAACACAAAAGCATGATTGATTAGAGAAACATCTTTATATACATCAACTTGTTTGTTAGAAAGACCCAACACTTTTACCTACTGTTGCCAATCTTACTTACTTGCATTTTTTTACTGTTTTTAGCCTAGACTTAGTTTAATTTTGTTCTAAACCATTAATTATCAATGTCTCTTTCAACAATGCCTTATTTTTGAATTTAACCCTGTCTAATACTAGTTCCTTGAGTTTGATACTCGGATTCATCCGTTTTAATTTTAAATACTTGATGATCTGGTGCACTTTCCGACAAATTGGATTTCCGTTGAACATATTTGTATAAAGAAAAAAATTGGACCAAAAAGTAATTGCAGGGGAAATCCAACAAAGTATTTATGGCACCGTTGCCGAGGAACTAGATTCAAGAAGAGTTTAGTTTAGTTTTACAGCATTGCTTTCTATTATTCTCTTTGATTCATTGATTCTTTTTGTTCATATTTTAGTTACTGTACATTCATTGTTCTTTTGAACTGGATAAATGTTGTTCTATTTTCTTGTATGCAAAGAAGATCAACTGCAGGTGATTCAATCCCCATTGATTTGGAGATTAACGCCACTTGTAGAAGGCGTAACTCAGAGAGAATCAGAAATTTTTTGCAGGATTTAGAAGCAGTAACAACTCCAAAAGAAGAACCTCGATCTTCCGAGGCATCTTCTAGTTTTCCTATTGCAGGGCATTCTCATATAGAACCTGTTGAAGACCCAATCATGGCTGAAGAGTAACCCTGGAGGATTATTCAAGTTCTACTGTGCCACAATTTTCACCAGTATTAGACAGCCAGAAGTTCAAGCTCAGACAACCACTTATCCACCTTCTTTGGTACAGTTGATTCAAAATAATCTGTTTCATGGTCTACCCAATGAAGACCCTTATGCTCACTTGGCCACCTATATAGAGATATGCAATACTATTAGGCCGGTGGGTGTGCCTGCGGATGCAGTCAGGTTGAGTCTATTCTCATTTGGAGAAGCTAAGAGATGGCTTCATTCTTTTAAAGGAAACAACCTGAAGTCATGGGATGAAGTAGTAGAAAAGTTCTTGAAGAAGTACTTCCCTGAATCGAAGACTGCAGAAGGCAAAGCTTCCATCTCTTCCTTACACCAGTTTCCAGATGAATCATTGAGTGAGGCACTTGAAAGATTCAGAGGTTTATTGCGGAAAACTCCCACTCACGATTTTTTAGAACCAATACAGCTCAACATATTCATAGATGGGTTGAGACCTCAATCTAAACAGCTCTTGGATGCTTCAGCTCGAGGTAAGATCAAAATGAAGACCTCCGAGGAAGCAATGGACTTAATTGAAAGCATGGCTGCTAGTGACATTGCTATTTTGAGAGACTGAGCCCACATTCCTACCAAGAAGAGCTTATTGGAGCTAACCTCACAGGATGCTCTGTTGGCACAAAACAAGTTGTTATCCAAGCAACTAGAGGCATTAACAGAAACACTCAATAAGTTGCCAACTCCGCTTCATTCTGCACAAACTTCACATTCTTCTATTTTGCAGGTCACAGGATGTACAATTTGTGGTGGAGCTCCCTCAACAATTTCTTCAAGTTCAACTAATTCATCAACCGGTTCCAGTGCCGGTTCATCAGCCAGCTATTGTTTAAATCCCTCCGCCTTCTAATCAGCTCTACTTTCCTCAGCTTGAATTGCCATTCTGCTTCTAGTCATCACAACTTTGCACTAAATTGCAGATGAAGTTAATTATATGGGGAATCAGCCCAGAGGGAATTTCAATACAAGTGGATTTCCAGGATTTCAAAATAACCAGTAGTATCAACAGCAGAGACAGTGGCAAAATCACCCTGGTAACCAATTCAACAGAGACCAGGGTGGTTCATCTACAAGGCCACAACAGTAGATGCCAAGTCTCTATGACCGAACCACAAAGCTGGAAGAGACTCTAGCTCAATTTATGCAAGTGTCAATGTCTAACCAAAAGAGCACAGAGTCTGTAATTAAGAATCTAGAAGTTCAGGTGGGCCAGCTCACAAAGCAGTTAGTTGAAAGACCATCCAGCAGCTTTACAGCAAACACAGAGAAAAATACTAAGGAAGAGTGCAAAGTTGTGATGACTAGAAGCAGAATGGCAATTCAAGCTGAGGAAAGTAGAGCTGATTAGAAGGCGGAGGGATTTAAACAATAGCTGGCTGATGAACCGGCACTGGAACCGGTTGATGAATTAGTTGAACTTGAAGAAATTGTTGAGGAAGCAGAAGGTGATGAAGAAGAAGAGACACCAATAAGAGATTGTGAAGAGAGAATAAAGAAGAAGGAAGAAAAAGAAAAAGAAAAAGAAGAAGAAATAAAAGAAGAAGAAGAAAAAGAAAAAAAGTTGAAAAATGAAAAACAAAAAACAAAAAGAGAAGGTTGTTGAGATTGAGAAGAAGAAGGGCAAGAGTGAGGCCAACATATAAAAGAAGAAAGAGGCTACTCCTATTGAATGCAAGGAGGTACCTTATCCATTGGTACCCTCCCGGAAAGATAAAGAGCAACATTTGGCCAAATTTCTTGATATCTTCAAGAAACTGGAAATTACTTTGCCTTTTGGAGAAGCACTTCAGCAAATTCCCCTCTATGCCAAATTCTTGAAGGATATGCTAACCAAGAAGAACCGGTACATCCATAGTGACAAAATTGTTGTGGAAGGTAATTGTAGTCTGTCATTCAACACATTCTTCCACCCAAGCACAAAGATCCTGGAGTTGTCATGATATCGTGTTCTATCGGCGAGGTTGTTGTAGGCAAAACTCTCATAGACTTGGGAGCCAATATCAATTTAATGCCTCTCTCCATGTGCCAGCGACTTGGAGAGGTAGAGATAATGCCCACACGCATGACCCTCCAGTTAGCTTACCGCTCCATCACAAGGCTGATGGAAGCTTACTTGTGGAGCTTCTATGGAGGCTGGATCTTTGAGCTTCAATGAGGTCCTTCAATGGTGATTTTCCACCATGGAAATGTAGCAGAAGGCAAATGAGAAGGGGAGAAGGGAGGCACCATCCACTAGGGAATAAGCCATGGAAGAAGGAGCTTCACCACCAAGAATATGCCTTGGATAAGAAGCTTGAGGAGAATGCTTTAATGGAGGAAAATAAAGAGAGAAAGGGGGAGCATGAAATTGAAGGAATAAAAGAGGGAGAGAAACGGAACTTTGAAGTGTGTCTCATAAGACTTTCATTCATCAAAGTTACAATAAGTGTTACACATGCTTCTATTTATAGACTAGGTAGCTTCCTTGAGAAGCTTTCTTGAGAAAACTACCTAGAGAAGCTTCTTTGAGAAAACTTCCTTGAGAAGCTAGAGCTTAGCTACACACACCCCTCTAATAACTAAGCTCACCTCCTTGGGAAGCTTCCTTGAGAAGATTCCTAAAGAAGCTAGAGCTTAGCTACACACACCTCTCTAATAGCTAAGCTCACCTACTTGAGATGAGAAGCTAGAGCTTAGCTACACACCCCTTATAATAGCTAAGCTCACCCCCATTCCAAATATACATGAAAATACAAAAAAAAAGTCCCTACCACAAAGACTACTCAAAATGCCCTGAAATACAAGGCTAAAACCCTATACTACTAGAATGGCAAATATACAAGGCCCAAAAGAAGGAAAAATCTATTCTAATATTTACAAAGAAGAGTGGATCCAACCTTGACCCATGGGCTCAAAAATCTACCCTAAGGTTCATGAGAACTCTAGGGCCTTCTTTAGTAGCTCTAGCCCAATCCTCTTGGAGCCTCTTGCTCATGGCTCTGGTAACTGGTCCCTTCCTAGAGAAGATTGCATCATCCTCTCCCTCTTGAAGAGGATTTGACCTCAAATCTGTTGGTTCCTCCTCCTCAATATCAGCTCCACCTGCAAAAGGAATTAAATTAGAAATATTAAAAGTGGTGCTGACTCTATACTCTTATGGAAGGTCCAACTTATAGGCATTGTTATTCATCCTCTCCAAGACCTGAAAAGGTCCATTATAGGCATTGTTATTGCCCTTAGTTGAATACACCTTTGTTTGGTTCTCTATTTGGGTCTTAACCCTCTCATGCAACTTCTTTACAAACTCTGACCTAGATTCCCCTTCTTTATGTATAAAAGAAGTGTCAAGTGGGAAGGGATTAAGGTATAAGGGTGTTAGGGGATTGAACCCATAGACAACCTCAAAAGGGGATTGCTTAGTGGTTCTATGAAGCCCCCTATTGTAGGCAAATTCTACATGAGGAAGATAAATCCCAAGACTTATGGTTGCCTTTTAGAAGAGCCCTTGAAAGGGTGGATAAAGACCTATTCACTACCTCTGTTAGCCCATCAGTTTGTGGATGACAAGTGGTAGAGAAAAGAAGTTTAGTTCCTAGCTTAGCCCATAATGCTTTGTTGAAGTGGCTAAGGAACTTAGCATCTCTATCTGACACAATGGTCCTAGGCAAACCATGGAGTCACAACTTCCCTAAAAAAAAGTTTTGAGATGTGGGAAGCATCATCCACCTTATGGCATGGTATAAAGTGTGCCATCTTGCTAAACCTATCCACCACCACAGAGATAGAGTCTACACCTTTTTGGGTTCTAGGAAGCCCAAGGACAAAGTCCATACTAATGTCTACCCAAGGTGCAAATGGAATGGGTAAGTGTGTGTATAGCCTATGAGGCATCACCCTAGACTTGGCTTGTAAACAAGCCACACACCTAGTGAAATGCTTATGGACATCTTTCTTCATATGGGAAGAAGGAGACAAACACACAAGAGAATTAGGACTAATAGATGTCAGTGACTTATCCAAATAATCTATATTATTATGATATTTGAACAATTTACTATTTCCTTATTTGCATGGTATGTTTGAACAAATATTTAATATGTTATTTGACTATGTGGATTTTATAATTAATCTATTCATGATTGTTGCTTCATGGTTCTTGTTTCATGATTTGGTTGATATTTTCCCATGGATGTTGTATGGATGCTTGGTTATATTTGTAAGTTTTTAATTTGTTACGCACTTTGACTTTTTGTGGATGCCAAAGGGGGAGAGAAATAGGGAATAAATCAAGAACTCACATGAGTAATCAACTTAATTTTAAGAGAAGCATAAATTCAAAAACAAAGGGGGAGAATGGAAATTTATGTGAGTGATCAACTATGAAAAAATGTGTGTGTGTGTTTCTTGATTTCAGAAGTTGTCATCATCAAAAAGGGGGAGATTGTAGAAGCAAAGCTTCATGATGAATCAAGATTGATTTGATTCAAAGATGTTTTGATGATAACAAAGATGATAACAAAAGATGATGACAAAGGTGATGACAAAAAGCTCAAAGGTCAATCAAAGAATAAGTTCAAGATATTCAAGATAGAATCAAGAACACTTCAAGATTCAAGAGGAAAGTTGATTTCAAGAATCAAGAATCAAGATTCAAGAGATCAAGATTTCAAGACTCAAGATTCAAGAATCAAGAGAAGGCTTAATCAAGATAAGTATGAAAAGGTTTTCTCAAAAATTGAGTAGCACATGGATTTTTCTCAAAACATGTTTACCAAATAGTTTTTACTCTCTGGTAATCGATTGCCAGATTGTTGTAATCGATTGCCAGTTGCAAAATGGATTTGAAAAAGTTTTCAACTGAATTTACAACGTTCCAATTGATTTCAAAAAGCTGTAATCGATTACAATGTTTTGGTAATCGATTACCAGTGCCTTTGAACGTTGAAATTCAAATTCAAATGTGAAGAGTCACATCCGTTCACATAAAAGCTTTGTGTAATCGATTACACTGATTTGGTAATTGATTACCAGTGATTGTTTCTGAATAAATCAAAAGATGTAACTCTTCAAATGGTTTTTGACTTTTTCAAATTGGTTTTAAGTTTTTCTAAAAGATATAACTCTTCTAAATTGTTCTCTTGACCAGACATGAAGAGTCTATAAAAGCAAGGCTTTGATTTACTTTTCAATACACTTTTCCAATCAATCTTATGCAATCCTTTACAAGCCTTGAATCTCTTTGAGCTTCTTCTTCTTCTTTGTGCCAAAAGCTTTCCAAAGTTTTCTGGTTTTCTAAACCTTGAAAACTTGTGCTATTCATTCTTTTCATCTCTTCTCCCTTTGCCAAAAAGAACTTGCCAAGGACTAACCGCCTGAATTCTTTTTGTGTCTCTCTTCTCCCTTTTCCAAAAGAACGAAGGACTAACCGCTTGAATTCTTTTGTGTCTCCCTTCTCTCTTGTCAAAGAATTCAAAACGACACAGTCTGAGAATTCTTTTGATTCTTCCCTTTCCCTTATACAAAAGTGTTCAAAGGACTAACCGCCTGAGAATTCTTTTGTATCCCCATTCACAAAGTATCAATGGTTTAACCACCTGAGATCTTTGTCTTAACACATTGGAGGGTACATCCTTTGTGGTACAAGTAGAGGGTACATCTACTTGGGTTGTTGACTGAGAACAAGAGAGGGTAGGACTAACCGCCTGAATTCTTTTTGTGTCTCTCTTCTCCCATTTCCAAAAGAATGAAGGACTAACTGTCTGAATTCTTTTGTGTCTCCCTTCTCCCTTGTCAAAGAATTCAAAACGACACAGTCTGAGAATTCTTTTGATTTTTCCCTTTCCCTTATACAAAAGTGTTCAAAGGACTAACCGCCTGAGAATTCTTTTGTATCCCCATTCACAAAGTATCAAAGGTTTAACCGCTTGAGATCTTTGTCTTAACACATTGGAGGGTACATCCTTTGTGGTACAAGTAGAGGGTACATCTACTTGGGTTGTTGACTGAGAACAAGAGAGGGTACATCTCTTGTGGATCAGTTCTAGTGGAGGGTACATCCACTAGGTTCAAAGAGAAAAAGGGAGGGTACATCCCTTGTGGATCTTTGCTTGTAAAAGGATTTTTACAAGGTTGAAAGAAATCTCAAGGACCGCAGGTCGCTTGGGGACTGGATGTAGGCACGGGTTGTTGTCGAACCAGTATAAAAACTCTTGTGTGTTTGTCTCCTTCTTCCAGTATAAAATGCACAGGTCACTGTGCATTTTAATTTCCGCTTTTACTTTTGGTTAAGTTTCTCTTCTACTCCTTATTCTCTTAACAACATAAGTAAAAGCCTTAGAAAAGTAAAATTTTAATTAGTAAAGGTTTAGGTATAATTAATTCAACCTCCCTTTTTAATTATCCTGAGGCCACTCGATCCAACACCTATAGGCTGGCCAATTAGGAAGGCTTGCTCCAAGGACTAAATCTATTTGATGTTCTATTCCCCTTAAAGGAGGTAGCCCATGGGGTATCTCTTTGGGAAATATATCACCAAAAACATGTAAGAGTTCTTCGACCTTTGAAGGTAAGGTCTCAAATGTAGGAATTTTGGCCATGCTAAGGGATGTTTCCCTTGATAGGAGAAGGTAGAAAGATTGTTTAGGAAGGAGTATTCTTTTAATATCGCCTTTTATTACAAAATGATTTTCCTTCTTATCAATCTTCTTGGAGGAATCATTTTCCTTTTTTCCTTTCCCCTTCGCCTTTGAAGACAAGGCCTTACTATCCTTCTTTTTCTTTTGTTTTTCTAGTTTTTCTTCCTCGTCCCTGTGAAGTTGATCTTTGGCCACCTGTGAAGTTGCTTGAGGATGCAACACAAATTTAGTTCCAAGATGGGTGAGGGTAATCTCATTAGTTAGGCCATTGTAAATGATATTCCTATCAAATTGCCACGGCCTTCCTAAAAGAATATGTCCTGCCTCCATGAGAACTATATCATAATTAACTTCATCCTTATATGTCCCAATGGAGAAAGGTACCTTCACATGTTGGTTAACTATCATTTCCCCTTACTCATTGAGCCATTGAAGTTTTTAAGGTTTTGGGTGAGGAATGATAGTGAGGTTCAACTTGGAAACTAATCTTGTGCTACATCAATTGCAACAAGATCCACCATCCACAATGAGAGAACAAGTTTTATCTAAAATTTTGCATCTTGTATGAAACATGTTCTCTCTTTGGGATTGAGATAGATCACAAGATTGACCTCCAAGGAGCCTTCTAACCATTAAGAGGTCACCTTCTTCATGGGGGTAGACTTCCTCGCTAGACTCTTCACCCCTTACTTCATCTTCACTTTCACTAGAGGAAAGGCAATAAGTAATCTCCTCTTGACTACTATAAATGTCTTGACCCCTCATGATCATGGTTTTCTTTGTGGGGCATTGAGAGGTAATGTAACCTCTCCCAAGACATTTGAAGCATTAATGTTGCTAGTCCTTTCTTGTGAACTAGTCTTAGGGGTGTATTTCTCTATGGTCTTACCCTTATCTTCCTGGGGTTTTGAAGGTGCATCCCCCAAAATTCCTTGGGCTTGGTCCTTCCTTGGATAAGAGTGAAAGCCATAAGATTTTGAAGAAGACTTTATTTTTAGTTGTTGCTCCACTCTTATACAAAGTTGGACTACTTCATCTAGGTCCCTGATGTGCCATTATTTTCTCCTATTTCTTAACCCTTTTTGTCACCAATTTAATTACTGAATTACTCTAATTGTTAAATTTATTATTCAGTTTTATCAATTGGGCCCACTTGACTAATTTTGTGTTTTTAATTCAATTTTAGGATAATTATAAGCTATTGGGCTCAGCTAGATTGGACTTGAAGAGAGCATACAATTTTATTAGATTTCGTCTAATTTCATTTTTTGTTGCGTTCAATTATTTTTATTTCGTTTTAGGCCAAAATAATGTAATAGGGCCCAGTGACTTTGAGTGACCCTTATAAATAGCAGCCTTGAGATTCGTGTAAATCCTATTCTATTATTGAGGAGAAAATACCCAAGTTGAGGGCATGGAGTTTTAGGGTTTTACGTTTTTAGCTTTGTATTACTGTTCACGTGAATTCATTTTTCCATTTTCTGCCTTCAATTGCAATTTCATTTTTGTTCCTTCTTATGATTTTAGCTTCATTTACGTTTTCTGCCTTTAGCTTCATTTATGTTTCTGCTTCTAGTTTCATTCATGTTTTCTACTTTTGTTGAACTTATGGAAGGCTAAATTTCTAGTGTTGCTTCCCTCTAAGGATGAAGCGTAACTCTCTTTGAGGTTCTGTTTTTCATGTTGCTCTCCTATCGGCTTTCCCTTCACCAATTAACCCACATGCGTTTTGTTAATCTATGCACGCTTCGTGTTCGATTAATTGCCTCTGTGCTTAAATTATGTTCGCGGTTAATGAACAAGGGGTTAATTGGTGTATGTGTTGCTTAATCACATATTGAAAACCCTAAATTGATTTTCGCTTAGTAAATTAAATTAGGGTTGGATTAAGGGGTTAACTGCCAGGGGTGAAATCCTCATAAGCTAGGATAAGAGAATGGCTTCTGAATCAGAGGAAACAACACGTTTTTAATACTATTAATTTCGTATTCCAATCTTCTTGTTCTTAAATTCACAAAACAAACACCCCCCTCCAATTGTTACTATTATAGCGAAGCATATTACGAACATTTGGTTAGTAATTGCTCGTTGGGAAATGACCTAGGATCACTTCCTAGTTATTGCATTCTAATGTTTATTTGATTCGGGTATGGCCTTGATCAGTCCCTGTATGGAAGGAGTTCAACCTTGTCCCTTACTTCCATATTAAGCCCACTAAGGAACCTAGATATGCTTGTTCTTTCCTCCTCACTAAGTCCAGCTCTTAAAAAGAGTAGTTCCATTTGTTGTCTATATTCTTAAACACTCATACTCCCTTGTTTAAGCCTTTGGAGCTTGTCCATAAGCTCCCTTTCATAGTAGGAGGGAATGCTCCTCTTCCTAAGGGCACTCTTAAGATCATTCCAATACTCTGTCGGAGGATCCCCATGAATCCTTCAATCCCTAACAAGGGAAGTCCACCAATAGAGGGTATACCCTTGAAAGCTAAGGGTAGCCAATGGAACTTTTCTCTCTTGACTAATATCTTGACTAATATGATGGCAAGCAAAGAGTTGTTCAACCTTCATTTCCCAATCTAAGTAGGCCTCAACATTATCTTTTCCATGGAAATATGGAATGCTAATGTTCACCTCTTGAGGCCTTCTATCCTTTTCTCTTCTTTGGGAGCAATGTTTAGTATGTGAACTATGACACCCTCTATAATCATCGCTAAGTTCTTCACTTAAACTCTTGCAAAAGTCATGACTACTATAGGTGGCATGTTTTTCTCTTTTCATTTCTTTCATTATTTTTCTTTGTTCTTCCTCTCTTATTTTGTTCTCTTTCATCTTGACTTATTTCTTCCACTCCTTTTTTTTCCTTTTTCTTTTCTCTCTTGTTTTTCTTTCCATAACTTGAGGGAACTCAACTCATCTAAGATTCTAGATAGAGGGTCCTTATGACTAGTACCCTCACCATTAACGCTAATTGAATGATGACTCATGTTGGTTCCTAAGTTGTGGTTCTTTCTTGTTGGGGGTTTGAAAACAAAAGGTAAAAGAAAATATGGTTGAAACTAGCCAAAATAAACACTTAAAGAGGTGTGAAAAATAAGGTAAAAGCTAATTGGTAAAAGGTAAACTATCTAGGTGGTTTGACAATGGAAGATAAAGGACATAAGCTATGAAAGTAAGTAAGAAATGTGAACTAGGCGAATCCTAAGAGTGTTTGGATGACCACATTTAAGGTTTCCAACAAAACACTCACAATCCTAAGGGAAAATTGCCTAAAATTATTACACACAAAGGGAAGTAGGGTGACCTATTGGAGGCTCCCAACTTACTTCCAATGAAAAGGCCTTTTTGTTACAAAATTTGAAAGCAATGAAAGTAAGTAAATTGTCAATTACAAAATTGCAAAAAGGTCCTTAATTTTGGTGGTTTTTCTCTCTTTGGTGATTCACTCAATTTGGAGTGCTTCTTAGTCCAATAACTCTTAAGGTGGTTGGCCCCTTGCTTCTTGACCTAAATTCTTCAAGGGATGGCACCAATCCTCCTTTCCAATTCCCTGTATGGCAACTCACAAACAAGGAAACAAAGAGACAAGCAATAACCAAAGACAAAAAAAATGAAATGAAAGCTAAACCAATGGAGTTTTAACAAGACAATTTTTCAAGGATTATTCAACAATTAAAGCAATGAAAAGGACATAGAAGCAAGCTAGGACTCAAAGAGAAACTTAGAATGGCTCTAGAGTAGAGTAGAAAAACTGAAAAAAAAAGACACAACAAACCTCTAGTCTTGGCACTTCTTTTCACACTAATTTTCAATTGAAATTTAGGAACTAAGATTGGTATAAAATAGGCACCAATTATAGAATAAATTTTGAGCCAAAACAACAAGCACACTTCCCTTTCACTTTTTTTTCCTGGATACTGATTTTTTTGCCAACTTGTGCCATTTTTAGTATTTTTTCCTTTTATCCAAATCACTTGGTTCTTTTTTTAATAACTTTTTTTCAGATGTCTAGAAAATTCAGTAAAAATTTCAGCTCAAAATTCACAGTTACTAAATCTCAGTAATTTTTACAAGTTTGTATGTCCAAGCTGCCAGCACCAGCGATTTCAGACTTCAAAAGTTTTTTTTAGCATGGAATATTGATTGCCTTGGGCTTACTTTAAACCTTCCTATGTATGTTGAACTCACTAGGCTTGTTTACCACAGTTTTAGGAGTTCAATATTCACTTAGAATCAAAATTTCAGCCAGCAATTCAATCACCAAAACTCAAATTCACAATAGACACAATCATAAGGAAACCTAAAAGTTCAAGAAAAGGATCACAATCAAAGACTCTCTAAGAATTTTGCATGAACATGTTAAGGACTAATTAACATGCAAAGATTTGACTCAAATCAAATAATAGGCTAAAAGAATTTCATACACTGATGAACAAATGAGTTAGACAAAGAAACAAGAAAAATAAAATTCAGCACAACATAAGAAATCTTATGTGACAAGTTTCATGACTAGACATGACTTCTATGACAAAACTACAATAGGTGAACAAGTCACTCTGGATTTTTGAGGTTTTCTTATACTTTAATGTTTTTGTAAGAATTTTATGGTTTTGGTTTCAGCCACAAAAATAACAAGACAAAACTCAAAGGATCCTAAACTCAACACAATTCATGGTTGAAGAACAAGAACAAGAAATTTGAACCATAGAAAATCAAATCTAGCTTCTATAGCAAGTTTAATCGGTGGAAACTCTAAAGAATCATGTTAGAAACATTTAGCACAAGACATGTGAGCAGATACATGGAGAAAAATGAAGAAACAACAATGGAAGAGAAGGTAAAGCAAAAAATTAATGGAGGTTTTAGGAGCACCTACTTCAAGCTCTTGTGCTCTGATTACCACTTGATGGAAGCTTGCTTGTGGAACTTCTATGGAGGCTGGATCTTTGAGCTTCAATGAGGTCCTTCAATGGTGATTTTCCATCATGGAGATGTAGCGGAAGGCAAAGGAGAAGAGGAGAGGGGAGGCACCATCCACTAGGGAATAAGCCATGGAAGAAGGAGCTTCACCACCAAGAATATGCCTTGGATAAGAAGCTTGAGGAGGATGCTTTAATGGAGGAAAAGAAATAGAGAAGGGGGGAGCACAAAATTGAAGGAATAAAAGAGGGAGAGAAGTGGAACTTTGAAGTATGTCTCATAAGACTTTCATTCATCAAAGTTACAACAAGTGTTACACATGCTTCTATTTATAGACTAGGTAGCTTCCTAGAGAGGCTTTCTTGAGAAAACTTCCTTGAGAAGCTTCTTTGAGAAAACTTCCTTGAGAAGCTAGAGCTTAGCTACACACACCCCTCTAATAACTAAGCTCACCTCCTTGAGAAGCTTCCTTGAGAAGATTCCTAAAGAAGCTAGAGCTTAGCTACACACACCTCTCTAATAGCTAAGCTCACCTCCTTGAGATGAGAAGCTAGAGCTTAGCTACATAACCCCTATAATAGCTAAGCTCACCCCCATTCCAAATATACATGAAAATACAAAAAAAAGTCCCTACTACAAAGACTACTCAAAATGCCCTAAAATACAAGGCTAAAACCCTATACTACTAGAATGGCAAAAATACAAGGCCCAAAAGAAGGAAAAACCTATTCTAATATTTACAAAGAAGAGTGGATCCAACCTTGAGCCATGGGCTCAAAAATCTACCCTAAGTGATGTAAGCTCCATTGGAGCTTGTAGGCCTAGGATCTTCTTCATGAATGGATTCTTTTGCTTCTTGGAAGATGAATGGCAGCGGAATGGAGAAGGAAGAGAGAAAGGAGACGCCACTTCAAGGAGAAGATGAGTCTAGAAGAAGCTCACCACCATAGGAGGCCATGGATAAGAGCTTGGAGGAAGATGGAGATCAATGAAGGGAGAGGGAGAGAAGAGCACGAAATTTTGTGCTCTAAAAGAGCTCTGAAATCTAAAGTTGAATATTCAAATGATCAAAGTTGAAAAAAATGCACACACATGACCTCTATTTATAGCCTAAGTGTCACTCAAAATTGGAGGAAAATTTGAATTTCAATTCAAATTTAACTTGAATTTCAATTCAAATTTAACTTGAATTTGAAATTGAATTTGTGGAGCCAAACTTTGGAGCCAAAATTTCACTAATTATGATTAGTGAATTTTAGTTATGGTTCAGCCCACTAATCCAAGATCAATTCCAAGATTCTCCACTAAGTGTGCTTAGGTGTCATGAGGCATGTAAAGCATGAAGGACATGCACAAAGTGTGACTATATGATGTGGCATTGGGGTGTAGTAAGCAAATACTCACCTCCCCCTCTAAAATTTAATTGGATTGTGCTTCAACCAATTCAATTAAATTTATTTCCAACTACACACATCAAATATTCACTTAGTGTATGTGAACTTACAAAACTACCCCTAATACAAAAACTAGTCTAGGTGCCCTAAAATACAAGGGCTGAAAATCCTATATTTCTAGGGTACCCTACCTACATTATAAAGCCCTAAATACAAGGACCAAATATAATAACATCCTAGTCTAATATGTACAAAGATGATTGGACCCAACATTGGCCCATGGGCTCAGAAATCTACCCTGAGGTTCATGAGAACCCTAGGGCCTTCTTCAGCAACTCTAGCTCAATCCTCTTGGAGCCTCTTGCTCATGGCTCTAGTGACTGGTCCCTTCCTAGGGAGGATTGCATCATCCCCTTCCCCTTGAAGAGGATTTGACCTCAAATCTGTTAGTTCCTCCTCCTCAATATCAGCTCCACCTGCAAAAGGAATTAAATCAGAAATGTTAAAAGTGGTGCTGACTCCATACTCTTCTGGGAGGTCCAACCTATAGGCATTGTTATTGATCCTCTCCAAAACATGAAAAGGTCCATCCCCTCAAGGGCTAAGCTTGGATTTCCTTTTAGTAGGGAATCTATCATTCCTAAGATGGAGCCAAACCCAATCACCCTTATTAAGAACTAGCTTTTTTCTTCCTCTATTGCCTTTAGTTGAATACACTTTTGTTTGGTTCTCTATTTTGTTCTTAACCCTCTCATGCAACTTGTTTACAAACTCTAAACTAGATTCCCCTTCTTTATGTATAAAAGAAGTGTCTAGTGGGAAGGGAATGAGGTCTAACGGTATTAGGGGATTGAACCCATAGACAACCTTAAAAAGGGACTGCTTGGTGGTTCTATGAACCCCCCTGTTGTAGGCAAATTCTACATGAGGAAGATACTCATCCCAAGACTTATGGTTGCCTTTTAGAAGAGCCCTTAAAAGGGTGGATAAAGACTTATTCACTATCTCTGTTTGCCTATCAGTTTGTGGATGACAAGTGGTAGAGAAAAGAAGTTTAGTTCCTAGCTTAGCCCATAAGGTTTTCCAGAAGTGGCTAAGGAACTTAGCATCTCTATATGACACAAAGGTCCTAGGCAAACCATGGAGTCTCATAACTTCCCTGAAAAAGAGTTTTGAGATGTGGGAAGCATCATCCACCTTGTGGCATGGTATAAAGTGTGCCATCTAGCTAAACTTATCCACCACCTCAAAGATAGAGTCTACACCTCTTTGGGTTCTAGGAAGCCCAAGGACAAAGTCCATACTAATGTCTACGCAAGGTGTAGAGCGGATGGGTAAGGATATGTATAGCCCATGAGGCATCACCCTAGACTTGGCTTGTAAACAAACCACACACCTAGTGCAATGCTTATGGACATCTTTCTTCATATGGGGCCAATAAAAATTTTCTTTGAGTAAGACAAGTGTCTTGTCTATCCCAAAGTGGCCCATGAGCCCACCCTCATGACTCTCTTTCACAAGTAATTTCCTAATGGATCCTTGGGGTATGCAAAGCTTTCCCTCTTTGAACAAATACCCCTCAGCCAAATAGAATCCATTTTGGGCCTTTTTCCCACAACTCTCGTAAATGGAAGAGAAATGTTCATCTAAAGCATACAAGTCCCTAATATTATCAAATTCTAAAATTTGAGCTCCTAGGGAGCAAAACAATGTGTGTCTCCTATAGAGGGCATCAGCTACCACATTTGTTTTCCCCTTTTTGTATTTGATAACATATGGAAATTTCTCTAGGTACTCTACCCATTTTGCATTCCTCTTGTTTAACTTGCTTTGCCCTCTAATGTACTTAAGTGATTGATGATCACTATGAATGACAAATTCCTTGGAAACAAGGTAATGTTCCCAAGTTTGGAGGGCTCTTATTAAGGCATAAAGCTCTTTATCATAAGTGGGGTAGTTGAGGGTGGCACTATGAAGTTTTTCACTAAAACAAGCAATAAGGTGCCCACCTTGTAACAATACAGCTCCAACTCCCACTCCAGAGGCATCACATTCTAGCTCAAAAGTTTTAGAAAAGTCAGGAAGAACTAGAACAGGTGCCTTAGTAAGCTTTTCTTTGAGCAAAGCAAAGGCTTGCTCTTGTTTTTCACCCCAGGTAAATGCCACATTCTTCTTCACCAGCTCATTGAGAGGTGATGCAATTGTAGAGAAATTAGGAACGAGCCTTTTATAGAAGCTTGCTAACCCATGGAAGCTCCTAATATCTCCCACATTTTTTGGGGTGGGCCATTCTTGGATGGCCTTGATTTTCTCAGGGTCCACTTGGACCCCATTTCTACCAACTACAAAACCTAAGAAAACTATATTATCTACACAAAAGGTACACTTCTCTATATTTGCATAGAGGGTGTTTTTCCTAAGGACTAAAAGAACTTGCCTGAG
This sequence comes from Glycine soja, assembly GCF_004193775.1. Lineage (NCBI taxonomy): Eukaryota > Viridiplantae > Streptophyta > Magnoliopsida > Fabales > Fabaceae > Glycine > Glycine soja. The sequence continues at coordinate 17,051,746 of NC_041002.1, read as the reverse complement.
ATGTCCTAAGTGATCATCTAGGCTCCTAATGTACACTAAAATATCATCAAAATAAACAACTACAAATCTACCTATGAAATCCCTTAAGACATGATGCATAAGCCTCATAAAGGTGCTTGATGCATTAGTGAGCCCAAAAGGCATCACTAACCATTCATACAAACCAAACTTGGTCTTGAAAGCGGTTTTCCACTCATCACCCTTTTTCATCCTGATTTGGTGATAACCACTTTTAAGATCAATTTTTGAAAAGATATTGGCACCATGCAACTCATCAAGCAAATCATCAAGTCTAGGAATGGGGTGCCTATACTTTACAGTGATGTTGTTGATGGCCCTACAATCTGTACACATTCTCCACGTACCATCCTTTTTGGGCACCAACAACATCGGCACAACACATGGGCTTAGGCTCTGTTGGACCCAACCCTTCTCCAACAATTCTTTAACCTGAGACTCTATCTCCTGAGTCTCCAGAGGGTTAGTCCTATAGGCTGGCCTATTAGGAAGGCTTGCTCCTGGGACTATATCTATTTGGTGTTCTATTCCCCTTAAAGGAGGTAACCCATGGGATATCTCTTTGGGAATTATATCACCAAATTCATGTAAGATTTCTTGGACCTTTGGGGGTAAGGTCTCAAATGTAGGAATTGTGGCAATGCTAAGGGATGTTTCCCTTGATAGGAGAAGGTACAAAGATTTTTTAAGAAGGAGTGCTATTTTAATATCACCTTTTGTTGAAAAATGATTTTCCTTCTTAACAATCTTTTTGGAGGAATCCTTTTCCTCTTTTTCCTTCCCCTTGGCCTTTGAAGACAAGGCCTTACTATCCTTCTTTTTCTTTTGCTTTTCTAGTTTTTCTTCCTCATCCCTCTTATCTTTCATAGTTAGTTGATCTTTGGCCACCTGTGAAGGTGTTTGAGGATGCAACACAAATTTACTGCCAAGATGGATGAGGGTAATCTCATTAGTTAGGCCATTGTAAATGATCTTCCTATCAAATTGCCATGGCCTTCCTAAAAGAATATGTCCTGCCTCCATGAGAACTATATCATAATTAACTTCATCCTTATATGTCCCAATGGAGAAAGGTACCTTCACATGTTGGTTAACTATCATTTCCCCTTACTCATTGAGCCATTGAAGTTTTTAAGGTTTTGGGTGGGGAATGATAGTGAGGTTCAACTTGGAAACTAATCTTGTGCTACATCAATTGCAACAAGATCCACCATCCACAATGAGAGAACAAGTTTTATCTAAAATTTTGCATCTTGTATGAAAAATGTTCTCTCTTTGGGATTGAGATAGATCACAAGATTAACCTCTAAGGAGCCTTCTAACCATTAAGAGGTCACCTTCTTCATGGGGGTAGACTTCCTCACTAGACTCTTCATCCCTTACTTCTTCTTCACTTTCACTAGAGGAAAGGCAAGAAGTAATCTCCTCTTGACTACTATAAATGTCTTGACCCCTCATGATCATGGTTTTCTTTGTGGGGCATTGAGAGATAATGTGACCTTTCCGAAGACATTTGAAGCATTTGATGTTGCAAGTCCTTTCTTGGGAACTAGTCTTAGGGGTGTATTTCTCTATGGTCTTACCCTTATCTTCCTCGGTTTTTGAAGGTGCAGCCCCTAAAATTCCATGGGCTTGGTCCTTCCTTGGATAAGAGTGAGAGCCATAAGATTTTGAAGAAGACTTTCTTTTAAGTTGTTGCTCCACTCTTATACATAGTTGGACTAGCTCATCTAGGTCCCTATATGGAAGGAGTTCAACCTTGTCCCTCACTTCCATATTAAGCCCACTAAGGAACCTAGCTATGCTTGTTCTTTCCTCCTCCCTAAGTCCAGATCTTATAAGGAGTAGTTCCATTTGTTGTCTATATTCTTCAACACTCATACTCCCTTGTCTAAGCCTTTGGAGCTTGTCCATAAGCTCCCTTTCATAGTAGGAGGGAATGTGCCTCTTCCTAAGGCACTCTTAAGATCATTCCAATACTCTACTGGAGGATCCCCATGAATCCTTCGTTCCCAAGCAAGGGAAGTCCACCAATAGAGGGCATACCCTTGAAAGCTAAGGGTAGCCAATGGAACTTTTCTCTCTTCGCTAATATGATGGCAAGCAAAGAGTTGTTCAACCTTCATTTCCCAATCTAAGTAGGCCTCAACATTATCTTTTACCTGGAAATATGGGAGGCTAATGTTAACTTCTTGAGGCCTTCTATCCTTTTCTTTTCTTTGGGAATGGTGTTTAGTATGTGAACTATGGCGTCCTCTATAATAGTCGCTAAGTTCTTCACTTAAACTCTTGCAAGAGTCATGACTACTATAGGAGGCATGTTTTTGTCTTTTAATTTCTTTCATTATTTTTCTTCTTCCTTCCTCTCTTATTTTCTCTTTTTCATCTTGACTTATTTTTCCACTCTTTTTTTACCTTTTTCTTCTCTCTCTTGTTTTTCTTTTCACAACTTAAGGGATCTTAACTCATCTAATATCTTATACAAGGGGTCCTTAGGAGTAGAACCCTCACCATTAACACTAGATGAAAAATGAAGACTCATGTTTGTTCCTAAGATATGGTTCTTTCTTGTTGGGGGTTTGAAAACAAAAGGTAAAAGAAACTATGGTTGAAACTAGCCAAAATAAACACTAAAAGAGGTGTGAAAGATAAGGTAAAAACTAATTGGTAAAAGGCAAGCTATCTAGGCGGTTTGACAATGGAAGGTAAAGGAAATAAGCTATGAAAGTAAGCAAGAAAATAAAGTGGAAGAAATGCAAACTAGGCGGATCCTAAGAGTGTTTGGATGACCTCATTAAAGGTTCCCAACAAAACACTCACCATCCTAAGGGAAAATTGCCTAAAATTATTACACACAAATGGAAGTAGGGATACCTATTGGAGGTTCCCAACTTACTTCCAATGAAAGGCCTTTTTGTTACAAAATTTGAAAGCAAAGCAAATTGCCAATTACAAATTACAAAAAAAAAATGTCCTCAATTGTGGTGGCTATTCTCTCTTTAGTGTTTCACTCAATTTGGAGTGCTTCTTAGTCCAATAGCTCTTACGGTGGTTGGCCCTTTGCTTGTTGACTCAAATTCTTAAAGGTATGGCACCGATCCTCCTTTCCAATTCCCTATATGGCAACTCACATGCATGGAAACAAAGAGACAAGCAATAACCAAAGACCAAAAAAAAATGAAATGAAAGCTAAACCAATAGAGTTTTAAGAAGACAAATTTTCAAGGATTATTCAACAATTAAAGCAATGAAAAGCACACAAAAGCAAGCTAGGACTCAAAGAGAAACCTAGAATGGATCTAGAGTAGAGTAGAAAAACAAAAAAAAAAGACTCAAGAAGCCTCTAGTTTTGGCACTTGTTTTCACAATAATTTTCAATTGAAATTTCAGAACTAGGATTGGTATAAAATAGTCACCAATTATAGAACAAATTTTGAGCCAAAACAACAAGCACACTTCCCTTTCACTTTTTTTTCTTTTCCTGGACACTGATTTTTCTTCCAACTTGTGTGATTTTTCTTATTTTTTCCTTTAATCCAAATAGATTGGTTCTTTTTTTCATAATTTTGGTACAGATGTCTAGAAAATTCAGTAAAAATTTCAGCTCAAAACACGTAGTGACCAATTCCCAGTAATTTATACAAGTTCGTATGTTCAAGCTGCCAGCACCAGCGATTTCAACCTAGAAATCAAGAGTAGTGTTTATGTTGCTTAAGGCTTAGATAGTTACAATTTGTGTTTGCTTATGCTCAATTATCTTGAATAACACAATTCAAGAGAGCTTAAGACTTATTTTGATTCACAAATCAAGCCACAACTCAGCACCACAATTCAACTTCATCATAGGCATCATGTAGTAAACTTAGAAAAAAAAAGAGTTCAACAACAAGACTACTTCTAGGAATTGATTTAGAACATGTTATGAACTAAATAACATGCATGAATTAGACTCAAAATTCAAAAGATAGGCTAAGAATTACAAGAATACATGAACAAATGTATCTAGAATTCAATCAACAAAATAAAAATTCAACACAAACTTAGAACATAATGTGACAATTATTATGAATAAACATGACTCTAAGACAACATGGATTAAGTTATTTACACTTATATTTTTGTGTTTTTTTTTCTAATCAATATTTTGGAAGAAAATTTAGATCTAAAGGTTCAGCACAAGAATATTATGAATGAAAAATGATAGAACCTAAAATCAACACAAAAACACGATTCAAGAGTAGATCTACAAAATTTGAACCATAGAAATGATAGAACCTAAAATCAACACAAAAACATGATTCTCCACTAAGTATGCTTAGGTGTCGTGAGACATGTAAAGCATCACGGACATCCTCAAAGTGTGACTATATGATGTGGCAATGGGGTGTAGTAAGCAAATGCTCACCTGCCCCTCTAAAATTTAATTGGATTGGGCTTCAACCAATTTAATTCAATTTATTTCCAACTACACACATCAAATATTCACTTAGTGCATGTGAAATTACAAAACTACCCCTAATACAAAAACTAGTCAGGTGCCCTAAAATACAAGTGTTGAAAAATCCTATATGTCTAGGGTACCCTACCTACATTATAGAGCCCTAAATACAAGGACCAAATATAATGACATCCTAGTCTAATATGTACAAAGGTAATTGGACCCAACTGTCGCAACCTACCCTTCGGCGGGAGGGCGACGCGGGGCTCGTGGGTGCGTCTTCCAAGAAAGGAAAATGCGCGAAGTCGCCACCAACGTTTATTCGAGGAAAACGTCGGAAAAACCGAAAAGGTGTGGTCTACGAACTTTAAGTTTAAAAGTTTCGGGAGTTGCTTTTACGCTCGGGGAAGGTATTAGCACCCCACGCGTCCGTCACAAGGGATGGCAACCTTTAATCAAATGTGCAAATATGACTTCAAAATATTTTATTTTCCTTTTTCATGTCTTTTTGTGTTTTTATGCGTTTTATGTTTTTAATTTTGGTGTGGTCGACAAGGGTGTTTCCCTCGCTCCTATGTATCCTCAATTGTGATGAGGAAATCAGACCTACGTAGTTCTTTGAGAACTGAACGTTGGTTAAGTTGTTTTTATCCTTTTTTGCAAGATATATTTTGACTGAACAAAAGGTCATTTAAGGTGTTGGACCATTAAATGATCTTTTGATTTTTGGAAAGGAGAGAAACGTTAAGGCGTTGGACCATTAACGATCTCTTGGTTTTGAAAGGAGAGAAACGTTAAGGCATTGGACCATAAACGATCTCTTAGGGTGGTCGACAAAAGCAGGCCTTAGTTTGTGAGTTGATTTTAGCCTTAGTTTCACTTTGGTTATTAGTCAATTCATTCAAGGAAACTTCCAAAGAAAAACATCTGATTGATTTTTTTGATTATTTTATTCAAAGATATTTTGATTATTTTATTATTATTTTTCAAGATATTTTGATTATTTTATTATTATTTTGCCTTTTTTTTTAACCGTGGTTACAGTGTGAATGATCGGTTAGATTTTATTTTAACAGTGATTAAACGAGATTACAACACAAATGATCGGTTGAAATTCATTTTATCATTTATTAGGTGAGAAAACGACTTAAATAAACGGTTAAAAGCTCGTTAAAGCGGAAGAAAAGAAAACTGAAAGTAAGCGAAATTAAAGTGAAAGTACAAAAAACAAGTATGGACCACTAAGGGTGCATAGAATGAATTGGAAGATTCGATTTCGGGAACTTACCGGTTGAAGACTAAAGAATGACGAAGAACGGTGAAGAACGATGAAGAATTTTCACATAATCTCTTACGGAAGCGTTACGGAAGCGTTACGGAAGCACTTCGACTCGATTTTTCTTCATGAAAACATGTTTTTTGCCCAAAATAGCCAAAATGCATAGCCAAGGGGTTTTTTTTTAATATTTTTAAATAGCCCCCCTCCCCTATTTATAGGGAAAAAGAGAGGTGCTTGCCGCCCAGAGACTTAATGAAGAAGATTTCTAAGCGCACCTGAATTACTTAGTTCACCGCCTTTTTTGTATTTTACAGAAAAGTTATGGAAGCCTTATAGAAGTGTTTCGGATTTGTTTTTCATCTTTTTTCTCTTCCCTTTCATCAATGTTAAGTGAAATATGCTTACCCAAGGTTTTCAGAAATTTTACGGAAGCATTACGGAAGCCACGGAAGCCCCGGAAACCATTTTCCAAAAACGTGGAGGAGCTTGCCGCCCAGTTGCTTCCTCCTTAAGCAACCCAACTTCCAAAATGTTCCGGAAGGGCCTAGACTCGAATTGCTATTTACACCCCTATCTTGATAATTTCACCCCTCCCCCATTTTTGTGTTTTTGGCTGTTTTCTTTCCGAAATCTCATGAAATTTTACGGATTCTGTAACCACATCCATTTTCTTTCCGGAATGTTGTGGAACTTTACGGATTGCGCAACAATGCTTCTTTTTGACTTTCGGAATGTTGCAGAGCTTTACGGATTGCGCAACAATGCTTCTTTTTGACTTCCAGAATGTCACGAAACATTACGGATTACCTAACGATGAGTGTTAAGTACCTCGAGGTGGTCAAGCGAAGGTTGCATGCCACCAAACAATGGTCCCCGGACGAAATTAGGGTATGATAGTTGCCCCTCTTTACATATCTTTTATTGGAGATAAAAGTGAAGTAAAGATAAGACACTAATTTCGTTCGAGCGGAACATCATTCGGCCGGTCAATATCCCCACCAGCAGAACCTACGCCATTGCACTCGATCGTCCCTGCCCAGTAGAGAAGAATCTCACGCGTCGTTGGGCTTGAATGTTTCCGGACGACAAGAGTAAAAACCTGCAAAAATTTTGAAAATGATCAGTACCGAACAACCAACATCATCCTGATATCGTCGAGTTCGTTCCCTTCGGTTGACGAAAGGCGCGGATGACCATAAGGTATCTCCGCCTGTCACCTGACTCACTATCCCAGGATGGCAAAAGGTGCAGAAGACGATGTCAGTCTCTTCATGTCAACGGGCTTATTTGCCCCCTGGTTGACGAAAGGTGCGGGTAACCATAAGGTAATCCCGCGTGTCACCTGACTTCATGGGTCAGCACGACAAAAGGTGCAGGAGACAATGTTAGTCTTTGTGCATCAACGAGCTCGTTTGCCCCTGGTTGACGAAAGGTGCGGGTAACCATAAGGTAAACCAGCATGTCACCTGACTTCACGGGTCAGGACGACAAAAGGTGCAGGAGACAATGTTAGTCTCTGCATGCTATCATGCGTTGAGTCTTAGAGATAGCAAAAGAATGTTTATACGGATAACCACTTGGGTATTTTCGCCTACCCCCTAACTTCACGGGTTAGTGCTTGACAAAGGTAGTCTACACGGAAGACGACGTAAATCTCCGCATGTCAACGAGCTTGCTAGCCACGATTGACAAAGGGTGCAGAAGACGACGTTAGTCTCTGCATGCTATCATGCGTTGAGTCTTAGAGATAGCAAAAGAACATTTATACGGATAACCACTTGGGTATTTCTGCCTGCCCCCTAACTTCACGGGTTAGTGCTTGATAGAGGTAGTCTGCGCGGAAGATGACGTAAATCTCCACGTGTCAACGGGCTTGCTGGCCGCGATTGACAAAGGGTGCAGAAGACAACGTTAGTCTCTGCATGCTATCATGCGTTGAGTCTTAGAGATAGCAAAAGAACGTTTATACGGATAACCACTTGGGTATTTTCGCCTGTCCCCTAACTTCACGGGTTAGTGCTTGACAGAGGTTGACGGTGCAGAGAAATTGCTTGTGTATCTCCACACGTCACCTGACTTCAGGGTCAGTGTGACAGAAATTGTGGGGCGGCCAACAAAAGCGAGGCTCTTGCTCCTATGTATCCTCAATTTGTGATGAGGAACTCAGACCTATGTAGTTCTTGATAATTGTGAGACTAAAATAGTCTAGGTGTTTTTTTCACTAAAATGTGAACATGCTTTAGTAAAGAAACAAAACTTCCAACTGATTAGAGCAACATGTGTTTTTTTTTTTTGATGAAGAACAATGTGTCTATTGGGGAACGAGAGTATGCTGATGAAATTTTCTCATAAACATAAATGAGATTTTGGATGTTAGCATTTCGTTTCTAAATGACCATTTAGAGGAAACACTGGGTCCAACAAAAATAGAAGAAAATCACTCAAAGTGTATCAACCTCACACAGGTAAGTGTTTCATCCTAATTTCGAACTATAGATATGTCATGACTTGATTTTGCAAGTCATTTCCTATCAAATCAAAGATTACATGTGTGATCATGGATCAATAGGACTTCTTCTTGGGAATGGGGGTTTTTTGGTGGGAAATTTGGCTTTAAGTGTTTTTTGGCCTTTTCCTTTTCTGTTTTTGTTTAGTGTGAGGCGAACAAGTCACCAACGCACAGGATTTTGGTTGGCAATCAAAGGGAGAGGACCACCTCAAGTCGGGGTTTTCTTTCTTTTATTGTTTACTTGGTGACAATTCTATATTCTTTAGAAATTGTCTGGTCCAAAGACCTTTCTGCATATTTCTTTTTCTTTCGATGTTTGATCGGGAATTTTCTTTCTTTTTTTTTGCTTTCTCCCCCTCTTTTGTTTGAGAATTTTCTTTCTTTTTTGCTTTCTCTCACTCTTTGATTGGGAATTTTCCTTCTTTGTTTTCTTCCAAGGGCAAGGATTGACATTCTCACCCTGGGTCAAGGTTTATGGTAAGTTTGGATTTTGGCTCAAGGCTTGTAGAACGGCTGGACATGGTATATGTCAGGGTTTGGCCAGCAGTTCGGGGATAAAGGGGATGTCCCACATTATATCCATGATACACATGCAACAATGATGATTAGGAAATTTTACGCAAAACTGGTCATGCATGCACCCATGTGGACACTCAAGCATCAAGTTTTTATGGTCATGTGACAATAGGGCTCAAGATTCATTTTCCCTATTTAAGTCAACCTAGTGTTTTCAAAATATGTTCTTTTATCATTTCATGCATTAATCCGAGTCCATTTTGGGCGTTCGGGAAAATTTTCACAGCATTCACCCTTCAGGTGTACACACATTTTTTCATAAACCGGACACGATCAGTGAATTTTTTTTCAAAGAAAAGCTGGAAGTTATTTCTTTTCAAAAGCGTACTGGCTTTTTAGCCGAAAGATATATTTTTTGTTCTTGTTTGTTTTTGGTTTTTTTTTCATGAGGTATTTTGCTACCTAAACATATGTATATTTTTGTGTGGTATTTTTTTCTATATAGATGCATATCCAAGGTATCTTGCTACCCAAACATACATACATACATACATATATATATATATATATATATATATATATATATATACATTTGTAAGGTATTTTTGCTATATACATGCATATCTAAGGTATCTTGCTACCTAAACATACATATATATATTTTGTGAGATATGACTACCTTCCGAGCTTGTGCTTGTTTTATTTAAATTCCTAGGATCATGAGCAACCAGGTGTGTCCTACTATGACTTGAGAAACAAAGGTGATCAAATAACAAGCAGAGATTTAAAAGGTACTAGGTTGCCTCCTAGTAGTGCTTCTTTAACGTCTTGAGTTGGACGCGTGATGACTTGTCGGTCATAGACCTAATACCTTGCTTACCTTTGGCTTTGGACTTGGTCGCCTATTGGTCGGCCATGTGTCGTAGGCAACACTCTAACCTTTTTGTGGATGAGTTGAGGTGAACTCTAGAGATGGTGGCGGTGTGCTGTTGCCCACTACTGTGATGCCTCGCCCTGCGCCTACCTGGGGGCGCAGTACTTCTCGATGAAATCCCTATTAATAGGGGCCTAATGACCTTGTTGGGGGCGACGGGCTCTCTGTAGAACTGACAAAGGCCCATAACCAAAGCTGGATACCCCAGGGCCCTGTTGGACTCCTCCGGGTCCACTGGGTGTCTTGTGGGCGCGATCCCTGTAAACAATAGATGACATCAGAAATCAGTTGAGCGATGTGCATACTTACCTATGTCATGATGGCGTGACCTTGCTGGGGAGACGAGCACCCGGTAGGAATGACAGAGGCCCATAACCAGAGCTAGAAACCCTAGGGCCCAGTTGGACTCCTCCGAGTCCACTGGGTGTCTTGTGGGCACGATCCTTGCAAATAATAGATGACATCAGAAATCAGTTGAGTGATGTGCATACTTACCTATGTCACGATGGCACAGACCAACTGATGCTTCCGCAGGGGGAGATCGGCATTATGGTCGTAGGACGAAATGTTGCTAAGTAGCAACGTCATCCATATCTGTGTAAGAGTGGTCATGTTGGTGCGCATGATCCACACTCGTCTCTTTGCAGCGGCACGGGTGAAATCTTGCCCCGGTAGGCTACGCGATAGCCTCCCCCTCTGGTTGTGCTCGCATAGTTGGTCGCCCTCCAATATCTGGGGGTGGCCCAAGAACTGATAAAAGGAAACTACTAGCCCCTTAACCGGGAGCGTAAGTCTCGGTTAAGCATTTATGGGCAGAGGACCTTAAATTCTCTTAAGGTGTGGATATGGAGCCCACTGAAAGTGAGGACGCGTAGCCCTCTAAAGGCGAGGGCGTGCAGCCCTACGAAGGTGAGGGCGTGCCGCCCTCTGAAGGCGAGGACGTGTAGTCCTTGGAGGGGGAGGAAATGTAGTCCTCTAAAGGCGAGGGCGTGTAGCCGTCTGAAGGGGAGGACGTGTAGTCCTATGAAGAGGAGGACGTGTAATCCTCTGAAGAGGAGGACGTGTAGCCCTCTGAAGGTGAGGGCGAGCAACCCTCTGAAGACGAGGACGTGTAGCCCTCTGATGGAGAGGACGTGTAGTCCTCTGAAGGTGAGGGCGTGCAGCCCTCTAAAGGCGAGGGTGTGTAGCCCTCTGAAGGTGAGGGTACTAGTACCCAAGGGTCCACCCTTATGAGAAGGCAAGAGATTGACTCAAGGAGAGGGCCGATCATCCCAAATTCAAAAGATTGGACATTAGATGTAGGAAATCTATGCAGTTAACATGATTTTTAGGGATGCAGATGCATGCAACCTTTGTCATGAAATTTGGTAAATGCGGACTTTGTTAGACAAGTGGCCTCAGATATCTTAAGAAGGGGGGGGGGGGTTGAATTAAGATATTACAAATTATTTCCCCAATTAAAAATTCTCTTTAACTTTCTATTCAAGTTATAAATTCCCTTAATAATGAATTTCTTAAATAATGATTCAAAAGAACAATTTGAATATGAATATAAAACAATAATAAATAAAGGAGTTTAAGGGAAGAGAAAGTGCAAACTCAGATTTATACTGGTTCAGCCACACCCTTGTGCCATCGTCCAGTCCCCAAGCAACCCGCTTGAAAGTTCCACTATCTTGTAAATTCCTTTTACAAGTTCTAAACACACAAGGACAATCCTTCCTTTGTGTTTAGAATCCTTTCACAACAACAGACCCTCGGTCTCTTAATCCCTTTTCAGAATAAAGAAGAAGAGAAGAAGAAATCTCTCTTGAAAGAGATAAATTGAACAATTTGAGCACTCAAATAATTCCTTATTGAATCACAAGTGTTTTGGCCAAGGAATTTGTAAGAGGATAAAACGATTTTTCTTTTTAAGAGGATAAGACCTTTTTGTTTTGAAAAACTCTTGTCAAATTCGTCTCTCAAGTCACATATATATAAGCCTTTGATGGACATTTAAGAAACAGATAAAAAGATGTGACTGTTGAGAATGTTTTCTGAAAAATTCCTCTGGTAATCGATTATAGTATGTGTGTAATCGATTACACGCTTTAAAATTTGAATTAAAACGTTCAGAAACTGTTGGTAATCGATTACCATATATGTGTAATCGATTACACAATGCAAATTTTGAATTCAAATTTTAATAGCTATTGTAAATCAGTTTTGGCCACTGGTAATCGATTACATCCTCTGGTAATCAATTACCAGAGAGTAAATTTGTTCAAAAAGACTTTTTAACTTAAATTTCTTGGCCAAACCTTTTGCTACTTCAATTGGAATTCCCCTCCTATTTAATATACCCTTTCTAAGACTAGAGACTTGTCTTGATTATCCATCTTGAATATCTTTAATTTCTTTGTCTTGAATAAAGCTTTGAGACGCATGTGAAACTTTGGCATCATCAAAACATTCAGCTTTATCCTTTGTCTACAGACTTCATATGAAACAATGCAATGTAATGGAAAGTTGTACAATGTTCATGACATTCTTTCCCTATTTTCTGATTTTGATTTTGATTTAAATTTTTTGGAAAACACAGGTTGATTGTCCTTTTGAAAAAGGTGATAATTCATGCAACCTCATCCTATCTTTTGCAAATCTCTCTGGGAACTCCCTCAGAGTGTATGTTCTGTTTGATTTAGTCACTTGACCATTTTGGAGTGACGGCAATGGAGTCGTTTTGATGTTTAATCAATCCATTGAAATTCCAGGATTTGTCCCCCCCCCTTTTTTTGTTTAAAAACATCGACGGGTGAGAAATTTTTATTTGCCCCTAGACTCGCTTGAGGCTCATGCACGGTGCCCCTCATTGCCCTAGTGTAGGGCTTTGAGGTATCAATCATCGTCTTTCGTCATGATCTTGTAGCTGGGAACCTATTGGGTGAGAACTTCTAATCTGCCCCTAGGTTCGCTTAAGTTTTATGCATGGTGCCTTTCATTGCCCTAGTGTAGGGCTCTGAGGTAACCATCGTTGTTTTGTTTTCACAACCTTGTAGCAAGGAAGAATGAAAGAAGCGACTGATTCTCAAAAAGGGCTTTCAAGGACGAGAAACAGTCGAAGGATTTTTCAATTGACGGATTAAGTCAAATGACTCCTATTCTTGATAACTCACTTCTCTCTCAAAAAGACAAACTTTCAGGAATGATAAAATGAGCTCACATGAATGTCTATATTTTACTTGAAAACACAGTCAATCAAATGCTTTTTTCCTTTTTCTTTTTGAACTTTTTTTTGCTTTACTCGCCGTTTACGGCACCCTCACCGAATATGTAGCACGAGTAATTTCTGATTGAACGATCTTGGAAGTCCAAAACTCAGGAGCGCAGGTCGCTTGAGCAAACAAACCAAAGGCTTGCACCCACATTCTAGCGAAGATGTAATTACTAGAAGGACAAAGATGTCAAATTTATCTATTTTATTTAGCATTGTAACTGTGGTTTATAGTAATGGCATAAACTTGAAAATCATGATGAGTCATTAGAGACATCTAACAACAGCTTTCCAAATTGCCCCACGTGTGGTGTCGCTTGTCAATGTTAGGATTCACAAGCAATTCTCCTCAAATTTCAGCCAGCCTGCATTAATAGACTTTGCACCTTACGCTTCAAGGTCATACAGTGCTCAATGGAATGTCCTGGAACTCCTCCATGATATGCACATGTTGCATTCGAGTCGTATCCTCAGAAAAATGGAGGTTGAGGAACCTTGGCTGGGGTTATAGCAACCATTGAATTATCGAGTAGATATGGGAGCAAGTTAGCATATGACACCGGAATTTGGGGTGAATCCTACAGGCTTTTTGCTGCAAAATTCATTTCTTGGTTGGTGTTTTGGTTTGTGCTAAAGGTGGTGTTCATCATTGGAAGTGCGGTAGACAAGCTTTGTGGTTGATTTAGGGATGGCCTTTGTGGATGGCTGGGTGGAGGGTAACGAGAAGAGCTGATATTGGCTGAGTAATGACATTGCTGGGCTGGTGGAAAGTTTGGCCATGTAGGAATGACAGTGTCAACATGGGTTCCTTCCTCATTCTCATCCTCTTCATTTGCCCCAGTTTTCTCATTCATCAAAGCAGGATGATCAAATTTGCCTCTTTTCAGACCCGCTTCGATCCTTTTGCAGGCGAAGACCAAATCCGCAAAGCTTGAAGGTGCATACCCCACCATATTTTCATAGTAAAACACTGGTAATATGTCTACTATTATTGTGATCATCTCTTTCTTCGTCATTGGAGGTGCCACTTGAGCTGTCAGGTCTCTCCACCTTTGGGCGTATTCTTTGAAAGATTCGTGCCCCTTTTTGCACATGTTCTGTAGTTGCATCCTACCGGAGTCATATCAGAATTGTACTGATACTGTCCAACGAAGGCAACCATTAGGTCTTTCCAAGAATGGACTTGGGAAGGTTCCAAGTTAGTGTACCAGGTAACAGCTACCCCAGTAAGACTTTCTTGGAAGAAATGTATCAGCAGTTTCTCATCTTTTGTGTATGCCCCCATCTTCCGACAATACATCTTTATATGGTTCTTGAGGTAAGTAGTCCCCTTGTACTTGTCAAAGTCTGGCACCTTGAACTTGGGAATAACCATGTTTGGGTACTAGGAACAACTCTTCTACGTCAGTAAAGGCATAATCTCTGCCTCCTTCAACGACCCTGAGCCTTTCCTCTAGATGATCCAACTTTTCCCATTCCTTCCATAATAGGAGGGATTTTACCTATTGTGGAATGCAAGGGTTGTGATTGGGGGCGAAATTGAGGGCCCTCCAAAGTGTTTTGCAGGAGTATACCACCAACTACTTGCCCTTCACTGGCATATCCGAGGCAAGGCTCGAAGTCGGCTAGATTGTGGTGGGAAATTTCATGTGTCTCCCCCATGGTTTGAGAGACATGTGCATGATGAGATTGAGGTTGTCGGCTCTCAATGAGTATAGAAGTGGAGTTATTGACATTCTCATTGGGAGTGTACGCCACATTGGGTGGTGTAAGTTGGGAGGCAAGTCATATGGTGGGAAGGCATGCTTGTTTTTGCACTAAAAGAGGGCCCCCCGTACTTCCGAACTCTTTGCCTTCCAGACCTACCATATCTGAGGTTGGATGATTTATTTGGTTGAGGCCCTATGGGGCGTCGGGTTCACCTTAGCAACTGCGCTGGTAGCGGCAACTGCAATCGCATTGGTTTCCATTATCTTCTTCATGCTCATCATGGCCACCATCATTGTGGCCATTTTCTCTTTCATGGCCTCCATGTCGGCCTTCATTTGCTCTTGTACCTCCTCTACTTCACCCATTACTCTAGCTCTAGCACAGGTTTGGTAAGGGCATCGTAAAGCGTGTTCTTTTCTTTTTGATAACAATGATTAAGTTCATTTTTTTCAAGGAAAGAATGCAATGAGCAACATAACCAATGAAAAACATGGATGTATGCGAATGATGCACAGTTGAAGTATTGCGAATTTTTACGCAGGATATGGGGTTGAATCAATTTAGATTTTCAACATGGTCCATGACATCTTTGTCAAGGTAAAACTGGAAGTAACAAGGACATCAACAATCCTAAATGTGTTTGGCAGTAGACGAAGCAGCGATGTAACTCGATCCATCTTTTGCCCCAATTTTTGCAAGATGGTTACTTCCATGCTTCAACTTGACTTGATGAACCTTTTTCGTAAAAGCATGAGCTTGGTTCAACCAAATAATCCAAGGAATGGCAATTCTGATTGCCAATACTTTGACAACATTTCATAGAGATGAAAGACTCGGGAATTCGTATGCTATGCATGGAAAATGTAATTATGAGATTGAGATGCCCGAAGAAACATCATTTCCTAGTTAGCCACGTGTCGCAACCTACCCTTTTACAGGCGAGCGAGGTGAGGCTCACGGGTGCGTCTTTCATAGGATGAAAATGCGCAGAGTCGCTACCAACGTTTATTGAAAGGAAAACGTTAGAAAAACCAAAGGAAACCGGTCATGAAGAATATTCCAGATTCGGGAGTTATTTTTACGTTTGAGGAAGGTATTAGCACCTCTCACATTTGTCCCAAAGGACAATAGCCATAGATTAGAATTGTGTGAAATTATGTATCTAAACTTTTATTTCTTTTTTATTTTTGAGGTCGACAAAAGCGGGGCTCTTGCTCCTACGTACCCTCCATCGAAGAGAAAATCAGACCTACGTAGTTCTTTCGAAAGGGGCGAATCAAGTGATTCTTTTTACTTGGAAGGCGGTCATTTAAGGCGTTTGGACCTTAAAATGATCCATTTTACTTGGTGAGAAAAGCTAAGGCGTTGGACCTTTAACCATCTCACGAGGTCGACAAAAGCGGGGCTTTTGCTCCTACGTATCCTCCATCGAAGAGGAAATCAGACCTACGTAGTTCTCGCAAAAGCGGTAAAGTTATGTGTTGATTTTATGCTTTTGAACGGTCCATGTTAACCGATAAAAGCAAAGAGGACCGTTTAAGGCGTTGGACCTTAAAACGGTTTTTCAGTTATTTTTGCGGACAAAGCTTGATTTGTGAGTTGATTTTAGCCTTAGTTTCACTTTGGTTATTAGAGTCAATTCATTCAAGGAAACTTCCAAAGACAAACGTCCGATCGATTTTTTTATTATTATTTTATTTAAAGATATTTTGATTATTTTATTATTATTTTACCTCTTTTTTGGTTTCCAACGTGGTTACGGCATGACCGAACGGTCGAATTTCATTTTAACAGAAATTAACGGATGTTACAATTCAAATGATCGGTGGAAATTTATTTTATTTTTTGATTAGACAAGAAAATGACTTAAAGAAATGACTAAAGCACGTCAAAAGGGGGTACGAAAAGTAAATGAAATGAAAATAAAAGTACGCGAAACAAGTGGGGACCACCCAGGGTACATAGAATGAATTAAAAAGTTTGATTTCGGGAACTTACCGGTTGAAGACCAAAGAACGAATGAAAGACGGCGGAAAATCTTCATGGATTTGCTTACGAAAGCGTCTCGGACGAGTTACGGAAGCGCCTCGACTTGGATTTTTTTCACGGAAACGATTTTTTTCACTAATTTCAAGTGATCCCAAGATACCAGGAGGACTAAACGTTTTTCTTCTTCACTCCTCCCCCTATTTATAGGAAAATGAGGGAGGAGCTTGCCACCCAGCTCGCCCAGGCGAGCTAGGTTGCTTCCTCCAAAAGCAACCGCCTTCTGGAGGAACATCTTGGAAGGCCCAAGTGGGCCTGGTTGCTATTTGCACTCCCCTGTTTACTAAATTCACCCCCTACCTTTTTTGCTGATTCTTTTTCCATAACGTTACAGAAATTTACGAATTCCATAACGATACTTGTTTTCCTTCTGTAATGTTACGGAACCTTACAGATCACGTAATCATCCCCTTTTTGGCTTTTGGAATGCTACGGAACCTCATGGATTGCGTAACAATGCTTCCTTTTGATTTCTGGCATGTTACGGAATTTCATGGATTGCGTAACAATGCTTCCTTTTGATTTCCGGCATGTTACGGAATTTCATGGATCGTGCAACTATGCTCTCTTTTGACTTCTGGTACGTTATGGAACTTTACGTATTGTGCAACAATGGGTCCCAAGTACCTCGAAGCGGTCAAGCAAAGGTTGCATGTCATCAAACAATGGTCCCGGACGAAATTAGGGTATGACACCATGCATTAGGTACCATGCTCAATCATTTTGTTTTTAAGTGAAATGGGTTTGTGATCCCAACATGGTTGGTTCATGGTACCGAACATATGCAACTAAGAATGCATCATGAATTTTCATGCTTCCATTTTTTTGTTTTTGTTTTGCAGAGGAAAATGCAAGGATCATACATGAGCAAACATGAAAACAAAAGGTATGCAAAAAACATGTTAGATGCATATGCATGGTGATGAAATGACTTATTCAAAATGCAATACATGAAATGATAAGTGACAACTGTAGGAACGACACGTCCATTACGATGCCATGAAGAGATGCTTATGCGATGCATGATATGAATGCATTTACGGACACGAGAGCCCGGAAAATCATCTCTTCTTACGTGCACATTTGGGGGTGCAGTGCCCCATGTGTGTAGTTAAGAAGGTGATATGGATCTTTCGGCTTCCCATGACAAAAGACAAGAACAACATACAATGCGGGCATGACGACATGATGCAGATGCGTAAAAGCATAACACGGGGATGTACATAGTATGGCAATATCTACAAATAATCATACAACAAAGGCATACATGACATTTAGGCTATATGCATGACAATGTTTAAAAGGCACGCAGCGTGTTTGCTTCGTGCTCCCATTTTAAGGACCTAAACGGGAGGAACTAAAAGGCTTTTAGTGATAATTCCCAATGTGGTCATATCTCTCTTGATGGTTTCTAGAGGTATCTTTCCCTTCGAAAAAAACATACTGCGGCAGTATGGACTACCAGCAACAATATGTTATCAAAGAGAAAAACTCTAGAAGAGGGTTCACTGTTATCAAGCAAGTCAGAGACCCAGCATGACCACAGATTCACCTCCACTCCTTATGTTCCCATGGACCCGGGTATAGGGCCCATTTTCAACTCACCGTGTGTACAAATAGTGTTGGTGTTTGTGTGCATTAAATGAATAAATATCTATCTCATGCATACATTTCAAAAAACACACTAAAAGCATCGAAGAGTTATATACAAGAACGTAAGACAAATAAAAGGAAACCGACAAAAGAGGAAGTCATGATATTGCATGAGATTAGAAGGCCTAACTCTCTAAAAATAGTCTCCAGTGGAGTCGATAACTGTCGCAACCTACCCTTTAGCAGGAGGGCGACGCGGGGCTCGTGGGTGCGTCTTCCAAGAAAGGAAAATGTGCGGAGTCGCCACCAACGTTTATTCGAGGAAAACGTCGAAAAAACCAGAAAGGTGTGGTCTACTAACTTTAAGTGTGAAAGGTTCGGGAGTTGCTTCTACGCACGGGGAAGATATTAGCACCCCACGCGTCCATCACAAGGGACGACATCCTTAAATCAAATGTGCAAATATGACTTCAAAATGTTTTATTTTCCCTTTTTATGTCTTTTTGTGTTTTTATGCGTTTTATGTTTTTAATTTTGGTGTGGTCGACAAGGGTGTTTCCCTCGCTCCTACGTATCCTCAATTGCGATGAGAAAATCAGACCTACGTAGTTCTTTGAGAACTGAACGTTGGTTAAGTTGTTTTTATCCTTTTTTTGCAAGATATATTTTGACTAAACAAAAGGTCATTTAAGGTGTTTGACCATTAAACGATCTTTTGATTTTCGGAAAGGAGAGAAACGTTAAGGCGTTGGACCATTAATGATCTCTTGGTTTTGAAAGGAGAGAAACGTTAAGGCATTGGACCATTAATGATCTCTTGGTTTTTGAAAGGAGAGAAACGTTAAGGCGTTGGACCATTAACGATCTCTTGGGGTGGTCGACAAAAGCGGGGCTTATGCTCTTATGTATCCTCAATTGCAATGAGGAAATCAAACCTACGTAGTTCTTGCAAAAGCGGTAAAGTCATGGGTTGATTTTATGCTTTTGAACGGTCCATGTTAACCGATAAAAGCAAAGAGGACCGTTTAAGGCGTTGGACCTTATAACGGTTCTAAGTGACTTTGCGGACAAAGCTTGATTTGTGAGTTGATTTTAGCCTTAGTTTCACTTTGGTTATTAGTCAATTCATTCAAGGAAACTTCCAACGAAAAACGTCCGATTGATTTTTTTGATTATTTTATTCAAAGATATTTTGATTATGTTATTATTATTTTTCAAGATATTTAGATTATTTTATTATTATTTTGCCTTTTTTTTGTTTAACCGTGGTTACAGTGTGAACGACCGATTAGATTTTATTTTAACAGTGATTAAACGAGATTACAACACAAATGATTGGTTGAAATTCATTTTATCATTTATTAGGTGAGAAAACGGCTTAAGTAAACAGTTAAAAGCTCGTTAAAGCGGAAGAAAAGAAAACTGAAAGTAAGAGAAATTAAAGTGAAAGTACAAAAAACAAGTAGGGACCACTAAGGGTGCATAGAATGAATTGGAAGATTCGATTTCGGGAACTTACCGGTTGAAGATTGAAGAATGACGAAGAACGAACGAAGAATGGTGAAGAACGATGAAGAATTTCCACAGAATCTCTTACGGAAGCGTTACGGAAGTACTTCGACTCGATTTTTCTTCACGAAAACGTGCTTTTTGCCAAAAATAGCCGAAATGCATAGCCAAGGGGTTTTTTTGAATATTTTTGAAACAGCCCCCCTCCCCTATTTATAGGGAAAAAGAGAGGTGCTTGCCGCCCGAGACTTAATGAAGAAGATTTCTAAGCGCACCCGAATTACTAAGTTCACCCCCCTTTTCGTATTTTACGAAAAAGTTACGGAAGCCTTACGGAAGTGTTTCGGATTTGATTTTCATCTTTTTTTTCTCTTCCCTTTCACCAATGTTAAGTGAAATATGCTTACCCAAGGTTTATGGAAATTTTACGGAAGCATTACGGAAGCCACGGAAGCCCCGGAAACCATTTTTCAAAAACGTGGAGGAGCATGCCGCCCAGTTGCTTCCTCCTTAAGCAACCCAACTTCCAAAATGTTCCGGAAGAGCCTAGACTCGAATTGCTATTTACACCCTTATCTTGATAAGTTCACCCCCCCCCCCCCAATTTTTGTGTTTTTGGTTGTTTTCTTTCTGAAATCTCATGAAACTTTACGGATTCCGTAATGACATCCATTTTTCTTTCGAAATGTTGTGGAACTTTACGGATTGTGCAACAATGCTTCTTTTTGACTTTTGGAATGTTGCGGAGCTTTACGGATTGCGCAACAATGCTTCTTTTTGACTTCCAGAATGTTGCTGTCATACCCTAATTTCGTCCGGGGACCGTTGCTTGATGACATGCGACCTTTCTTTGGTCCTTGTGAGGTGTTTGGCACCCATCATTAGGCAATTTGTGAAATTCCAGGACATGCCGGAAAACCAAAAAAATATTGATGCACAATCCGTAAGTTTCCGTGATACACCGGAAATCAAATGGAAGCATCATTGCATAATTAAGTGAGATTCCGTAAGTCAAAAAGGGGATGATTATGTAATCCGCAAGGTTGTGTAACATTACGGAAAGAAAACAAGTATCGTTACGAAATTCGTAAGTTTCCGTAACTTTACGAAAAAAGAATCACCAAAAAAAGCAGAGGGAGGTGTACTTAGTAAAAATGGGGGTGCAAATAGCACCCAGGCCCACTTGGGCCCTCCAGAATATTCCTCCAGAAGGCTGTTGCTTCTAGAGGAAGCAACCTGGCTCGCCTGGGCGAGCTGAGCTCGCCTGGGCGAGCTGGGCGGCAACCACCTCCCCTATTTTGCTATAAATAGGGGAGGAAGTGAAGAAGAAAAGGGTTCAGCCCCTTAGGCACTTCTCTCTCTTTCGAATTTGCTTGGAAAAATTGTTTCCGTGAAGAAAATCTAAGCCGAGGCGCTTCCAAAACGTTTCCGTAACGTTTTCCGTGAAGAATTTCGCAAAGGTTTCAACCGTTCTTCGACGTTCTTCATTCGTTCTTCATCGTTCTTCGATCTTCAACGGGTAAGTACCTCGAACCAAGCTTTTCGATTCATTCTATGTACCCATGGTGGTCCACATTGTGTTTCGTGTATTTTTATTCTCATTTCATTTACTTTTTATAGCCCCTCTTGACGTGCTTAAGCCTTTTTATTTAAGTCATTTCTCGCTTAACTTAAAAATAAAATAAATTTCCACCGAACGTTTGAATCGTATTATCCGTTAACTTCGGTTAAAATGAATTCCGATCGTTCGGTCGTGCCGTAACCACGTTGGAAATCAAAAAGAGGTAAAAAAAAATAATATAATAATCAAAAAAACATCTTTTAGGTAAAATAAAGCGGAAAATCAATCGGACGTTTTTCTCTTTGGGATTTCTCATTCTTAACCGAATTGACTAATAACTAAAGTGAAACTAAGGCTAAAATCAACTCGCCTAGTCAAGCTCGTCCATCAAAATAGGTTTTTGAAGTTTATCATTTCAATTTCTTACTAAGTAAATGGATCGTTTTTCAAGGTCCAACGCCTTAAAATGATCCCCTTAAATAAAAAGAATCACTTGATAAGCAAGAACTACGTAGGTCTGATTTCCTCATCGCAATTGAGGATACGTAGGAGCAAAAGCCCCGCTTTTGTCGACCACCCCAAGAGATCGTTAATGGTCCAATGCCTTAACATTTCTCTCCTTTCAAAAACAAGAGATCGTTAATGGTCCAACGCCTTAACGTTTCTCTCCTTTCAAAATCAAAAGACCGTTTAATGGTCCAACACCTTAAATGACCTTTTGTTCAATAAAAACATATTTTGCAAAAAAAGACAAAAACAACTTAACCAAACACTTTGTTCCAAAAGAACTACGTAGGTCTGATTTCCTCATCGCAAATTGAGGAATACGTAGGAGCAAAGGGAACACCCTTGTCGACCACAAAAAGAGAAAAAATATAAAAAGGGTATAAAGGATATAAGGAAATAAAAGGGAACATAAAAATCAAAGTCACGTTTGCACAATTCGATTAAAGGCTGCCGTCCCTTGGGACGGACGTGTGGGGTGCTAATACCTTCCCCGTGCGTAAATACAACTCCCAAACCTTTCACTTAAAAGTTCGTAGATCGCGTCTTTTCCGGTTTTTCCGACGTTTTCCTCAAATAAACGTTGGTGGCGACTCTGCGCGTATTCCTTTCGTGGAACACGCATCCCGCGAGTCTCGCGTCGCCCTCCCGCCGAAGGGTAGGTTGCGACAGTTGGCGACTCCGCTGGGGACTGTTTTTAGAGAGTTAGGCCATTTAATTTTGTGCAATGTTTTACCATGACTTATCCCTTTGTTCGTTTCCCTTCATTATGTTCTTGTGTGTATAAGCTCTTTATTGCTTTTAGTGCGTTTTAAAATGTATGCATAAGGTAAATATTTATTCATTTGATGCACACAAACACCAACACTATTTGCACACACTGTGAGTGAAAAAGGGCCCTATACCCGGGTTCATGGGAACATAAGGAGCGGAGGTGAATCTGTGATCATGCTAGGTCTCCGACTTGCTTGATTACAGTGAACCCTCATCTAGAGCTTTTCTCTTTGAAAACTTATTGTTGCTAGTAGTCCCTACTGCTACAATATGTTCTTCAAAGAGGATAATACCTCTAGAAACCATCAAAAGAGACATGACTACCTTGGGGGTTATCACTAAATGCCTAGTTAGTTCTCTCCCTTATAGGTCCCTTAAATAGGGGCACGAGCAAACACGCTGCGTGCCATTTTTCACACTGCCATGCATAAGTATCATATACCCTTTTGCTTATGTTCAGTGAATATTGTCATACTATGTACATTCCCGCATTGTGTCTTTTGCATAGGCATCGCATATGGGTTCTGTCTTGATCCCTTGTATAAACAAACCAACGGAGGGTCCGTGTCGCCTTCTTAAAAACGTACGTTGGGGCACTTTGCTACCCCTAGACGTTGTGTCTAAGAAGGGGATGAATTCCCCGGACCCCCGCATTCCTAGATTGCATCTGTGTTATATGCATTCCTTCATGCATTCATCCATTCCACCCATAGATATCGGAGTTTTGATTTGCACCAGCTTTCGTCTCACTTTAGCAAGCATGGGAACAAATCAAACCGGCAAGAGGTTCTACCAAGTCAAGGTTAAAAGCTTAGATACCACCAGCATCAAGGAATTAGGGCGGTTGATGGAACCTCTCCAAATGCAAGCTTTCCGCAAGACTTACGGAAAGATCATAGAGTTGACCTTAGCAGAGGTATCCATAGAAGCCATTGCATCACTCACCCAATACTATGACCAGCCTTTGAGATGCTTCACATTCGGAGACTTCCAATTAGTACCAACCATTGAAGAATTTGAGGAAATTCTAGGATGTCCTCTCGGGGGAAGAAAACCATATCTTTCATCCGGGTGTCTCCCCTCTTTGAGCTGAATTGCAACTGTGGTCAAGGATTCAGCAAGAGGTTTGGACCGCATAAAACAGACTCGGAACGGCATAGCGGGCCTACCACAGAGGTACCTAGAAGACAAGGCGAGGGGTACGGCCAATCAAGGAGATTGGGTCCCGTTCATGGATGTGTTAGCTTTGCTAATTTTTGGGGTCGTCCTCTTTCCAAACGTGGATGGTTTGGTGGACCTAGCAGCAATCGACGCTTTCCTTGCCTACCACCATAGCAAGGAAAGTCCGGTGGTAGCTGTCTTGGCAGATCTATTTGACACATTTGACCGAAGGTGCGAAAAGAGCAGCGCACGGATCATCTGTTGCTTGCCCGCCCTCTGTGTTTGGTTGGTTTCGCACTTGTTCCAACAAGACACAAGACATCCATGTCCGCTCCTGAGTCATCGCTCGTGTACTGAAAAGAGGAGAATAGATTGGGACCAGCTTTTTGGCCGGGATAGGAGGTAGAACAATCAGTTGGTTCCCCCGATGGAAGGAAGGAAAAGAAGGAGTCCTTTTCTCATGTGGAGGATACCCAAACATTCCGCTGGTAGGAATGAGGGGTTGTATTAACTACAATCCCGCGCTCGCTATAAGACAACTATGGTACCCCATGAGGGGAGCACCGACGAAAGAAAGCATGTCTCCTTTCCTTGTGAGGGATTTCGGCGCACAAAATTCCAAAACTATACAAAAAATCCATAAGGCATGGGAAACCCCGTTAAGGAAAGATCAAGAACTTAGAGGCATTCGTAATGGCATCATTGGTGGCTACCAGGAATGGCTGAAAGTTCATATACGAGGTTTAGATTGGCTCGCCAAGTTAAAAGTCGTCAGCGAAGAGAGTTTTGAAGCACCGGAAGAGGACGAAGAAGTCCAAGCTCTCAAAAGCGAGTTAGGAAAGGCGAAACTTGCCAAGGAGAAGTTCAAGTTGGCCGCTACACACATTCGGAAGGAGTGTGCCGGGTTACGGGAAGAGAATGCAATTACCGCAAGAGCCCTTGAGCAAGAGACCAAGAGGGCTCGCAAGGAAGAGTATGGCCGGAATAAATTTCGCGGAGCTCTATGGGGTAGCAATAGTGAACTCAAGCTGCGAAGGGAAGAGAGGGACCAGTCGCGAGCACATAGCATGGTTCTGAAAGAGGAGTTAGTTGCTTGTTCAAGGTCCAAAAGAAGCTTGTCTCAGCGTTTATGCGAGACGGAGACCAACATGCTAGCTATCATCGCCAAGTACCAAGAAGAGTTAGGTCTAGCTACGGCCCACGAGCATAGGATCGCGGACGAGTATGCTCAAGTATACGCGGAAAAAGAGGCTAGAGGAAGGGTGATCGACTCTTTACACCAAGAGGCAACCATGTGGATGGATCGATTTGCTCTTACCTTGAACGGGAGTCAAGAACTTCCCCGCTTGTTAGCCAAGGCCAAGGCGATGGCAGACACCTACTCCGCCCCCGAAGAGATTCATGGGCTTCTCGGTTATTGTCAGCATATGATAGACTTAATGGCCCACATAATTAGAAATCGTTAGGAAACTTGTATGGTCTCTCAGACCTTGACTAGATACGACTTTCTTTTTGAAATAAAATGAGTTGGTCCCATGTTTCTACTCCAAAAGCTTGTGCAAATCAAAACACTCCTACATTTCATCTCTAGCATGCATTTTCTTTCTTTCTTTACCCACTCCTCACGTTTGGTTTTTTAGGGAAAAACACCATAACTAAACGCGCCACAAGGCATCCCTATCGCACCAGATCCAAATCTAGAACGATGGGTGATCAAGAGGAGACACAGGAACAGATGAAAGCCGACATGTCGACTCTGAAAGAACAAATGGCCTCCATGATGGAGGCCATGTTAAGTATGAAGCAGCTCATAGAGAAGAACGCGGCCACCGCTGCCGCTGTCAGTTCGGCTGCCGAAGCAGACCCGATTCTCTTGGCAACTGCGCACCATCCTCCCTCGAACATAGTAGGAGGGGGAAGGGACACACTGGGGCACGATGGCAGCCCTCACCTGGGATACAACCGAGCGGCTTACCCTTATGGATTGCCGCCCAACTACTCACTACCCGTCTTGCAAGAAGATGCGGGCCACATTGCTTCTCCCGTCCTTGAAAGAGAGCCTCCTCAACAGCCCGACGAAGTCCACAAAGACACTCAAGACTATGCTCGAAGGGATGTCGAGTTCTATCCCCCGATCCCCGAAGGGCCGGCACCAGGCACGTTGCTTCAACCCAACATCGTGGCATCACCAATAGTTTTGTCCACGGAAGGACCGCCCCCAGCAACTGAAGAAAGGAGGAAGCTCGATCTCCTTGAGGAAAGATTGAGGGCCGCGGAAGGATTTGGGGACTATCCGTTCGCAGACATGACGGATCTTTGCTTAGTACCCGATGTTGTTATTCCCCCGAAGTTCAAAGTGCCGGACTTCGACAAGTATAAAGGGACGACTTGTCCCAAAAACCATCTCAAGATGTACTGCCGTAAGATGGGCGCCCACTCTAAGGATGAAAAGCTATTAATACACTTCTTTCAAGATAGCTTGGTCGAAGCCGCGGTAGTGTGGTACACTAATTTGGAAGCTTCCTGTATCCGTACTTGGAAGGATCTGATTACTGCCTTCCTAAGGCAGTATCAGTACAATTCTGATATGGCTCCCGACCGCACTCAACTGCAGAATATGTTCAAGAAAGAGGGTGAAACCTTTAAAGAATATGCGCAGCGGTAGAGGGATTTGGCGGCACAAGTAGCTCCTCCCATGGTTGAGAGAGAGATGATCACCATGATGGTAGACACTCTGCCAGTGTTCTACTATGAGAAGTTAGTAGGTTACATGCCATCCAGCTTTGCGGATCTGGTATTTGTCGGGGAAAGAATCGAGGTAGGATTGAAAAGAGGAAAGTTTGATTACGTTTCCTCCACAAATGCGAATGCCAAAAGAATCGGGGCAACAGCGGAAAAAAGGAAGGAAAGAGATGCCCATGCCGTCTCTTCAACACCCGCGTGGGTCAAACCCCAGCAAACGCCTCATGGTACCCATCAGTACGCGCAACATCACCCGAGCTTCTCGGCTCATACCGGGAACGCCTCTAGTTCAACACCAGTACAGCCTAAGGCACCCACCCAGAGGGAAGCTCCCCAAGTTCCAACTCCAAACACGACTCGCCCGGCCGGTAATTCCAACACGACAAGGAATTTCCCTCCGAGGCCATTTCCGGAATTCACCCCACTCCCAATGACGTACGAAGACCTTTTGCCATCCCTCATCGCCAATCATTTGGCCGTGGTAACTCCCGGAAGGGTCCTCGAACCCCCTTTCCCGAAGTGGTATGACCCTAACGCAACCTGCAAGTACCACGGGGGTGTCCCGGGGCATTCCATTGAAAAATGTTTGGCCCTTAAATACAAGGTCCAACATTTAATGGATGCTGGATGGCTGACTTTCCAAGAGGATCGGCCCAATGTGAGAACCAACCCGCTCGCCAATCATGGAGGGGGAGCAGTTAACGCCGTCGAGTCCGATAGGCCGCACAGGTCTAAACCTTTAAGGGATGTGGCAACCCCTAGGAGGTTTATCTTTGAGGCCCTACAAAAAGGAGGTGTGATTCCCCATAGTGGGTGTAAGGAGGATTCCTGTTTGCTACATTCTGGCGAGTTGCATGACATGGAGAAGTGTTTGGGAGTAGAGGAATTGTTACAACGGATGATAGATCAAGGTCGACTGGAAGTCGGCAGTGAAGGAAAAGAAGAGCAGCATATATGCATGCAGTCTACGGAGGGGAGCAGTGTTGCGAAGCCCAAACCCTTGGTGATATACTTCACTAAAAGCGCAGCTTCGCAAAAGCCCGGACACCCCTTAGTAGCCAAACCTGTTCCTTTCCCGTACCAAAATAGCCACGCAGTCCCGTGGAGATATACACCTCCGAGGGAGAAGGAAGAAGAAGCCACTGACGTCAGCTCGCTGTCAGCTAAAGTAACAAATATCACGGGATTGAGTGGTGTGACCCGTAATGGTCGTGTGTTCGCGCCTCCGGACCTACCAGTCCAACCCGCGGACGTCAAGGGAAAAGGAAAAGTGGTGGAGGAACAAGATGGCGAAGCACCCCACGCTTCGAATAAAGATATTCCGGCAAAGGGCCCCCCAAAGAAAAAGGATGGTAAAAAGGAGGCATCGCTAGAGGAAGCCAGCGAGTTCCTCCGGATAATTCAGCAGAGCGAATTCAAGGTTATCGAACAGCTCAACAAAACCCCGGCTAGGGTCTCGCTGTTGGAGTTACTTATGAGCTCCGAGCCTCATCGGGCTCTGCTAGTAAAAGTTCTGAACGAGGCCCATGTGGCCCAAGATATCTCAGTAGAAGGTTTCGGAGGGCTGGTCAACAATATCACTGCCAACAACTATCTTGCCTTCGCCGAAGAAGAAATCCCCGCCGAGGGGAGAGGGCATAATAAGGCTTTACACGTATCAGTCAAGTGTATGGACCATATCGTAGCCAAGGTGCTCCTCGATAATGGTTCCAGTTTAAACGTGATGCCTAAAAGCACTTTGGAGAAGTTACCATTCAATGCTTCCCACTTAAAGCCGAGTTCAATGGTGGTTCGTGCCTTCGACGGCACTCGCCGAGAGGTTAGGGGAGAGATCGATCTCCCAGTACAAATAGGCCCTCACACCTGTCAAGTCACCTTCCAAATAATGGATATTAACCCCCCCTACAGCTGTCTGTTAGGGCGCCCGTGGATCCACTCAGTGGGAGTTGTGCCCTCTACGCTCCACCAAAAGTTGAAATTCGTAGTGGAGGGGCACTTGGTCATCGTGTCAAGCGAGGAAGACATCTTGGTAAGCTGCCCATCCTCTATGCCTTATGTGGAAGCCGCAGAAGAATCGTTAGAAACCGCTTTCCAGTCTTTTGAGGTGGTCAGCATTTCCTCCGTGGACTCCCTCTCTGGGCAACCTTGTCTGTCCGATGCAGCAGTAATGATGGCCCGAGTTATGTTGGGGAATGGTTATGAACCTGGGATGGGTTTAGGCAAAGACAACGGCGGCATAACTAGCCTGATAAATACCCAAGGAAATCGTGGGAAGTATGGTTTAGGCTATAAGCCCACTCAGGCAGACATGAAAAGAAGCATCGCGGGAAGGAAGAATAGTGGTCAAAGCTCGTGTTGGAGACAAGAAAGTGAAGGAAGCCCGCCCTGCCACATAAGTAGAAGCTTTATAAGCGCGGGTCTGGGAGACAAAGGTCAAGTGGTCGCGATATACGAAGATGATGTTCCGAGTACATTAGATTTGGTACAACCATGCCCTCCTGATTTCCAGCTGGGAAATTGGCGAGTGGAGGAATGCCCCGGCATTTACGCAACGAGCATAATGTAAACCTTTACGGTTTTAAAAGCTCTATAGTTGGGCCTAGGCTTTAGAGTTTTTCCTTTCGTTAAGGCTTTGTGTCTTTTGTTTTTGAATTTATAATACAAGGATCTTTCTTCATCTGTTCCTACGTCTCTACCCATTCTCATTCATTTGCATGTTTACTTCTTTTTCTGAAACGGCAGATCCGATGACGAGTCCCCCGAAGGTACTAATACCTGGGACCCGCCTATCGACTTCGAGCAAGAAATGAATCAAACGGAAGATGAAGGAAACGAGGATGTGGGACTTCCCCCAGAATTAGAAAGAATGGTCGCCCATGAGGACCAAGAAATGGGGCCTCATCAAGAAGAAACAGAGCTGGTAGACTTAGGAATTGGCAGTGGAAAGAGGGAAGTAAAGATAGGTACAGGTATTACTGCACCTATCCGTGAAGAATTAATAATCCTGCTAAAAGACTACCAAGACATCTTTGCTTGGTCATACCAAGATATGCCCGGTTTGAGTTCTGACATTGTACAGCACCGATTACCTCTAAATCCCGAGTGTTCCCCGGTAAAACAGAAACTGAGAAGGATGAAGCCCGAAACATCCTCGAAGATAAAAGAAGAAGTGAAGAAGCAATTTGACGCTGGATTTCTGGCCGTCGCTCGGTATCTAGAATGGATTGCCAACATCGTACCAATTCCTAAGAAAGATGGGAAAGTACGAATGTGTGTGGATTATCGGGACCTGAATCGGGCCAGTCCCAAGGACAATTTTCCTTTACCACACATCGATATCCTCGTAGATAACACGGCCAATTTCGCTTTATTTTCCTTCATGGAAGGTTTCTCTGGTTACAATCAGATAAAGATGGCGCCCGAGGATATGGAAAAGACTACTTTCGTCACCCTGTGGGGGACGTTCTGTTACAAGGTGATGTCCTTTGGACTCAAGAATGCCGGGGCAACTTATCAACGGGCCATGGTAGCTTTGTTCCATGATATGATGCATCAAGAGATCGAGGTCTACGTGGACAACATAATTGCTAAATCTAAATCCGAGGAAGAACACCTTGTCAACCTGCGGAAGTTGTTCGAAAGGCTTAAGAAATATCAATTAAGGTTGAACCCCGCTAAGTGTACCTTTGGGGTCAAATCAGGGAAATTGCTTGGTTTCGTTGTAAGCCAGAAAGGGATAGAGGTAGACCCCGAAAAGGTGAAGGCTATCCTTGAGATGCCAGAACCCCGTACAGAGAGGCAAGTCCGAGGTTTCCTGGGACGCTTGAATTATATTGCCAGATTCATATCGCAGCTCACCGCCATTTGTGAGCCGTTGTTCAAACTCTTGGAAGGATCAAAAAGTGCCTTATGAATCCTCCCGTGCTTATGCCACCAGTACCTGGAAGGCCCCTCATTTTGTACATGACAATCTTGGACGAATCAATGGGGTGTATGCTGGGGCAACATGACGAATCCGGGAAGAAAGAGCGCGTTGTTTACTACCTAAGTAAGAAGTTCACGACCTGTGAGATGAATTACTCCTTGCTCGAAAGAACGTGTTGTGCTTTAGTATGGGCATCCCATCGCCTAAGGCAGTATATGCTGAGCCATACTACCTGGTTGATATCCAAAATGGACCCGGTTAAGTACATCTTTGAAAAGCCAGCTCTCACGGGACGAATCGCCCGGTGGCAAGTCCTGCTATCCGAGTTTGATATAGTCTACGTCACCCAAAAGGCGATAAAAGGAAGCGCCTTAGCAGATTATTTGGCTCAACAGCCTCTTAACGATTACCAGCCCATGCATCCTGAATTCCCGGATGAGGACATCATGGCCTTGTTTGAGGAAAAATTGGACGAAGATCGGGACAAATGGACCGTATGGTTTGACGGAGCGTCAAACATTCTAGGTCATGGCGTTGGGGCAGTGTTGGTCTCTCCGGACAATCAATGTGTACCTTTCACAGCCAGGCTAGGATTCGACTGCACCAACAACATGGCCGAATATGAAGCATGTGCCCTAGCCGTCCAGGCAGCAATTGACTCCAATGTCAAACTACTCAAGGTGTACGGCGACTCAGCATTGGTAATCCATCAGCTGAGAGGGGAATGGGAAACTAGAGATCCCAAGCTAATACCCTACAAAGCCTATATCAAGGAATTGGCTAAGACCTTTGATGAGATCTCCTTCCATCATGTTCCCAGCGAGGAAAATCAAATGGTGGATGCACTTGCTACTTTGGCGTCTATGTTCCAACTAACACCGCACGGGGATCTACCTTACATTGAATTTTGGTGTCGTGGCAAACCCGCGCATTGTTGCCAAGTAGAAGAGGAACGGGATGGAAAGCCTTGGTATTTCGACATCAAGCGATATGTCGTAAGCAAAGAATACCCGCCAGAGATTGCCGACAATGATAAGAGGACATTGAGAAGGTTGGCAGCCGGTTTCTTCATGAGCGGAAGCATACTGTATAAGAGAAATCACGACATGACACTCCTGCGGTGTGTGGATGCCAGGGAGGCAAATCACATGATCGAGGAAGTCCATGAGGGCTCGTTTGGAACACATGCCAACGGGCATGCTATGGCCAGGAAGATCCTAAGAGCAGGTTATTACTGGCTTACCATGGAAAGTGATTGTTATGTCCATGTGAGGAAATGCCACAAATGTCAAGCATTCGCCGATAATGTCAATGCTCCACCACATCCTCTGAATGTCATGTCCGCCCCTTGGCCTTTCTCCATGTGGGGAATAGATGTCATCGGGGCCATTGAGCCCAAGGCCTCGAATGGTCATCGCTTCATCCTCGTAGCGATAGATTATTTCACCAAGTGGGTCGAGGCGGCTTCATATACCAATGTCACGAGGAATGTGGTGGTCAGGTTCATTAAGAAAGAGATCATCTGCCGATATGGTTTGCCAAGGAAGATTATCACGGACAACGACACCAACCTGAATAACAAGATGATGGGGGAAATGTGCGAGGAGTTTAAAATCCAGCATCACAATTCCACACCCTACCGGCCAAAGATGAATGGAGCCGTGGAAGCGGCCAATAAGAATATCAAAAAGATTATCCAAAAGATGACCGTGTCATACAAGGATTGGCACGAAATGCTCCCATTCGCGTTACACGGTTACCGAACTTTAGTGCGAACGTCAACTGGGGCAACGCCGTTCTCATTGGTATATGGGATGGAGGCTGTGTTACCATTTGAGGTAGAAGTCCCGTCATTAAGGATCTTGGTAGAATCTGGATTAAAGGAATCAGAGTGGGCTCAAACGCGCTATGACCAGCTCAACCTCATTGAGGGTAAGCGCTTAACAGCCATGAGTCATGGGCGCATGTACCAGCAAAGAATGAAGAGTGCATTCGACAAGAAAGTACGCTTGCGCAAGTTCCATGAGGGAGACCTTGTGCTAAAGAAAATGTCCCATGCTGTCAAGGACAATCGAGGGAAATGGGCCCCGAACTACGAAGGGCCTTTTGTTGTGAAGAGGGCTTTTTCCGGAGGAGCCCTGGTGCTTACCAACATGGATGGCGAAGAGCTACCTTCACCCGTGAATTCTGATGTCGTCAAACGATATTATGCTTAGAAGCTGGGGCAATTAAGGATGTCGCTGCGTGTTCTTTATCTTTATGCGTTTTCTGGATTTCCCCCAGGGATTTCCTGTCTGTTGTACCTCTCGTTACAATCTTTCAAAGAAATGAACGTGGATTCGAGGCTTTAGTCCTCACGTTAGTTTCAAACCTTGCGTTGATTTGTGATCACCTGAGCCATTCCGCTCAGTTCATGGGATACCCCAAGCGCTTAATTAGAATTGAACCTGATTCAACTTTCCCTAAAATTTGCTGCGTTTGAAAACATTCATGCACACGCATACGCATACGCATGCATATTGTTGTGGTAAAACAGGGGCAGGATCATCTTGAGCTACCTTCTGGGGTAGAGACAAAACATGAACAGCAGAAACCAATCAAGGTAAGACAGCGATGCGGTCAAGATTGGCCACACCAGGTTGTTTCTTACTTGCAGGTACACAGGAACAGATGGAAGTGGGGATGGGGTCATGACTGACTGATCGTCGCCCCTTTCTCCACGCTAAGCAAGCGGAGAACGTCGCTGCAAGGCAGCCCCGTATCCTTTGTATTCGCAGTTTTCTTTTACTTTTTGTTTGTTTTAAAAATAAGTAATCAATGCCTAACTCTAACTTAAGTAAGTTCAAGTTAAGCAAGACGCTAAAAGGAAGGAGGGGACATGGTTAATGTTCCTCTCAAAAAAAAAAAAAATGCAGGTTAGCTCGCCTGGGCGAGCCACCCCTGCACCAAATTATAAGAATGACGAAAGGGGGGACGTTTTTGCATTCAAAAACTTCTTTTCCCCCCTTTCAAAAGCCATACCCACGGGATTGACGAGTTTGCAGCCCTAGGGTCATTATTTTTCGCATTTTTTGATTCCGTTTTGCGCTTTTGTTCATCACCAACAAGTAAGTGTTCCATCCCTAAGCTTTCTAGCTTTTCATTGGTATATTTTGATCTCCTTTTGGTGCTCTAAATTGTGGGAATGTGCTCAAATATGTGGGGCGATTTTGGTTTGTTTTCTTGCTTGATTAGGTTGAATTAGGGGTTTGTATGGGATGGCCCTAGACCTATAATGCATTTTGAAACAATGGGACATGCCACATTGTTCCTGTTCTCTTGCTATTGATGCCTAAACGCGCGCCCACCAAGTGTTCGGTGAAATGCCTCAATGGCATTAGCGCGTGACTTTTATAAGGAAACAACCCATGGGGCATTTTGGTTTGCACATATTTTCTATTTTTTGGGACATGCATTCATTCCCGAAAAAGGCTAGAGTGATTGCCCCACATATATCCTAGGCCTAGGAACCAAAGTTTTTATGCAAAAGAACACAAGAGGAGGTGCACGTTGGGTAAAGTTACCCTTTTTGGCCAGCAATCAGCTATGGGCCACGCTACAATATTTTCCCTATGCCTAGATGGTTAGGAATTTTGCTCATCATAAATGTGTAGGTTAGAATAGGTATCAAAATACCTTTGGCAATTTACACTTTGGGTATGGTAGCAAAATACTTGGATGTATGTACATATAATTTTTGGTAGTCAAAATGTCTCACAAAAATCTATAAATATGTTGCATGTTATGTAAAGGAAATACATTACAAAAATACCTTTTAATTTGAATACAATTTTAGTGAGCAAAAGAAAATATACTTGAATTTGCATGCGGCTTTAGGTAGTAAAAACACTTGAAATAAAAAAGCATGAAATGTAGCACCTTATTGTGTAGATAGTCAAGATTCATCATGAAGTTTGTGTATGTATAGGTATTAGAAATACCAAGATGTGCACGTATGCAAATTTTTGATAGCCAAAGTGCTTAGAGTATGCATGTATGTTGAATTTAGCAAAGGAAATGTGTGTGATGTAGGTAACAAATACACCTTGGAAGTACATGTAAATAAATTAGGTAACGAAGGTGCCTTGATTGTATATGGGTGCATTTTTCTTAGTTATAAGAATGTCTTGTGCAAGTGAACGTTCGTGAAGAAGTATGCGCATAAGCTTGCTCTAAATTTACATTGATGTCTGTATTTATTGGAGGGGGTTGTATGCCATTTTTGTTTTAAGGGTAGCATTTCTTGGTAAAACTAACTTTCCAAATGTTTGCCTTCGTAGGAAATGGCCCCGAGGAAGCTTGCCTCAAAGAGGTCCAAGAAGGACAAGGCGACCGAAGGAACTAGTTCCGCTCCTGAGTATGACAGTCACCGCTTTAGGAGCGCTGTACACCAGCAGCGCTTCGAGGCCATCAAGGGATGGTCGTTTCTCCGGGAGCGACGCGTCCAGCTCAGGGACGACGAGTATACTGATTTCCAGGAGGAAATAGGGCGCCGGCGGTGGACATCACTGGTTACTCCCATGGCCAAGTTTGATCCAGAAATAGTCCTTGAGTTTTATGCCAATGCTTGGCCAACAGAGGAGGGCGTGCGTGACATGAGATCCTGGGTAAGGGGTCAGTGGATCCCGTTTGATGCCGACGCTATCGGCCAACTCCTGGGATATCCATTGGTGTTGGAAGAGGGCCAGGAATGTGAGTATGGCCAGAGGAGGAACCGGTCTGATGGGTTCGATGAGGAGGCCATCGCCCAGCTGCTATGTATACCGGGGCAGGATTTTGCCCGGACTGCTGCAGGGAGGCGAGTGCGAATCATGCGCACCAACATGACCACCCTGACCCAGATATGGATGACGTTGCTCCTCAGCAACATCCTACCCAGCGATCATAATTCTGACCTCCCCCTGCCGAAGTGTCAGCTGGTGTACGCCATCCTGACGCGGATGAGCGTCCATGTGGCTCAGTTAATCGCTGATGCCATTTATATTTTTGCAGGTATGGCGCCTACCAGGCATCCTTTGGATCCAGATAAGTCCAACAGGGCCCTGGGATTTCCCTCACTGATCACAGGACTCTGCCAGTCATTCGGAGTCCCCGTTGCACCTACCAAGGTAATTCGGCCGCCCATCACCCGGGCTTTTATTGAGAAGTACTGTACCCAGAGACAGGCTCAGGGTGATGCTCCACAGGCCGCAGGCGCACCACCACCACCTCATCAGGCTGGCCAGGCTGGGGCATTTGACATGGAGCAGTATTTACGGCATTTGGTTCGCCAGCAGGCGGCCAACCACCGAGCACATGTACACACCCATGATTGTCTGTACCAGATGAGCCTCAGCATGCAGAGCCAGGGCTTCGCTTCTTTTTCATGCCCTACTCCAGACCAGTTCAGGGCAGAGGTCGCATGGCCCGGAGATTGGCCCGAGGCCCAAGCAGGAGAGGCACCCCCAGAAGCTCCCGGCGGTGGAGAAGAGGCCCACGAGGACGAGGAGATGGCCGATTTGCTTGACTTCTTGGGAGGGAGTGGAGATACGTGACTGGGAGGTCCCCAGATTCATGTTTTCTTTCATATTTCTTTTATCATTTTTATGCTATGTTATTGTTTTGACTTGAGAGACTAATGTTTGTTTTTGTTGTTTCGATTGTCATTTGTACAGCGCATACATTTTTGTTTGGATTGTTGCGTTAGTGTTTATATATCATTACTATCAATGATGCTTGAAATTTTGGAACCGTGTAGAGTTCTTCGTTTAGGAACATCGTCAAAAAAATATATAATAAAACAAACAAAAATCATGATAAAAATAAAAATTAAAATTAAAATTAAAAAAGGGGAAAAGAGAGAAAATAAGAAAAAAAGAGTAAATAAGAAAAAAGAGCAAGTAAGAAAAAAAAGAGAGGAAAAAGAAAAGGAAAATAAGTTGTTTAGCTGAAAAATCGACATGCTTTTGAAAAGAGATGACTTCCAACTTTTCTTTGAAAAAATCACTGATCATAACTAGTTTTTGAAAAAAAATGTGTGTACACCTGAAGGGTAAACACTGTGAAATTTCCCCGGACGCCCGAAATGGACTCGGATGAATGCACAAATTGATAAAAGAACATATTTTGGAAACATTGGGTTGATTTAAAATAGAGGAAATGAATCCTGAGCCCTAGCATCACATGACCATAAAAATTTGACACTTGAGTGTCCACATAGGTGCATGCATGACCAGTTTTGCATAAAGTTTCCAAATCATCATTTTTGCATTTGTGTCATGGAAATAATGTGGGGCATCCCTTTTATCCTTGAACCAAACCAAACCCTGACATGTACCATGCCTAGCCATTCTACAAGTCTTGA
The DNA here is from genome assembly GCF_004193775.1 of Glycine soja. Lineage (NCBI taxonomy): Eukaryota > Viridiplantae > Streptophyta > Magnoliopsida > Fabales > Fabaceae > Glycine > Glycine soja. Next base: position 17,014,889 of record NC_041002.1, on the reverse strand, counting down.
GCCAAAATCCTGACTCACCATAAACCTTGACCCAGGGTGAGAATGTCAATCCTTACCCTCGGAAGCAAAAAAGAAGAGAAGGGAAATTTCCAATCAAAGAAAAAGAGAAGGAAAGTTTCCAATCAAAGGAAAAAAGGAAGCAAGGAAATTCCCAATCAAAGAGAGGGAGAAAGAAAAAAAGAAAAGAAAGAAAATTCCCAACCAAAGAATGGGAGAAAGTAAAGAAAGAAAAGAAGAAAGCTCCTGGTCAAAGAAACCAGAAGAAATGTGCAGAGAGGTCTTTAGACCGGACAATATCTGAACAATACAGAATTGTCACCAAATGAACAAAAAGAAGGAAAGGAAACCATGACCTAAAATGGTCTTCTCCCTTTAATTGCCAACCAGAATCAGTGCGCTAGCGACTTTTTCGCCCCGCACTAAACAAAAACAGAAAAGGAAAAAGCCAACAAAAAATCAAAAGCCAAAAAAAACACACAAAAGCCGAAAAACCCACTAAAAGAACCCATTCCCAAGGGAAGTCCTATTGATCCATGATCACGCATGTAATTTTTGATTTGATAGGAAATAATTTGCAAAGTCAAGTCATGACATATCTATGGTTCGGAATTAGGATGAAACACTTACCTATGCGAGATTGATACACTTTGAGTGGATTTCTTCTATTTTTGTCGAACCCAGTGTTTCCTCTAAATGGTCATTTAGAAACAAAATGCTAACATCCAAAATCTCAGATAAGGTTATGGGGAGATTTCATCAGCAGACTCTCCTTCCCCGGTAAACGTATTGTTTTTCACTCAAAAAAGCGTATGCTGCTCTAATCAGTTGGAATATTTATCTCTTTACTAAAGCATGTTTGCATTTTAGTGAAGAAAACACCGAGACTTTTTCAAGTCTCACAAGTTATCCAGAACTACGTAGGTCTGAGTTCCTCATTGGAGGATACGTAGGAGCAAGAGCCTCGCTTTTGTCGACCACACCGCCTTTTGTTTCCATGACCCAAGAGCTGGTAGCCCGCGGAGACACCTTACGGTTATCCGCACCTCGTCATTCAGTGACCCCAAGTGTGATTGACGAGCAGAGGCCAATGTGGTCATCTGCGCCCTTTCCGGAGATGTCAGCATCTTCCGATGGAGACTTTTCAAGTCTCACAAGTTATCTAGAACTACGTAGGTCTGAGTTCCTCATTGGAGGATACGTAGGAGCAAGAGCCTTGCTTTTGTTGGCTGCCCCATAATCTTTGTCATACTGACCCTGAGGTCATGTGACATGTACCCTTGTGTCATCCAGAGGCGGCGGGCCCGATGACACGCGGAGATACCTTACGGTTATCCGCACCCTTGTGTCATCCAGAGGCGGCGGGCCCGATGACACGCGGAGATACCTTACGGTTATCCGCACCCTTTTATCATCCAGAGGCGGCGGGCCCGATGACACGCGGAGATACCTTACGGTTATCCGCACCCTTTTGTCATCCAGAGGCGGCGGGCCCGATGACACGCAGAGACAAAATTTGGTCATTCTGCACCCTTGTGTCATCCAGAGGCGGCGGGCCCGATGACACGCAGAGACAAAATTTGGTCATTCTGCACCCTTGTGTCATCCAGAGGCGGCGGGCCCGATGACACGCGGAGATACCTTACGGTTATCCGCACCCTTGTGTCATCCAGAGGCGGCGGGCCCGATGACACGCGGAGATACCTTACGGTTATCCGCACCCTTTTGTCATCCAGAGGCGGCGGGCCCGATGACATGCAGAGACTGACATAGTCTTCTACACCTTTTGTTCCTCCGGGAACAACGAGTCATTTACATGCGGAAATTTTACGGTCACCCGCGACTCTCGTCAACCGAGAGGAACGAAATTAGTGTCATATCCTAATTTCGTCCGGGGACCTTTGCTTGATGACATGCGACCTTTCTTTGGTCCTTGTGAGGTGTTTGGCACCCATCATTAGGCAATTTGTGAAATTCCGGGAACAACAAGTCATTTACATGCGGAAATTTTACGGTCACCCGCGACTCTCGTCAACCGAGAGGAACGAAATTAGTGTCATACCCTAATTTCGTCCGGGGACCTTTGCTTGATGACATGCGACCTTTCTTTGGTCCTTGTGAGGTGTTTGGCACCCATCATTAGGCAATTTGTGAAATTCCGAGAACAACAAGTCATTTACATGCGGAAATTATATGGTCACCCGCGACTCTCGTCAACCGAGAGGAACGAAATTAGTGTCATACCCTAATTTCGTCCGGGTACCTTTGCTTGATGGCATGCGACCTTTCTTTGGTCCTTGTGAGGTGTTTTGCACCCATCATTAGGCAATTTGTGAAATTCCGGGAACAACAAGTCATTTGCATGTGGAAATTTTATGGTCACCCGCGACTCTCGTCAAATCGAGAGGAACAAAATTAGTGTCTTGTCTTTACTTTCCTTTTATCTCCAATAAAAGACAAGTAAAGAGGGGCAACTGTCATACCCTAATTTCGTCCGGGGACCTTTGCTTGATGACATGCGACCTTTCTTTGGTCCTTGTGAGGTGTTTGGCATCCATCATTAGGCAATTTGTGAAATTCCAGGACATGCCGGAAAACCAAAAAAATATTGATGCACAATCCGTAAGTTTCCGTGATACACCGGAAATCAAATGGAAGCATCGTTGCATAATTAAGTGAGATTCCGTAACATTCCGTAAGTCAAAAAGGGGATGATTATGTAATCCGCAAGGTTCCGTAACATTACGGAAAGAAAACAAGTATCGTTACGAAATTCGTAAGTTTTCGTAACTTTATGAAAAAAGAATCACCAAAAAAAGCAGAGGGAGGTGTACTTAGTAAAACTGGGGGTGCAAATAGCACCCAGGCCCACTTGGGCCCTCCAGAATATTCCTCCAGAAGGCTGTTGCTTCTGGAGGAAGCAACCTGGCTCGCCTGGGCGAGCTGGGCGGCAACCACCTCCCCTATTTTGCTATAAATAGGGGAGGAAGTGAAGAAGAAAAGGGTTCAGCCCCTTAGGCACTTCTCTCTCTTTCGAATTTGCTTGGAAAAATTGTTTCCGTGAAGAAAATCTAAGCCGAGGCGCTTCCAAAACGTTTCCGTAACGTTTTCCGTGAAGAATTTCGCAAAGGTTTCAACCGTTCTTCGACGTTCTTCATTCGTTCTTCATTGTTCTTCGATCTTCAACGGGTAAGTACCTCGAACCAAGCTTTTCGATTCATTCTATGTACCCATGGTGGTCCACATTGTGTTTCGTGTATTTTTATTCTCATTTCATTTACTTTTTATACCCCCTCTTGACGTGCTTAAGCCTTTTTATTTAAGTCATTTCTCGCTTAACTTAAAAATAAAATAAATTTCCACCGAACGTTTGAATTGTATTATCCGTTAACTTCGGTTAAAATGAATTCCGACCGTTCGGTCGTGCCGTAACCACGTTGGAAATAAAAAAGAGGTAAAAAAAATAATATAATAATAAAAAAAACATCTTTTAGGTAAAATAAAGCGGAAAATCAATCGGACGTTTTTCTCTTTGGGATTTCTCATTCTTAACCGAATTGACTAATAACTAAAGTGAAACTAAGGCTAAAATCAACTCGCCTAGTCAAGCTCGTCCATAAAAATAGGTTTTTGAAGTTTGTCATTTCAATTTCTTACTAAGTAAATGGATCGTTTTTCAAGGTCCAACGCCTTAAAATGATCCCCTTAAATAAAAAGAATCACTTGATAAGCAAAAACTACGTAGGTCTGATTTCCTCATCGCAATTGAGGATACGTAGGAGCAAAAGCCCCGCTTTTGTCGACCACCCCAAGAGATCGTTAATGGTCCAATGCCTTAACGTTTCTCTCCTTTCAAAAACAAGAGATCGTTAATGGTCCAACGCCTTAACGTTTCTCTCCTTTCAAAATCAAAAGACCGTTTAATGGTCCAACACCTTAAATGACCTTTTGTTCAATAAAAACATATTTTGCAAAAAAAGACAAAAACAACTTAACCAAACACTTTGTTCCAAAAGAACTACGTAGGTCTGATTTCCTCATCGCAAATTGAGGAATACGTAGGAGCAAAGGGAACACCCTTGTCGACCACAAAAAGAGAAAAAATATAAAAAGGGTATAAAGGATATAAGGACATAAAAGGGAACATAAAAATCAAAGTCACGTTTGCACAATTCGATTAAAGGCTGCCGTCCCTTGGGACGGACGTGTGGGGTGCTAATACCTTCCCTGTGCGTAAATACAACTCCCGAACCTTTCACTTAAAAGTTCGTAGATCGCGTCTTTTCCGGTTTTTCCGACGTTTTCCTCAAATAAACGTTGGTGGCGACTCCGCGCGTATTCCTTTCGTGGAACACGCATCCCGCGAGTCTCGCGTCGCCCTCCCACCGAAGGGTAGGTTGCGACAGTTGCGAAACTTTACGGATTGCGCAACAGTGCTTCTTTTTTACTTCCGGAATGTTGTGGAACTTTACGGATTACCCAACGATGGGTGTTAAGTACCTCGAGGCGGTCAAGCGAAGGTTGCATGCCAGCAAACAATAGTCCCTGGACAAAATTAGGGTATGACACCAACGTTGGCCCATGGGCTCAGAAATCTACCCTGAGGCTCATGAGAACCCTAGGGCCTTCTTCAGCAGCAATAGCCCAATCCTCTTGGAGCCTCTTGCTCATGGCTCTAGTGACTAGTCCCTTCCTAGGGAGGATTGCATCACTAAGGTTCATGAGAACCCTAGGGCCTTCTTTGGTAGCTCTAGCCCAATCCTCTTGGAGCCTTTTGCTCATGGCTCTGGTAACTGGTCCCTTCCTAGAGAGGATTGCATCAAAGGCCATATGGAGTCATTGAAAATGTTTTGGTGAAGGTTAAGCACCTTATATTTCTAGCTGATTTCGTTGTCATAGATATAGAAGAGGATTCTGACATCCCTCTCATTCTTGGCCGCCCATTCATGTCTACTGCAAGCTGCATGGTAGACATGGGAAAGAAGATGCTGCAGATGGGCATAGAAGATTAGAAGATCAGCTTTGAGTTGTTCCATGAGGACAAAGATCCACCTAGCCAAAATGTCTGTCTGAAAATGGATGTAATGGAGGAAAGGAGACCTGAGAAGAAGGTCCTTGAAGTAGGAACAATGTTGGATCTTGGATAACAGGATGTTGCGTCAAGCTGTTAAAAGAGCACTTACTGGGAGGCAACCCAGCTTTTCTTTCCCTTTTCTATTTTTCATTCTTATCTCTTGGATGTAGTTAGGATACCTTGCTTGTGATTGTGATTAATTATCAGCTTGTTTAGTAATGAACAAGGGGTTATAAGCTTGTGTGAAGAGATAGACAAAAAAAGACTTAGAATTTTTTTTGCAATTGTCTATCCGCTAAGTGCTCAGTCTTCACGCGCTCAACCCGAGCTTGCTCGCGGTAAGTGCAGAGACTCCTAATTGGTTGGTTGAATAGTTTAGCTAAGTGCACATCACTGTGCTAAGCCCAACATCTTCACTGTAATTGAATCTTAATCAGTGGGCTTAGCGTGGATGATGATCTAAGCGCCACTTCTCCTCTGGAAAATTTTATTGTAGCAGCACTAAGCGCGCCATCCTGAGCTAAGCCCCCAATCCATTCTGTAGTTTGAGCTTTTAAGTTGGGCTTAGCAGGGCAGGATGCGCTAAGTGCCAATCTCTTACTGTTTCTGAATTCTTGGAAGTGTGCTTAGCGCGCCTATTGCGCTAAGCCTGAACTACTCTCTGTAAGTTGAAGCTTGATGGCACACTAAGCCTCACATCTCAGGCTAAGCGCATATTGCAGAAAATTTTGTGTTGTCGAAAGCGCTAAGCCCAGCCTGCTGCGCTAAGCCCCAGATGCTCACTGGAATTTGCAACTTCAAGTTGGGCTTAGCATGAGGTTAGGCTAAGCGCTTGGGTTTTTAAACTCTAACGTCACGTGGGCACGCTAAGCGCAGCTCTACACTAAGCCTTCCATACAAATTTCAATTTTTAAAAAAACTAAAGGTTGAGTCACTTGGGTGTTACCCAAAAACCATTAGCCTCTCTGCCTTTGCTAACCTTGAGCATTTGTGCCTTTTTGCTGCGTGCTTGAACTGACTTGTCTGCATCTTCCTTGCTTCATTCTGCATTTCAATCACAATCCAAGTAAGTGGATACATTTCCATTTTTAATTTTCATTCTTTAAACCATATGATAGATGATTTCTTGCTTTCTTAGTTAGTAATGTCGTTAAGTTAAGGTTTTTAGCTTTAGGGTTAGTCATTTTAGGATTTTAAGTAGTTTAGAAGCCCATTAGGGGCAATGTGGCTGAAATGGGTGAAGACCCCTGTGGTTCTATTTGGAAATCACGATGAACGCACTAAGCGCGCCTGTTGCGCTTAGCTTGTTCATCGCAACTGTTAAAATTTTGGATTTCCAGATGATCGCGCTAAGCGGACCATGTCGCGCTAGGCGCGTTCATCCTTGCCGATGAACGAAAATGATGATCCCGCTAAGCGCGTCTGTGCGCTAAGCTGGCCTAGTGTTCAGACATTAAGATTTTTGAAATTTTCATTCAGCGCTTAGCCTGATCTGTCAGGCTAAGCGCCACTTTACTTTTGTAGTCAGTCCTTTGAATAAGGCTAAGAGCAGCTGCTACACTAAGCCCTTGTTGTGTGTCGAGGAGGTCGAGCTAAGCGCGCCCTGCTGCGCTAAGCTCAACTTTCTCACTGTTTTTTAGTTTTTGTAATTAGGCTAAGTGCGCCCTGTGCACTAAGTCTGAGTGTCATTCTGGTGAGGCTGAGCTAAGCGAGCCATGCTGTGCTAAGCCCAGACTCTCTTCTATTTTGAAAATTGTAGACTTAGGCTAAGCCCAGCTTGCTGCGCTAAGCCTAATCTACAGAAAAATATTTTTTGTGTCTTTAGGCTAAGCACGAGTCTGCTGTGCTTAGCCCATGAATAAAATTTTATAAGGCGTGCTAAGCCCAGCCTGCAGCGCTAAGCGCCTAGTCAAAATTTCAGTTTTATTTTTCTGTTTTTGTTGAAAGTAACTTGTGCTAATCTCTTATGTTTGATCTTATATTTTTTGTAGATGGCATCTAAGAAAAGAAAGTCCCTTGCATCTTCATCCTCTCAGATCAGATTTGACATATCAAGATTCCATTCTTAAGAAGCTTGGGAGAGGTATACCGATATTGTGGTGCCTAGGAAACTACTACCAGAGAGAAATGTATTAGTATATTACACTGAATTTGATGAGTTCAAGGAGGAACTCGAGAGAAGGAAATGGGATAAGGAGCTAACTAGTTTTGCTGACAACAACATCTATGTTGCCATTGTGAAGGAATTTTATGCAAACCTCTACGACCCGGAAGACAAGTCACCTAAGCAGGTGAGGGTCAGAGGTCATCTGATCAAATTTGATGAAGATACTTTGAATACTTTTCTGAAGACCCTTGTGATTGTGGAAGAGGGGGAGAATCTCTGTGTTTATTCTAAGTTTGCACTCCTGAGGCTTGATCCTCAGGAGTTGGCTGCTAAGCTTTGTATCCCAGGGAGGGGATTCGAGCTAAACACTGATGGTCAGCCTTTGAAGATTTTAAGGAAGAACATTACCACTTTAGCTCAGACATAGAGCGTTCCTTCTCTAACTTAATTCCTACCTCCCACACATTTGATGTCACACTGGACAGAGCCAAGTTAATCTATGGCATCATCATGAAGATGGATATGAATGTGGGGTACCTCATCTCCCACCAGATCTCTATTATTGCACAACATGATTCATCCATACTTGGATTCCCTGCTTTGATCACAACTTTGTGCAAGGCTAGAGGAGTCCAATCATATTCTAGATCCCTAGAGAGCCTAAGCCCTGCCATTAACTTGGCATACATTAAGAAGAACTGTTGGAATCTAGATGATCCAACGGTGACATTTAGAGGGCCAAGGAAGGCCAGGGGTAAGAGATCAGAGGTCTCCACTACTTCAGCAGCACCAGAGACAACAACTCCTTCTTCTTCCACAGCTCCAACACCTCCCAGTTTGATGCCAGCATAGACTCTAGCACCTTCTTCTTTTACTCCATCTATTCAGATACCACTTCCAGCTCCTTTATCTTTTGGACCCTCAGATTTTTTGTTTACACCACAGATGCTTCATTCTATGCTCTAGAGCTTACACAGGGGACAAACCATTATCCTGTAGAGCCTTCAAGGCTTGGGCCAACCATCCATCAAGAGCATGATGAGTTAGACACACAGGTGGCCTGGCCGGGAGCCCAGCCTTCTCCTTCTGGAGGGGGTGGGACCTCTGCAGCCTAGGAGCCCACAGCAACAGCTGAGGAGCCAGTAGAAGGGGAGGATGAGCTCACTCCTCCTGAGCCCTTTTATTTTGATACAGATGTACACATGGCTCAGGAGGAGACTTCTACAGATCAGATACTAGAGCCATCTCCTGCACTTGTTCCTGAGGAGACCTTGCTATCTTCACCAGTCATGGAGCCAAAGCAGCCTATTCAAGATTCATCAGCAGCTCCAGCACTGGATCTTAAAGAAGATCAGCCACAGGATGAGCAGGATGTTTAAATTTTGTTCAATTGTTTAAATTGTGTTTAGTTTAATTTCTGCAAAGCATGAACATTTTAGTTTACTAGTTATTTAGTTTGATTTTTAGTTTGCTTTATATTTCAGTTGTTTTAATTCCAGTCTTTAAACATTTCAGTACTTTGAGTTGATTGCTTGTACAAAAAGCTTGTTTGAATAGTGAACTGATTGAAAATGATATGCAGTGGATTGTTTTGTATGAAATGAGTGTTTGCAAATGAATTGATTGAGCAAATGTATGATTTAAGTGGATTGGAATGATTAGATGTTTGTTTTGATCAAGCTTGCACCATTAGAAGAGAATGAGCATGTGATTGGAAGTATGACTGAAAATGTTAGTCAGTTTATCAGATTGATTGTGAAGGAATGCATTGACCGTATCCCGGTGAGAGTGTGATCCTTAAATTTTGAGAGAAACGACTATCATTTAGTACTGATTTTTGCATGAATCTCTAAAGTATGGACTAAATGCATGAAATTGAGATGATGAAGGCCATGTTTGATTGTGATAGCCACTTAGCCAAAAAGTTGACCACGTGCTTGAATGATTTATCCCTTGCACCCAGTTTGAGCTGAATGAAGTATTAATTGATTGAACCCTGAGCCTATACAATGTTATCTCCTGCTACCATGTCTTAGGTTGTAGGAGAGCATCATCCTCAAGAAGCTTGGTTCAAAGCAAACTTGTCCCAAATTTGGGGGAGTAATTATCAAGGTAAATTTGTTCGAAATTTGGGGGAGATACTGGGTAAGAATTGAAATGGTCAAAGTAAATAGCATACACACACTATTTCTCTATATACACATACTGTTTCTGTATATATATATATATATATATATATATATATATATATATATAAAAAACTGTAAATATGGATCAATCTAATAATTGTGTATGTTGTAATTCCATGAATAAAAGCTAAGTGCCTAAATAAAAGGCAAGTATGGGGTGGGAATGAATGAAAAAGTGAAGGTTTATCTATGGATGAATGTTGTCCTAGAACCTAAGCTTTTGAATCCCAGAAAAACCATGAATTGTTGGCAGCCTAACCCCATTACAAGCCTAGAAAGTGCTTCAGATTCATTTTGTGTGTTCATTGTTGTATGATATGAGATGAAAGGCAAAGGTTGGGACTTGTGTTAGTTGTTTATGATGGAATGAGCCTAAATTGAGCTTGAGTGAAACAATGACTGTGAGGTTTTGGTTGATGATCCTTCCTTGATTTTTGTCATTCTTACTAGCTTATTTCAGTTGTGACTCTAATGCGTGTGTTCCTATCTTTGAAAAGCTGCATATTTGTGAAAAGCAATTGAGTGAAGCATTCCATGATATTCAGTTCATATGGTTGAATTTCTCTATGAAGCAAACACCATTTTTGAGTGACCATTGTAGTTTGTCACTTGAGGACAAGTGAACTGTTCTTTCTTTGCTTGAGGACAAGCAAAACTGTAAATTTGGGGGAGTTTGTTAGTCGTCTTATACGACTAACTTTTGTATAGAAAGCATTTTCCAAAACTTGTATAGTTCCCCAATTTATGGTTATTTTGTAGTAATTTAATAAATAAATCTTGTTTTATTGTTAAAGTTGTCTCTAGAATATTTCCATTGGATTTAACAATGAAATATGTGCAATTTTAGGTTAAAAAGAGGCTAAGTCATGAAGTGCTAAAAGTGACAATTTAGCTCAGCTCATCAGTTGGGCTTAGCGCGATAGAAGAATCTGATAGAGCATCAACATCAAGACCGCGCGCTAAGCGTGAGATCAATGCGCTAAGCGCAACGGTTGTCTTCAATGAGGCTCAGCGCATGACTGGCGCTAAGCTCAAATCCACTTATTCGCGCTAAGCGCAAGGATGGCACTAAGCGCAACGTCACGGATTCAGAGCCTATTTAAAGCCTATCGTGTGCAGAATTAGGATAGAGAGGAAGAGAGATACAAAGACACAGAGAGAAGACAACTTTTGCAAAGAATTCTAGAGCACACCACAATGCCTATTTCGGGAAAAGAGCTCTGGAGGCAGCAAGAGGAGTAGCTTTTGTAGAGACCTAGGTTTTGTAATTAGAGAGAGATTAGTGAGTTACAGAGTGATTATGAGATGCTGAGAAGAGGAGGAGGGATCCCCCTTCTTGTGTAAGGAGCAATTATTCTCTACTCTTAATCTCATTATTGTTAGGGTTTTTCTGTAATGGCTGGCTAAACACCCTTGTTAGGGATTTCTAAAGAACAACTGATGTAATTTCGTTAATATCTAATTGGTTGTGTTTATTGTGTTCAATGCTTCTTTCAATGCTTAAATTTTGTATGTTGTCATTGGTGTGCATAGTTAGGTGACTTTAGCTTTGGGAAATGTATTGTTGCCTAAGAACTTGATTGAAGCAGGATTGAAACTTAGTCTTAAATGAGGGATCTGCGGATTAAGTTTTGGTTTCAAATATGTTGTTACAATAATGCTGTTTGATTTAAGCCTAGTCCAACAAGAGGGATCTGTGGACGAAGCTTAGGTTAAATTAGTCTAAACTTTCATAAGCTATTTAAGCTGAGCCTAGTCTTAAATGAGGGATCTGCGAATGAAGCTTATTTAAGTTAGTCTAAACCTACGAGGGCTATCTAAATTAAGCCTAGTCCAACAAGAGGGATCTGAGGACGAAGCTTGGATTGATTCAGCCTAACTAGGGATCGAGGTTTAGTAATTTAGGTTACAACATAGAACATAAAAGCATGATTGAATATAAAAACATCTTTATATACATCAACTTGTTTGTTAGAAAGACCCAACACTTTTACCTACTGCTGTCAATCTTACTTGCATTTTTTATTGTTTTGAGCCTAGACTTAGTTTAACTTTGTTCTAAACCATCAATTATCAATGTCTCTTTCAACAATGTCTTATTTCTGAATTTAACCCTGTCTAATACTAGTTCCCTGAGTTCGATACTCGGATTCATCCGTTTTAATTTTAAATACTTGACGATCTGATGTGCTTTCTGGCAAATCAGATTTGCCTTGAACATATTTGAATAAAGAAAAAAATTGGACCAAAAAGTGTAGAAGCAAGCTTCATGATGAATCAAGATTGATTCACAGAGTTTTGATGATAACAAAGATAATGACAAAAAGCTCAAAAGTCAATAACACTTCATGATAACAAAGATGATGATCTCAAGAATCAAAGAATGAGTTCAAGATTGAATCAAGAACACTTCAAGGTTCAAAAGGAAATTTGATTTCAAGAATCAAGAATCAAGTTTCAAGATTCAAGTTCCAAGAATCAAGATCAAGATTCAAGACTAAAGATTCTAGAATCAAGAAAAGACTCAATCAAGATAAGTATTAAAAAGTTTTTTCAAAAACTGAGTAGCACATGATTTTTTCTCAAAAACCATAGAGTTTTTACTCTCTAGTAATCGATTACCAGATTGTTGTAATCGATTACCAGTAGCAAAAAGGTTTTCAAAAATCCTTCAACTGAATTTACAACGTTTCAATTGATTTCAAAATGTTGTAATCGATTACAATGATTTGGTAATCGATTACCAATGTGTTTGAACGTTGGAATTCAAATTTAATTGTGAAGAGTCACATCCTTTTACAAAAAAGCTTTGTGTAATCGATTACACTGATTTGGTAATCGATTACCAGTGATAGTTTCTGAACAAAATCAAAAGATGTAACTCTTCCAATAGTTTTCAACTTTTTCAAATGGTTTTTTAAGTTTTTCTAAAATTTATAACTCTTCTAATGGTTCTCTTGACCATACATGAAGAGTCTATAAAAGTAAGGCTTTGTTTTGCATTTGGATATACTTTTCCAATTCATTCTTTAGACAACAAACTTTTGCCAATTGATTTCTGAGTCTCTTTGAACTTCTTCTTCTTCTTCCTTTTGCCAAAAGCTTTCCAAAGTTTTCTGGTTTTCCAAACCGTGAAAACTGTGCTATTCATCTTTTTCATTCCCTTTTCCCTTTGCCAAAAAGAATTCGCCAAGGACTAACCACCTGAATTCTTTTTGTGTCTCTCTTCTCTCTTTTCCAAAAGAACAAAGGACTAGCCGCCTGAATTCTTTTGTGTCTCCCTTCTCCCTTGTCAAAGAATTCAATAAGACACAGTCTGAGAATTCTTTTGATTCTTCCCTTTTCCCATATACAAAAGATTTCAAAGGGCTAACCGCTTGAGAATTCTTTTGTATCCCCATTCACAAAGTTTCAAAGGTTTAACCGCCTGAGAACTTTGTCTTAACACATTAGAGGGTACATCCTTTGTGGTACAAGTAGAGGGTACATCTACTTGGGTTGTTGACTGAGAACAAGAGAGGGTACATCTCTTGTGGATCAGTTCTAGTGGAGGGTACATCCACTAGGTTGTTCAAAGAGAACAAGGGAGGGTACATCCATTGTGGATCTTTGCTTGTAAAAGGATTTTTACAAGGTGGAAAAGAAATCTCAAGGACCATAGGTCGCTTGGGGACTGGATGTAGGCACGGGTTGTTGCCGAACCAGTATAAAACCTCTTGTGTGTTTGTCTCCTTCTTCCCTACTCTTTTCATTTCTGCTGTGCATTTTAATTCTCGCTTTTACTTTTGGTTAAGTTTCTTTTCTGTTCTTCATTTACTTAACAACATAGTAAAAGTCTTAGAAGAGTAAATGTTAAATTAGTAAAGGTTTAGGAATAATTAATTCAACCCCCCTTCTTAATTATTTTGAGGCCACTCGATCCAACGAAAAGTAATTGCAAGGGAAATCCAACATGGCCGAACCAGGATAAAACGAGTTTGCATTCCTCTCTTCCCTATCTTGGTTATTTCATCTTGCATAATTTTATCTTGCATACTTGAAGAATATTGTTGAAATAGTTTGCATCTTCATCTTTATTATTTTGAACATATAGATTTAAAAAGGAAATTAGAACTTGATTAATTGGAAAAAATTTTAAAACTTAGTTCACCCCCCTCTTATGTTATTGAGGCAACTTGTCCAACAAGTGGTATCAGAGCAGGATTTAAAGTTTAAAAACTTCAAGAATAGTTATGGCCTCATCAAATTTTCTATTTCCTAAAGGAAACACCATTAATAGGCCCCCTATCTTTAATGGTGTGGGTTATCATTACTGGAAAACCCATATGCAAATTTTCAAAGAGGCTATATATTTAAACATCTGGGAAGCCATTGAAATTGGTCCTTACATCCCTACAATGGTAGTAGGAAATGGGATGAAGAGGAAAGAAGAATGGTGCAATATAACTTAAAGGCAAAAAATATAATTACTTCTGCACTAGGCATGGATGAATACTTTAGAGTCTCAAATTGTAAGAATGTAAAAGAAATGTGGGATACATTACAAGTAACCCATGAAGGCACAACTGATGTAAAGAGATCTAGAATAAAAACCCTCACACATGAATATGAACTTTTCAGAATGAATCAAAATGAGACCATACAAGATATGCAAAAGAGATTTACACATATAGCTAATCATCTCATTAACAAAGTGTTGAGATGTTTAAGCAAGCAATGGCAACCAAAGGTAACTGCAATTGTAGAATAAAGGGATCTCACCAACATGTCTCTTACAACTCTTTTTGGGAAACTTCAAGAACATGAAATGGAACTTATAAGACTAAACCAACACGAAGAAAATGACAAGAAAAAGAAAGTGTCATACCCTAATTTCGTCCGGGGACCATCTGTTGTTGGAATGCGACCCTCGTTTGACCACTTTGAGGTATTTGGCACCCATCGTTAGGCAATTTGTGAAGTTCCGAGACATGCCGGAAGCCAAAAGAAAAGCGTTGTAGCACAATCCGTGACGTTCCGTGACATGCCGGAAATTAAAAGGAAGTGTTAGTGCGCAATCCGTAAAGTTCCGTAACATTCCGGAAGGCAAAAAAGGGATGATTACGTGATCCGTAAGGTTCTGCAACATTACAGAAAGAAAACAAGTATCGTTATGAAATTCGTAAGTTTCCGTAACTTTACGGAAAAAGAATCACCAAAACAAAGGCAGGGGGTGTATTTACTAAAAAAGGGGGTGCAAATAGCAACCAGGCCCACTTGGGCCTTCCAGGATGTTCCTTCAGAAGGCGGTTGCTTTTGGAGGAAGCAACCTAGCTTGCCTAGGCGAGCTGGGTGGCAAGCTCCTCCCCTTTTTTCCTATAAATAGGGGGAGAAGTGAAGGAGAAAAATGTTCAGCCCTCCTGGTATTTCGAGATCACTTGAAATTAGTGAAAAAAATTGTTTCCGTGAAGAAAATCCAAACCGAGGCGCTTCCATAACGTTTTCGTGGGTGATTTCGCGAAGATTTTCAACCGTTCTTCGACGTTCTTCATTCATTCTTCGTCGTTCTTCGGTCTTCAACCGGCAAGTTCCCGAAATCAAACTTTTCAATTCATTCGATGTACCCTTAGTGGTCCCCATTTGTTTCGCGTACTTTTATTTTCATTTCATTTACTTTCCATACCCCCATTTGACGTGCTTTAGTCATTTACTTAAGTCATTTTGTCGCCTAATCAAAAAATAAAATCAATTTCCACCGATCATTCGAATTGTAATATCCGTTAATTTCGGTTAAAATGAAATCCGACTGTTCGGTCATGTCGTAACCACGTTGGAAACCAAAAAGAGGTAAAATAATAATATGATAATCAAAAAATATCTTTTAGTAAAATAAACCAAAAAAATCCATCGGACGTTTCTCCTTGGGATTTGTCTTTCTTAATTGAATTGACTAATAACTAAAGTGAAACTAAGGCTGAAATCAACTTGCAAAGTCAAGCTCGTCCGCAAAAAATCACTAAAAAGGATTTTAAGGTTCGATACCTCAGTTTTTCTCACCAAGTAAAAATGGGTCATTTTAAGGTCCAACGCCTTAAAAGGACCTACTTCCAAGTAAAAAGAATCGTTTGATTCCCCCTTTAAAAAGAACTACGTAGGTCTGATTTTCTCATCACAATTGAGGAATACGTAGGAGCAAAGGGAAACGCCCTTGTCGACCACAAAAAGATAAAAATATAAAAAAGCATAAAAAAGACATAAGAACGCAAAAAGGGAAGATAACATAAATTGAAGTCATATTTGCACATTTGATTAAAGGTTATCGTCTCTTGTGACGGACGCGTGGGGTGCTAATACCTTCCCCGTGCGTAAATACAACTCCCGAACCTTTCACTTAGGGTTCGTAGACCACGTCTTTTCCGGTTTTTCTGACGTTTTCCTCAAATAAACGTTGGTGGCGACTCTACGCGTATTCCTTTCTTGGAACACGCACCCGCGAGTCACGCGTCGCCCTCCTGCCGAAGGGTAGGTTGCGAAAGTTGGCGACTCCACTGGGGACCATTTTTTGAGAGTTAGGCCATTTAATCTTGTGCAAAGTTTTATCATGACATCCTCATTTGTTGGTTTCCCTTTATTTTCCTTATGTTCTTGCGTATATAACTCTTTTATGCTTTTAGTGTGTTTTAAAATGTATGCATGAGGTAAATATTTTCATTTGATGCACACAAACACCAACACTATTTGCACACACGGTGATTTGAAAAAGGGCCCTATACCCAGGTTCGTGGGAACATAAGGAGTGGAGGTGAATCTGTGATCATGCTAGGTCTCCGACTTGCTGGATTACAGTGAACCCTCATCTAGAGTTTTTCTCTTTGATAACATATTGTTGCTAGTAGTCCCTACTGCTGCAATATGTTCTTCGAAGAGGATGATACCTCTAGAGACCATCAAGAGAGATATGACCACCTTGGGGATTATCACTAAAAAACCCTTTTAGCTCTCTCCCATATAGGTCCCTTGAATAGGGGCACGAAGCGGACACGCTGCGTGCCATTTTCACACTGCCATGCATAAGTGTCACGTACCCTTTTGCTTATATTTTGTGAATATTGTCATACTGTACACTCCCGTGTTGCGCCTTTCGCATATGCATCATGCACGGATTCTGTTTTGGTCCCCTCTCTTTGTCAAACCAATGGAGGGTCCGTACCACCTTCTTAAATACATACGTCGGGCACTTTGCTACCCCAAGATGTTGTATCTAAGAAGGAGACAATTTCTCGAGCTCCCGTATTCATAAATCGCATATGTGTTATATGCATTTCTTCATGCATTCATCCATTCCACCCGTGATAGATGTCGGAGTTTTAATTCGCACCGATTTTTGTTCACTTTAGTAAAACATGGGATCAAGTCAAATGCCTTCACTTAAAAAGAGGTTCTATCAAGTCAAGGTCAAGAGCCTAGGGACCACCAGTCTAAAGGAGTTAGGGCAGTTAATGGGTTAGCTCCAGCGACAAGCTTTTCACAAAGCTTACGGTAAAATCTGGGACTTAGCCATGGTAGAAGTCTCCACAGAGGCCATTGCCTCCCTCACCCAGTATTATGATCAGCTGTTGAGGTGCTTGACCTTTGGGGACTTCCAGCTATCACCTATGGTAGAAGAATTTGAAGAGATCCTAGGATGCCCTCTAAGGGGAAGGAAACCATACCTCTTCTCAGGGTTCTATCCCTCATTAGCTAGAATTTCCAAGATAGTCCAAATCTCGGCGCAGGAATTAGGCCACAGAAAACAAGTCAAAAATGGGGTGGTTGGAATACCGAGAAAATATTTGGAGGCAAAAGCAAGAATCTTGGCAGGTAAAGGTGAGTGGGCCCCGTTCATAGATATTCTCGCACTGTTGATCTTCGGAGGAGTCCTCTTTCTGAATGTGGATGGGTTGGTGGACCTAGCAGCGATCGACGCTTTTCTCGCCTATCATAACCACAAGGAAAGCCCGGTTGTTGCTATGCTAGCCGACTTATATGACACCTTTGACCGAAGATGTGAGAAGAGCAATACGAGGATTGTTTGCTATACTCCAGCTCTTTATGTATGGTTGTTTTCACACCTTTTTCGCCAAGAGGTAAGGCATGCTTGCCCGCTAGAAAGTCACCGTTCATGCACAGATAAAGGAGGCGCAAATTGGGACCAACTCTTAGCAAACCAAGAAGGAGCGTCTATCAACTGGTTCCCTCGATGGAAAGAAGGGAGAGTCGGAGTTCTTATTTCGTGCGGAGGATTTCCGAATGTTCCCTTGATGGGGACGAGTGGTTGCATCAGTTACAATCCCGTTCTTGCTATAAACAACTTGGCTACCCTATGAGAGGGGCGCCACTAGAGGATGAGCTCACGCTTATCATTTCACGAGACCAACGTGGAGACACTTCAGAAGGTCCGCAAGGCATGGGAGGTGGTGCGAAAGAAGGACAAAGAACTCAGGGGCAGTAACAATGGGCCCATCGGTGGCTACCGTAAGTGGTTGAGAGCTCTCGTGCAAGGTTTGGATTGGCTCCCGAGTTTGAGAACCGCTAAAAGGGAGGAATTTGAGGCACTGAAGGAAGACGAAGAAGTGCAGACCCTTAGGGCAGAACTCAAGCAAGCCCAAATAGTCAAAGAAAGGTTCAAATCAGCAGCTCTGAAAATCCAAAAGGAGAATACCGAACTAAGAGATGTAAATGTGGCTACCACCAAAGCCTTGGAACGAGAAACCAAGAGGGCTTGTAGGGAAGAACACGGCCGGAACAAATTCCGAGGGGCTCTGTGGGGCAGCAACATCGAGCTTAAACTCCGAAGAGAGGAAAGGGCCAATCACGAGTAGACAGTTTGATCTTGAAAGATGAATTGAAGGCTTGCTCGAGGTCCAAAAGAAGTTTGTCTCAGCGGTTATGCGAGACAGAGACCAACATGTTAGCTATTATCACCAAGTACCAAGAAGAACTAAATCTAGCCACAGCCCACGAGCATAAAGTGGCGGACGAGTATGCCCAAGTGTACGCGAAAAAGGAGGCTAGAGGAAGGGTGATCAACTCGTTACATCAAGAGGCAACAATATGGATGGACCGATTTTCCCTTACCCTGAACGGGAGTCAAGAGCTTCCCCGACTACTAGCCAAGGCCAAGGCAATGGCAGACACCTACTCCACCCCCGAGGAGATCCACAGACTTCTCAGCTATTGTCAGCATATGATAGACTTAATGGCCCATATAATTAGAAACCGCTAGGAAGTTTATATTGTCACTCAGATCTTGACAAGTTATAAACTTTCTGAATAAAATGAGTTTATCCCGCGTTTTTACTCCAAAGATCAGTGCGAATCAAATCACTCCCGCATTTTATCTCTAGCATGCATTCATATCATGCATCGCATAAGCATCTCTTCATGGCATCATAATGAACATATCGTTCCTGCATTTGTCCGTTATCATATTCCAACATCACATTTTGCATGAGTCATTGCATCATCATGCATATGCGTTCAACATACTTTTTGTTCTACAACTGCATACCTTTTGTTTTCATGCATGATCCTTGAATTTTCCTCTGCAAAAAAAAAAAAACAAAAAGGGAAGCATGAAAATTCATGATGTATTCTTAGTTGCATATATTCGGTACCATGAGCCAACCATGTTGGGATCATAAACCCATTTCACTTAAAAACAAAATGAGTGAACATGGTACCTAATGCATGGTTAACTAGGAAATGATGTTTCTTCAGGCATCTCAATTTCATAATTACATTTTCCATGCATAGCTTAAAGTATGCCTGAGTCATTCATCCCTATGAAAGGTTGTTGAAGTATTGGCGACCCGAATTGACATTCCTTGGATTATAGGGTTGAACTAAGCTCATGCTTTTTCGAAAAAAGTTCATCAAGTCAAGTTGAAGTATGGAAGTAACCATCTTGCAAAAATTGGGGCAAAAGATGAATCGAGTTACATCACTGCTTCGTCTACTGCCAAACACATTTAGGACTATCGATGTCCTTGATACTTCCGGTTTCACCTTGACCAAGATGTCATGAACCATGTTGAAAAATCTAAATTGATTCAACCCCATGTCCTGCGTAAAAATTCGCAATACTTCAACTGTGTATCATTCACATACATCCATGCTTTTCATTGGTTGCATTGCTCATTGCATTCTTTCCTTGAAAACAAATAAATAAATAAATAAATAAAAAAAAAACAAACTTCATCATTGTTATAAAAAAAAGAACATGCTTTACGGTGCCTTTACCGAACCCGTGCTAGAGCTAGAGTAATGGGTGAAGTAGAGGAGGCGCAAGAGCAGATGAAGGCCGACATGGAGGCCATGAAAGAGCAAATGGCCACAATGATGGAGGCCATGATGAGCATGAAGAAGATAATGGAAGCCAATGCGGTTACAGTTGCCGCTACCAGCGCTATTGCTAAGGTGAACCCGATGCCCCCATCTGGCCTTAACCAAATGAATCATCCAACCTCAAAGATGGTAGGCAAAGATTTGGGAAGTACGGGCGGCCCCCCATTATGCGCAAATTCAAAACAAGCATGCCTTCCCACCATATGGCTTGCCTCCCAACTATAAACCACCCAATGTGGCATACATTCCCAATGAGGATGTCAATAACTCCGCTCCCATACTCATTGAAAGCCGACAACCTCATCATGAACATGTCTCTTAAACCGTGGGGGAGACACATGAAATGCCCCACCACAATCTAGTGGACTTTGAGCCTTGCCTTGGATATGCCATTGAAGGGCAAGCAGTTGGTGGTATACCCATGCCAAACACTTTGAAGGGCCCTCAGTTTCGCCCACAATCACAACCCTTGCATTTTGCGGTGGGAAGAGCCCCTCCTGCTATGGATGAAAAGGGAAAGTTGGATCATATAGAGGAAAGGCTCAAGGACATTGAAGGAGGCAAAGATTATGCCTTTGCTAACCTAGAAGAGTTGTTCCTAGTACCCGAACATGGTTATTCCCAAGTTCAAGGTGCCGGACTTTGACAAGTACAAGGGGACTACTTGCCCCAAGAACCATTTAAAGATGTGTTGTCAGAAGATGGGGGCATACGCAAAAGATGAGGAACTGCTGATACATTCCTTCCAAGAAAATCTTACTGGGGTAGCTATTACCTGGTACACTAACTTGGAACCTTCCCGAGTCCATTCATGGAAGGACCTAATGGTTGCCTTCTGATATGGCTCTAGATAGGATGCAACTATATAACATGTGCAGAAAGAAGTGTGAATCCTTCAAAGAATACACCCAAAGGTGGAGGGATCTGGCAGCTCAAGTGGCACCTCCAATGACGAAGAAAAAGATGATCACAATAATAGTAGACACATTATCAGTGTTTTACTATGAAAAAATGGTGGGGTACGCACCTTCGAAGCTTTGCGGATTTGGTCTTCGCCGGGAAAAGGATCAAAAGCGGGTTTGAAAAGAGGCAAATTTAATCATCCTACTTGGACGAATGAGGAAAAACTGGGGCAAATGAAGAGGGTGAGAATGAGGGAGAAACTCATGTTGTGACTGCCATTCCTATACAGCCAAGTTTCCCACCAGCCAAACAACGTCATTACTCAGCCAATATCAGCCCTTCTCACTACCCACCACCTAGTTATCCACAAAGGCCATCCCTAAATCAACCACAAAGTCGGTCTACTGCAATTCCAATGACGAACACCACCTTTAGCACAAACCAAAACACCAACCAAGAAAGGAATTTTACGGCGAAAAAGCCTGTAGAATTCACCCCAATTCCGGTGTCCTATGTTGACTTGCTCCCATATCTACTTGATAATTCAATGGTAGCCATAAACCCAACCAAGGTTCCTCAACCTCCATTTTTCCGAGGATACGACTCGAAAACAACGTGTGCTTGTCATGGAGAAGCCCCGGGGCATTCCATTGAGCACTGTATGACCTCAAAGCGTAAGGTGCAAAGGTCCAATTGATGCGGGCTGGCTGAAATTTGAGGAGAATCACGTGTAAATCCTAACATTGACAAGCGACACCACACATGGGGCAATTTTGAAAGCTGTTGTTAGATGTCTCTAATGACTCATCAGGATTTTCAAGTTTATGCTACAGTTACAACGCTAAATAAATGGATAAATTTGACATCTTTGTCCCTCATCCTCTCATAATTACATCTCTGTCCCATTGGGGAATATGGGTGCGAGCCATTGGTTTGTTTGCTCGAGCGACATGCGCTCCTGAGTGCTGACTTCCAAGACCGTTCAATCAGAAATTACTCATCTTGCACGTTGGTGGGGGTGCCGTAAAACAACGAGTAAAGTTCAAAACAAATAAGTTTCAAAATAAATAAAAAAAAGGTCAAAAAGAAAAAGAAAAAAAAAGCATTTGATTGACTGTGTTTTCAAGACGTTCATGTGACCTCATTTTATCATTCCGGAAATTGTCTTTTTAGAGAGAAGTGAGTTATCAAGAATAGGAGTCATTTGACTTAATCTGTCGATTGAAAAAAAAAATCCTTCAACTATTTCTTGTCCTTAGAAAATTCTTTTTGCAAGAATCAACCGCTTCTTTCATTCTTCCTTGCTACCGGTTGTGAAAACAAAGATGGATACCTCAGAGCCCTACACTGGGGCAATGAGGGGCGTCGTGCATGAACCTCAAGTGAACCTAGGGGCAGATTAGAAGTTCTCACCCAATAGGTTCCCTACTACAAGATCATGACAAAAGACAATGATTGGTACCTCAAAGCCTTACAATGGGGCAATGAGGGGCACCGTGCATGAGCCTCAAGTGAACCTAGGGACATATTAGAAGTTCTCACCCAATAGGTTCCCAACTACAAGGTCATGACGAAAGATAACAATTGGTACCTCAAAGCCTTACACTAGGGCAATGAGGGGCATCGTGCATGAGCCTCAAGTGAACATAGGGGCAGATCAAAAGTTCTCACCCATCTATGTTTTTTTAAACAAAAAAAGGGGGGAATAAACCCTCGGATTTCAATGGATTGATTAAACATCAAATGGCTCCATTGCCGTCACTCCAAAATGGTCAAGTGACTAAATCAAACAGAACATATACTCTGAGGGAGTTCTCGGAGAGATTTTCAAAAGATAGGATAAGGTTGCATGAATTATCACCTCTTTCAAAAGGACAGTCAATCTGTGTTTTTCAAAAAATAAAATAAAATAAAATAAAATCAAAATCAAAATCAATGTCATGAACATTGTACAACTTTCCATTATTTTGCATTGTTTCATATGAAGTTCGCATTTACCAAATTTCACAACAAAGGTTGCATGCATCTGCATCCCTAAACATCATGTTAACTATATAGATTTCCTACATCTAATGTACAAATCTTTTGAATTTGGGATGACCGGCTCTCTCGATGAGTCGATCTCTTGCTTTCTCATAAAGATGGACCCTTGGGTATTAGTACCCTCACCTTTAGAGGACTACACGTCCTCACCTTCAGAGGACTACACGTCCTCACCATCAGAGGACTTCACGTCCTCACCATCAGAGGACTTCACGTCCTCACCTTCAGAGGACTACACGTCCTCGCCGTCAGAGGATTACAAGTCCTCACCATCAGAGGACTTCACGTCCTCACCTTCAGTGGACTACACGTCCTCCCTGTCAAAGGACTACACGTCCTCACCTTCAGAGGGCTACACGTCCTCGCCTTCAGAGGACTACACGTCCTCGCCTTCAGAGGACAACACATCCTCGCCATTAGAGGACTACACGTCCCCACCTTCAAAGGGCTACACGCCCTTACCTTTAGAGGACAACACGTCCTCGCCATCATAGGACTACACTCCCTCGCCTTCAAAAGGCGACACGTCCTGAACTTTAGAGGGCTGCACGCCCTCGCCTTTAAAGGGCTACGCGTCCTCACTTTCAATGGGCTCCATATCCACACCTTAAGATAATTTAAGGTCCTCTACCCTTAAATGCTTAACCAAGACTCGCGCTCCCGGTTAAGGGGCCAGTAGTTTTCTTTTATCAGTTGTTGGGCCACCCCCTGATATTGGAGGGCAACCAAATGTGCAAGCACAACCAGAGAGGGAGGCTATCACGCAGCTACTATGCATACCGGGGCAAGATTTCACCCGTGCCGCTGCAAAGAGACAAGTGCGGATCATGCGCACCAACATGACCACTATTACACAGATATGGATGACGTTGCTACTTAGCAACGTTCTGCCCAGCGACCACAATGCCGATCTCCCCCTGCGGATGTATCAGTTGGTCTGTGTCATCCCAACATAGGTAAGTATGCATATGGTTCAACTTATTTCTTATACCATCCACTATTTGCAGGGATCATGCCCGCAAGACACCTAGTGGACTCGGAGAAGTCCAATAGGGTCTTGGGGTTTCCGGCTCTGATTACGAGCCCCTGTCAGTTTTACGGAGTGCCTGTCACCCCCAGCAAGGTCATCAAGCCCCCCATTAACCGGACTTTCATCAAGAAGTACTACACCCCCAAGCAGGCGCAGGGCGAGACACCACAGCGGCCTAGGGATGGCCGGCAGCGAGCAACAAACACACTGCCACCACCTCTAGAGTTCACCTCAGCTCATCCACAAAAAGGTTAGAGCGTTGCCTACGACACATGGCCGACCAATAGGCGACCAAGTCCAAAGCCAAAAGGTAAGCAAAGTACTAGGTCTGTGACCGACAAGTCATAAGGCGTCTAGCTCAAGACGTTAAAGAAGCGCTACTAGGAGGCAACCTAGTACCTTTTAAATCTCTACTTGTTATTTGATCACCTTTGTTTCTCAAGTCATAGTAGGACACACCTAGTTGCTCAGGATCTGTGGAATTTAAATAAAACAAGCACAAGCTCGGGAGGTAGTCATACCTCACAATATATATATATATATATATATATATATATATATATATATATATATATATATATATATATATATATATATATATATATGTATGTATGTATGTATGTATGTTTAGGTAGAAAGATACCTTGGATATGCATGTATGTAGCAAAAATACTTCACAAAATATATATGTATGTTTAGGTAGCAAGGTACCTTGGGTATGCATGTATATAGCAAAAATACCTCACAAAATATATATGTATGTTTAGGTAGCAAGATACCTTGGATATGCATGTATATAGCAAAAATACCTCACAAAAATATACACATGTTTAGGTAGCAAAATACCTCATGAAAAAAAAAGGAAAAAAAACAACAAAAACAAACAAGAAAAAGAAATAAACAAATGATAAAAAGGAAAAAAAAGAAAAAAGAAAAATAAGTTGTCTAGCTGAAAAACCAACATGCTCGTGAAAAGAGATAATTTCCAACTTTTCTTTGAAAGAATTCAGTGATCATAACCAGTTTTTGAGAAATGTGTGTACACAGTTGAAGGGTAAATGCTGTGAAAGTTTTTCCGAACACCCAAGATAGACTAGGATGAATGCACAAATTGATAGAAGAACATATTTTGGAAATATTGGGTTGACTAAAATAGAGAAAATGAATTATGAGCCCTAGCATCACATGACCAAAAAAAATTTCGACACTTGAGTGTCCACATAGGTGCATGCATGACTAGTTTTGCATAAAATTTCAAAATCATCATTGTTGCATTTGTGTCATGGAAATAATGTGGGACATCCCCTTTTATCCTTGAACCAGACCAACACTCTGACATATATCATGTCCATCCATTCTACAAGCCTTGAGCCAAAGTCCCAACTTACCATAAACCTTGACCCAGGGTGAGAATATCAATCCTTGCCCTCGGAAGAAAACACAAAAAGAAGGAAAATCCCTAATCAAAGAAAGGGAGAAAGCAAAAAAGGAAAGAAAATTCCCAATTAAAAGAGGGAGAGAAAGCAGAAAAAGAAGAAAAAGAAATAAGATCCCCGATCAAAGATCGGAAGAAAACAAAAGAAACATGCAGAAAGGTCTTTGGACCAAACAATATCTGAACAATACAGAATTGTCACCAAGAAAACAAAAAAAAGAAAGGAAACCATGACCTAAAGTGGTCCTCTCCCTTTGATTGCCAACCTAAATCCTGTGCGTCGGTGACTTGTTCACCTCACACTAAACAAAAACAAAAAAGGAAAAAGTCAAAAACACTCAAAGCCAAAGTTCCCACCAAATAAACACCATTCCCAAGAAAAAGTCCTACTGATCCGTGATCACACATGTAATCTTTGATTTGATAGGAAATGATTTGCAAGATCAAGTCATGGCATATCTATGGTTCGGAATTAGGACGAAACACTTACCTATGTGAGATTAATACACTTTGAGTGATTTTCTTCTATTTTGTTGAACCCAGTGTTTCCTCTAAATGGTCATTTAGAAACGAAATGCTAACATACAAAATCTCATTTGTGGTTATGAGAAGATTTCATCAGCATACTCCCCTTCCCCAATAGACACATTGTTTTTCATCCGAAAAGCATATGTTGCTCTGATTAGTTGGAAGTTTTCTCTCTTTACTAAAGCATGTTCGCATTTTAGTGAAGAAAACACCGAGACTATTTTTAGTCTCACAAGTTATCCAGAACTACGTAGGTTTGAGTTCCTCATTGAGGATACGTAGGAGCAAGAGCCTCACTTTTGTCGGCCGCCCCACAATCTCTGTCATACTGACCTTGGAGTTATGCGACAAGCAGAAATACCCTAGCAGTTATCCGTAAAAACTTTTTGCTATCTGTAAGACTCAAAGCATGATAGCACGCAGAGACTAACGTCGTCTTCTACGCCTTTTGTCATCCAGAGGCAGCGGGCCCGATGACATGCGGGAACCATTTGGTCCCGCACTTTCTTTTGCTATCTATAAGACTCAAAGCATGATAGCACGCAGAGACTAACGTCGTCTTCTACGCCTTTTGTCATCGAGAGGCGGCGGGCCCGATGACATGCGGGAACCATTTGGCCCCGCACTTTCTTTTGCTATCTATAAGACTCAAAGCATGATAGCACGCAGAGACTAACGTCGTCTTCTATGCCTTTTGTCATCCAGAGGCGGCGGGCCCGATGACATGCGGGAACCATTTGGTCCCGCACTTTCTTTTGCTATCTATAAGACTCAAAGCATGATAACACGTAGAGACTAACGTCGTCTTCTGCGCCTTTTGTCATCCAGAGGCAGCAGGCCCGATGACATGCGGGAACCATTTGGTCCCGAACTTTCATTTGCTATCTATAAGACTCAAAGGATGATAGCACGGAGAGACTAACGTCGTCTTCTGCGCCTTTTGTCATCCAGAGGCGGCGGGCCCGATGACATGCGGGAACCATTTGGTCCCACACCTTTTTGCTATCTAGGAGAGCTGAGCTTGCCTGGGAGAGCTGGGCGGCAAGCTCCTCCCCTATTTTCCTATAAATAGGGGGAGGAGTGAAGGAGAAAAATGTTCAGTCCTCCTCGTATTTCGAGATCACTTGAAATTAGTGAAAAAAATTGTTTCCGTGAAGAAAATCCAAGCCGAGGCGCTTCCGTAACGTTTCCGTAATGTTTCCGTGGGTGATTTCACGAAGATTTTCAGCCGTTCTTCCACGTTCTTCGTTCGTTCTTCGTCATTCTTCGGTCTTCAACCGGTAAGTTCCCGAAATCGAACTTTTCAATTCATTCAATGTACCCTTAGTGGTCCCCATTTGTTTCGCGTACTTTTATTTTCATCTCATTTACTTTCCGTACCCCCTTTTGACGTGCTTTAGTCATTTACTTAAGTCATTTTGTCGCCTAATCAAAAAATAAAATCAATTTCCACCGATCATTCGAATTGTAATATCCGTTAATTTTGGTTAAAATGAAATTTGACCGTTCGGTCATGCCATAACCACGTTGGAAACCAAAAAGAGGTTCGATACCTCAGTTTTTCTCACCAAGTAAAAATGGGTCATTTTAAGGTCCAACGCCTTAAAACGACCTCCTTCCAAGTAAAAGGAATCACTTGATTCTCCCTTTAAAAAGAACTACGTAGGTCTGATTTTCTCATCACAATTGAGGAATACGTAGGAGCAAAGGGAAACGCCCTTGTCGACCACAAAAAGATAAAAATATAAAAAAGTGTAAAAAAGACATAAGAATGCAAAAAGGGAAGATAACATAAATTGAATTCATATTTGCACATTTGATTAAAGGTTTCCGTCTCTTGTGACGGATGCGTGGGGTTCTAATACCTTCCCCGTGCGTAAATACAACTCCCGAACCTTTCACTTAGGGTTCGTAGACCACGTCTTTTCCGGTTTTTCCGACGTTTTCCTCAAATAAATGTTGGTGGCGACTCCGCGCGTATTCCTTTCTTGGAACACGCACCCGTGAGTCAAGCGTCGCCCTCCCGCCGAAGGGTAGGTTGCGACAGAAAGGAATTGCACTTAAAGCATCATCTTCTATTTAGGAAGAAAGTGACAAAGAAGATTTGAGTGAAATAGAAGAAGATGATGATTTTAGTCTCTTCGTAAAAAGATTCAATAAATTTATAAGAAACAAACTAAATCAAAGAAGAACAAACTTCAATCCAAAGAAGAAAGGAGAAGATTCTGCTTCTGTTCCAAAGTGCTATGAATGTAATCAACCTAGACATTTAAGAGTTGATTGTCTTAGTTTCAAAAGAAGAATGGAAAAATCTAACAAGAAAACCTTCAAAGACAAGAAAAGAAAGAAAGCTTACATCACTTAGGAAGATAACGACATGGATTCATCAGGAGATTCAGAAAATGAAGTCGTGATTCTAAGTCTCATGGCCAAAAATTATGAAAGTGAAGAAGCAGTAACATCTTCTAACAATAACTTATCTATTTCCTTTGATGAACTTCAAGATGCATTCAATGACTTGCATAAAGAATCAGTCAAACTTGCCACACTAGTTTCATTTTTTAAGAAAACTATTTCAAATTTAGAAAAAGGAAGTTTTAAAATTAAATGAAGAATTAGAAAATCTTAAAACTGAAACCAAAACTTTAAAACCAATTGATACAAATCAATATTCTACTATAAAATTGATACAGGATAGTAATGAAGCATCTCACTCATGTAAATGATGTAACAAATTTAAAGATCTAAAAAATTCTCTAGCCAAATTTACTCTAGGCAAAAATAATTTAGATATTATACTAGGAAAGCAAAGATGTGTGTTTGATAAGGCTAGATTAGGATATAAACCTGAAAAACAACAAAAAAGTGTATAAAAACTTCTTTCCATCTACTCAAAAGAATAATTCTCCTTTCTTGACATGCTTTTACTGTGGCAAGAAAGGACATAGTGCATCAACATGCTATTTTAGGAAAAATAGTAATAATATTAAAATGATATAGGTTCCAAAAGGATCTTTAATCAAAACTAACATTCAAGGACCCAAGAAAATTTGGGTACCTAAGTCAAAAATATGATTATATGACTGAAGGATTCTTTGAAGAGAAGTTGGTACATTGATAGCAGATGCTTTAAACACATGACGAAAGATGCATCAAAGTTTACTCATATTTCTCCCAAGAATAGTGGACATGTGACTTATGGAGGCAACAACAAAGGTAAAAACTCTTCGAGTCAGAAAAATAGGTATGAATCCATCTAACTCCATTGATTTTTTTTTACTTGTTGATGGTCTCAAGCATAGTTTACTAAGTGTTAGCCAATTATGTGATAAAGGCTTTCTAGTATCATTTGATTCTCACAATTGTTTTATTTAAAATAAACATGACAAGAATATAAAACATATAGGATATAAAACTAATAATGTATACATGATGAATTTAGATAAAACATCAAATCATGCTCAATGCTTTGTAAGCAAAGATAATGAATCATGGCTATGGCATAGGAGAATTACTAATATAAATATGAAACATTTAAATAAATTAATTTCTAAAGATTTAGTAATTGGGTTACCAAAACTCGATTTGAAAAAGATAGATTATGTGATGCATGTCAAAAAGGAAAACAAGTAAAGGTCTCTTTCAAATCAAAAAACTTTTGCACATGGATCTTTTTTGTCCTTTTAGAACCATAAGTTTTGGTGGAAATTATTATGCCCTTGTTATAGTTGATGATTATTCAAGATTCACATGGACATTATTTCTTACTCACAAAAGAGATGCTTTTCATGCTTTTAAGAAACTTGCTAAAATTATTTGAAACAAGAAAAATCTTAACATTGCATCCATTAGGAGTGATGATGGAGGAGAATTTGAAAATAAAGATTTTGAATTATTTTGTGATGAAAATGACATTGAACATAATTTTTTTGCACCTATAACCCCTCAAAAAATGCAGTAGCCGAGAGGAAAAATAAATCTTTAGAAGAAATGGCCAGAACTTTGCTTAATGATACAAATCTTCCTAAATATTTTTGGGCTGAAGCTGTTAATACTGCATGCTATATAATGGATAGAGATTTAATTAGACCTATCTTAAAGAAAACACCATATGAATTGTACAAAGGAAGAAAACCAAACATTTCTCATCTTCATGTTTTTGGATGTAAGTGTTTTGTGTTAAACAACGGGAAATACAAATTAGGCAAGTTTGATGCAAAATCAGATGAAGGTATATTCCTTGGCTACTCCTCGAATAATAAAGCTTTTAGAATTTATAACAAAAGAACTATAATTATTGAAGAATTTATTCATGTTGCTTGTAATGAGACTAACCCTATAAGGTCAAGGAAGAAAACACTTGATGATATTACAAATTGTTTAGGAGACATGCACATTCATGAAAAAGGGCACAAAGGCAAAGGAGATGGAAATGATGAAGACTCTCAAATCAATGAAACTAAAACAAATATAGATCTTCCAAGAGAGTGGAAAACTTCAAGATATCATCCTCTTGATAATATCATCGGTGACATCTCAAAAGGGGTAATAACTTGACACTCACTCAAAGATGCATGCAATAATTTGGATTTTGTTTCTTTAATTGAACCTAAAAACTTAAATGAAGCCATAATTGATGAACATTGGATTATTGTTATGCAAGAAGAGTTGAATCAATTTGAAAGAAATCAAGTCTAGGAATTAGATGATAAACCTAATGATCATCTAGTTATAGGAACTAAATGGGTATTTAGAAACAAATTGGATGAACATGGAATAGTTATTAGAAATAAGGCTAGATTAGTGGCTAAAGGATATAATCAAGAAGGAATAGATTATGAAGAAACATATGCTCCAATAGCTAGAGTAGAAGCCATTAGAATGTTATTAGCCTTTGCATCCATAATGGATTTTAAACTTTATCAAATGGATGTTAAAAGTGTATTTTTAAATGGTTTTATTAAAGAAGTGTATGTTGATCAACCTCCTGGTTTTGAAAATTCAGATATGCCCAATCATGTCTGTAGAAGCAAAGCTTCATGGTGAATCAAAGATGATTCAAAGGTGTTTTGATGATAACAATGATGATAACAAAAGATGATGACAAAGGTAATGACAAAAAGCTCAAAGATCAATCAAAGAACAACTCAAGTGAATCAAAGATCAATCAAAGAACAACTCAAGTCAATCAAGAAGAATTCAAGACTCAAGAAGAAAGTTATGAGTCAAGAATCAAGATTCAAGGTTCAAGATCTCAAAAATCAAGATCAAGATTCAAGACTCAAGATTCAAGAATCAAGAGAAGGCTTAATCAAGATAAGTATGAAAAGGTTTTTCTCAAAAATTCAATAGCACATGGTTTTTCTCAAAAACATGTTTACCAAAGAGTTTTTACTCTCTGGTAATCGATTACCAGATAGTTGTAATCGATTACCAGTAGCAAAATTGGTTTGAAAAAGTTTTCAAATTGAATTTACAACGTTCCAATTAATTTCAAAATGTTGTAATCGATTACAATGTTTTGGTAATCGATTACCAGTGCCTTTGAACGTTGAAATTCAAATTCAAATGTGAAGAGTCACATCCTTTCACACAAAAGCTTTGTGTAATCGATTACACTAATTTGGTAATCGATTACCAGTGTTTGTTTCTAACTAAATAAAAAGATGTAACTCTTCAAAAGGTTTTTGACTTTTTCAAATTGGTTTTAAGTTTTTCTAAAAGTTATAACTCTTCTAAATGGTCCTCTTGGCTAGACATGAAGAGTCTATAAAAGCAAGGCTTTGATTTGCTTTTCTATATACTTTTTCACTTATTCAATCAATCCTTTACAAGTCCTGAATCTCTTTACAAGCCCTGAATCTCTTTGAACTTCTTCTTCTTCTTCTTCTTCTTCTTCTTCTTTGTGCCAAAAGCTTTCTAAAGTTTTCTGGTTTTCTAAACCTTGAAAACTTGTGCTATTCATCTTTTCATTCTCTTCTCCCTTTGCCAAAAAGAATTCGCCAAGGACTAACCGCCTGAATTCTTTTTGTGTCTCTCTTCTCCCTTTTCCAAAAGAACAAAGGACTAACCGCCTGAATTCTTTTGTGTCTCCCTTCTCCCTTGTCAAAGAATTCAAAACGACACAGTCTGAGAATTCTTTTGATTCTTCCGTTTCCCTAATACAAAAGTTTTCAAAGGACTAACCGCCTGAGAATTCTTTTGTATCCCCATTCACAAAGTATCAAAGGTTTAACTGCCTGAGATCTTTGTCTTAACACATTAGAGGGTACATCCTTTGTGGTACAAGTAGAGGGTAGATCTACTTGGGTTTGACTAAGAACAAGAGAGGGTACATCTCTTGTGGATCAGTTCTCGTGGAGGGTACATCCACTAAGTTCAAAGAGAACAAGGGAGGGTACATCCCTTATGGATCTTTGCTTGTAAAAGGATTTTTACAAGGTTGAAAGAAATCTCAAGGACCGCAGGTCGCTTGGGGACTGGATGTGGGCACGGGTTGTTGCCGAACCAGTATAAAAACTCTTGTGTGTTTGTTTTCTTCTTCCCTACTCTT
Organism: Glycine soja; assembly: GCF_004193775.1. NCBI lineage: Eukaryota > Viridiplantae > Streptophyta > Magnoliopsida > Fabales > Fabaceae > Glycine > Glycine soja. The sequence goes on along the minus strand of NC_041002.1, from coordinate 16,982,665 downwards.
TTACTTTCCGCTGTGCATTTAATTTCCGCTTTTACTTTCTGTTAAGATTCTCTTCTACTCCTCATCCTCTTAACAATTTAGAAATAATTAATTCAACCCCCCGTTCTTAATTATTCTGAGGCCACTCGATCCAAAAATGTCTTTAAATTGAAAAAGGTTCTATATGGTGTAAAACAAGCCCCTAGGGCTTGGTATGAATGTTTGAGCAAATTTCTTTTAGAAAAGGACCTCACAAGAGGAAAGGTTGATACCACACATTTTATCATAATAAAAATGAATGATATTCTTTTAGTATAGATTTATGTTGATGATATAATCTTTGGGTTTACTAATGATTCTCTGTGCAAAGAATTCTTTCAAGATATGCAAAGTGAATTTGAAATGTCCATGATGAGAGAGTTGAATTTCTTCCTTGGACTACAAATAAAACAAACAAAGAATGGAATATTTATTAGTCAATCAAAATATTGCAAAGAACTGCTAAATAGGTTTGGGATGAAAAACACTAAACAAATAGCAATTCCTATGAGCACTGCTTGCTATCTGGATAAAGATGAAATCGGTCGATCAATAGACATAAAGAAATATAGAGGTATGATCGGATCTCTTCTTTATTTATCAGCAAGTAGACTTGATATAATATTTAGTGTTTGTATGTGTGCAAGATATCAAGCAAATCCCAAAGAATCTCACCTTAGTGTCATTAAAAGAATAATGAGATATTTATTAGGCACTATAAATCTAGGGTTATGATATCCTAAGGATTCCTCTTATAACATAGTAGTATACTCTGATTCTGATTTTGCTGGATGCAAAACTGATAGAAAAAAGTACTAGTGGAACTTGTCATTTTATTAGTTCTGCTCTAGTATCATGGCATAGCAACACTACTACAAAAAGCATTTTTAACATCGGCTTATTAACATCGATTTTGGACAAAACCGATGTCAAGCTAAACGCGGTGGCATATTTGTAAATAAAGTATCCTTCTTAACATCGGTTTTCCAAAAAACCGATATTAATGTATACACGTTAACATCGATTTTTCAAAAACCGATATTAACTAATGATGTTAACATCGGTTTTCCAAAAAACCGATGTTAATGCATACACGTTAACATCGGTTTTTGAAAACCGATGTTAACATCATTAGTTAACATCGGTTTTTGAAAAACCGATGTTAACGTGTATGCATTAACATCGGTTTTTCAGAAAACCGATGTTAAGAATGATACTTTATTTACAAATATGCCACCGCGTTTAACTTAAAATCAGTTTTGTCCAAAACCGATATTAACGTATGATATGTTAACATCAGTTTTCCAAAAAACTGATGTTAATATAAACTTTTTTTTTAATTATCTATATATTTTTAAAAAAAATCATATATTGCGTTTTAATTATATTTTAATTAAAAAATATAATAATTAATAAACAATAATAAATTCAAAAGGTGAGCATTTAAAAATTAAACTAAATTTTTAAAATGAATTTCGTAATTTTAATTTTATTATTTCATTATTATCATTTAAATATAACACACATTTATATAAATTATTTGATATTAGTTAATTTGAAAAAAAATTGTTTTTAATAATAGAGTTTAACTTTTATAGAATTTTTATAGAATGTTGGTAAAAATAATTATACCGTAAAAAATTAAAATTTATTATTAATATATTTTTATTTAATTATTATAAAAAAAATTATATTTCTTCTGATTGTTTTACATATATTATATTTCTTCTGATTGTTTTAATCAAAGATGGTAATTAAGCATTCGCTTTCAAAATACTACTACATTAATTAACTATTCTCACCAAACTTGCCCTCAAACCATAATAATGACGAACGTTAAATTATATATTGTGGTTGGAAGGGAGATCAAATTCGAATAGGGATTACGATATTGGCGAAAGTGAAGTCATGAGCAAGGTGTTCAATGCTTTTGGTGCAATTTTCCTCGAGATACAGGTCATATTTCTATTCTTCTTTTTCTTACACAAATTAATTGCGTTGGCACTTACATAAATAGGGAAGAAAAATTATTGTTTTTTTCTCTCAAGAAAACATAATAAATTAATTAGCCAAGTTTGTCGAAAGTGGATAATTAATGTCAGTTAACCAATGGAACGTTACATAGATAAAAAATTGTTTTTAATTTTATTCATTCTTATATTTTATTTGTTTTATAAGTTTGTGCTTTAGAAATTAAAATTAAAAAAAATATAAACTTATAAAGATTAAAATGACAAAAAAACCTTAGCAAGATCAAACATAAAAAAAAACACAAATTTACTTGACTAAATTTAATAATTATATATATAATTATTACACTATAATTATATATATATATATATATATAATTATTACATATATTGCACTATTAATTATATTTTAATTAAAAAATATAATAATTAATAAACAATAATAAATTGAAGGGTAGAGTTTATGTTAAAAATTGCTCCTCTTTATTATCTTTTTAAGTGAAATTTTTATTTGGGTTCTTTTAAAAGAAAATCTTTATATTAAAACACGTGTCCCCTTTTGAGTATTATTTAAAATTCTTTTATCTTGTAAATTTTTTTTCTTCTTATTTTTAATTAAAGACTAACATTTTATTGAATAATAAAAAGATCACATGAGGAGATCTAAACCCGAGTACTCGTGCATTAATCCTTTTAACTTTAAGTAGGATTTTCATTTGAATTCTCTCGCGTGAAAATCTCTACTACTACTAATAGTGTGTTTCGGTACTTCCTAAAATTAATTTTACCACCAAAATTATGGTAGAAAATTGAAAAATTAAAATTAAGAAATTGATGCAATTATTTGTCCATTTGGTTTCAACTTTATTTTATTAGAATTGAAAACTAATTTAAACACACTAAAATTCCCATGAAAGAAGTAATTAACTTCAAGTATCTCTTTTACTATGAAGTATTTTCTTTAACGATCAAAACTGTCCAATCATTCTAATTTTTTCTATTTAATTAAATAAGTTATATTATTTGTCTTATCTATATAAAGAAATGTTAGCGTATTCTTTTTTCAATACTCTCTCATGATTAACTGACATTTGTTAAAAATTATCAAGTTTGGTTAATCATACTTATCATTTAATGATTTTATTTCTTAATTTAAATATAAGATTTTATCTCTGTATATCCACTTAGATAACATACAATCTCACATAATATTTTTTCTTTTTTAAAAAATTCCTCTCTATTTCTTTTTAGCATCTAAAGTGTAAAAGATACGAGCAAATTTTCAAATTTACCCAACTAAACGCCCCTTTGTTGTCAGGAACACAGTTTCATTGCTTCTACGTCACTTCCTTTAATTCATTACAAAAATAGTGCAAGGTCGCATCCCTGTGCGGACGGTGCCAAGAAATGTCACGTTTATTTTTGTTGAATAAGGAATGTCATATTTATTAAATTTGTTGTCATTATTAAAAAAAAATACAGGACCATGCGTTTAAAAAGTGAAATCAAGAGGTGGCCTTGCTTTGAAAAAATTTAATGTATAAAACGAAATATAAAAAAATTAGAAAAATCTTTGTTTTTTTATATTTCACATTATTTATTGAATGAATTAATAGATTTGTAAATATAAAATAATATCATTCTTGCTTTCTTTTTTCTTTTTATTGTTATCATGTTTTTTTTCTTTCTTTTTCATTTTTTCAATTCTCTGTTTTACTTAACTTTTAATTTAAAGAACCTTTTCGTTTCATTTTAAGATAATAATAATAATACATCAAAATCTCAAGTTACTATCTATAAAAAAATATAAAAATCTACTATATACTTCTTTATAATAAATTATTATAAATATAATTATTTATCAAAATAATTTCTTTCTCCTTAGTAGGTAGATGTTAAGCAGTGCGGTAAATTTTTAATATGTGTTTTTACAGCCGCCAAAGATTATTGCTAGTTTAATAGGCATGCTATCATTTGATTATTGAGGATAACTATTGTTTCATTACCCTTTATTGAGCCCGAGTAGTGCGGTAAATTTGGCTCTCAAATGACTGAAAGGATGTGTACCTTTTAAAATACAACTTGCATTTTAAATATAAAAAACGGTGGATATTAGTTCAATTCAATCAACGAATTCATATAGGGAGAAAAAATATTTTGTGTTTCTTATTTAAAATCCTTTCTATTTTTTTTATAGGAAACCCTCGTATTACACGCCCATATCAAAAACAAATCAACTGTTCCATCTTTTCCACATTGCACATCAATTATTCTTTCGCACCCTCGAAAATCAATTTTCTGTCTTCTTTGCATCTTCTTCCTCTCTCAATCGTTTTCCATGGCTCGTACCAAGCAAACCGCTCGCAAATCCACCGGTGGAAAGGCTCCTAGGAAGCAACTCGCCGCCAAGATACTTTTTTTTTTTATTTAGGGTTTCATTTTTTTTCTAGTTAGGGTTTCTCGATTTCAATTACCTTTTATTCCTAATTTCCAGAAGGTTTATTGACAATTGATTCTTCAATTATGTAATTATGTGATTTTGGATATTAATAATTCAATAAACGCGTGATTTCTGTGTAGGCTGCAAGGAAATCTGCACCGACAACCGGTGGAGTCAAGAAGCCTCATCGCTATCGCCCTGGAACTGTTGCTATTTCCAGTTTTCTCACCCGTTATTGATCTTATTACAGTGAATAACAATACCTATGAATATGATTATAATAAAAGCATTGAAAAATCTTTTTAGAAATGTGTCCTGTGCATAGTGCATAAGAGCGATTCAATTCAAAGAAAGAGAAGCGAGAGAAACAGATGAGGGGTTTGAATCAATTAGGGGTAGTAGTTGAGACCATCTACGAGGAAGAATGCGAGTTTTCTTCCTCTAACTCCTCTTCTTCTTCCCCTTCACCATCATTTTCCTCTTCTTTTGCATCTCTCCACTCCAGAGTAAAGGCCTGGTAATAATTCCTTCTTTCCATTATTAGCATACCATTTTTCTCTTATATTGGAAAAATTGATGTTAACGAATGTATTAATTTGACAATTAACATCGGTTTTTTTTAAAAACCAATGTTAACGATATTAACATTGATTTTTTTGGAAAAATCGATGTTAACAAATGTGTTAATGTTGACAGTTAACATCGGTTTTTTTGGAGAAACCGATGCTAACGTACGTTAACATCGGTTTTTTTGTAAAAACCGATGTTAATATCAAAAACGTTAACATCGATTTTTTGGAAAAACCGATGTTAACGAATGTGTTAATGTTGAAAGTTAACATTGGTTTTCTGTAAAAAAACCGATGTTAACTTTCAACATTAACACATTTACAGAAAACCGATGTTAACTGTCAACATTAAAACATTCGCTAACATCAGTTTTTTTTACAGAAAACCGATGTTAACTTTCAACATTAATATACATTTTTTGGGTGTAATTCATATTACCAACATCGATTATTTATATAACCAATGTTGGTAATTTTACGTTAACATCGATTTTTAAAAAACCGATGTTAACGATAATACTATCAACGTTGGTACTTTCAACATCAGTTTGAACCGATGTTGAAAGTCATAAATAACCGATGTAGAAAGCATATTTTCTAATAGTGCAAAAAGCAAAATAGTGTTGCCTTATCAACTGTAGAGGCGAAATATATTTTTGTTGGAAGTTGTTGTGCACAAATACTTTGGATGAGACAACAACTTTCTGATTATGGCTTAATGATTGATCATATTCTCATTCGCTATGACAACACGAGTGCAATCAATTTATCCAAAAATCCTATTTTGCACTCTAGAACAAAACATATTGAAATAAGACATCACTTTCTAAGAGATCATGTTCAAAAGGGAGATTGTGTATTAGAATTTGTTGACACAAAGAATCAGCTAGCTAATATCTTTACAAAACCTCCCCCCAAAGAAAATTTCTTTGCTATTAGAAGAGAATTAGGACTCATAGCAATTTGATTGTTTATAATGATTGTTTTGATGGTTATTTATCATGATTATTTATGATGATTGTTTATAAAGGATTGTTTTTTATGGTTGTTTATCATGATTATTTATAATGAATGTTTACTTTGGTTGTTTAGGCTTTGGTACTTTATATTGGTGATTAATTCTGTTTAGGATTTTTTATTTTCAGCATTATGTTCTGTTATGGTTCTTTCCTATGTGGATAATATTTTCTATGATATTATTTCTATTATATGGATTTTCGGCTCCTTCTTTGTTATAGTGCTCCCTATTTTTTGATGTTGCCAAAGCAGGAGAGATATCTGTAAGGAAAGGGAATTTTTACTTGAAAAATTTACTTGAACATATCTTCTGAAAATATTTAGTCTAAGCAATCATTGTAAAATTAAGGGGGAGTGAATCTGCCGCAAAGAGATATTTTTCTTTACTCCTTTCAGATGGTTGTCATCATCAAAAATGGGGAGAATGTGAATGAATGTATACAGGATTTGATGATGCCAAAAGAACAAGATTGCTTTAAGTCTAAAGTTACTACAAGTCTAAATTCAAGATCAAGAGAAATCTAAGGCTTAGTTTTATTTGTTAAAAGAATCTCACATTGGTTAATAAGGTTTGACCTCAAAAATTGATTTTTAAATGTTTATATAAAGCTTTAAAAGATGTTTTATCAGTACAAAACTACATGTTTTTAAATGCTTGAGGACTGGACGTAGACACGGGAAGTGGCTGAACCAAGATAAAACAAGTTTGCATTTCTCTCTTTTCTATCTTGTTTATTTTATCTCTCATAATTTCATCTTGCATACTTGAAGAATATTGTTGAAATAGTTTGCATCTTCGTCTTTATCTTCAATATTTTGAACATATAGATTTAAAATTGGAATTAGAACTTGATTAATCGGGAGAATTTTTAGAACTTAATTCACCCCCCTCTTAAGTTATTGAGGCCACTTGTCCAACAATTCATGGAAACATCTGAAGCTAATCAACATGTAATTCAAAATCTGGAAATTTATGTTGGTAAGCTAGCAAAAAAAGTGGCTAAATTACCCTTTTTGGTCACAAGGGAAGAGAACTTTGTAGAGGTTGAAGCTTATGAGGAAAGTCTTGTAGAAGAGCATGATTCAAGAGAAAAAGATAAAGAAAAAAGTGAGAAGAGAACACAACAACAATGGGAGAAGTGCTCACAAGTAGAAATTCAACAAGAAAGTATTCTCCGAGTCAATACCCCTCCTCATCAACTGATTGGCAAGGAAGAAAGGCATGAAGAACCTTATAAATCTTTAAGTGCCATTCTCTCCTGGATCACTAGCACTTCTCTTACTATGATATGGAAGGCTTTTTTTGGATACATGAGTTTCATGGAGTCTCTAGCCAAGAGGCGAAAGTGCAAGGAAGATGTGTTCTATGTGACCTTTATGCCACCTTGAAGACATCTAACCAGTCAAGCTAATGACATTAAAAAAGCGCTTGCTGGATGGCAACCCATGATTTCTTACTTTATCTTTTTTTTAATTAATTGCATTGTGTGTTTTTCTGTTATTTCTTAGGATAGTTGTGTTCAATTTATTTCAATAATAATGTGTGCTTGCCTTAGATCTAGGAGGTTAAGAAAACTATAGGAATTTCTTGCATGAGTGAAGTGATAAGAAGCGACCACATGCCTGTACGAGTTGCCTGGCCAGGAGTCCAGCTTCCTTCTATAGGGAGTGATACCTTTGGTATTGGTAATGATGATGCCGTAGAGACTGAAGTTGATGATGATTACGTTGTAGACATCACTATTACGCAAGGAGCTTGGGATCTAGGGCCCACACAGGATTGAAGCCCATTTTGATCAGGATTTTTCGTTAATTTTCTTTATTTGTCTTTATTTATTTTGTTTTGTTTTTATTTATTTTATTTCTTGCATTTAGGACAATCTAATTTCATTAGTTTAATTTTAGTAGTTTAAATTCAGTCATGTAATAGCTTTAATTTAGTTTGATGCATGATAGAGAAGTAGATACTTATTGATTGGTTGCAACATATTTTGAGTGAACTGATTGCATGAGTGAGACTAACTGTGTACTAATGAGTATTTTTGTATTACTGATTCTCATGCAAGCAGGCGTCAGTGTAAGTGATGGAGTGTAATAGTACAAGAGTGAAAAAGTTAGTATTTCTGACAGAAAAGCATAGAATGAGAACCTTCATTCAATGAAAATCGGTAAGTTGTGTGAACTTTCAACTGTGAGAGAACGACTTATTTTAATTTCCTGATTTTGCATGATTCTTGGATTGCTTGAAATGCATGTATGATGTGGTGATGATCAAGGCCTTGTTTATTATTTTATTCAGCTACTTAGCCAAAAAACCATCATGTGAATGAATGCATCCCTTGCACCCTTTTTAAGCCTAATGTAAAAATTTTATCATTGGAACCCAAGCCCAAAATGTGATATTTACTAACTATCCTTTCTTAGGTGGTAGGATAGTACTCATGGATCCAGACAAATTTGTCCCAAATTTGGGGGAATGTTTTTGGGTGATTTTCTATTGCAGGAAAATAAATATACAACACAAGTTAAATTGAGTTACAAAATATGGTATTACTCCAACCTAGTATGAATGCTTTTACATTTGCAAAAAAAAAAAAGAGAGAAGATTTAAAGAATAAAAGCTGGGATAAACCATCATTAAAGAAAATAAAGGTGCTAAAAAGAGTAGCAAAGCAATAAGGTTGGTGTTGTGAAAAATTCCAAGTTGTGGTTTGTAAATAATTTGGGCGAATGAATGCTCTCCTAGATCCTAAGCTTTGAATCCTAGAAAAACCATGATTTCTTTGTTAGCCCAGCCATGTTACAAGCCTAATAAAGTCCTTAGTGATCCACATTGTGCACGTATGATTGCATTGACTGAGATAATGTGCAAAGTTTAGAATTTTACTATTCAGTTGTTATAATTCAAGCACTTTTACCGAGACACTTGTGGGATTGAGAGAAACACTAGCCTTGTGAGGACTGAAGTTGGTGATTATTTCCTTGTGATCTATCATTCTTGCTAACTGTCATACCCTAATTTCGTCCGGGGACCTTTGCTTGATGACATGCGACCTTTGTTTGGTCCTTGTAAGGTGCTTGGCACTCATCATTAGGCAATTTGTGAAATTCCGGGACATGCCGGAAAACAAAAGAAAATATTGATGCACAATCCGTAAGGTTCCGTGACACACCGGAAATCAAATGGAAGCATCATTGCACAATTAATGAGGTTCCGTAACATTCCGTAAGTCAAAAAGGGGATGATTATGTAATCCGCAAGGTTCCGTAACATTACGGAAAGAAAACAAGTATCGTTACGAAATTCGTAAGTTTCCGTAACTTTACGAAAAAAGAATCACCAAAAAAAAGGCAGGGGGTGTACTTAGTAAAAATGGGGGTGCAAATAGCAACCAGGCCCACTTGGGCCCTCCAGAAGATTCCTCCAGAAGGCTGTTGCTTCTGGAGGAAGCAACCCTGCTCGCCTGGGCGAGCTGGGTGGCAAGCTTCTCCCCCAATTTTCTATAAATAGGGGGAGAAGTGAAGTGAATAAGGGTTCAGCCCCTTAGGCACTTCTCTCTCTTTCGAATTTGCTTGGAAAAATTGTTTCCGTGAAGAAAATCCAAGCCGAGGCGCTTCCGAATCGTTTCCGTAACGTTTCCGTGAGGAATTTTGCGAAGGTTTCGACCGTTCGTCGACGTTCTTCATTCGTTCTTCATCGTTCTTCGATCTTCAACGGGTAAGTACCTCGAACCAAGCTTTTCGATTCATTCTATGTACCCGTGGTGGTCCACATTGTGTTTCGTGTATTTTTATTCTCGTTTCATTTACTTTTTATACCCCCTTTTGACGTGCTTAAGCCATTTTATTTAAGTCATTTCTCGCTTAACCTAAAAATAAAATAAATTTCCACCGATCGTTTGAATTGTATTATCCGTTAACTTCGGTTAAAATGAATTCCGACCGTTCGGTCGTGCCGTAACCACGTTGGAAATAAAAAAAGAGGTAAAATTATAATATAATAATAAAAAAAATGTCTTTTAGTAAAATAAAGCGGAAAATCAATCGGACGTTTTCTCTTTGGGATTTCTCATTCTTAATTGAATTGACTAATAACTAAAGTGAAACTAAGGCTAAAATCAACTCGCCTAGTCTAGCTCGTCCATAAAAATAGGTTTTTGAAGTTTGTCATTTCAATTTCTTACTAAGTAAAATGGATCATTTTCAAGGTCCAACGCCTTAAAATGATCACCTTTTAAGTAAAAAGAATCACTTGATAAAAAAGAACTACGTAGGTCTGATTTCCTCATCGCAAATTGAGGAATACGTAGGAGCAAAGGGAAACACCCTTGTCGACCACAAAAAGAGAAAAAATATAAAAAGGGTATAAAGGATATAAAGGCATAAAAAGGGAATATAAAAAATCAAAGTCATGTTCGCACATTCGATTAAAGGCTGTCGTCCCTTGCGACGGACGTGTGAGGTGCTAATACCTTCCCCGTGCGTAAATACAACTCCCGAACCTTTCACTTAAAAGTTCGTAGGTCGCGTCTTTTCCGGTTTTTTCCGACGTTTTCCTCAAATAAACGTTGGTGGCGACTCCGCGCGTATTCCTTTCATGGAACACGCATCCCGCGAGTCTCGCGTCGCCCTCCCGCCGAAGGGTAGGTTGCGACAGTTGGCGACTCCACTGGGGACTATTTTTAGAGAGTTAGGCCATTTAATCTTGTGCAATGTTTTATCATGACTTTCTCCTTTGTTGGTTTCCCTTTATTTTATGTTCTTGTGTATATAAACTCTTTGTTGCTTTTAGTGCGTTTTAAAATGTATGCATGAGGTAAATATTTATTCATTTGATGCACACAAACACCAACACTATTTGCACACACTAAGAGTTGAAAAAGGGGCCCTATACCCGGGTTCACGGGAACATAAGGAGTGGAGGTGAATCTGTGATCATGCTAGGTCTCCGACTTGCTTGATTATAGTGAACCCTCATCTAGAGCTTTTCTCTTTGAAAACTTATTGTTGCTAGTAGTCCCTACTACTGCAATGTGTTCTTCAAAGGGGATGATACCTCTAGAGACCATCAAGAGAAATATGACCACCTTGGGAGTTATCACTAAAAGCCTTTTTAGCTCTCTCCCTTATAGGTCCCTTAAATAGGGGCACGGAGCAAACACGCTGCGTGCCATTTTTCACACTGCCATGCATAAATATCATATACCCTTTTGCTTATGTTCAGTGGATATTGTCATGCTATTGCGCCTTTTGCATATGCATAGGGGTTCTGTCTTGATCCCCTCTATAGACAAATCAATGGAAGGTCCGGGTCACCGTTTTAAATACATACGTTGGGGCACTTTGCTACCCCTATACGTTGTGTCTAAAAAGGAGACAATGTCCCGGGCACCCGCATTCTTAAAATACAACTGTGTCATATGCATTCCTTCATGCATTCATCCATCCCACCCATGAGATATCGAAGTTTTGATTTGCACCAGCTTTTTGTCTCACTTTAGTAAGCATGGGGACAAATCAAACCGGCAAGAGGTTTTACCAAGTCAAGGTTAAAGGCCTAGATACCACCAGCATCAAGGAATTAGGGCGGTTGATGGAACCTCTCCAAATGCAAGCTTTCCGCAAGATTTACGGAAAGATCTTAGAGTTGACCATAGCAGAGGTATCCATAGAAGCCATTGCATCACTCACCCAATACTACGACCAGCCTTTGAGATGCTTCACGTTCGGAGACTTCCAATTAGTACCAACCATTGAAGAATTTGAGGAAATTCTAGGATGTCCTCTCGGGGGAAGAAAACCATATCTTTCCTCCGGGTGTCTCCCCTCTTTGAGCAGAATTGCAACTGTGGTCAAGGATTCAGCAAGAGGTTTGGACCGCATAAAACAGATTCAGAACGGCATAGCGGGCCTACCACAGAGGTACCTAGAAGACAAGGCGAGGGGTATGTCCAATCAAGGAGATTGGGTCCCGTTTATGGATGTGTTAGCTTTGCTAATTTTTGGGGTCGTCCTCTTTCCAAACGTGGATGGTTTGGTGGACCTAGCAGCAATCAACGCTTTCCTTGCATACCACCATAGCCAGGAAAGTCCGATGGTAGCTGTCTTGGCAGATTTATTTGACACATTTGACCAAAGGTGCGAAAAGAGTAGCGCACGGATCATCTGTTGCTTGCCCGCCCTCTGTGTTTGGTTGGTTTCGCACTTGTTCCAGCAAGACACAAGGCATCCATGTCCGCTCCTGAGCCATCGCTCGTGTACTGAAAAGAGGAGAATAGATTGGGACCAGCTTTTGGCTGGGATAGGAGGTAGAACAATCAATTGGTTCCCCCGATGGAAGGAAGGAAAGGAGGGAGTCCTTTTCTCATGTGGAGGGTACTCAAACATTCCGCTGATAGGAACGAGGGGTTGTATTAACTACAATCCCGCGCTCGCTATAAGACAACTAGGGTACCCCATGAGGGGAGCACCGATGGAAGAAAGCATGTCTTCTTTCCTTGTGAGGGATTTCGGCGCACAAAATTTCTAGGCTATACAAGCAATCCATAAGGCATGGGAAACCCCGTTAAGGAAAGATCAAGAACTTAGGGGCATTCGTAATGGCATCATTGGTGGGTACCATGAATGGCTGAAAGTTCATATACGAGGTTTAGATTGGCTCGCCAAGTTAAAAGTTGTCAGCGAAGAGAGTTTTGAAGCACCGGAAGAGGACGAAGAAGTCCAAGCTCTCAAAAGCGAGTTAGGAAAGGCGAAACTTGCCAAGGAGAAGTTCAAGTTGGCCGCTACACACATCCGGAAGGAGTGTGCCGGATTACGGGAAGAGAATGCGACTACCGTAAGAGCCCTTGAACAAGAGACCAAGAGGGCTCGCAAGGAAGAGTATGGCCGGAATAAATTTCGCGGAGCTCTATGGGGTAGCAACAATGAACTCAAGCTGCGAAGGGAAGAGAGGGACCAGTCGCGAGCACATAGCATGGTTTTGAAAGAGGAGTTAGTTGCCTGTTCAAGGTCCAAAAGGAGCTTGTCTCAGCGTTTATGCGAGACGGAGACCAACATGCTAGCTATCATCGCCAAGTACCAAGAAGAGTTAGGTCTAGCCACGGCCCACGAGCATAGGATCGCGGACGAGTATGCCCAAGTATACGCGGAAAAAGAGGCTAGAGGAAGGGTGATCGACTCTTTACACCAAGAGGCAACCATGTGGATGGATCGGTTTGCTCTTACCTTGAACGGGAGTCAGGAACTTCCCCGATTGTTAGCCAAGGCCAAGGCGATGGCAGACACTTACTCCGCCCCCGAAGAAATTCATGGGCTTCTCGGCTATTGTCAGCATATGATAGACTTAATGGCCCACATAATTAGAAATCGCTAGGAAACTTGTATGGTCTCTCAGTCCTTGACTAGATACAAATTTTTGAAATAAAATGAGTTGGTCCCATGTTTCTACTCCAAAAAAGCTTGTGCGAATCAAATCACTCCTGCATTTTTTCTTTCTTTACCCACTCCTCACGTTTGGTTTTTTTAGGGAAAAACACCATAACTAAACGCGCCACAAGGCATCCCTATCGCACCAGATCCAAATCTAGAACGATGGGTGATCAAGAGGAGACACAGGAACAGATGAAAGCCGACATGTCGGCTCTGAAAGAACAGATGGCCGCCATGATGGAGGCCATGTTAGGAATGAGGCAGCTCATGGAGAAAAACGCGGCCACCGCTGCCGCTGTCAGTTCGGCTGCCGAAGCAGACCTAACTCTCTTGGCAACTGCGCACCATCCTCCCTCAAACATAGTAGGACGGGGAAGGGACACACTGGGGCACGATGGCAGCCCTCACCTGGGACACAACCGAGCGGCTTACCCTTATGGATTGCCGCCCAACTACTCACCACCCGTCTTGCAAGACGATGCGGGCCATATTGCTTCTCTCGTCCTTGAAAGAGAGCCTCCTCAACAGCCCGAAGAGGTCTACAAAGACCCTCAAGACTATGCTCGAAGGGATGTCGAGTTCTATCCCCCGATCCCCGAAGGGCCAGCACCCAGCACGTTGCCTCAACCCAACATCGCGACACAACCAATAGTTTTGTCCACGAAAGGACCGCCCCCGGCAACTGAAGAAAGGAGGAAGCTCGATCTCCTCGAGGAAAGATTGAGAGCCGTGGAAGGATTTGGGGACTATCCGTTCGCAAACATGACGGATCTTTGCTTGGTACCCGATGTTGTTATTCCCCCGAAGTTCAAAGTGCCGGACTTCGACAAGTATAAAGGGACGACTTGTCCCAAAAACCATCTCAAGATGTACTGTCGCAAGATGGGCGCACACTCTAGGGATGAAAAGCTATTAATACACTTTTTTCAAGATAGCTTGGCCGGATCCGCGGTAGTCTGGTACACTAATTTGGAAGCTTCCCGTATCCGTACTTGGAAGGATCTGATTACTGCCTTCCTAAGGCAATATCAGTACAATTCTGATATGGCTCCCGATCGCACTCAGCTGCAGAATATGTTCTAGAAAGAGGGCAAAACCTTTAAAGAATACGCACAGCGGTGGAGAGACCTGGCGGCACAAGTAGACACTCTTCCAGTGTTCTACTATGAGAAGCTAGTAGGTTACATGCCGTCCAGTTTCGCGGACCTAGTGTTCGCCGGGGAAAGAATCGAGGAAGGGTTGAAAAGAGGAAAGTTCGATTACGTTTCCTCCATAAGTGTGAATGCCAAAAGAATCGGGACTACGGGGGCAAAAAGGAAGGAAGGAGATGCCCATGCCATCTCTTCAACACCCGCGTGGGTCAAACCCTCGCAGAAACCTCATGGTACCCATCAGTAGGCGCAACATCACCCGAGCTTCTCGGCTCATACCGGGAACACCTCTAGTTCGGCACCTGTGCAGCCTAAGACACCCACCCAGAGGGAAGCTCCCCAAGTTCCAAGTCCGAACACAACTCGCCCGGCCGGTAATTCCAACGCAACAAGGAACTTCCCTCCGAGGCCATTTCAAGAATTCACCCCACTCCCAATGACATACGAAGACCTCTTGCCGTCCCTCATCGCCAACCATTTGGCCGTGGTAACTCCCGGAAAGGTCCTCCAACCCCCTTTCCCAAAGTGGTATGACCTTAATGCAACTTGCAAGTACCATGGGGGTGTCCAGGGGCATTCCATTGAAAAATGCTTGGCCCTTAAATACAAGGTCCAACATTTGATAGATGCTGGATGGCTGACTTTCCAAGAGGATCGGCCCAATGTGAGAACCAACCCGCTCGCCAATCATGGAGGGGGAGCGGTTAACGCCGTTGAGTCTGATAGGCCGCGCAGGTCTAAACCTTTAAAGGATGTGGCAACCCCTAGGAGGTTTATCTTTGAGGCCCTACAAAAGGGAGGCATGATTCCCCATGGTGGGCGTAAGGAGGATTCCTGTTTACTGCATTCCGGCGAGCTGCATGACATGGAAACATGTTTGGGAGTAGAGGAATTATTACAGCAAATGATAGATCAAGGTCGACTGGAAGTTGGCAGTGAAGGAAGAGAAGAGCAGCATATATGCATGCAGTCCGCGGATGGGAGCGGTGTTGCGAGGCCCAAACCCTTGGTGATATACTTCACCAAGGGCACAGCTTCGCAAAAGCCCGGACACCCCTTAGCAGCTAGACCTGTTCCTTTCCCATACCAAAATAGCCACGCAGTACCATACACCTCCGAGGGAGAAGGAAGAAGAAGCCACCGACGTCAGCTTGTTGTTGGCTAAAGTAACAAATGTCACGGGACTGAGTGGTGTGACCCGTAGTGGTCGTGTGTTCGCGCCTCCGGACCTACCAGTCCAACCCGCGGACGTCAAGGGAAAAGGAAAAGTGGGGGAGGAACAAGATGGCGAAGCACCCCACGCTTCGAATAAAGATATTCCGGCAAAAGGCCTTCCGGAGAAAAAGGATGGTAAAAAGGAGGTGTCGCTAGAGGAAGCCAGCGAGTTCCTCCGTATAATTCAGCAGAGCGAATTCAAGGTTATCGAACAGCTCAACAAAACCCCGGCCAGGGTCTCGCTGTTGGAGTTACTCATGAGCTCCGAGCCTCATCGGGCTCTGCTAGTGAAGGTTTTGAACGAGGCCCACGTGGCCCAAGATATCTCGGTAGAAGGTTTCGGAGGGCTGGTCAATAATATCACTGCCAACAACTATCTCGCCTTCGCCGAAGAAGAAATCCCCGCCGAGGGGAGAGGGCATAATAAAGCTTTGCACGTATCAGTCAAGTGTATGGACCATATCGTAGCCAAGGTGCTCATCGATAATGGTTCCAGATTAAACGTGATGCCTAAGAGCACTTTGGAGAAATTACCATTCAATGCCTCCCACTTAAAGCCAAGTTCAATGGTGGTTCGTGCCTTCGACGGCACCCGCCGAGAGGTTAGGGGAGAGATCGATCTCCCAGTACAGATAGGCCCTCACACCTGTCAAGTTACCTTCCAAATAATGGATATTAACCCCCCTTACAGCTGTCTGTTGGGGCGCCCGTGGATCCACTCAGTAGGAGTTGTTCCCTCAACACTCCACCAAAAGTTGAAATTCGTAGTGGAAGGGCATCTGGTCATCGTATCAGGCGAGGAAGACATCTTGGTGAGCTGCCCATCCTCTATGCCTTATGTGGAAGCCGCAGAGGAGTCATTAGAAACCGCTTTCCAGTCTTTTGAGGTGGTAAGCATTTCCTCCGTGGACTCCTTCTCTGGGCAAGCTTGCCTGTCTGATGCAGCAGTAATGATGGCCCGAGTTATGTTGGGGAACGGTTACGAACCCGGAATGGGTTTAGGCAAAGACAACGGCGGCATAACTAGCTTGATAAATGCCAAAGGAAATCGTGGGAAGTATGGTTTAGGCTATAAACCCACTCAGGCTGATATAAAGAGAAGCATCGCGGGAAGAAAGAGCGGTGGTCAAAGCTCGCGGTTGAGACAAGAAAGTGAAGGAAGCCCGCCCTGCCACATAAGTAGAAGCTTTATAAGCGCGGGTCTGGGAGACGAAGGTCAAGTGGTCGCAATATACGAAGATGATGTTCCGAGTACATTGGATTTGGTACGACCATGCCCTCCTGATTTCCAGCTAGGAAATTGGCAAGTGGAGGAACGCCCCGGCATTTACGCAACGAGCATAATGTAAACTGAAATTCTGATACCAGGGGACAGATGTCGTACCGGATGTCACGACATCACGCTTCAGAACATGCAGATTATATGTGTCCGTATGAACAGATTAAACAAGTAAATAACACAAGAGAATTGTTTACCCAGTTCGGTGCAACCTCACCTACATCTGGGGGCTACCAAGCCAGGGAGGAAATCCACTCTCAATAGTGTTAGTTCAAGGTCTAACAGCCCCTGTTTACAACCTTCTCACCTAACCACTACCCGTGCGATCTCTACCTAAGAGCCACTCTTAGATATGAGAACCTCTGCTCACTCCCTCTCACTCACACTCCCGTGTTTACAATTAAGTCAAAGACACACCAGAGATCAACTCTGAACAAAAGAGATCAACTCTACACACTAGAGATCAACTCTAGACACAAGAGATCAACTCTACACACATAGGTCCAACACTTGATGTTAGGGTACCATCAAGGTGGCTCACAAAAGACTCAAGTCCCAAAAACTCACAAACTAACTCTTCAATCCCGGACTTGGTACAGATCTCGTGCAGCCTCCATGATTATATAGCAATTTGCGTTTCTGGGCTGCAACGGCTTGTGCTGGAGGAGATCTATCTTCTTCTGAAAAAATCTGCAGTTAAAGAACTAAAAGATAACTTTTGATCTTTTAGTTTGAATCTTTAATCTTTAATCTTTAATCCCTGAACGAACTCTTCTACTTTGAAATTCGAACTTTAATGATCTTTTAATTCGTTCCTAAAGATAGATCTTCTAATCTCTTGCTAACTGCACAATAATCTGTTAAAGATATAACAGATTTATATGTCCAGTATTTTCGGGCCGGATGTTAGGACATCGTGTCCGACATCGTGGATCCTGCAGCTTCACTTCTGCACTTGACTTTTATCTTGCATTGTACAGCAACTCCAGTATTCTCGGGCAGGATGTCAGGACATTGTATCCGACATCGTGGATCCTGCAACTTCACTTCTGCACTTGACTTTTATCTTGCATTGTACAGCAACTCCAGTATTCTCGGGCAGGATGTCAGGACATTGTATCCGACATCGTGGATCCTGCAACTTCAATTCTTCATTTGACATTTTATCTTGCCTTGTGCATTGTGCAGCCCGATCTTATTCCTTGACATAACGTTGGACATCATGTGCAGCAACTCCAGCTTTCCTTCATTGTCTAAGTGCTTATGTTTTAACAAAATCTTAGCCAATCTTTTAAAGCTCAGTAGAGCTAAACACTAACAATCTCCCCCTTTGGCAAATTTTGTCTAAAACATACTTAGACACTTCCTGAGCAGGTACGAGCAGTTATGCAAGTGGGATCAGCAACTTCCATTATCAGAGTAATCAAGCACAGCGGAAATTCTTCAAGTTGCAAATCTACAAGTCTTCTCCAGGATGTCAAGACATCTCTCGTGACATCAGCTTTCTGCTTCTGCTCCCCCTGTCTCCATGCTTACTGCAGCATCTTCTATCAGCTACTAGTCTTTTCAAGGATGTCGAGACATCTCATGTGACATCCGCTATCTGCTCCCCCTGTCTTCATGCTCTTACTGCAGCATCTTCTAGTAGCTTACATCAGTCATCATCAGCAGCAGTCTCCCCCTCAAAATCATATTCATACAACTCCCCCTCAAGATCATGAATCATGCATACATCGTATCCTACTATCCTACTGCCATACATCATACATTCAACATAATCATGCATAATAGCAAGCATAATACTATTACTCCCCCTTTTTAGACATAAATTTGGCAAAAGTAGGATGCATGAAATGAATGTGCAAATATTACAGACCAATAATAATCAACTGTTCAAAGGGACATGCCCCTTTAGCTAATAAAAGTGAAAAGCAAACATAAGGGTCTGATGATCATGGGGTGGCTTCAGAATCATCATCTGATTCTGTCTCTTCTGCTGCATCTTCCTCTTCCTCAGCAGCTTCTTCTTCTTCTTCAGCTGCTTCTTTGTCTTCCTCAGCTGCCTCTTCCTCTTCTTCAGCTGCTTCTTCATCATCAATGCCACTTTCTGAGAGCCTTGTGATCAGCCGTTCTAGCTCCATCTTCTTTTCTGTGGTGGCTTTGATGGTTGCTTCCAGCACCTTGCATGTGTCCTTGAGTTCAGCAATCAAGGCATCCTTGGACACAGCACCTGAAGCAGCAGCTTTCCCTGATGTCGAGACAATGTCTGGGACATGTGTCCCCTCAAACAGTTTGTAATGCAGGGATAGAGGAGATTCTCTCTTCATCATAGAGTCAGTGTAGTTTAAAATATTTGGATGTTGACTCAACATAATGCCACACAATACAGTAGGGAAGGCAATGGGTAATTTGACAGCAAATGATTCTGAATGCTTAACAGTTTGATCAAAAATATAGTTTCCAAAATTAAATTTGGACTTGGTTCCAACAGCATACAGAAATTTACCCAAACCTGTGGCAACAGTGGAAGTATGATTGGTGGGTACCCAGTTTGCAGCACCAATCCTGTGTAGAATTGCATACTTCACACTTAGCTTCCCTGCTGAAAGCTTCCCTTTCTTTGGCCAATGCTGGACTCGTTTGGCAGTGATTTCCTTGGCAATTTGATGCTCAGAAACATCAATATCTATCACTCCATCAGTAGGTCTGCCCAGATATTTGTTGATCACAGCAGGGGAGAATCTAACACACTTTCCTCTGACAAACACTCTTTGATAATCATCACTTTTTCTGTTTGATATGTCAGAGGGAATGTTGACAATGAATTCCCTGACTAGGCCTTCATAACAGTCTCCCAACTTGGTGACTGTCTTCAGTAGTCCAGCAGCCTTGATGAGGTCCATGGTCTCCTTGCAATCAAGGCATCTCTTCCCAATTCTCTTTCAACCGCAAGTCTGCGTTGATACACATATTTCCACTTTTCAACATTGCCAATGGAGTGAAAAGAGATGTTGTCCAATGGTGCATCAGGTACATTTCCAGGCACCTTTCTTCCAGATTTCTTGGCCCTCTTAGATGTCGAGACATCTAGTTCGACATCATCATCAGAATCGGATGAGGAAATTTCTTTCCTCTTCTTGGAGGGGATAGCAGCCTTGCTTCTTCTGGATGTGGCAGGAGTGACTGGAGTACTCTTCTTCTGTGCCATAGTTTTGATTCGTCCAGACCTCTTGATGGGAGTTTTCCCTTTTCGGCTTTGTAATCGTTCAGCAATGCCAGGTGCCAACCTGTTGGCAATGGGTTCTTCATCAGATTCGACTTCTTCTAAGTCAATGAGGTCACCTGGAGCAGGTTCTGGTGCCCGTGGTGCAGGAGTCTCCTCTGAGGCTTGATCCTCTTCTTCTGTTGATTCCTCTTCACTGGGTGAAGGGAGGGCTTCAACATTTGGAGCGGAGGATGTTGGAACATCTTTATTGACATCAGGCACAGAAACATCTGGGGTGGAAGATGTTGGAACATCTTTCTCAGCATCAGGCACAGAAGCATCTTTCAGAATGCTACTCACAATACCGCGGATTTTCTTGTCCATCTCCGTGTCTACTTCCCTAGGACTTGTTGCAAGGCTAGGGTTTTCAGCAATCTTCACTCCCTGTTGTCTTCTGGGAACCAGTTTCTCAGGGACAGAAGCTTGACCAGGAATTACTTGTATGGGTTGGATGTTGAATTCTGGTTGTTCCTGGTGCGGAGATGATGGTACAGCGGGTGAACCAGAAGCGGAAATTTCTTTTGGTGAGGTAGCCATGGAAAAGCAGAGCGTTTGGAATGATTTCGTAAATCTCAGAAGGCTATTGGGAAATGCTGGTAAAAACACGAATGCCAAGCAGATATAAATTTGAATGAAGAATGTAGAGGGGCGTGTGAAGCAACGGTCGAATTCGTTTTGGCTTAATAGTGAACGTGCTATTAATGTTAAGTGATTCGTTTGGGCACGTTCAAATTGCTGTAGTTGCTATAATTCCTCTAGCAAACAAATGCCCAGCTTGCCCCTCAGTTTTTCAAACTGATTTGCATCCAAAGCCTTTGTGAAAATATCTGCTATTTGTTCCTCAGTGTCAACATGCTTCAGTGTGATCACTTTATCATCAACAAGATCTCTGATATAGTGATGTCTAATGTCAATGTGCTTGGTTCTGCTGTGTTGAACAGGATTTTTAGAAATATTAATAGCACTCATGTTGTCACAGTACAATGTCATGACATCTTGTTCGACATTGTACTCCTTCAGCATCTGCTTCATCCAAACTAGCTGTGAACAGCTGCTTCCTGCTGCAATATACTCGGCTTCTGCTGTAGATAGGGACACACAGTTCTGCTTCTTGCTGAACCATGAAATAAGATTGTTTCCCAAATAGAACCATCCACCAGAAGTGCTTTTTCTGTCATCTGCACTTCCAGCCCAATCAGCATCACAATACCCAACCAGCATTGAATCTGAACAATGACAGTACATAATCCCATAGTCACTGGTGCCATTTACATATTTCAGAATTCTCTTTACTTGAGTCAAGTGACTTATCTTAGGATTGGCTTGATATCTTGCACAAACACCTACTGCATAGGTGATGTCGGGTCTGCTAGCTGTTAAATATAGTAAGCTCCCTATCATGCTTCTGTACAGACTTTGATCAACACTGGTGCCTGCTTCATCCTTTGACAGCTTCAAGTGAGTAGGTGCAGGTGTCCTTTTATGACTGGCATTCTCCATCCCAAACTTCTTGACAATGTTCTTTGCATACTTGCTTTGAGAGAGGAATATGGAGTCTTCCATCTGCTTCACTTGAAGTCCCAGAAAATAAGTCAGCTCTCCAACAAGACTCATCTCAAATTCAGATTGCATCTGTTGGACAAAATGTCGAAGCATCTCATTCGACATCCCTCCAAACACAATGTCATCAACATATATCTGTGCAATCATCAAGTTTTCAGCATCTTGTTTGACAAAGAGAGTCTTGTCAATTCCTCCCTTCCTATACCCTTGCTGAGTAAGGAACTCTGTCAGCCTTTCATACCAAGCTCTTGGAGCTTGCTTCAATCCATAGAGAGCCTTCTTGAGCCTGTATACATGATCTGGATGAGTTGGATCTACAAATCCCTTTGGCTGCTCCACATAGACTTCTTCATGCATAGCATTGATCCAGAACTCATCAGTCAGTGCCTCTTTCACATTCTTGGGCTCAATTCTGGAGACAAAGCATGAGTTGGAGACAATTTCAATCTCCCTTGATCTTGTAGTGACTCCTCTGTTTGGATCTCCTATAATCAGCTCCTTGGGGTGCATCTTCTGGATTCTCATGGAGGGTCTCTTGTCAGGTTGGTTGATGTTTGAATCATCTGTAGCAGAATCAGAGTTTTCTGCATTTTCTCCACTTTTAGCTGCATCTGCTACATTGTCTCCAGATGTTCTGACATCTTCTTCGACATCCTTCTTTCTTGCTGGAGTTAGATCATCAACAACCACATTGATGGATTCCATCACAGTTCGGGTTCTGGAATTGAATACTCTATATGCTCTGCTGTTTGTAGAGTATCCCAGGAATATTCCTGCATCACTCTTGGGATCCATCTTTCTCCTTTGCTCTCTATCTGCCAAAATGTAACATGGACTTCCAAAGATGTGGAAGTGCTTGACAGATGGCTTCCTCCCTTTCTAGATTTCATACAGGGTGGTTGGAGTTCCTCTTCTCAGTGTGACTCTGTTGTGGATGTAGCATGCTGTGTTCATGGCTTCAGCCCAGAGATTATAGGGAAGTTCTTTGGCATGGAGCATGACCCTAGTAGCCTCTTGCAAAGTCCTGTTTTTCCTTTCAACTATGCCATTCTGTTGTGGGGTAATGGCTGCAGAGAACTCATGAGTGATGCCTTCAGATGTGCAGAATTCAGTGTACCTGCTGTTTTCAATTTCTCTGCCATGGTCACTCCTGATTCTCTTGATGACACAGTCCTTTTCTCTTTGAAGTCTTAGACTCAACTCCTTGAATACTTCAAAGGTTTCTGATTTCTCTCTGATAAAGTTGACCCAGGTAAATCTGGAGAAATCATCCACAACAACATAGGCATACCTCTTTCCTCCAAGGCTTTCAACCTGCATAGGCCCCATCAAATCCATGTGAAGTAGTTCCAGCACCCTGGAAGTGGTCTGATGTTGAAGCTTCTGGTGGGACATCTTGACTTGCTTTCCAATCTGACATTCACCACAGATTCTGCCTTCTTCTATTTTCAGATTGGGGATGCCTCTAACAGCACCTTTGTCAATGATTTTCTTCATGCCTCTTAAGTGCAGATGTCCAAATCTTTGATGCCATATTCTGACTTCATCTTCTTTGGAGGATAGACATGTGGAGGAGTAGCTGGTTTCTTGAGGTGTCCATAGGTAGCAGTTGTCCTTTGATCTGCTGCCCTTCATTAGAACTTCACTCTTCTCATTTGTCACCAAGCATTATGACTTTGTGAAGTTTACATTGAATCCTTCATCACACAGCTGACTGATGCTGATCAAGTTTGCAGTCAGTCCCTTCACCAGCAGTACTTTGTTCAGACTAGGAAGTCCATCATGAACTAGCTTTCCCATTCCAATGATCTTTCCTTTAGAGCCATCTCCAAATGTCACATAACTAGTGGAGCAGGGCTCAATGTTCAGCAGGAATTCTTTGACTCCTGTCATGTGTTGGGAACAGCCGCTATCTAGGTACCAATCTTCCTTAGCTGATGCTCTAAGTGAAGTATGAACAACAAGACTGACAGCCTTGTGTTTTGGAACCCACATCATCTTCTTTCTGCTGTTGCTACTTTGAGTTCCATGATGTGGATGGCCATGTAGATGATACCAAAAGGGCTTTATGTGACCATACTTGCCACAGTAGTGACACCTCCACTTCTTTCTTTTGCTCTTTTTCTGCTGCATTCCATGATGTCGAGACCGATGTTGTGGCATCGTGGCTCCAGTCCTGTTTTTGGCAGGAACAAATTCTGTCATGGTTGTTCTGCCAGCAGACTTAGGATTAAATCCAAGTCCTCTCTGGTTTCCAGCATTCTTTCCAAGCAGCAGCACCTCATCAAGCGTATCTGAGCCTTTATTCAGCATCTTTATTGATTTTGTCATGTTTTCCAGCTTAGAGTTCAGAAAACCGACTTCACCTTTAAGCTCAGAGATCTCCTCTTTATGTGCCTCCTTTTCAGCCTCCAGATCTGCAATGACCTTCTTCAGTTGTGCTTCTTGCTGAAGAATCTTCTCACTTTTGATGCATAGTTCTCTATAGGATGTAGCAAGCTCATCAAAAGTGATTTCACTGTCTGTATCACTTGAATCTTCAGCAGATTCAAATTTCCCAGTGAGTGCATTCACATCTCTGTCAGAGTCACTTTCTTGTTCACTCTCTGTATCAGATCGACATACAGAAAGTCCTTTCCTCTGCTTCTTGAGATGAGTGGGACATTCAGCTATGATGTGTCCATAGCCTTCACACCCATGGCATTGAATTCCTTTGCTGTGACTGGGCTTTACATCTGATCTTGTCTGGTATTTACTGCCTTTCCTGATGTCGAAAGGGATGTTCTGGACATGTGGCTTCTGCCTCCTGTCCTGTTCATCACTTTGTTGAACTGTTTTCCAAGGAGCACAACTGCATTAGTCAGACCTTCATCAGTATCCAGGTCATACTCATCTTCTTCTCCTTCATCATTGGACACGAACGCCAAGTTCTTGCTCTTCTTTTCAGCCCTATCCGAGAGTCCTAGCTCAAAGGTTTGAAGGGAACCAATGAGTTCATCTACTCTCATGTTGCAAATGTCTTGGGCCTCCTCTATTGCAGTGACTTTCATGTCAAATCTCTTAGGCAAGGATCTGAGGATCTTTCTCACCAGCTTTTCATCTGTCATTCTCTCTCCCAAGGCAGTGCAAGCATTGGCAATTTCAAGAATGTTCATGTGGAAGTCATGAATACATTCTTCCTCCTTCATCTTCAGATTTTCGAATTTTGTGGCCAATAGTTGCAATCTGGACATCTTCACTTTGGAGGTTCCTTCATGAGTGGTTTTCAGGATCTCCCAAGCATCTTTGGCCACTGTGCAAGTGTTGATCAGTCTGAAGATATTCTTGTCAACTCCATTGAATAGAGCATTCAAAGCTTTGGAGTTTCCAAGTGCCAATTCGTCTTCTTCTTTAGTCCAGTCTTCTTCTGGCTTCAATTCTTCAGTGGGCTTTCCTTCTGTGTCCAGCATCTTGGGATGTTCCCAGCCTTTGATGACAGCTTTCCAGGTTCTGCTATCCAGTGATTTGAGGAAGGCCACCATTCTTGCTTTCCAGTATTCATAGTTGGTTCCATCAAGAATTGGTGGTCTGTTCACTGGCCCTCCTTCTTTCTCCATGTTCATAAGAATTTATCTCCCTAGATCTCACTCTGTGATTTCGAGTGTTGGCTCTGATACAATTGAAATTCTGATACCAGGGGACAGATGTCGTACCGGATGTCACGACATCACGCTTCAGAACATGCAGATTATATGTGTCCGTATGAACAGATTAAACAAGTAAATAACACAAGAGAATTGTTTACCCAGTTCGGTGCAACCTCACCTACATCTGGGGGCTACCAAGCCAGGGAGGAAATCCACTCTCAATAGTGTTAGTTCAAGGTCTAACAGCCCCTGTTTACAACCTTCTCACCTAACCACTACCCGTGCGATCTCTACCTAAGAGCCACTCTTAGATATGAGAACCTCTGCTCACTCCCTCTCACTCACACTCCCGTGTTTACAATTAAGTCAAAGACACACCAGAGATCAACTCTGAACAAAAGAGATCAACTCTACACACTAGAGATCAACTCTAGACACAAGAGATCAACTCTACACACATAGGTCCAACACTTGATGTTAGGGTACCATCAAGGTGGCTCACAAAAGACTCAAGTCCCAAAAACTCACAAACTAACTCTTCAATCCCGGACTTGGTACAGATCTCGTGCAGCCTCCATGATTATATAGCAATTTGCGTTTCTGGGCTGCAACGGCTTGTGCTGGAGGAGATCTATCTTCTTCTGAAAAAATCTGCAGTTAAAGAACTAAAAGATAACTTTTGATCTTTTAGTTTGAATCTTTAATCTTTAATCTTTAATCCCTGAACGAACTCTTCTACTTTGAAATTCGAACTTTAATGATCTTTTAATTCGTTCCTAAAGATAGATCTTCTAATCTCTTGCTAACTGCACAATAATCTGTTAAAGATATAACAGATTTATATGTCCAGTATTTTCGGGCCGGATGTTAGGACATCGTGTCCGACATCGTGGATCCTGCAGCTTCACTTCTGCACTTGACTTTTATCTTGCATTGTACAGCAACTCCAGTATTCTCGGGCAGGATGTCAGGACATTGTATCCGACATCGTGGATCCTGCAACTTCACTTCTGCACTTGACTTTTATCTTGCATTGTACAGCAACTCCAGTATTCTCGGGCAGGATGTCAGGACATTGTATCCGACATCGTGGATCCTGCAACTTCAATTCTTCATTTGACATTTTATCTTGCCTTGTGCATTGTGCAGCCCGATCTTATTCCTTGACATAACGTTGGACATCATGTGCAGCAACTCCAGCTTTCCTTCATTGTCTAAGTGCTTATGTTTTAACAAAATCTTAGCCAATCTTTTAAAGCTCAGTAGAGCTAAACACTAACATAAACCTTTACGGTTTTAAAAACTCTATAGTTGGGCCTAGGCTTTAGAGTTTTTCTTTTGTTAAGGCTTTGTGTCCTTTGTTTTGAATTTATAATACAAGGATCTTTCTTCATCTGTTCCTACGTCTCTACCCATTCTCATCCATTTGCATGTTTACTTCTTTACTTTTTAAAACGGCAGATCCGATGACGAGTCCCTCGAAGGTACTAATACCTGGGACCCGCCTATCAACTTCGAGCAAGAAACGAATCAAACAGAAGATGAAGGGAACGAGGATGTGGGACTTCCCCCGGAATTAGAAAGGTTGGTCGCCCATGAGAACCAAGAAATGGGGCCTCATCAAGAAGAAACAGAACTAGTAGACTTGGGAATTGGCAGTGGGAAAAGGGAAGTAAAAATAGGCACAGGTATTACCGCACCTATTCGTGAAGAATTAATAATCCTGCTAAGAGACTACCAAGACATCTTTGCTTGGTCATACCAAGATATGCCCGGTTTGAGTTCTGACATTGTACAGCACCGATTACCTCTAAATCCCGAGTGTTCCCCGGTAAAGCAGAAATTGAGAAGGATGAAGCCCGAAACATCCTTGAAGATAAAAGAAGAAGTGAAGAAGCAATTTGACGCTGGTTTTTTGGCCGTCGCTCGGTACCCAGAATGGGTTGCCAACATTGTACCGGTCCCTAAGAAAGATGAGAAAGTACGAATGTGTGTGGATTATCGGGACCTGAATCGGGCCAGTCCCAAGGACAATTTTCCTTTGCCACACATCGATATCCTCGTAGATAACATGACCAATTTCGCTTTATTTTCCTTCATGGATGGTTTCTCCGGTTACAATCAGATAAAGATGGCGCCAGAGGATATGGAAAAGACTACCTTCGTCACCCTGTGGGGCACGTTCTGTTACAAGGTGATGTCCTTTGGACTCAAGAATGTTGGGGCAACTTATCAACGGGCCATGGTAGCTTTGTTCCATGATATGATGCATCAAGAGATCGAGGTCTACGTAGACGACATAATTGCTAAATCTAAATCCGAGGAAGAACACCTTGTCAACCTGCGGAAGTTGTTCGAAAGGCTTAAGAAATATCAATTAAGGTTGAACCCCGCCAAGTGTACCTTTGGGGTCAAATCAGGGAAATTGCTTGGTTTCATCGTGATCCAGAAAGGGATAGAGGTAGACCCCGAAAAGGTGAAGGCCATCCTTGAAATGCCAGAACCTCGTACTGAGAGGCAAGTCCGAGGCTTCCTGGGACGCTTGAATTATATTGCCAGATTCATATCGCAGCTCACCGCCATTTGTGAGTAGTTGTTCAAGCTCTTACGCAAAAACCGAACTGATCGCTGGAATGAGGATTGCCAAGAGGCTTTTGGAAGGATCAAGAAGTGCCTAATGAATCCTCCTGTACTTATGCCACCAGTACCTGGAAGGCCTCTCATCTTGTACATGACAATCTTAGACGAGTCAATGGGGTGTATGCTGGGGCAACATGACGAATCTGGAAAGAAAGAGCGCGTTGTTTACTACCTAAGTAAGAAGTTCACGACCTGTGAAATGAACTACTCCTTGCTCGAAAGAACGTGTTGTGCTTTAGTATGGGCATCCCATCGCCTAAGGCAGTACATGCTGAGCCATACTACCTGGTTAATATCCAAGATGGACCCGGTTAAGTACATCTTTGAAAAGCCAGCTCTCACGGGACGAATCGCCTGGTGGCAAGTCCTGCTATCCGAGTTTGATATAGTCTACGTCACCCAAAAGGCGATAAAAGGAAGTGCCTTAGCAGATTATTTGGCTCAACAGCCTCTTAACGACTATCAGCCCATGCATCCTGAATTCCCGGATGAGGACATCATGGCCTTGTTTGAGGAAAAATTGGACGAAGATCGGGACAAATGGACCGTATGGTTTGACGGAACGTCAAACATTCTAGGCCATGGCGTTGGGGCAGTATTGGTCTCTCCGGACAATCAATGTGTACCTTTCACAGCCAGGCTAGGATTCGACTGCACCAACAACATGGCCGAATATGAAGCATGTGCCCCGGCCGTCCAGGCAGCGATTGACTCCAATGTCAAACTACTCAAGGTGTACGGCGACTCAGCGTTGGTAATCCATCAGCTGAGAGGGGAATGGGAAACTAGAGATCCCAAGCTGATACCCTACAAAGCCTATATCAAGGAATTGGCTAAGACCTTTGATGAGATCTCCTTCCATCATGTTCCCCGCGAGGAAAATCAAATGGCGGATGCGCTTGCTACTTTGGCATCTATGTTCCAGCTGACGCCGCACGGGGATCTACCCTACATTGAATTTTGGTGTCATGGCAAACCCGCGCATTGTTGCCAAGTAGAAGAGGAACGAGACGGAAAGCCTTGGTATTTCGACATCAAGCGATATGTTGTAAGCAAAGAATACCCGCCAGAGATTGCCGACAATGATAAGAGGACATTGAGAAGGTTGGCAGCCGGTTTCTTCATGAGCGGAAGCATACTGTGTAAGAGAAACCACGACATGACACTCCTACGGTGTGTGGATGCCAGGGAGGCAAATCACATGATCGAGGAAGTCCATGAGGGCTCGTTTGGAATGCACGCCAACGGGCATGCTATGGTCAGGAAGATCCTAAGAGCAGGTTATTACTGGCTTACCATGGAAAGTGATTGTTGTGTCCATGTGAGGAAGTGCCACAAATGTCAAGCGTTCGCAGATAATGTCAATGCTCCACCGCATCCTCTGAATGTCATGTCCGCCCCTTGGCTTTTCTCCATGTGGGGGATAGATGTCATCGGGGCCATTGAGCCCAAGGCCTCAAATGGTCATCGCTTCATCCTCGTAGCGATAGATTATTTTACCAAGTGGGTCGAGGCGGCCTCCTATACCAATGTCACGAGGGGTGTGGTGGTCAAGTTCATTAAGAAAGAGATCATCTGCCGATATGGTTTGCCAAGGAAGATTATCACGGACAACGGCACCAACCTGAATAACAAGATGATGGGGGAAATGTGCGAGGAGTTTAAAATCCAGCATCACAATTCCACACCCTACCGGCCAAAGATGAATGGAGCCGTGGAAGCGGCCAATAAGAATATCAAAAAGATTATCCAAAAGATGACCGTGTCATACAGAGATTGGCACGAAATGCTCCCATTCGTGTTACACGGTTACCGAACTTCAGTGCGAACGTCAACTAGGGCAACGCCGTTCTCATTGGTGTATGGGATGGAGGTTGTGTTACCGTTTGAGGTAGAAGTCCCGTCATTAAGGATCTTGGCAGAATCCGGATTAAAGGAATCAGAGTGGGCCCAAACGCGCTATGACCAGCTCAACCTCATTGAGGGTAAGCGCTTAACGGCCATGAGTCATGGGCGCTTGTACCAGCAAAGAATGAAGAATGCATTCGACAAGAAGGTACGCTTGCGCAAGTTCCATGAGGGAGACCTTGTGCTAAAGAAAATGTCCCATGCCGTCAAGGACAATCGAGGAAAATGGGCCCCAAACTACGAAGGGCCTTTTGTTGTGAAAAAGGCTTTTTCCGGAGGAGCCCTGATGCTTACCAACATGGATGGCGAAGAGCTACCTTCGCCTGTGAATTCTGATGTCGTCAAGCGATATTATGCTTAGAATCTGGGGCAATTAAGGATGTCGCTGCATGTTCTTTATCTTTACGTGTTTTCTGGATTTCCCCCAGGGATTCCCCATCTACTGTATCTCTCGTTACAATCTTTCAAAGAAATGAACGTAGATTCGAGGCTTTAGTCCTCACATTGGTTTCAAACCTTGCATTAATTTGTGATCACCTGAGCCCTTCCGCTCAGTTCATGGGATGCCCCAAGCGCTTAATTAAAATTGAACCTAAACCAACTTTCGCTCAAATTTGTTGCATTTGAAAACATTCATGCATACGCATACGCATGCATATTGTTGTGGTAAAACAGGGGCAGGATCATCTTGAGCTACC
Source organism: Glycine soja (assembly GCF_004193775.1). Classification (NCBI taxonomy): domain Eukaryota; kingdom Viridiplantae; phylum Streptophyta; class Magnoliopsida; order Fabales; family Fabaceae; genus Glycine; species Glycine soja. The sequence continues at coordinate 16,951,878 of NC_041002.1, read as the reverse complement.
TTCTGGGGTGGGGACAAAACATGAACAGCAGAAACCAACCCAAGGTAAGACAACGACGCGGTCAGGATTGGTCGTACCTGGTTGTTTATTACTTGCAGGTACTTAGGAACGGATGCAATTGGGGATGGGGTCACGATCGACTGATCGCCACCCCTTCTCTGCGCTAAACAAGCAGAGAACGTAGCTGCAAGGCAGCCCCGTATCCTTCTTATTCGCAGTTTTCTTTTGCTATTTGTTTTTTTAAAAATAAGTAATCAACGCCTAATTCTAACTTAAGTAAGTTCAAGTTAGGCAAAACGCTAACCCATAAGGAAGGAGGGGACATGGTTAATGTTCCTCTCAAAAAAAAATGCAGGTTAGCTCGCTTGGGCGAGCTGAGCTCGCATGGGCGAGCAACCCCTGCACCAAAATATAAGAGTGACAAAAGGGGGGACGTTTTTGCATTCAAAAACTTCTTTTCCCCCTTTCGAAAGCCATACCCACGGAATTTACGAGTATGCACCCCTAGGGTCTCTACTTTTCGCATTCTTCGATTCCGTTTTGCGCTTTTATTCATCACCAACAAGTAAGTGTTCCATCCTTAAGCTTTCTAGCTTTTCATTGGTGTATTTTGATCTCCTTTTGGTGCTCTAAATTGTGGGAATATACTCAAATATGTGGGGCAATTTTGGTTTGTTTTCTTGCTTGATTGGGTTGAATTGGGGGTTTGTATGGGATGGCCCTAGGCCTATAATGCATTTTGAAGCAATGGGACATGCCACATTGTCCCCGTTCTCTTGCTATTAATGCCTAAACGCGCGCCCACCAAGTGTTCGGTGAAATGCCTCAATGGCATTAGCGCGTGGTTTTCGTAGGGAAACAACCCGTGGGGCATTTTGGTTTGCACATATTTTCTATTTTTTGGGACATGCATTCATTCCCGAAAAGGCTAGAGTAATTGCCCCACATATATCCTAGGCCTAGGAACCAAAGTTTTATGCAAAAGAACACAAGAGTGGGTGCATATTGGGTAAAGTTACCTTTTTTTGGCCAGCAATCAGCTATGAGCCACGCTACGATAATTTCCCTACCCCTAGATGTTTAGGAATTTTGCTCATCATAAATGTATAGGTTTAGGATAGGTAGCAAAATACCTTTGGCAACTTACACTTTAGGTGTGGTAGCGAAATACTTGGATGTATGTACATGTAATTTTTGGTAGTCAAAATGTCTCACAAAAAATATATATATATGTTGCATGTTATGTAAAGAAAATACATTACAAAAATACCTTTTAATTTGAATGCAATTTTAGTCAGCAAAAGGAAATATACTTGAATTTACATGCGGCTTTTAGGTAGCAAAAACACTTGAATAAAGCATGAAATGTAGCACCTTATTGTGTAGATAGCCAAGATTCATCACAAGGTTTGTATATGCATAGGTATTAGAAATGCCAGAATGTGCACGTGTGCAATTTTTGGTAGCCAAGATGCTTTGAGTATGCATGTATGTAAATTTAGCCAAGGAAGTGCATGTGATGTAGGTAGCAAATACACCTTGGAAGTACACATAGATAAATCTAGGTAACAAAGGTGCCTTGATTGCGCATTGGTGCATTTTTTTAGGTAGAAGAATATCTTGTGCGAGTGAATGTTCGTAAAGGAGTATGTGCATGAGTTTGCTCTAAATTTACATTGATGTTTGTGTTTATTGGAGGAGGTTGTATGCCATTTTTGTTTTAAGAGTAGCATTTCTTGGTAAAACTAACTTTCCAAATGTTTTCCTTCGTAGAAAATGGCCCCGAGGAAGCTTGCCTCAAAGAGGTCCAGGAAGGATAAGGCGGCCGAAGGAACTAGTTCCGCTCCTGAGTATGACAGTCACCACTTTAGGAGCGCCGTACACCAGCAGCGCTTCGAGGCCATCAAGGGATGGTCATTTCTCCGAGAGTGACGCGTCCAACTCAGGGACGACGAGTATGCGGATTTCCAAGAGGAGATAGGTTGCCGGCGGTGGGCATCACTAGTTACCCCCATGGCCAAGTTCGATCCAGAAATAGTCCTCGAATTTTATTCCAATGCTTGGCCAACAAAGGAGGGTGTGCGCGACATGAGGTCCTGGGTAAGGGGTCAGTGGATCCCGTTTGATGCCGATGCTATCGGCCAGCTCCTGGGATATCCGTTGGTGCTGGAAGAGGGCTAGGAGTGCGAGTATGGACAGAGGAGGAACCGGTCTGATGGGTTCGATGAGGAGGCTATCGCTCAGTTGCTATGTATACCGGGGCAGGATTTTGCCCGGACTGCTGCCGAAAGGCGGGTGCGGATCATGCGCACCAACATGACCACCCTGACTCAGATATGAATGACTTTGCTGCTCAGCAACATCCTGCTCATCGATCATAATTCCGACCTCCCCCTGCTGAAGTGTCAGTTGGTGTACGCCATCCTGACGCGGATGAGCATCCATGTGGCTCAGTTGATTGCTGATGCCATCTATATTTTTGCAGGTATGGCGCCTACTAGGCACCCTTTGGACCCAGATAAGTCCAACAGGGCCCTGGGATTTCCAGCACTGATCACAGGACTCTGCCAGTCGTTTGGAGTCCCCGTTGCACCTACCAAGGTGATTCGGCCGCCCATCACCCGGGCTTTTATTGAGAAGTACTGCACCCAGAGACAGGCTCAGGGGAATGCTCCACAGGCCGCGGGCGCGCCACCACCACCTCATCAGGCTGGCCCGGCTGGGTCATTCGACATGGAGCAGTATTTACGGCATTTGGTTCGCCAGCAGGCAGCCAACCACCGGGCACATGTGCAGACCCATGATTGCCTATACCAGATGAGCCTCAGCATGCAGAGCTAGGGCTTCGCTTCTTTTTCATGCCCTACTCCAGACCAGTACAGGGCAGAGGTCGCATGGCCCGGGGATTGGCCCGAGGCCCAAGCAGGAGAGGCGCCCCCGGAAGTTCCCGGCGATGGAGAGGAGGCCCACGAGGACGAGGAGATGGCCGATTTGCTTGACTTCTTGGGAGGGAGTGGAGCTACATGACTGGGAGATCCCCAGATTCATGTTTTCTTTCGTATTTCGTTTATCATTTTTTATGTTATGTTATTTTTTTTTGACTTGAGAGACTAATGTTTGTTTTTGTTGTTTCGATTGTCATTTGTACAGCGCATACATTTTTGTTTGGATTGTTGCGTTAGTGTTTATATATCATTACTATCAATGATGTTTGAAATTCTGGAACCGTGTAGAGTTCTTCGTTTAGGAACATCGTCCAAAAAAAATAATAATAATAATAAAATAAAACAAACAAAAATCATGATAAAAATAAAAATAAGAAAATAAAAAAGGGAGAGCAAGTAAGAAAAAAGAGAGGAAAAAGGAAAAGAAAAATAAGTTGTTTAGCTGAAAAACCGACATGCTTTTGAAAAGAGATGACTTCCGACTTTTCTTTGAAAAAAATCACTGATCATAACTAGTTTTTAAAAAAAATGTGTGTACACCTGAAGGGTGAATGCTGTGAAATTTTCCCGAGTACCCAAAATGGACTAGGATGAATGCACAAATTGATAAAAGAACATATTTTGGAAACATTGGGTTGATTTAAAATAGAGGAAATGAATCCTGAGCCCTAGCATCACATGACCATAAAAATTTGACACTTGAGTGTCCACATAGGTGCATGCATGACCAGTTTTGCATAAAATTTCCAAATCATCATTTTTGCATTTGTGTCATGGAAATAATGTGGGGCATCCCTTTTATCCTTGAGCCAAACCAAACCCCGACATGTATCATGTCTAGCCATTCTACAAGCCTTGAGCCAAAATCCTAACTCACCATAAACCTTGACCCAGGGTGAGAATGTCAATCCTTACCCTCGGAAGCAAAAAAGGAAAGAAGGAAAATTTCCAATCAAAGAGAAAGCAAAAAGAAAAGAAAGGAAATTCCCAATCAAAGAATGGGAGAAAGAAAAAAAAAAGAAGGAAGAAGAAGAAGGAAAGAAAGCTCCTGATCAAGGATCGAAAGAAAACAGAAGAAATGTGCAGAAAGGTCTTTGGACCGGACAATATCTGAACAGTACAGAATTGTCACCAAATGAACGAAAAGAAAGAAAGGAAACCATGACCTAAAGTGGTCTTCTCCCTTTGATTACCAACCAAAATCTTGTGTGCTAGCGACTTTTTCGCCCCGCACTAAACAAAAACAGAAAAGGAAAAAGCCAAAAAAATCAAAAGCCGAAAAACCCACCAAAAGAACCCATTCCCAAGGGAAGTCCTATTGATCCATGATCACGCATGTAATTTTTGATTTGATAGGAAATAATTTGTAAAATCAAGTCATGACATATCTATGGTTCGGAATTAGGATGAAACACTTACCTGTGCGAGACTGATACACTTTGAGTGATTTTCTTCTATTTTTGTCGAACCCAGTGTTTCCTCTAAATGGTCATTCAGAAACGAAATGCTAAACATCCAGAATCTCAATTGTGGTTATGAGAAAATTTCATCAGCAGATTCGCCTTCCCCGATAGGCACATTGTTTTTGTCCGAAAAGCATATGTTGATCTGATTAGTTGGAAGTTTTATCTCTTTACTAAAGCACATTTGCATTTTAGTGGAGAAAACACTAAGACTATTTCTAGTCTCACAAGTTATCTAGAACTACGTAGGTCTGAGTTCCTCATTTGAGGATACGTAGGAGCAAAAGCCTTGCTTTTGTCGACCACACCGCTTTTTGTTACCATGACCCAAGAGCTGGTAGCCCGCGGAGACACCTTACGGTTATCCGCACCTCGTCATTCAGTGACCCCAAGTATGATTGATGAGCAGAGGCCAATGTGGTCATCTGCGCCCTTTCCGGAGGTGTCAGCATCTTCCGGTGGAGACTTTTTCAAGTCTCACAAGTTATCCAGAACTACGTAGGTCTGAGTTCCTCATTGGAGGATACGTAGGAGCAAGAGCCTTGCTTTTGTCGGCCGCCCCACAATCTCTGTCATACTGACCCTGAGGTCATATGACATGCGGAGACAAATTATGGTCATTCCGCACCCCTTTGCCATTCAGACACAGTCGTGTCCGATGGCACGCAGAGACAAATTATGGTCATTCTGCACCCTTTTGTCATCCAGAGGCGGCGGGCCCGATGACATGCGGAGACAAATTATGGTCATTCCGCACCCCTTTGCCATTCAGACAGAGTCGTGTCCGATGGCACGCAGAGGCAAATTATGGTCATTCTGCACCCTTTTGTCATCCAGAGGCGGCGGGCCCGATGACATGCGGAGACAAATTATGGTCATTCCGCACCCCTTTGCCATTCAGACATAGTCGTGTCCGATGGCACGCAGAGGCAAATTATGGTCATTCTGCACCCTTTTGTCATCCAGAGGCGGCGGGCCCGATGACATGCGGAGACAAATTATGGTCATTCCGCACCCCTTTGCCATTCAGACACAGTTGTGTCCGATGGCACGCAGAGACAAATTATGGTCATTCTGCACCCTTTTGTCATCCAGAGGCGGCGGGCCCGATGACATGCGGAGACAAATTATGGTCATTCCGCACCCCTTTGCCATTCAGACACAGTCGTGTCCGATGGCACGCAGAGACAAATTATGGTCATTTTGCACCCTTTTGTCATCCAGAGGCGGCGGGCCCGATGACATGCGGAGACAAATTATGGTCATTCCGCACCCCTTTGCCATTCAGACACAGTTGTGTTCGATGGCACGCAGAGACAAATTATGGTCATTCTGCACCCTTTTGTCATCCAGAGGCGGCGGGCCCGATGACATGCGGAGACAAATTATGGTCATTCCGCACCCCTTTGCCATTCAGACACAGTCGTGTCCGATGGCACGCAGAGACAAATTATGGTCATTTTGCACCCTTTTGTCATCCAGAGGCGGCGGGCCCGATGACATGCGGAGACAAATTATGGTCATTCCGCACCCCTTTGCCATTCAGACACAGTCGTGTCCGATGGCACGCAGAGACAAATTATGGTCATTCTGCACCCTTTTGTCATGCAGAGGCGGCGGGCCCGATGACATGCGGAAACAAATTATGGTCATTCCGCACCCCTTTGCCATTCAGACACAGTCGTGTCCGATGGCACGCAGAGACAAATTATGGTCATTCTGCACCCTTCGTCAATCGCGGCCGACAAGCCCGTTGTCACGCGGAGATTTACATCATCTTCCGCACTTGCAAGATCTGTCATACTGACTTTTGAGTCACGCTGACGGGCGGAAATACCCGAGTGGTTATCCGTATAAACATTCTTTTGCTATCTGTAAGACAGAACGCTTGATAGCAGGCAGAGACTGACATCGTCTTCTGCACCTTTTGTTCCCCCGGGAACAATGAGTCATTTGCATGCGGAAATTTTATGGTCACCCGCGACTCTCGTCAACCGAGAGGAACGAAATTAGTGTCTTATCTTTACTTTCCTTTTATCTCCGATAAAAGACAAGTAAAGAGGGGCAACTGTCATACCCTAATTTCGTCCGGGGACCTTTGCTTAATGACATGCGACCTTTGTTTGGTCCTTGTAAGGTGCTTGGCACCCATCATTAGGCAATTTGTGAAATTCCGGGACATGCCGGAAAACAAAAGAAAATATTGATGCACAATCCGTAAGGTTCCGTGACACACCGAAAATCAAATGGAAGCATCGTTGCACAATTAATGAGGTTCCGTAACATTCCGTAAGTCAAAAAGGGGATGATTATGTAATCCGCAAGGTTCCGTAACATTACGGAAAGAAAACAAGTATCGTTACGAAATTCGTAAGTTTCCGTAACTTTATGAAAAAAAGAATCACCAAAAAAAAGGCAGGGGGTGTACTTAGTAAAAATGGGGGTGTAAATAGCAACCAGGCCCACTTGGGCCCTCCAGAAGATTCCTCCAGAAGGCTGTTGCTTCTGGAGGAAGCAACCCTACTCGCCTGGGCGAGCTGGGTGGCAAGCTTCTCCCCCAATTTTCTATAAATAGGGGGAGAAGTGAAGTGAATAAGGGTTCAGCCCCTTAGGCACTTCTCTCTCTTTCGAATTTGCTTGGAAAAATTGTTTCCGTGAAGAAAATCCAAGCCGAGACGCTTCCGAATCGTTTCCGTAACGTTTCCGTGAGGAATTTCGCGAAGGTTTCGACTGTTCTTCGACGTTCTTCATTCGTTCTTCATCGTTCTTCAATCTTCAACGGGTAAGTACCTCGAACCAAGCTTTTCGATTCATTCTATGTACCCGTGGTGGTCCACATTGTGTTTCATGTATTTTTATTCTCGTTTCATTTACTTTTTATACCCCCTTTTGACGTGCTTAAGCCATTTTATTTAAGTCATTTCTCGCTTAACCTAAAAATAAAATAAATTTCCACTGATCGTTTGAATTGTATTATCCGTTAACTTCGGTTAAAATGAATTCCGACCGTTCGGTCGTGCCGTAACCACGTTGGAAATAAAAAAAGAGGTAAAATAATAATATAATAATAAAAAAATGTCTTTTAGTAAAATAAAGCGGAAAATCAATCGGACGTTTTCTCTTTGGGATTTCTCATTCTTAATTGAATTGACTAATAACTAAAGTGAAACTAAGGCTAAAATCAACTCGCCTAGTCAAGCTCGTCCATAAAAATAGGTTTTTGAAGTTTGTCATTTCAATTTCTTACTAAGTAAAATGGATCATTTTCAAGGTCCAACGCCTTAAAATGATCACCTTTTAAGTAAAAAGAATCACTTGATAAAAAAGAATTACGTAGGTCTGATTTCCTCATCGCAAATTGAGGAATACGTAGGAGCAAAGGGAAACACCCTTGTCGACCACAAAAAGAGAAAAAATATAAAAAGGGTATAAAGGATATAAAGGCATAAAAAGGGAATATAAAATATCAAAGTCATGTTCGCACATTCGATTAAAGGCTGTCGTCCCTTGAGACGGACGTGTGGGGTGCTAATACCTTCCCCGTGCGTAAATACAACTCCCGAACCTTTCACTTAAAAGTTCGTAGATCGCGTCTTTTCCGGTTTTTTCCGACGTTTTCCTCAAATAAACGTTGGTGGCGACTCCGCGCGTATTCCTTTCATGGAACACGCATCCCGCGAGTCTCGCGTCGCCCTCCCGCCGAAGGGTAGGTTGCGACACTAACCATTTCATTTAAAGTACATCTTGTTCTACTCCTTTCATGAACTTATGACAATTGTGAACTTAAGAATTGGCCAATGAAGCTTTTTGGAATGTATGCAGTTATCTCATGAATTGTGATTGGTAAACTCTAAACATTTTCCTTTTGCTTGAGGACAAGCAAAGATTTAAATTTTGGGGAATTTGATAACTGCTAATTATGAGTATATTTTGGGGTTAAATTATATAGGAATTTGTAATTTTTCTCTCTTAATTTTTTTCTTTTTGAGCAAATAATTGTTAAATTAACATCATTTAAGTTTTTGCGTAGAGAATATTAAAAGTGATGAATTTATGATGCTTAGTGAGTAAAATAAAGCCCAGGAAAGCGAGCTAATTAAGGAAAGCAAGCTAATTGACCAAAGCAAGACTAATTAAGGAAAGAAGAATAATTAAGGAAAGCATAATAATTAAGGAAAACATGGCTAATTAAGTAAAGTAAAGGTAGACTTAGTGCAAAAAGCCAGCTAATATGCACCTATAAAAGAAGAAGAGAGAAGAAGGAAAAAACACAAAAATTTCAAGAAAATACAATTCCTTATAGAAGGCAAAGGCTAGAAGTAGGAGAAACAAACATTAGGAGTCATTCCTTCCCTCTATTCTCTTTCTTATCTTTTCCCCCTTTATTATATATTCTCCTATTGCAATTGTAAAGCCTCCATGACAATGAGAGACTAAACCCCTTTTGTTGGGAACTTGACAACCAACTACTCTTGATGTAATTTCTCTTCCTATCTATTTAATAATATTACTTTTGCATTATCCTTTCTTATGCTTAATATTATTGTTGTGGCTTGATCACCCATTTGCATGGTAAGTTTTAGGGGTAACATTGGGAAATATTATTTTCTAATAGAACTTGGAAAGGGTATCTAAATAGAGTCATCACTAGGGATAGGTTGATTTTTGTTTAGCCTGTTATACATCTCTACTTTTAATGCAATTTACTATTTTAGCTTTGTAAATGGATTTGGGAGAGAAAATTGATAAATTAGGCTCTTCCATGCAGGGGACCAAAGTTAAAGTATACTAGTAGATGCAGGTGTAAATCAGAATAATTATAGATAGAGAAAAATCATTAACATTACATCAAAGAGTAGCTCTAGTAGACTAAGTTCCCAACATTCTCATCTTCTGAATTTCCTTCTACAATAATATTGGATTTTCTCATTTTTTATGTCTTTAATTAATTAATTTAAATTCTTGTTTAATTTCTCCTCTTGTATAATTTAATTTTCAACCAATTTAAATTATTGTTTTTCTCATAACCTTTTCAAGTCAATTTTCTTTAACTTCTTTTATTAATAAAATATTCATCTACCTATGTACAAGCAAAGTCCCTATGGATTCGATACTCGAACTTCTGTTTTAACATTATTACTTGGGGCACATTGGTGCACTTGCCAATCCATCAACAATAATTGATTATTGAAACTAGTAATCGATTAATTCTATGATTCTTGCCAAATTTCAAGTAGAAGTGAGTTATGTTACTTGTTCTATGACTTTGTAATTTATTACTAAACTTTGTAATCGATTACACTGTGGTGAACTCATTGCTTCTAAGAAACTTTGAGATCAATTCATTAATCTACCATGTTTGATTTCTACTAAGAATGGATATAAGAAAACTAAGACTAAATCACCCATGTTGCCTAGTCTAAAAACATCTAATACAAATGCCAAAATTTTTAAAACTTGTTTGGCATTGTAAAATGATTAAAAACAAAAACCTAAGACTATTCTTCAAGTCTTCAATCTTTGATTCAACATTTATTATAATAGTTTATGCATGAGCATTTTGGTTAAGTGTCCATTGAACCTATCATCCAAAGGCGCTTAACCATTAGACGTGTATATCATAGAACAGGTTGCAACCAATGTATGAACAATTGCACTTTCTATTTTGACATAACTGCTCCTGAAACCTGTTTCTAAGATAAGTGGGCATCTTTGGTAGGTCATGAGCAATGCTCTATGTTGAGTCATTTATAGAAAAAGAACCAAATAACCTTAACCTCGAAGCATTCAACATGCCACTCAATCTCAACATTTCAAAACTACAACCTTAGCCTTAACTCTTCCATTGGAAACACCAAACTTGTCTCTACTTCTAAACTAGGAAGAGTCGATCCTGACCGTGATAAGATAGATATCGAATACTTCTTCAACATTCTAGAGCTTGAGAAGAAAGGGTTAAGATTGAACAAGAACCTTGAACTCTATGGCATACGGGCATATTTCGATGATCCTCAAAAAGTATATCTTGAACTCATCAGGACCTTATAGAGAAATACAAGTTTTGTCATCGTTACTCATTTGTGGGATATGCAAGCAGGGGTTAAGGTTCATATTGTTGAATCCACTTCCTTGGTAGTTTTAGTTATGATAAACTATTAACAATGAAAACTAAAAGGATGATGGGTGATGCAATCCTACCCCCCAAGGGCATTGGATAGAAGACTCCAAGAAAATTGGGCCAGAGATGTAGGAGAAGATCCTAGGGTTCTCATGAGCCTTGGGGTAGGTTTTGGGCCCATGTGCTAAGTATGAGCCCACTTATCTTTGTACATATTAGATAAGGGTTTCATTATTTTTGGGCCTTGTATTTAGGGCTCCACAGTGTAGGGAGGGTACCCTAGTAATGTAGGATTTTTCAGCCCTTTTATTTTAGGGCACCTAGACTAGTTTTTGTATTAGAGGTAGTTTTATAATTTCACATGCATTAAGTGAACTATTTGATGTGTGTGTTGGGAGAGAAATTTAATTGCATTGGGAGAAGCCCAATACAATTAAATTTTGGACCAGCCTAAGGGGGAGGTGAGCATTTGCTTGCTACACCCCATTGCCACATCATATAGTAACACTTTGTGCATGTCCTTCACGCTTTACATGTCTCATGACACCTAAGCACACTTAATGGAGAATCTTGGACGTGATCTTGGATTAGTGGGCAGAACCATAGCTTAAATTCACCAATCATAATTCGTGAAATTTTGGCTCCAAATTTGGCTCCACAAATTCAAATTCAAATTCAAGTGAAATTTGACTAGAAATTCAAATTTCCCTCCAATTTTGTGTGACACTTAGGCTATAAATAGAGGAATTGTGTGTAAAATTTTTCAACTTTGATCATTTGAGAAATTACACTTCAAAGTTCAGACCTTATTTGAGGCATAAATGTCATGCCCCTTCTCTCCCTCTCCCTCCACTCATCTTTTCCTACCTTCAAGCTTTTTTCCATGGCTTCCTATGGTGGTTAGCTTTTTCTTGACTCATCTTCTCCTTGAAGTGGCATCTCTAATCACCTTTCCTCCTACTCCATTCTGCTTCCATTGATCTTCAAGAAGCAAAGGACTCCATTGATGAAGAAGATCCAAGGCCTACAATCTCCACATGGAGCTACATCATGTGGTATCAAGAGCATCTTCATCTAGGTGATGTTCTTTTGCTTCCTCTATCTTTTTCTTCGGTTAATTCACTTTAATCTTCATTTTCTTCTCCATGTATCTCCTCCATTGTCTTATGGTTTGGTGTTGTTTATAGTAGATTCAAAAAAATAAATCGATTAAATCTTAGATCTACACTTGTTCTTGCATTTCTATGGTTCAAATTTTATAGATCAACTCTTGAATCATGTTTTTGTGTTGATTTTAGGTTGTATCTTTTTTTTAGCCATAATATTCTTGTGCTGGACCTTTAGATCTTAATTTTATTGCAAAATATTGATTATAAAAGAAAACACAAAAATCTAAGTGTAAATCACTTCATTCATGTTGTCTTAGAGTTATGTTTAGTCATAATAATTGTCACATTATGTTCTAAGTTTGTGTTGAATTTTGATTTTGTTGATTGAATTCTAGATACATTTGTTCATGTATTCTTTCAATTCTTAGCCTATCATTTGAATTTTTGAGTCTAACTCATGCATGTTATTTAGTTCATAATATGTTCAAATCAATTCCTAGAAGTAGTCTTGTTGTTAAACTTTTTTTTTGTTTTCTAAGTTTCTTATATGATGTCTATGAAGAAATTGAGTTGTGGTGCTGAGTTGTGGCTGGATTTGTGAATCAAAATAAGTCTTAAGCTCTCTTGAATTGTGTTATCCAAGACAATTGAACATAAGCAAACACAAATTGTAACTATCCAAGCCTTAAGCAACATAAACACTACTCTTGATTTCTAGGTTGAAATTCTGGTTGTTGTTAGTTTTGGCACACCATCTTCTTAACTCCGCTATGGCTTGAATACTTTGATTTTTGAGCTGAAATTTTAACTTGGATAAAATAGACATCTGGATGAAAACAATCGAAAAAGAATGAACAAAAATGAAAAATAAACAAGCAAGAAAAGGTGATAAAGATTAATGTCAAAATACACGTCTAGAACAACAAAAAAAAAGTGTATGCTTAATTTGCTTGAAAATTGTTCATTATTTTGAGTTGTATTACAAGCCTATTTGACTTCTTGGAGTTGTTCATCTTTTAGATGTGTTGCCAAATTGACATAACTAGAATTTTTCTTTGAGTGTTGTTTTTAATTGCCAATTTAATCTAGTGCCATTCTAGGATTTCCTTCGTGTTCCACCTTGGCCTGTTGATGTGATCCTTACTAGGAGTGGATCGCTTGATACAAGTCACAGAGTTTGGATGACACCACTTCCAGAGAGAGAAGATCATTTAGGGTAGACGCCACAAGGATTACCTTGATAAGTCCGAGATTGGTTCAACAAGGAACCCAGAGAGAGGCCCTCACAAAATGCCAAAAGTCCCTTTTATTGAGAACGAGTTCAATACATATAGTGTTTCTGAGGTGCAATAGAAAAGGAACCAATTTTATTTAATATAAAATTAAAACAAAAATATAAAAAAAAATGGCATGGGCCTTCAAATTAGTTTGGGCCAAAATGACAAAGAAAAAAATAGAAATAGAAGAAAACATATTTGGCATGGGCCTTCAGCAACAATTAAGATTCTTGGTAGTGCCTCTGGGCCTTCATCCCTCTCCACTTGGGCCTTGTTAAGTATGTCTGATACCATTTGTTGGAGGGTATCCATTGACTGTTTGGTCCTACTCCTGGTCGTAGGTCCCTATATTTGGGAAGTTTTAGGATTCTCATCACTTGTGGTGTTGTCCTTTTGCTTTATTTTCCTTGAATCTCATTGAATTAATGTCATGTTTAATTTTCTTTTGGTTTAGCTTTCATTTCATCTTTTGGTTTCTTTCTTGTCTTCTTCTTCCTTTTTTTTTTTGCATTTAAGTGTTGCCTACAATAAGGATTGGAAGAGGAAATTGGTGCATTGCTTGAAGGAAGATTTTTGAGTCTTGGAGGTTAACCATCCTAGGAGCACCATTGGATTTGAAGCAACCAAAGACTCACCAAATTTTGAGTGAAACACTTGAGAAAACAAACAAACATTGAAGACAAATTTGAAGACCTTAATTGCTTTGTTAAATTTCTTGTAATAGAACAATTGAGTGCTGAATTTTTTCTATTGTAATTCCTTGTATTTGGACATTCTCCAGGGGTGTATTGTGAGTCTCCAAGAGACCACCTAACCTTTGTTTGTGTGTAATAGCTTAGTGTAAACTGTGTAGACTAAGTGAAGAGCCAGGTCATCCAAGCCTTCACATAGGAAACCACCTAGCTTTCTTTAAATTTCCTTTACCTTCCGTTGTCAAACCGCCTAGATAGCTTGATTTTTACCAATTAGTTTTTACCTTATCTTTCACACCTCTTTTAGTGTTTATTTTGGATAGTTTCAACCATAGTTTCTTTTACCTTTTATTTTCAAACCCCCAACAAGAAAGAACCACAACTTAGGAACCAACATGAGTCTTCATTCTTCTTCTAGTGTTAATGGTGAGGGTTCTACTCCTAAGGACCCCTTATATATGATATTAGATGAGTTGAGATCCCTTAAGTTATGGAAAGAAAAACAAGAGAGAAAAGAAAAAGGTAAAAAAAGAGTGGAAGAACTAAGTCAAGATGAAAGAGGGAAAATAAGAGGGGAAGAAAGAAGAAAAATAATGAAAGAAATGAAAAGAGAAAAACATGTCTCCTATAGTAGTCATGACTCTTGCAAGAGTTTAAGTGCAGAACTTAGCAACTATTATGGAGGGCGGCATAGGTCACATACTAAACATCACTCCCAAAGAAGAGAAAATGATAGAAGGCCTCAAGTGGTTAACATTAGCCTCCCATGTTTCCATGAAAAAGATAATGTTGAGGCCTACCTAGATTGGGAAATGAAGGTTGAACAACTCTTTGCTTGCCATCATATTAGTCAAGAGAGAAAAGTTCCATTGGCTACCCTTAGCTTTCAAGGGTATGCCTTCTATTGGTGGTTTTCCCTTGTTAGGAAAAGAAGGATTCATGGGGATCCTCCAATAGAATATTGGAATGATCTTAAGAGTGCCATTAGGAAGAGACACATTCCCTCCTACTATGAAAAAGAGCTTATGGACAAGCTCCAAAGGCTTAAACAAAGGAGTATGAGTGTTAAAGAATATAGACAACAAATGGAACTACTCTTTTTAAGAGCTGGACTTAGGGAGGAGGAAAGAACAAGCATAGCTAGGTTCCTTAGTGGGCTTAATATGGAAGTGCGGGACAAGGTGGAACTTCTTCCATATAGGGACCTAGATGAGCTAGTCCAACTTTGTATAATAGTGGAGCAACAACTTAGAAGAAAGCCTTCTTCAAAATCTTATGGCTTTTACTTTTATCTAAGGAAGGACCAAGCCCAAGGAATTTTAGGGGCGGCACCTTCAAAACCCAAGGAACATAAGGGTAAGACCATAGAGAAATCCACCCCTAAGACTAGTTTCCAAGCAAGGACTAGCAACATTAAATGCTTCAAATGTCTTGGGAGAGGTCACATTGCCTCCCAATGCCCCACAAAGAAAACCATGATTATGAGGGGTCAAGACATTTATAGTAGTCAAGAGGAGCCTACTTCTTTCCCTTCCTCTAGTGGAAGTGAAGATGAAGTATGAGGTGAAGAGTCTAGTGAGGAAGTCTATCCTCATGAAGAAGGTGACCTCCTAATGGTTAGAAGGCTCCTTGGAGGCCAATCTTGTAATCAATCCCAATCCCTAAGAGAGAACATCTTTCATACAAGATTCAAAATTTTAGATAAAACTTATTCTCTCATTGTGGATAGTCGATCTTGTTGCAATTGTTGTAGCACAAGATTAGTTTGTAAGTTGAACCTCACTATCATTCCCCACCCAAAACCTTATAAATTTCAATAGCTCAATGAGCAAGGGGAAATAATAGTTAACCAACAAGTGAAGGTACCTTTCTCCATTGGGACATATAAGGATGAAGTTAATTGTGATATAGTTCCCATGGAGGCAGGGCAAATTCTCTTAGGAAGGCCATGGAAATTTGATAAGAAAATTATTTACAATGGCCTAACTAATGAGATTACCCTCACCCATCTTGGCACTAAATTTGTGTTGCATCCTCAAAACCTTCATAGGTAGTTAAGGATCAAGTACAAATAAAACTCAAATGGGATGAGGAAAAGAATAGAAAAAGAAAAGAAGAACAACCTTTAATGGTTAAGGAGAAGTGTAAGGAGGTAAGTGTTTCCTCCAAGAGGTTAGCTAAGAAGGAAAGTCATTTTGCAATAAAGACAAACATTAAAGAAACTTCCCTTCTTAGACAACCTCCACATCTTCTCCTTTGTAAAAGAACACTTGTTAGCACTGCCATATCTCTTGAGCTTGAGATTATTCCTCAAGTCAAGGAGTTGTTGGATAAGGGTTTGGTTCGTAAGAGCTTAAATCATTGTGCTTTGTTGGTGCCCAAAATAGGTATTATGAGGCACCAAATCCCTATGATAGGTGGTATGATGAATATGTCGAGTGGTGCAACCCTCTTTTGTAAAATCACTCATGCATCCAAACATCTTCATAATTCACATACATAGGGACTCATTAGGTAGGTTTGTTCTTATGGTTTCAATACAAGCCTAGTTTCTCATATGGGACACCTTTGGTTTGAGATATCAATATGAACTTTATCAAAAGAATTCATTAAGTATGGATTCATCTCAACAAACATCAAAATGACTATTTTGATGGTTATTCATAATGCCCATCAGAAAGGTCCCTCAGAATGGTACTGCATGTTGTCATAATGGTTGTAAAGTGCATCTACTTACTTCAGAAGCTTTCCAGTTGTGTGGAGTCCACCTCAGTGGTCCTCTTGCTATGCTATCCTACCCCGCAAAGGCATTGGATAGAAGACTCCAAATAGATTGGGTCAGAGATCCAAGGGAAGGCCCTAGGGTTCTCATGAGCCTTAGGGAAGATTTTGAGCCCATGGGCTAAGTATGAGCCTGCTTATCTTTGTAAATATTAGAATAGGTTTTTCCTTCGTTTAGGCCTTGTATTTTGGCCATTCTAGTAGTATAGGGTTTTAGCCTTGTATTTCGAGGCATTTTGAGTAGTCTTTGTAGTAGGGACTTTTTTTGTATTTTCATGTATTTTGTCATGGGGGTGAGCTTAGCTATTATAGGGGGTGTGTAGCTATGTTCTAGCTTCTTTTCTCAAGGAGGTGATCTTAGCTATTAGAGAGGTGTGTGTAGCTAAGCTCTAGCTTCTTTAGGAATCTTTTCAAGGAAGCTTCTCAAGGAGGTGAGCTTAGTTATTAGAGGGGTGTGTGTAGCTAAGCTCTAGCTTCTCAATTGTCTTCCACTGCATCTCCATGGTGGAAAATCACCATTAAAGGACCTCATTAAAGCTCAAAGATCCAGCCTCCATAGAAGCCCCACTAGCAAGCTTCCATAATCTTGGGAGCTATTTGAAGAATTTTTGAAAGGCTTGAAGAACAAGTTGAAGCATTTCCAAAATAGTACAGCAAGAGCAAATCTCTAAGTGAGAAATCTGCATTTTAGCTTCAACTCTCTTCATGAGAGCGACCATGTTCTGTATTGAACTTGAAAAGTCTGTAATAATCTTAGATAGAAGTTTGAGATTAATATTCTAAGTGGAATCCCTTGTTTTGAGGTGAAAACCTATATTTATGTAGTTAAACACAAATCAATTTTTTTGCAAAAGTCCTATAATGGCAGGCAATTTAAACAGAAATCATTTTTTCTGAAAAAGTCCGGTAATGGCTGGAAAAGGTGAAACCTACTGGTGTAACTAGTCTTGTCAAGGCCGAGATTAAAGTCAAATGGGAAATTGAATGGTTATTAAAACCCAGTAGTTACTGGTCCAACAAAGAACTGATTGTGCTTGTAAATTCTCTTCTTTAAGAGTGAGGAATGGACGTAGCCCAAGGTTGGGGTGAACCAATATAAAAACCTATGTGCACTCCTCTTTCTTCTTACTTCTTACTTTTCTTTGCATAGATCTGAAAATTGCTTTTGATCAAAACACTAAATTTGTTAACCTTTCATCTTAACAACTAAACTAAACTTTGTTTTACCAAAAGGTATTAAGTAAGCAACTGCCTTTGAAACAAAAACTTTAACATACAAAAGAACTTTTTCTATAACTGTTTGCATTTTCATTTTGAGCAACTTGAATTTTCATTATGAGCTATGAATAATTCTTTATTCTTAACTAGTTCATTCTAAACTATCATCAAAATCCTTTTTATTTTCACAAAGGAAGCTTAAAAGTTTTTCAAAACCCCAATTTAAACCCCTTCTTATGGTATTTTTTTCACTTCACATATCTTAGAGATGCACACAAAAGAAACTATTAGGTTGGAATACAAAAGCAATACTTACCAAGACAAGTGGTCAGTGGAGTGTGACAGAGTAGAATTGATTGAAAAAACCTTCATGGAAACCAACTACAAAGGAAAGGGTCACCATCTTGTTTTTACAGACTTGACTGACATGGCCAAGATCTAGCAACAAATCTACAACATCTCATATACGTTCATTTGACTGATCACATGAAGGGATATGGAAAAAATCAAGATAGTATCTATCCAGCACTGATAAATAATTTTTTTTGGAAGAAAGGAGTATATACCTAGTTCATGTCTAGGTGTTGTGCTTCAGACATGATACGCAAGTGAACCTAGTCTAAATGCAGAAAGACATAGTAAGTATTGAGTTATTATAACCACGAAGATTATATGCAACATAAAGGAAATCAACAATTAATTTTTAGAAGGAATCACTGTAGTGAGTTTTCAATTAATTGCTGCGAATGTCTAAGTTTTAATTTTTGAAAAGAAAAGATTTCTCTTTAGAAAATAGGTAATTTGCTAAGGCGAAAATAAACTATTTTTGGATTTTGAAAGGAATTTTTGGAATGAAAACAAATTCAAAACAGGGAAAAGTGCTGCCGAGATGAAATCCATAGAATTCTTCAAATGAAAGTCGTTCCTAATCAATCTCCTAGTTTAATGCAACCAAGATACAAACTACAATGAGTAATCCTAATTCCTTGTGCCTTCGTTGTGGACTGTCGTGTCACCTTGACTACCACTCGCGAGGCAGACGAAAGTGGTCATTGTGTTCAGGGGCAATGACTCTAATGGAGGAACGATGTGATGTCCATCGGCGAAGTGTAGGGAGGAGAAGATGGATTAGAGTTTTTCATTTGGGATATGAAAGGGAGTGGGTTTGGGTGGTTTGATGGAAATAAAAGAAAGAGAAGTGTTTGTTTGTTTTGGTGAGTTGAATCTGGGAATAAGAGGTAAAAGTCTTAACAGTTTTGACAATTCTATGGGTTCTCAATTTGGCTCTGGATTTGAACAAGATGGATTGTATTGGTTCTAGGTTTGAACAATTTATGTAGATTTTTGAATAATGAATGCATTATTGAGAGTTGAAATAGGAAATATTGGTTTGAACTTGTTCATATTGTAATTTTTTTCCACGATGTTGAATTTGGTTTGAACTTGTTGTTGCTGCATATTTTTTCACTTCAAAGTTAGATCTTTTAATCAATGCCCACAAAGAAGATAAGGGTATTTTAGACAAAAAAAGTTCATTAAAATACATGTGTTACTCACATGATATGTTGGAGTTAACAGACTTGCGATGTTAAGGAATTAGGAGATGCTTGTGTCAAGAATAGTAAAAAGTTAGGGGTTTTCTGTAGGGCCAAAAAAGAAAAGGGTTCATGATTAATTAGAATAAATATGAGGGGATGTCAGTGTAGTTTGCTCTAATCCTTTTGGAGATACTATGTAATATTTTGAGGGTCGGTGAATATTTTATCTTTCTTGCTAACAATTTTAATGATTTCAATACGTCTATACTTATATCTTAAGGTCCACTGAGGCCCAATATGTATGACTACGTATTTCTTTTAATTTATCATCAATTAATTATTTAAAGTTAATTCTTTATAAGATCTACTTTATTTACAGTAGAGAAGAGGTTACCTTCAAGTTTAGCACGTGCACAGGTGTAGAAAACCTTGACAAGCTCTAGATAAAAAGTTCATGTCATCTGCACCATCTTTGACAATACCTATGCTTCCAGCATATTAGGAAAGTTGAACCCTTGTTGAGAGAACCATTCCAAGTTCAAATACTTGGGGATCCTCATGTTTTTTATAGTGTAAATCATTTTGTAGTCATTCTTCTTGCTTTCATCTATGAACCATGTGTCCCAACGGTTGAAAGCAGCTTGTGAGCATTCGCCTTACTTTCTCTTGGAAGTTTTTTCTTTCTTCTGTTCTCTTGAAGGATTGCTCGCCATCTTGAAGAGGAGACAAAAGGTTTAAGAGTAGAAGATGTTTAGGTTCAAAGAGGGGTGGTAACAGGAGGTTTTAGAAGAGATGTTGGTGTGATTTGTGGATAGGTTTGGGTTGGCTTATAAAGAGAGGTTGAGTCATTTTAGTTGGCTAAGATGGGTGGCGGGTGTTGAACAAGTGGCCTCAATAACTTAAGAGGGGGTGAATTAAGTCTTAAAATTTTTCCGACTAACAAGTTTTAATCCCATTTTAAATGATATGTGATAGATTTAGAATATAGAAGAAGAAGCAGTAATCAATTTAACAATGTTCTTTAAATGTGCAAGACAAAGTAATATTGTAATAAAATAAACGAGATAAGGGAAGAGAGAATTGCAAACTCGATTTTTACTAGCTCGGCCACTTCCCATGCCTACCTCCAGTCCTTAAGTAACCCACTTGAGATTTTCCACCATCCTTGTAAATCCTTTACAATCTTCGAACACACCTTGGGATTTCTCACCCTTGTGTTCAAGTTTCTCACACGCCAAGAGACAAACAATCTCTTGATTACAACTGAGTTTTATAAGATGAATGAAATGATTTCTCTCTTTTAGAGCAGATGATACAACTTGAAGTTCCTGGAATAATTCTTAATAATTTGCAAGATTTTGACAGTTAAGTTCTTTGAGAATTGCCTACCTTTTGAAGTTAGGACACACACATATATATAGGCCCATTGTACCTGTTCAAAACCAGCTTGAAGAGATGTGTCTTTTCAAAAAGTTTTTCTGAAACTTTTTCACTGGTAATCGATTACACAGTTATATTTTGAAGAGTTGTGACTTTTCAATAATTTTTTTGAAATCTCTTCGCTGGTAATCGATTACATGACTCTTGTAATCAATTACACATATCAAAATTCAAATAATTTTGTGCCATTAGTTCATCAGTTCAAAATTTCAAAAAGTCATTTTCACAAACTCTCAGGTAATCGATTACATGAACCTGGTAATTGATTACCAGTTCAAAAAGAAATTTTCTAAACTAATTTTAACCTTAATAAAATAATTTTGAAAGTAAAGATTTTGAGGCCAAACTATAGCAATCAAATTGAGATTCTTTTAACAAATTTGCTATGTTCTTATCTTAGTTTTTCTTGATCTTGTTCTTTGACTTGATTCAATCCGTGCTCATCAAGTAAACTTTTGCTATCATCAAAACCTGCATGACATACATTCACATTCTCCCCCTTTTTAATGATGACAACCATCTTTAGGTAAGGAGTAAAGAGAGAAATAATAATATCCATTTGTGTCATTCACTCCCCCTTGATTTTTCAGTGATTGCTTATATGAAAAAGTTTAAGATTGGATGAAAAATTTATATATAAAATCTTTTTCAATACTTTGGACAAAAAAATGGATAATGAGTCTATCTCATCTATCTCTCCCCCTTTGGCAACATCAAAAACAAATTATGAGCAGAGAGAAGAAAAACATACAACGATTATAATAAGTAAGATACCATACCATAGCATTTAGAGTACCATCCAAATAGAATAATAGTAAGCAATAAGGCTGAAAGTCTAAAGTACTAAATATCCTAATGTAACTTAAACAAATCTTAAAGGTGAATAATTATTATAACTAATATTGTAACTTAGATATCCTAATGGAACTTAAAGTACTACGGATCAGTTGGAGGATCAAAGCAACAGTGGATAAATCCCATGTCATCCTGAAGACGAATGATGTGAGAATCCATGGAATCAAACCTTTTGCCAACAAAAGTGCGAGGATCTCGAATCTCGTTGAGAACATTAGTCAGTAAAGCAGAGGAGGGATCCCTAGGTGGTGGAGATGGAGTGTGTTCGTCGGGAGCATTAGCCTGGTAATCCTATTTGTGAACCCACTGTCCACCAAGATCTTTCTTATAACCAAAAGAAGAAACTGCAGCAGCTCCTATTGCAAATGAACGCTTAATCTTGACAAATGGTTCATTAGTAAGAGAGATTTTGAAGTGCTTCAAAAATAGAGTGACCAGATGGGGATATGGTAGGGGGCATTTGCCCATAATGCCTTATGCATACGGTAACGAACAAGATGTGCCCAGTCAATTTGGCATCCAGTTTGCAGTGCCCACATCTTAATTAAATCTTCCTCAGAGGCTTGAGCAAGGTTAGTAGAACGAGGAAGCAACACCCGACAATGAATGTAATGCATGATACGACATTCAAAAGTAAAGGAACCAGTAAGTAAGCGACCAGTCATATCAACATTTGCAACACAAACCATTTCACTAGCATCATGACTAGAATAAATTGGTTTCCAATCATCAACTAAGGTTCCCTCAAAAGGCAGACCTTGACTGCTTAGTTTGGTTAAGGAGTAAAACAAAGAGTAATCAACAACAATTGGTCTTTTGTTCACTTCAAAAAATATCACTCCATCATGAATTTCCAGGTTGTTATAAAACACTCGAACCAATTCAGGGTAATAAGTCAATTTCAGAGTCATATCCACTAATTCAGAATTTTGAAACACTTGATAGCAATCAAAGTTTTATCCCTCAAAGAATTCAGAGTCAAGGTATTTTGGATCAATAATATCACGATTGGAGAATGATGAGTAATACCTCTCTCGCTGGACATCAGTGGAAAACAGAGTGAGAGAGCGTGATGAGGAAAGAGATGGATTGGGTGGTTCTGGATGGGTCACTGGAGGGACCATGGCAGTGGTGGCCTGTAGAGGTGGTGGAGGATGATGAGACCTTGCACCTCTTTGACAATTCTTCCATTTGGTGATGTTTTTGAAAATTTCAATTGGTGGGTTCTGTAGAGGATTCAAAGAGAAGAATTTTGCACTTTGTTTGAAGCGATTTGGTGAAGAAATGAAGAAGATATGAGGATTAGAAGTTTCTAAGATGTGGGGTACTGTTAGAGAGAGAGAGGAGAAGAGTGGTCTGAATTTAGAGAGAGAGAAAAGTCATATTTATAAACATGGATGACAGGTGTCGCAACGTGCCCTTTTGCGGGCGAGCGAAGGCGAGGCTCACGGGTGCGCTTTCCAAAGGAGGAAAGATGCGCGGAGTCGCCACCAACGTTTATTTGTGGAAAACGTCGGGAAAACCGCTGGAAACCGGTCAAAATAAAAATTCTAAGTTCGGGAGTTGTATTTACGTTTGAGGAAGGTATTAGCACCTCTCACGTTTGTCTCAAAGGACAACAGTCTATTTTTTAGAATTGTGGAATTGTGTTATCTTAACTTTTATTTCTTTTTATTTTTTTGAGGTCGACAAAAGTGGGGCTTTTGCTCCTACGTACCCTCCTTTGGAGAGGAAATCAGACCTACGTAGTTCTTTCTTATGCGTGAATCAAATGATTGATTTTTTTACTTGAGGGGTGATCATTTTAAGGCGTTGGACCTTAAAAATGATCCTTTTACTTAGTAAGAAACTGAAAAGATAAACTTTCAAAAAACCTATTTTTGTGGACGAGCTTGACTAGGCGAGTTTGATTTTAGCCTTAATTTCACTTTAGTTATTAGTCAATTCAATTAAGAATGAGAAATCCCAAAGAGAAAACGTCTGATTGATTTTTCGCTTTACTTTACTAAAAGGTATTTTTTTTATTATTATATTATTATTTTACCTATTTTTTTATTTCCAACGTGGTTACGGCACGACCGAACGGTCGGAATTCGTTTTAACCGAAATTAACGGATGATACAATTCAAACGATCGGTGGAAATTTATTTTATTTTTAGATTAAGCGAGAAATGACTTAAATAAATGGCTTAAGCACGTCAAAAGGGGGTATAAAAAGCGAATGAAAACGAGAATAAAAATACGTGAAACAAAATGTGGACCACCACGGGTACATAGAATGAATTGAAAAGCTCGGTTTGAGGTACTTACCCGTTGAAGACTGAAGAAAATGAAGAACGAACGATGAATCTTGAAGAACGGTCGAGAATCTTCGCGTAATTACTCACGGAAACGTTACGGAAACGTTACGGAAGCCCCTCGACTTGGATTTTCTTCACGGAAATAATTTTCCTCAGCAATTTCGAGAGAGAGAGAAGTGCCAAGAAGGCTGAACCCTTTTCTTCTTCACTTCTCCCCCTATTTATAGCAAAATAAGGGAGAAGCTTGCCACCCAGCTCGCCCAGGCGAGCAAGGTTGCTTCCTCCAGAAGCAACAGCCTTCTGGAGGAAGGATCTGGAAGGCCCAAGTGGGCCAGATTGCTATTCGTACCCCCCTTTTTACTAAATGCACCCCCTTTCTATTTTTTGGTAATTCTTTTTCCGTAACGTTACGAAACTTTACGAATTTTGTAACGATACTTATTTTCCTTCCGCAAGGTTACGAATCCTTACGGATTATGTATTTACTCTTTTTTAGCTTTAGAAGAAGTTACGGAAACTCACGAATTGCGCAAAAACACCTCTTTTCGATTTCCGCCACATTACGGAATATTACGGATCGCGCAAGCCCGCTTCCTTTTGATTTCTAACACGCCTCGGGACTTCATTTATTGTGCAACAAAGGACACCGAGTATCTCAAAGCGGCTAACCAAAGGTTGCATGTCATCAAGTAATAATCCCCGGACGAAATTAGGGTATGACAGTTGCCCCTCTTTACTTACCTCTCATCGGAGATAAGAGGAAAGCAAAGATAGGACACTGATTTCGTCCGTCCTACCCTTTCCGTGATGACGACTCTCGTCTCTACTCCTTCTCTTTTTCTTCTGCACAAAATAAAATACAAACAACAACAAGAACAACGAATATAATATACATATACACATATACACACATTTGGCGAAGGAACCGATCCGGAAAACAACAAAATAACGTGTTTCCCAGTCACCAGAGGCTTCGCGCTTGATAATGGAGGACACATGAACAACGCTAGGCAATAACATTCAAGGGGCTCCGAAAAAGGGTTGAGAGTGGAGGATTTCCTTGAGGGTCCGCACTTAGGCAATCATGAAACACAGCTCCAAACTCGAAAGTGGAGGACACATGAACAGCGCTAGGCAATAACATTCATGGGGCTCCGAAAAAGGGTGAGAATGGAGGATTGCCTTGAGGGTCCACACTTAGGCAATCATGAAACACAGCTCCAATCTCGAAAGTGGAGGACACATGAACAACCCTAAGCAATAACGTTCATGGGGCTCCGAAAAAGGGTGAGAATGGAGGATTGCCTTGAGGGTCCGCACTTAGGCAATCATGAAACACAGCTCCAAACTCGAAAATGGAGGACACATGAACAACGCAAGGCAATAACATTCATGGGACTCTGAAAAAGGGTGAGAATGGAGGATTGCCTTGAGGGTCCGCACTTAGGCAATCATGAAACACAGCTCCAAACTCGAAAGTGGAGGACACATGAACAGCCCTAAGCAATAACGTTCATGGGGCTCCGAAAAAGGGTGAGAATGGAGGATTGCCTTGAGGGTCCTCACTTAGGCAATCATGAAACACAACTCCAAAATCGAAAGTGGAGGACACATGAACAGCCCTAAGCAATAACGTTCATGGGGCTCCGAAAAAGGGTGAGAATGGAGGATTGCCTTGAGGGTCCGCACTTAGGCAATCATGAAACACAGCTCCAAACTCGAAAGTGGAGGACACATGAACAGCCCTAAGCAATAACGTTCATGGGGCTCCGAAAAAGGGTGAGAATGGAGGATTGCCTTGAGGGTCCGCACTTAGGCAATCATGAAACACAGCTCCAAACTCGAAAGTGGAGGACACATGAACAGCCCTAAGCAATAACATTCATGGGGCTCCAAAAAAGGGTGAGAATGGAGGATTGCCTTGAGGGTCCTCACTTAGGCAATCATGAAACACAGCTCCAAACTCGAAAGTGGAGGACACATGAACAGCCCTAGGCAATAACATTCATGGGGCTCCGAAAAAGGGTGTTGGCGGGACCGAACGGTCCACCGGGTTTTTCCACCTAAAAGGATAACATGCTTTTTGCAAAGAAAAATAAACCATTCGCGAGAGCACCACATCTTAGAGAAACAATATACTTGTGCCAAGGGTAATCTTCCTTGCAACCGAGAATGAAGGGTAGGATGTCAACTTTTAGCTTTCAAATGAACATGCAGGGGAAACATCGGGCTAAGCTGAAAATAAATCACTCATAGTGTATAAAACTCACAAGGCAAGTGTTTTATCCTATTCCCAAACCATAACTGCACCATGACTTTATTTTGCACACGACTTCCTATCGAATCAAAGATCAAACGTACGATCACGGACCAACAGGATTTTCTCGAGGGTAGTGTTTTTTGGAGAGGAAGCTGGGTGTTTCGGTCTTTTCCTCTTTGTTCATGTGGGGTGGAATATTGCCAGTCAAGAATGACTCTGAGTGGCAATCTGGCTTTGGAGACTTTCTATCCTCTTTCTTTCATTGATCGAGAATTGCTTCTTTTCCCTTTTCACTTCTTTTCGATCTTTGATCGGGAATCCATCTTTCCTTTCTTTTGTTCTTTCTTTATTTTCATTTTTCTTTTTTTCTTTCTTTCCATTTCTTCTTTCTCTTTCTTTTCACTTTTCCTTCCCATCCCTTTCTTTGGGAAATCGGGTTTAGCATTCTATTTGCTCTCCCTTGAGGAGATTCCGCCGTCCTTTGCTTCGGGGGAAAGAATGAGGATTCCCTTTTTTACAGGCCAAGGTTCAAAAAGGTCTAAGGTTGTGTTTCAATGGGGTCTTTTATCGTGGGAACCCAATCTTGATATCTGGGGCGAAACAAATTTGGGTGTCAAGGTGTCGGTTTCGGGCCGAACTTCCATATTATTCCATAAGGCACGCGTGATAATGATGATTTGAAAACAACGTGCAAAATTAGTCATGGTTACAGCCAGGTGGGCACTCAAGCATTCCGTTCGTGGCATTGTGATACTACGGTTGGGAATTTACCCAGACAGACCCAACGTTTCCAAGTTATGTTCTTTCATCAGTTTAATGAATTCATCCATCCTTATCTCGGTTTATTCCGGAAAATAAACTCTTAGCATCAGTCCCTTGTTTCCAGAAGATACGTTTGCTCTTTACGAATGATTTAGACTTCTTAACTATAACATGTCGACCTTCGCGGTCTTTCTTTCTCTTTACCTTTTGTTTTATTTTTATATATATTCACTAAAACTATACACCTGTGGTCCTTTATGAGGAAAACCTTTCTTTGTACATCTATATTTTTATACATGACAAACTTTTTCTGTACACGCATTAGAACTCTTCTCTTTACGTCACACGGTCTATATACAAACCCTATTTATATTCTAAGATTTTTTTTTTCATTTTTCCCAACACACACTTATACACAAAAGTTTCTTCATATACACTCGTTGCTCACACACACAAGAATTCCTTTCCACGCATCATTTACACACAAAGATCTTCTATACACATTTTCCTTTTACATACATGTATAGATAAAAAAAAAACTTTTTCTTTTCTTTATGAACATGACTTTTATTCACAACGCTTCTTTCTTTTTATTAGGATTTTTGGCTCATTTTATTTTTAGGACGACGTTCCTAAATGAAAAAAAAACTCTACACGGTTCCGGAATTTCAACAAACACTATTGATAACAATGAAACAAGTACCGACGTAACAACTCAAATGATATGTATGTACAAAACAAAAGTCAAAACATGAAACAAACGTTAGTCCCTTAGTCAAACAAAAATAAGATGATATGTAACAGAAAAAACAAATGGAAACAAAAAGAAATATGGATCAAGGAATCTCCCAATCTTGTGGCCCCGCTTCCTCCTAAGAAATCAAGTAAATCGGTCATCTCCTCGTCCTCGCGGGCCTCATCTGCCTCGTCGGGAGCCTCTGCTGGTGCCTCTCCTGCCTGGGCCTCAGGCCAATCTCCAGGCCATGCGACCTCTGCCCTGAACTGGTCCGGAGTAGGGCACGGAAAAGAAGTAGGGCCCTGGCTCTGCAGGCTGAGACTCATCTGATAAAGACAATCATGGGTCTGTACATGTGCTCGGTGGTTGGCCGCCTGCTGGCGAACCAAATGCCGTAAATACTGCTCCGTATCAAACGATCTGGCTGGACCAGCCTGATGAGGTGGCGGCGCGTCTGCGGCCTGCGGAGCATCACCCTGGACCTGTCTCTGCGTGCAGTACTTCTCAATAAAAGCTCGGGTGATGGGCGGCCGAATCACCTTGCTAGGTGCGACGGGGAAATCCCAGGGCCCTGTTGGACTTATCCGGGTCCAGAGGGTGCCTGGTAGGCGCCATACCTGCAAATATATAGATGGCATCAGCGATTAACTGAGCCACATGAATGCTCATCCGCGTCAGGATGGCGTACACCAGCTGACACTTCGGCAGGGGGAGGTCGGAATTATGATCACTGGGCAGGATGTTGCTGAGCAGCAAAGTCATCCATATCTGAGTCAGGGTGGTCATGTTGGTGCGCATGATCCGCACCCGTCTCCCGGCAGCAGTCCGGGCAAAATCCTGCCCCGGTATACATAGCAACTGGGCGATGGCCTCCTCATCGAACCCATCGGACCGGTTCCTCCTCTGGCCATACTCGTACTCCTGACCCTCTTCCAGCACTAAAGGATATCCCAGGAGCTGGCCGATAGCATCTGCATCAAACGGGATCCACTGACCCCTCACCCAGGACCTCATATCTCGCACGCCCTCCTCTCTAGGCCAAGCATTGGCGTAAAATTCGAGGACTATGTCTGGATCGAACTGGCCATGGGGGTGACCAGTGATGCCCACCGCCGGCGAACTATCTCTTCCTGGAAATCGGTATACTCATCGTCCCTGAGCTGGACGCGTCGCTCCCGTAGAAATGACCATCCCTTGGTGGCCTCAAAGCGCTGCTGGTGTTCAGCGCTCCTAAAGCGGTGACTGTCATACTCGGGAGCGGAACTGGTTCCTTCGGCCGCTTTATCCTTCCTGGATCTCTTTGAGGCAAGTTTCCTCGGGGCCATCTCCTGCAAGAACAAACATTTGGAAGTTATTTTTACAAGATAATGCTTATCTTAACGCAAAAATGTCATGCCAATCCCTCTGATTTAGACCAGACTCATATGATCCATTCATACACACGCGCATGTGTAGAAAATATCCTATTACTCATGTCAACATACCAGAACATCCAACATATTCTAATTGCCATACACCTATATACATTCTGAAAAAGAAAAACACACTTTCATGCTCAAAGTGTTGCATCAAACTTTACACCTAATTTATATCCTAAAGATTTTGCTATCACAAACTACTTACATACATTTGAAGTACACCATACAAATCTTTATTGTTTCTCTCATATTTATTTATATGCATATCGGAAAGCTAATTACATCCTACACACATTTGCATTCAAAAGGGCATTCCATGCCATCATACATTCATTTAGGAAAACAATTTATTCATACTTGGTGAGGAATTTATGCCCCTTATATTTACACATATATCTACACACCATTGAAAAGCATTTCCCACATTACTTAGGTGCAAAGTACCAATCATGGGGCAGTCCAAATTCTTACAAACAAGTCCCTTTTTTCATGCTTTTCTAATTCTAAAACCAAATTTTGGGTTCCTAGTCATGAGTATGTTTTCTTGCATTGAAGCTTAACAAGTTTGGGTTCCTAAGCTTGGGATTGCATTGCATTTGGGCATCTATTTTGACTTTCCTATGCCGTCTCTACATACATAAACCAGCCTCACCATCCCAATTTTGCAAAATCATATTCATATATCATTGGGGCATTTCACCAAGCACTTGGTGGGCGCACGTTTGGACATAAATTGCAAGAGAATGGGGGCAATGTGGCATGCCCCATTGCTTCAGAATACAACATAGGCCTGAGGCCTTCTCATTCAAATCCTCAATTCAAGAAAACAAGCATAAAAACAAACCAAAACTGCCCCACAAATACAAGCACATTCTCACAATTTGGAACACCAAAAGATGAAGAAAATATACCAATGGGAAGCTAAAAACATCAAGGATTGAATACTTACTTGTTGGAGTGAATTATAACACCAAAAACGAAAGCAAAAGGCAACCAAAAGTGGCTTGAGGGAGCAAGAACCGCAAGCCTTCGTTGTTCTTTCTTTTGAATGAGGGGGGGGGGGAGTTTTTGGATGCAAAAATGTTCCCCTCCCCCGTTTTTATATTTTGAATGCAGGGGTTGCTCGCCCAGGTGAGCTCAGCTCGCCCAGGCGAGCTAACCTGCCAATTTTTTTTTTTTTTTTTAGGGGTGCATTAACCATGCCTCCCCCCTCTTACGGGTTAGCGTTTTGCCTAACTTGAATCTACTTAAGTTAGAATTAGGTGTTGATTACTTATTTAAAACAAACAATAGTAAAAGAAAATGCGAACGCAAAGGATACTGGGCTGCCCTACAGTGATGTTCTCTGCTTGTTTAGCGCCGAGAAGGGGTGGCGCTTGGTTGGTCACGATCCTATCCTTCATTCGCTTCCATCCCTAAGTACCTGCAAGTAAGAGCCAAATGATATGCGACCAATCGTGACCGGTCATCGTCTTACCTTGGTTGACTTCTGCCATTGACTTGTCTTGACTTTTGACCGTGGCCTGAGACAATTCTGCTCCTTGCTATCACAAGATATGCATGTGCATGTGCATGTATGAATGTTTCTATTGCGATGATTTTATTTTAGTGAAGGCTGGTTAGATTCAATTTTAAATAAGCGTTTGGGGCACCCCATACACCGAGCGAAGAGGGCTCAAGTTATGACAAATCTAAAACACAAGGTTTGAAACCAAAGGGAGGACAAAAACCTCACCCATCTTTTCTTAAAAGAACGAGACAAATACAGAGGAAGGGAATCCCTGGAGGAAACCAAGAAGAACAAAAACTCAGAATTTAAAAGAAACTACAACGGTCCCCTCGATTGACCCAGACTTCAAGCGTAATATCGTTTAACTACATCGGAGTTCACGGGCGAAGGCAATTCCTTGCCATCCATGTGGGTGAGTATCAGAGCACCCCCAGAAAAAGCTCTTTTCACCACGAAAGGTCCTTCATAATTCGGGGCCCACTTGCCTCGATTATCTTTAACAGCGTGGGACATCTTCTTCAGCACGAGGTCCCCCTCGTTGAACTTGCGCGGGCGTACCTTCTTGTCGAATGCGTTCTTTATCCTTCGTTGATACAAACGCCCATGGCTCATGGCGGCCAAACGCTTACCTTCAATAAGGTTAAGTTGGTCGTAGCGTGCTCGAGCCCATTCTGACTCTTCTAGGCCTGACTCCGCCATTATCCTTTGAGAAGGAACCTCTACCTCACATGGGAGTACTGCCTCCATCCCATAAACCAAGGAATACGGCATTGCCCCAGTAGAAGTTCGCACCGAGGTTCTGTACCCGTGTAGGGCGAAAGGCAACATCTCATGCCAATCTTTGTATGACACTGTCATCTTTTGAACAATCTTCTTGATATTCTTATTCGCAGCCTCTACAGCCCCATTCATCTTTGGCCGATAAAGGGTAGAGTTATGATGCTGGATCTTGAAGTCTTCGCACATCTCCTGCATCATCTTATTGTTCAGATTGGTGCCATTGTTAGTAATGATCTTCCTGGGGAGTCCGTATCGACAAATCAACTCCTTCTTTATGAATCTAACTACCACATTCCTCGTGACATTAGTATAAGAAGCTGCTTCGACCCATTTGGTGAAGTAATCTATCGCCACAAGAATGAAGCGGTGACCATTTGACGCTTTGGGTTCGATGGCCCCAATGACATCTATCCCCCACATTGAAAAAGGCCAAGGGGCGGACATAACATTCAGAGGATGTGGCAGAACATTGACATTGTCCGTGTATGCCTGACATTTATGAAATTTCCTGACATGAGCGCAACAATTGCTTTCCATGGTGAGCCAATAATAACCGGCCCTAAGGATTTTTCTGGCCATAGCATGCCCATTGGCATGTGTCCCAAAGGAACCCTCGTGGATCTCCTCAATCATGAAGTTCGTCTCTTTGGCATCTACGCATCGTAGGAGGGTCATGTCGTGGTTTCGTTTGTATAGGATAGTACCACTTACAAAGAAACCAGTAGCCAATCTCCTCAACGTCCTTTTGTCATTGTCAACATACTGCTAGATGTCAAAATACCATGGTTTCCCATCCCGCTCTTCCTCTATTGCATAACAATATGCCGGCCTGCCTTGAGATTTGAATTTGATGTACGACAGATCCCCGTGCAGGGCAAGTTGAAACATGGATGCCAGGGTGGCTAGTGCATCAGCCATTTGATTCTCTTCCCGAGGTATGTGGTGGAAGGAAATGTCGTCAAAGTACTTGGCTAACCTCAAGATGTGAGTTTGATAGGGTATCAACTTCGGATCCCTAGTTTCCCATTCTCCTTTCAACTGGCGTATCACCAAAGCTGAGTCTCCATACACCTTGAGTAATTTTACATCAAAATCAATGGCCGCCTGAACCCCGAGGGCGCATGCTTCGTACTCGGCCATATTGTTGGTACAATCAAAACCTAGCCTAGCCGTGAAAGGAATACACTGATCATCCGGGGATACAAGGACTGCCCCTACTCCGTGGCCCAAAGCATTAGATGCCCCATCGAAGCAAACAATCCATTTGTCTATGTCCTCGTGTGTCCGCTTCTCTTCAAACAGGGCCATGATATCTTCATCTGGGAACTCGGGGTGCATCGGCCGATAATCCTGGAGGGGTTGCTGGGCCAAATAATCCGCTAAGGCACTTCCCTTTACCGCCTTCTGGGTGACGTAAACGATATCGAATTCAGATAATAGTACCTGCCACCTAGCGATTCGTCCTGTGAGGGCCAGTTTTTCAAAGATGTATTTCACGGGATCCATTTTGGAAATAAGCCACGTGGTATGGCTGAGCATGTACTGCCTAAGCCGATGTGATTCCCATACCAGAGCACAACATGTCCTTTCCAGCATTGAGTAATTCATCTCACATGCGGTAAACTTCTTGCTCAGATAGTAGATGGCTTGCTCCTTTTTTCCCAGAATCATCATGCTGACCCAACACGCACCCCATAGACTCGTCCAACACGGTCATGTACAGGAAAAGAGGTCTTCCTATTACAGGTGGCATGAGCACCGGGGGATTCGCGAGACTCTGTTGGATCTTCTCGAAGGCCTCTTGGCAGTCACTGTTCCATAGGACCGCTTGGTTCTTATGTAATAGCTTAAAAATGGGCTCACAGGTAGGGGTGAGTTGCGAGATAAATCTCGCGATATAATTCAACCTGCCTAAAAACCCCCGAACCTGCTTCTCTGTGCGTGGTTCTGGCATTTCAATGATGGCCTTTACTTTCTCGGGATCTATCTCTATCCCTTTCTGACTTACGATAAATCCTAGCAGCTTCCCCGACTTCACCCCAAAGGTGCATTTGGTTGGGTTTAGTTTTAATTGGTATTTCCGCAACCTTCCAAATAGCTTACGCAGATTGACAAGGTGTTCATCCTCAGTCCTAGACTTGGCAATCATGTCATCTACGTAGACCTCTATTTCCTTATGCATCATGTCATGGAACAACGCCACCATGGCACGCTGATAGGTTGCCCCAGCATTTTTCAGCCCGAAGGCCATCCCTTTATAGCAGAATGTCCCCCATAGGGTGACGAAAGTGGTCTTCTCTACATCTTCGGGTGCCATCTTTATTTGATTATACCCCGAGAAACCATCCATAAATGAGAAAAGGGCAAATTTGGCTGTATTATCTACCAATATATCAATGTGTGGCAGGGGAAAATTGTCTTTAGGACTGGCTCGGTTCAAGTCCCGGTAGTCTACACACATTCAAACCTTGCCGTCCTTTTTCGGGACTGGGACAATGTTGGCCACCCACTCCGGGTACCGCGCCACAGCTAAGAAACCTGCATCAAACTGCTTCCTTACTTCTTCTTTAATTTTTAAGG
The DNA here is from genome assembly GCF_004193775.1 of Glycine soja. Lineage (NCBI taxonomy): Eukaryota > Viridiplantae > Streptophyta > Magnoliopsida > Fabales > Fabaceae > Glycine > Glycine soja. The sequence goes on along the minus strand of NC_041002.1, from coordinate 16,918,096 downwards.
ACATCTCGGGTTTCATTCTTCGCAACTTTTGCTTAACCGGGGAAGACCCAGGGTTCAAAGGCAACTTATGCTGCACAATGTCGGAATCCAGACCGGGCATGTCTTGATATGACCACGCAAAGACATCTTGATACTCTTCAAGGAGGGTTATCAAGCCTTGGCGGATAGGCGCGGTCATACCGGTTCCTACCTTTACTTCCTTCTTTTCCTCCGTGGTCCCCAAGTTTATCAATTCGGTTTCTTCTTGGTGAGGCTTCATTTCACGTTCTTCCTGAGCGACCAACCTCTCCAACTCTGGTGACAGGACATTCTCTTCCTCTTCCTCGTTTATTGTTTGGCTTATATCTCGATCGAAATCGATTGTCAAACCCTCGTTGTTAGGTTCCTCAAAGAATCGACCCTCACATCTATACCAAACAAGACAAAAGAAACAAAAAACATGCAAAATGATATGAGAAAGGGTGGTACTGCAAGAACAGATGAAACAAGATCTCTTTGTTTATTTAATAAGGTAGGTTTCACAAAACAAAAGAGAACGGAAATCTATAGGCTCTAATTACATTGAATCAGCGGTATAGACTTCTGACTGGCTTATCACGCGCTAGTTCCCTACTTGGGAATCGGGGTGGCATGGTTGCACAAAACTTGGTGGGTCTTGAGGGAACTCCTCTTCTATTGCAGCCACCTCCTCTTCGGACACCATTCCAACGCTGGTGAAACACTGGCTAATACGGCCGGGCCATACCTTATCCGCCCGAAATCTTGACGGCACGTTCCTCCTCCCCGGCATCCCGGGTTCATACCCTAACCCATACTTGTATGGATTTCCCTTGATATCGACCACATCGGCATTCCCGAGGCAGTCCTTGCCTAGACCAATTCCGGGCTCAAATCCGTTCCTGAGCATAACACGCGCCACCATTATGGCCGCGTTGGAGAGAGAAGGTAGCGACGGACTCGGTTCCACCGAGGCGTAGCTCACCACCTCAAAGGATTGGAAAGCCATTTCCAATGATTCTTCCGCCGCTTCTACGTACGGTGCGGAGGAGGGGCAGCTCACTAACATATCCTCTTCACCCGACACTATCACTAAAAGTCCACCCACTGCGAACTTCAATTTCTGGTGAAGTGTTGAAGGGACCACTCCCAGGGCATGAATCCACGGTCTTCCCAAGAGGCAGCTATAGGCGGGATTTATATCCATTACTTGAAACACCACATTGCAAGTGTGGGGGCCTATCTGAATGGGAATGTCGATTTCCCCCATCACTTCCCGCCGAGTACCATCAAAGGCTCGCACCACCATCGAGCTCGGTTTTAAACGTGACGCACTAAAAGGAAGCTTTTCCAAAGTGGTCTTCGGCATTACATTTAAACTCGATCCATTGTCGATAAGTACCTTTGCGACAACGTGGTCCATACATCTCACCGACACATGTAGAGCCTTGTTGTGTCCTCTCCCCTCAACGGGAATCTCTTCTTCCGCAAACACGATGTAGTTGTTGGTGCTTATATGATTAACGATGCCTTCGAAACCCTCCACCGAGATATCATGTGCTACATGGGCATCATTAAGGACCTTCATCAACAGCGCACGATGAGGCTCGATGTTTATGAGTAGTTCAAGCAAAGAGATCCTTGCTGGAGTTTTATTCAGTTGCTCGACTACCTTAAACTCGCTTTGTTGGATGAGGCGGAGAAACTCATGGGCCTCTTCCAAAGTCACTATTTTTCCTTGAAGTCCTTCTTTCTTTTCGGCCCCTCTTACTACTGGAGGATCTACTTCTTTCGAGGGGGTGGCTATATCTGTGGGCTCTTGGACCATGGGCGCTTTCCCTTTAGAGGGCAATTCCGCCGGGTGAGGGGAAGCGAACACCCGACCACTGCGGGTTACGCCACTGAGGCCGGTGATGTTGGTTACCTTAGCTGATAGGGAGTCAACTTCGGTTGCAACTCTTTCGCTGGACGCGGGAGGGGTATACTTCCACGGAAGGGCCTTATTACTTTGATATGCAAATGGCGTCGGCTTGGGCGCCGCCCGGGGGTATGTGGGTGTGGAGCCGATCCCTTTCCTAGTAAAACATATTACTAGGGCCTTGGGGGTTAGAGGAACCTTCTTCTCTTCCGACTGCATGCAAATTTGTGGTTCTTCCCTCCCTCCTATGGACACTTCAAGCTGCCCGTAATCCATGAGCCGCTGAAGCAATTCTTCCACCACGGGATAGGTTTCCATGTCGTGCGACTCCCCGAGGTGAAATAAAGATTCATCCCTTTCACCTCCACCACGGGAGACCATGCACGCCGCTTGCAGTGATTGATAGATGAAGCGTCTAGAAGTAACCACCTCTCCTAACCTCTTTTCCCACAATGGACCGTCCTTTTTGACGGCGTTCACGCTAGCCCCTCCATGACTAGCTAACGGGTTGGTTTTAACATTTGGGCCTTCCTCCTGAAACGATAGCCAGTCGGCACTAATCAGGTGCTGCACCTTATACTTGAACGGGATGCAGGAGTCAATATTATGTCCAGGAACTCCACTATGGTACACACACTTGGCACCCGGGTCATACCACTTGGGGTAGGGTGGCAGGAGAACCTTCCCGGGTATGGCCACCACCAAGTGATTCTCCAATAATGAAGGCCATAACTCGGAGTATGTCATGGGAATAGGAGGGAAGTTGTCTTTCGGGGGCGGGTGCTGTGCATATTTATAGGTCGCGCCGGGGGCTGTATTATTAACTGGCTGGGGTGCGGCTGGAGCTGTGCGTTGGGCCGGCGCTCTTTCTGCTGCGGGTGGTCCTTTTACTTGAGTCGGGAGGGAGTTCCCGGCTCGGATTAAAAAATTTGGGGGATTGGGCTGGTATGAGCTTTGGATATTTTGGGGTGCTTTCATCCATGTTGGGGCGGTGGTAACCGCGTGGGCATCTCCTTCCTTTTTCCTCGCGCCCACTACTAGGGCTCTTCTATTGTTGTTAGGGGCCATATTGGCAGCATATTCGAACTTGCCTTTTCGTAGTCCGGATTCAATCCTTTCTCCGGCGAAGACGAGATCCGCAAAGTTAGCTGGCATGTAGCCTATTAGCTTTTCATAGTAGAACGTAGGTAACGTATCTTCCATAATTGTGATCATCTCCCTCTCCGTCATGGGTGGTACGACTTGGGTTGCGAGATCTCTCCATCTTTGGGCATATTCCTTAATGGACTCATGCTCTCGTTTAGTCATACCCTGAAGCTGGTTCCGATCGGGAGCCATGTCCGTATTGTACTGGTATTGCCTAATGAAAGCAGTTGCCAAGTCCTTCCATGATCGGATCTGGGAAGCTTCCAGATTGGTATACCATGCCACTGCTGCTCCGGCCAAGCTGTCTTGAAAGAAATGGACCAACAACTTTTCGTCCGCGGAATACGCCCCCATCTTCCGGCAATACATCTGGAGATGCCCCTTTGGACATGTCGTCCCTTTGTACTTATCAAAGTCTGGTACTTTGAACTTGGGAGGGATGACGATGTTGGGCACAAGACATAAATCCGGCAAATCCGAGAATGGGTAATTGCCAAGGCCCTCGACTGCTCTTAACCTTTCTTCAAGCGCCTCAATCTTTCCCTTATCTTCCGCAAAGGGAACAGATTCTTTTACGGGTGTGGGTGAGGCCGGGACATGGCGGACTATGTTCAGTTGGGGTAGTTCATGGGGGGACGAATCTTTGAGGTGGAGCAAGGGGCCAAGATGGGTATCTCATTCCTCATTGTCTTTCCCGGGATAGTCTTCATAAGGTGGGAGTTGCCCCTCGAAAGTAGGGGCTTGGCTTAAATCTTCCGGGGTGGCACGGGGGGTGAAGTCCGGAGGCAGGCCATAAGGATAAGCTTGCGGACTATACCTTCGACCGAACACGGCCGTGTTTCTGTCTAGGCCCGGATTCAAGGCAGGCTGCAGCACCAGCTCCACTTCCCTAACTGTACTGGAGGCGGTTGGTGTGGCTTTATCCTCTATGGTTTTCTAGAGTTTTAACATGACCTCTGAGATGGAAGCCATTTGATCTTTTAAGGCCGATAGATCGGCCTTCATCTGTTCCTGCACGCCCTCTTCATTATCCATTTTTCTGGATCAAGTGTTATAGGGGTGCCTTGGTGTTTTCTTAGTTATGATGAAATTCCTGTTGAAATAAACAACGGTGAGTATGCCACCAAAACATGAGTATGCAAATGGATGATCGGAGCACTTGGATCCACCCCAAGGTTTTTTAGATAACATGATGAGTTCAGAACTTCTCATTTTATAAAAAGAACAAAGCTTTCATCTAACCAAGATTATACAAAAGGTGTTACAAGAGAACCTAACGATTCCTAATTATATGGGCCATCAAATCTATCATGTGTTGACAGTAATTGATTAGCCCATGAATCTCCTCGGGGGCAGTACACACTTCGGCCATGGCTTTTGCTTTGGCTAATAGACGCGGGAGGTCTTGACTTCCATTCAAGGTCAAGGCGAACCTATCCATCCACATAGTCGCTTCTTGATGCAGTGCATCAATCACCCTCCCTTTTGCTTCTTTTTCGGCATACACTTGTGCAAAATCCTCCACTAGCTTTTGTTCATGGGCCATGGACTGGTTCAATTCTTCCTTGTATTGCCCTATGATAGCTACCATGCTTCACTCCGTGGCTTCCAAGTGTTGAGCCAAACTCCTTTTGGACCTCGTGCAAGCAACTAACTCTTCTTTTAAGATCATGCCATGCACCCATGACCGATCTCTCTCTTCTCTTCGGAGCTTGAGCTCATTGTTGCTACCCCACAATGCTCCTCGGAATTTCTCTCGACCATATTCCTCCTTGCGGGCCCTTTTGGTTTCTTGTTCAAGGGCTCTTGCAGTGGCCGCGTTTTCCTCTTGTAACTCGGTGCACTCCTTCCGGATGTGTGTAGCAGCTGATTTGAACTTCTCCTTGGCGAGTCTTGCCTTCCCTAGCTCTAATTTTAGAGCTCGGACTTCTTCATCTTCCTCCGGAGCTTCGAAGTTCTCTTCATCGATAACTTTCAATTTGGAGAGCCAATCTAACCCTTGCGCATGAATTCTTAGCCATCCATGATAACCTCCAATGATGCCATTTCGGATGCCCCTAAGCTCCTTGTCTTTCTTCAACGGACTCCTCCACACCTTGTGGATTCTTTGTATAACCTTGAGACCTTGCGCGCCTAGATCCCTCACAAGGAAAGGCGTGAGACTTTCTTTGGTTGGCGCTCCCCTCATGGGATACCCTAGCTGTCTTATGGCGAGTGCGGGATTATAATTAATACAACCCCTAGTCCCTATCAGTGGAACATTAGGGTAGTCCCCACACGAGAAAAGAACTCCTTCCTTGCCTTCCTTCCAACGAGGAAACCAATTGATCGCGCTGCCCCCTATCCCAGCCAAATGTTGGTCCCAATCGACTCTTCCTTTTTCGGCGCATGAGCGATAACCTTGAAGCGGACACGGGTGTCTCGTGTCTTGTCGGAATAGGTGTGAAATCAACCACACACAGAGAGCGGGTAAACAACAGACAATCCGTGCACTGTTTTTCTCACACCTCCGGTCAAAGGTGTCAAACAAATCTGCCAAGATAGCCACCACTGGACTTTCCTTGCTATGGTGATATGCGAGGAAAGCATCAACAGCGGCTAAGTCTACCAAACCGTCAACATTCGGAAAGAGGACAACCCCAAAAATCAACAAAGCTAATACATCCGCAAACGGGCCCCATTTCTCTTGGCTTGCCATATCCCTTGCCTTGCCTTCCAAGTATTTCCGAGGCAGGCCCACTACGCCGTTCCGAGTTTGCTTCATGCGATCCAACTCTTTTGCTGAATCTCCAACCACAACTGCAACCTTGCTCAAGGAGGGAGGAAAACCGGAGAAAAGATACGGCTTTCTCCCCCCAAGAGGGCATCCTAATATTTCCTCAAACTCTTCAATAGTTGGTACCATTTGGAAGTCCCCAAACGTGAAACACCTCAACAGCTGGTCATAGTATTAGGCGAGGGATACGACAGCTTCCGTAAATACCTCCGCTGCGGCCAAATCTAGAATCTTCCCGTATACTTTGCAGAAGGCTTGCCTTTGGAGAGGTCCCATCAATCGTCCCAACTCCTTGAGGCTAGTGACATCTAGACTTTTAACCTTGACTTGATAAAACCTTTTTCCGTTTTGATTTGTCCCCATCATTTACCTAAAAAAGGGGTGGATCAAGACTCCGACATGAATGATGCAATGCGTATGCATGAAACAGAAAGAAAACAACACAAAGGGATAATTCACACATACGAGACCGCATAGAGCCAATTTTAATGCTACGTTTGGGCATGATGGCGCCTTGACGTAGCATTAAAAAGGTTACATATTACTCTAAAGAAACCAAACACCACTAGCAAAAAACTATAAACTAGTGCTATTTATCAAAAGATGCATGAGAACAAATGGCACGGAGCGTGTTTGCTCTTTGCCCCTATTTGGGAACCTATGGGATAATATCTAGGGGTCGCTAATAACTACTTCCCAACAATTTACAACTCACACGGCCGTTCTCTAGAGGTATCATCACTCAAGATAATAATATTGTGGCGGTATGGAATACCAGCGACAACACATTATAAAGAGAGAAAGCTCTAGACGAGGTTTCACTATTATCAAGCAAGTCGGAGACCTAGCATGATGATAGATTCACCTCCACTCCTTAAATTCCCATGAACCCAGGTGTAGGGCTCCTTTTTAACTCAAACCCATGGGTGCTTAGAATGCAATGTAAAGAATGCGAAATAGACAACAGTTATTTACACTTTACACAGTTTCAACAAATGCACACACGAAGTTTCACAAATCCACAATTCCTAAAAATAGGCCTAACTCACAAAAAAAAGTCCCCAGTGGAGTCGCCAACTGTCGCAACGTGCCCTTTTGCGGGCGAGCGAAGGCGAGGCTCACAGGTGCACTTTCCAAAGGAGGAAAGATGCGCGGAGTCGCCACCAACGTTTATTTGTGGAAAACATCGGGAAAACCGCAGGAAATTGGTCAAAATAAAAATTCTAAGTTCGGGAGTTGTATTTACGTTTGAGGAAGGTATTAGCACCTCTCACGTTTGTCTCAAAGGACAACAGTCTATTTTTTAGAATTGTGGAATTGTGTTATCTTAACTTTTATTTCTTTTTATTTTTTTGAGGTCGACAAAAGCGGGGCTTTTGCTCCTACGTACCCTCCTTTCGAGAGGAAATCAGACCTACGTAGTTCTTTCTTATGCGTGAATCAAATGATTGATTTTTTTTCTTGAGGGGTGATCATTTTAAGGAGTTGGACCTTAAAAATGATCCTTTTACTTAGTAAGAAACTGAAAAGATAAACTTTCAGAAAACCTATTTTTGTGGACGAGCTTGACTAGGCGAGTTTGATTTTAGCCTTAATTTCACTTTAGTTATTAGTCAATTCAATTTAGAATGAGAAATCCCAAAGAGAAAACGTCCGATTGATTTTTCGCTTTACTTTACTAAAAGGTATTTTTTTTATTATTATATTATTATTTTACCTCTTTTTTTATTTCCAACGTGGTTATGGCACGACCGAACGGTCGGAATTCGTTTTAACCGAAATTAACGGATGATACAATTCAAACGATCGGTGGAAATTTATTTTATTTTTAGATTAAGCGATAAATGACTTAAATAAATGGCTTAAGCACGTCAAAAGTGGGTATAAAAAGCGAATGAAAACAAGAATAAAAATACATGAAACAAAATGTGGACCACCACGGGTACATAGAATGAATTGAAAAGCTCGGTTTGAGGTACTTACCCGTTGAAGACTGAAGAAAACGAAGAACGAACGATTAATCTTGAAGAACAGTCGAGAATCTTCGTGTAATTACTCACGGAAACGTTACGGAAGCGCCTCGGCTTGGATTTTCTTCACGGAAATAATTTTCCTCAGCAATTTCGAGAGAGAGAGAAGTGCCAAGAAGGCTGACCCCTTTTCTTCTTCACTTCTCCCCCTATTTATAGCAAAATAGGGGAGAAGCTTGCCACCCAGCTCGCCCAGGCGAGCAAGGTTGCTTCCTCCAGAAGCAACAGCCTTCTGGAGGAAGGATCTAGAAGGCCCAAGTGGACTAGATTGCTATTCGTACCCCCCTTTTACTAAATGCACCCCCTTTCTATTTTTTGGTAATTCTTTTTCCGTAACGTTACGAAACTTTATGAATTTCATAACGATACTTATTTTCCTTCCGCAAGGTTACGAATCCTTACGGATTATGTATTTACTCTTTTTTAGCTTTCGAAGAAGTTACGGAAACTCACAAATTGCGCAAAAACACCTCTTTTCGATTTCCGCCACATTACGGAATTTTATGGATCGCGCAAGCCCGCTTCCTTTTGATTTCTGACACGCCTCGGGACTTCATTTATTGTGCAACAAAGGACGCCAAGTATCTCGAAGCAGCTAACCAAAGGTTGCATGTCATCAAGTAATAATCCCCGGACGAAATTAGGGTATGACAACTGGTAATCAATTACAGACCATTGTAATCGATTATAGGCATTATAATGTAACTGCCTAACTATCTGGTAATCGATTACATCCCTATTGTAATCGATTACATGCTTAAGAATCAACAGACTAACCCTCTGGTAATTGATTACACCATTATTGTTCCCTGGTAATCGATTACAAACTCAATGTAATCGATGGCATGCCCTTAAATAATTAAATATATAAAGAGGAAAATGTCATAGGTAATTTTATGGGCTAGGAATCTAAGTCACATTGGTCAATAATTCCTAATTATCATCTAATGGTAAAGAAACTTTCTTTGGGCAGAGGTTTTGTAAAGATATCAGCCAATTGATTCTTTGTTTCAACAAACTCTAGTACACAATCACCCTTTTGAATACGATCTCTAAGTAAGTGATGCCTAATTTCAATATGTTTTGTTCTAGAGTGCTGATGTGCCATTATTTTCTCCTATTTCTTAACCCTTTTTGCACCATTTTAAGTACTGATTAGTCTCAATTGTCAAATTAATTAGGCAGTTTTATTATTTGGGCCCATTCAGCTAATTTGATGTTTTTAATCTAATTTCAAGAATTAATGAATCATTGGGCTTGAATACAAAATTGGGCTTGGACTTGAAGAGGGCAGACAATTTTATTCTACAAAATTAGATCTTATCTTATCTTATCTAGATATTATTTAGATTTGATCTCATCTAGATATTATTTCATCTATATCTTGTCTTATCTAGATTTGATTTGATTTTATTTTATTTATGGGCTTGGATTTAAAACAGATTTGCAAGCTTTGAGGCTGGAAAACTATATAACAATACCAAGGTTCCAGTTTAGCTCTCTCTCTTCTCTCTCCCCTATTTTCGTTTTTTAGTTTTAGGCTTTTTCTTTGAGACATTTTTTTTTCGTTTTGCAATTCTAGTAGCAATAAAATTTTGTTCTTCAATTTATAAGTTCGTTATCTATTGATTAATGGAAGGCTAAGTCCCCAGCATTGCTTTCTCTTGAGGATCAAGCGCAGTTTTGTTTGAGGTTCTATTATTACTGTTAAATTTTGTTCAGTTTCTCCCCTTCACTACTTACTCTAAATTTGTTGCTACTAATTCATGAATGCTTAGTGCTTGATTAATTGTCTCTGCGCTTAATTTACGTTCATGCTTAATGATCGTTTATGAGTAATTGGTGTATGTGTTGCTTAATCACATAATGAATGCCTTATGTTAAATTTCACTTAGTAATTTAATTTGGGGTTGGATTAAGTGGTTAAACTGATAAAGGATAAATTCTCGCAACCTATGATAAGAGACTTGCTTGTGAATCAAGGGGAAGCAACGTATTTTAATTCTGATATTTTTCTAATTCAATTTTACTTGCTATTTAATTTACAAAAGTAAACAATCCCCCCCCCCCCCCCAATTTGTTACTATTTCCTACTATCTGTTATGAACATTTGGTTTATCATTGCTCGTTGGGAAACGACCTAGGATCACTTCCTAGTTACTGCATTTTAATGTTTATTTGATTCGGGTACGGCCTCGATCAAGTGCAAAATAGTATTTTTGGATAGGTTGATTGCACTCGTATTGTCACAACGAATACGAATGTGATCAAGCATTAAACCGTAATCAGAGAGTTGTTGCTTCATCCATAGGATTTGTGCACAACAGCTTCCAACAGAAATATATTCCGCTTCTACAGTTGATAAGGCAATACTATTTTGCTTTTTGCTATGCCACAATACTAGTGCAAAACCAATAAAGTGGCAAGTCCCACTAGTGCTTTTTCTATCAGTTTTACATCGAGCAAAGTCAGAATCAGAGTATTGTACTAAGTTATAAGAAGAATTCTTAGGATACCATAAGCTTAGATTTATAGTGCCTAGTAAATATCTCATTATTCTTTTGACGACACTTAAGTGAGATTCTTTGGGATTGGCTTGATATCTAGCACACATGCAAACACTAAACATAATATCCGTTCTACTTGCTGATAAATAAAGAAGGGATTCGATCATACCTCTATATTTCTTTATATCTACTGATTAATCATCTTCATCTTTATCCAAGTAGCAAGCAGTGCTCATAGGGGTGGCCATTTGTTTTGCATTTTCCATTCTAAACCTCTTTAGTAATATTTTGCTTGGCTAATAAAGATTCCATTTTTGGTTTGTTTTATTTATAGTCCAAGAAAGAAATTCAACTCACCCATCATGGACATTTCAAATTCACTTTGCATATCATTAGAGAATTCTATGCACAAGGAATCATTAGTAGCTCCAAAGATTATATCATCTACATATATTTGAACTAGGAGAATATCATGCATTTTTCTTTTAATGAAAAGTGTGGTATCAACCTTTCCTCTTGTAAAGCCCTTTTTTAAAAGAAATTTGCTCAATCATTCATACAAAGCCCTAGGGGCTTGTTTTAAACCATATAGAGCCTTCTTCAACTTAAAAACATGACTAGGCAAATCTGAATTTTCAAATCCAGGAGGTTGACCAACATACACTTCTTCTTGAATTAATCCATTTAAAAATGCACTTTTAACAACCATTTGATAAAGTTCAAAATACATTATTGATGCAAAGGCAAGTAATATTCTAATAGCTTCTAGTCTAGCTACAGGAGCATGAGTTTCTTCATAATCTATTCCTTCCTCGTGGTTATATCCTTTAGCCACTAATCTAGCCTTATTTCTAAATACTCATTTAGTTCCAATAATTGGATGATCATTAGGTATATCAACTAATTCCCATACTTGATTTCTTTCAAATTGATTTAATTCTTCTTGCATAACAATAATCCAATGTTCATTGATTATGGCTCATTTATGTTTTTAGGTTCAACTAAAGAGACAAAAGCCATGTTATTGCATGCATCTTTAAGAGAGTATCGAGTTGTTACCCCTTTTGAGATGTCACCTATGATATTATCAAGAGGGTGATACCTTGAAGTTCTCCAGTCCCTTGGAAGATCCACGTTTATTTGATTTTCTTTGGATTGAGAATCCCTACTATTTCCATCTTCTTTTTCTTTGTGGAATTCTTCATGAATATGCGTATCTTCTAAAGTATCTGTAATATCATCAAGTATATCCTTTCTTGGCCTAATAGAGTTAGTCTCATCAAAAGCCACATGAATTGATTCTACAATAGTCATAGTTCTTTTATTATATATTCTAAAAGCTTTACTATTCAAAGAATAACCAAGAAATATACCTTCATCCGACTTTGCATCAAACTTGCCCAAGTTGTCTTTTCCATTATTTAACACAAAGCATTTACATCCAAAAATATGAAGATGGGAAATATTTGGTTTTCTCCCCTTATATAGTTCATATGGTGTTTTCTTTAAAATAGGTCTAATTAATGCTCTATTCATTATATAACATGTAGTATTAACAGCCTCGTCCCAAAAGTATTTAGGAAGATTTGTATCATTAAGCATGGTTCTTGCTAATTCTTCTAATGATCTATTTTTCCTTTCAACTACTCCATTTTGTTGAGGGGTTCTAGGTGCAGAAAAATTATGTTCTATCCCATTTTGTTCACAAAATAATTCAAAGTCTTTATTCTAAAATTCCCCTCCATGATCACTTCTAATGGATGCAATGTTGAGATTTTTCTTATTTTGAATGATTTTGGCAAGTTTCTTAAAAGCATGAAATGCATCTCTTTTGTGAGCAAGAAATAGAGTGCATGTAAATCTAGAATAATCATCTACTATAACAAGAGCATAACAATTTCCACCAAAGCTCATAGTTCTAGAAGGACCAAAGAGATCCATGTGCAAAAGTTGTAAGGGTCGAGTGGTAGAAACAACATTCTTTGATTTGAAAGAAAATCGTACTTGCTTTCCCTTTTGACATGCATCACACAATCTATCCTTTTCAAATTTTAGTTTTGACAAGCCAATTACTAAATCTTTTGAAATTAATTTATTTAAGTGTTCCATATTTTTATCAGCAATTCTCCTATGCCACAACCAGATTAATCCTCTTTACATAGAAAGCATTGAGCATGATTTGGAGTTTTATCTAGATTTATCATGAACACATTATTAATCCTTTGTCCTACATATTTCATTTTCTTGTCATGTTTACTTTCAATAAAGCAGTTATGAGAATCAAATAACACCCAAAAGCCTTTATCACATAGTTGACTAACACTTAATAAACTATGCTTAAGACCATCAACAAGTAAAACATTTTCTATGGAGGTAGAGGGATTCGTACCAATTTTTCCAACTCCAAGAATTTTACCTTTGTTGTTGTCTCCATAGGTCACATGTCCATTATTCTTGGGAGAAATATGAGTAAACTTTGATGCATCTCCTGTTATGTGTTTGGAGCAACCACTATCAATGTACCAACTTTGGTTCAAGGAGTCCTTCAATCATATAATCATATTTTTTATTTAGGTACCCAAATTTTCTTGGGTCCTTGAATGTTAGTTTTGACTAAAGATCCTTTTTGGAACCCATATCATTTTTCCAATGTTATTAGCATTCTTCCTAATATAACATGTTGAGATACTATGACCTTTCTTACCACAGTAAAAGCATATTAAGAAGGGAGAACTAGTCTTTGAGTAGAGGCAAAGAAATTTTTGTACATCTTTTGTTGATTTTCAGGATTATACCCTAATCCAGCTTTGTCAAAGACACATCTTTGTCTTCCTAATATAATATCTAAGTTATTTTTAACAAGAGTAAATTTGGCAAGAGCATTTTTTTAAATCTACAATTTCTTTTTTTAAATTTATTACAACATTCACGTGAATGAGATGCTTCATTGTTTTCTTGTATTAAGCATTTTGTAGAAGGTTGGTTTTTATCTATTGATTTTAATGTTTTAACTTCAGATCTATGATTTTCTAACTCTTCATTTAATTTCAAAATTTCCTTTTCTAAATTTGAAATGGTTTTCTTAGAAAATGAAACTAATTTGGCAAGTTTGATAGATTCTTTATGCAAATCATTGAATGCATCTTGAAGTTCATCAAAAGAAATAGATAAATCATGGTTAGAAGATGTTACCTCTTCTTCACTTTCATAGTTTTTGGCCATGAGGCTTAGATTTACGATTTCGTTTTTTGAATCACTTGATGAATCCATGTCATTATCTTCCCAAGTGATATATGCTTTCTTTCCTTTCTTATCTTTGAGAGTTTTCTTGTTGGATGTTTCCATTCTTCTTTTAAAGATAGGACAATCAAATCTCAGGTGCCCAGGTTGATCGCATTCATAACATTTTGGAACTGAGGAGGAATCTTCTCCTTTCTTCCTTGGATTGAATTTCGATCTCCTTCTATTTCCTTTGTTCCTAAAAAATTTATTAAATTTTTTTACAAAGAGACTGAAATCATCATCTTCTTCTAAATTATTTTGTTCATTCATGTCTTTTTTGTCACTTTCTTCATGAATAGAGGATGAGGCTTTGAGTGCAACTCCTTTCTTCTTTTTGTCATTCTCTTCATGTTGGTTGAGTCTCGTAACTTCCATTTCATGTTCTTGAAGTTTCCCAAAGAGAGTGGCAAGAGACATATTGATGAGATCTTTTGATTTTGCAATTGCAATTACTTTTGGTTTCCATTGCCTGCTTAAACATCTCAACACTTTGCTAATGAGATATTCATTAGGAAATTTTTTTCCTAATGATGCAAGATGATTAACTATATGTGTAAATCTCTTTTGCATCTCTTGTATAGTTTCATTTTGATTCATTCTAAAAATTTCATACTCATGTGTGAGAGTATTTATTCTAGATCTTTTAACATCAATTGTGCCTTCATGTGTTACTTATAATGTATCCCAGATTTCTTTTGCATTTTTACAGTTTGAAACTCTAAAGTACTCATCCATGCTTAATGCAAAAGTGATTATATTCTTGGGTTTTAAGTTATATTGAACTCTTCTTTTTTCATCTTCATCCCATTGAGCTCTAGGTTTTTCTATAGTTACATTTCCTGCTACCATTGTATGAATGAAAGGACCAATTTCAATGGCTTCCCATATATTCAAATCTACGGCTTCTATAAAAATCTGCATACGAGTTTTCCAATAGTGATAACCTTCACCATTAAAGATAGGAGGCCTATTAATAGAGTTTCCCTCGGGAAATAGAAAGTTAGATGAGGCCATAATTATTCTTATCTTATATTTTCTTGATTTTGTTCTTTGACTTGATTCAATCCGTGCTCATCAAGTAAACTTTTGGGATCATTAAAACCTGCATGATATACATTCACAACGGGAGTAATTGCAGTAATAATGGCAATTGATGAGGTGAAGACGAAGAGATATAATGGATTACCCACAAAAAACACTCAAGTAATCGATTAAAATATCATAGTAATCGATTAAATTGGCCCTTGTTTTCACCCAAAAACAAAAGCTGATACAAGTAATCAATTAAAACACTACCGTAATTGATTAAATATGCCACTAAAACTCCCCCTAAGGCCTTTGAAATTGATTAAAACTTAAAGTAATTGATTCAAATACAACACAAAGCCAAAAGAAGCCATAAACCACAACATGTAGTTGGTTAAAATGAAGCAATAATCGATTACAACAGAACAAAATGCCAAACAAAAGCTTTAAGCCCAACACATAATCGATTAAAATGATGCAGTAATCGATTAAAACAACAACTCTTGAACCATAACACCACAAACACATAAATAGTAATCGATTAAACCATGGGGTAATTGATTAAAACAGAAGATTTAAAAACTGATAAACACACAACATAGTGTAATTGATTAACACGAGAGAGTGATCAATTAAACAGTGAAAAACACGAAATGAAAAAGTAAAACATGTATTTTTAGAGAAAAATCAACTACACATCAGCATATCAACATACTAAGATATTAAAGAAAATTAACAAACATAAAGAGCATATATAACAAGATACATGTACTAAGCATAACATCATTCAATACTAGATCCATCTAAGATACCTAATTCATTCCTAATAAAGAAGAATCTATCTCTAGCTAGTTGGTGTTCTAATGTAGCTCCATGTAGAGCTTGTAGGCCTTGGATCTTTTTCATCAATGGAGTCCTTTGTTTCTTGAAGATCGATGACAACGAAATGGAGAAAGAGGAAAGATGATTGGAGATGCCACTTCAAGGAGAAGATGAGTCAAGAACAAGCTCACCATCGTAGGTGTAACAAGCTACATGTACTAAGCATCACATCATTCAATACTAGATTCATCTAAGATACCTAGTTCATTCCTAATATAGAAGAATCTATCTCTAGCTAGAGGTTTAGTAAAGATTTTAGCTAGTTGATGTTCTAATGTAGCTCCATGTAGAGCTTGTAGGCCTTGGATATTCTTCATCAATGGAGTCCTTTGCTTCTTGAAGATCAATGGCAGTGGAATGGAGAACGAGGAAAGGTGATTGGAGACACCACTTCAAGGAGAAGATGAGTCAAGAACAAGCTCACCACCATAGGTGTAACGCCCTGAAATTTTGCTAACTATAAATCGATGTTTAATATTATTTATCATGTTATTTGATTATATGACTGACTTGAATGAGTTGAGGTATGGTGTGAATCTGTCATGTGTGATTTTCTTGATGTGGATGTTGAGTTATGTGGAGTTTTATTGACCTAAGTTGAAATTATGAAATTTCAAATTTTACCTAAACCTATTCTAGTAAAACTACGATCCTAGATTTGATAACCGATGGATGTTTGCAAATCCTAGTTTTATTAACAATGTTTGGCCTTCCGCTTAGCATGAGAAGTGCTAAGCAAAATTCCAACCCGAGAGGGAATTGCGTCGAGCATGAATTGTTGCGCTGGGCGCAAAGGGAATTACGCTCAACCCAAATTTTTGTGCTCAGTGCAAATACCAACCTGATAGGAATTGTGCTAAGCATGAAAAGTCACACTTAGTGAAAAAAGTGGACTCCCGCTTAGTGAGATGAGCTTGGTAAGTGAGATCTACATATTATAAATACATTCTTTAGTGTGAAAAGCACGATTTTCACTCTTTTTCTCTCCAAACACCCACCCAATCCCTAACACCTCCTCCTCCACCACCCACGACCATCGATGGCCACCATGAGCCGTCGTTGCTTGCCGCTGAACCACTACTCCAAGAGGAACATTTTAATTGGAGAGGAATTCTGAATCCACCTCAAGGATTCAGTGAAGAAAAATCCCTCAATCCTTTCTTCCATAGCTTCTTTGAGGTAATTTTGTCATCTAAGCCTTTCTCCTTGTTATTTTGAGCTTCTCTTAGTATCTCTTGTGTTTTGGGTACTGTAATAGGGTGTTTTTACACTTCCTTAGAAAAACTCTTGAAAATGAGACATTGTAAAAGTTATCTTTTTATAAAATCGATGTTATTTTTGTGACCTTCGTTGAACCCTGGCCACATTGGTGTGATCGGAATTTCAAAATGACGTCTTCTTTTAGTAGAATCCGAAACACCCCTTAGCCCTTTATGTTTTGACAGGGGTAATTGAATCTGAATGTTTTTATTAACCTTGTTTTTAAAATCTACACTAAATTTCCTTTGATTTGGTATATAGAATGTTGTGTTTGGACTGACAAATGTGAACGAGAGAGGTCTCTGAGCGACGCAAAAAGGAAATGATGGAGAGTTCACGATAGGTGAAGGGAGTTTATTATAATTTACGACTTTTGATACCATAGTTAGGGTCAAGGAACCTAACTATGGGGATGTATGCTAGTCCCTGTTGCATGCTGGTTTTCAAGAAAAATAATGTTTTTGACTAATGGGATGTGATACGTCTGTTATTAATAAATGACATTATTGTTTTTATTAGACTTGTGTTGTTTGAAGACCTGGGGAGTGTGAATCTTAGGCATGAACTATATATGTGTGTATATGCGGAATGTGATTTGCTAATGATATTTGTCATACCCTAATTTCGTCCGAGCACGATCATTGGCCAACATTTGGATTCTTGCCGATCGAATTGAACTGCTTAATGTTAATTGTCGCACAATCCGTAGGGTTTTGTGATGTTTTGGAAGGAAATGTGCCAAATACTCAAAATGGGGGCAAAATGGTCACTTTGGGGACATTTTCCAGCCTCTGGGCCCATTAGAAAACTTAGAGATGAAGTAACCAGCTTGCTTGGGCGAGAAAGTTACTTCTAGATGTGCAACCTCCTCCCCTCATTTTCCTATAAATATGCGTGAGGGGCTGAAGGGAAGGGGTTCAATATCATTTGTAAGAAGTTTTCACTGAAATTAGTGAGAAGAAGGAGAAAGAATAAGAAAGATCAAGGCCATTGCACTTTTGTAACGCTTCCCTAACGTTTCCGTGATCAATTCTGTGACCGTTCTTCATCGTTCTTCGATCTTCGACCGGTTAGTTTTCTATTTTGAAGCTTTGAATTCATTATATGCACCCTTAGGGGTCCATCCTTGCTTTGCATGTCTTCATCTTTATTCTTCTACCATCAGTGATCTTTTTCTTTGTTTTAAGCAAGTTTCGACCGATCGTTTAAGCCGTAATCTCACTTAATCAATGTTAAAATGAATTTTAACCGATCGTTTGTGTTGTAATCTCTTTTAGTCACCGTTAAAATAAAATTCAACCGATCGTTTGTTATAACCTCGGTTAACCATCAAAAATTAAGTTTCAACCGATGAGCCTCGCATCCCCCTCCCGCCGAAGGGTAGGTTGTGACAATATTGTTATTGATGACTGTCGCAACCTACCCTTCGGCGGGAGGGCGACGCGTGACTCGCGGGATGCGTGTTCCACGAAAGGAATACGCGCGGAGTCGCCACCAACGTTTATTTGAGGAAAACGTCGGAAAAACCGGAAAAGACGCGATCTACGAACTTTTAAGTGAAAGGTTCGGGAGTTGTATTTACGCGCGGGGAAGGTATTAGCACCCCACACGTCCGTCACAAGGGACGACAGCCTTTAATCGAATGTGCAAACATGACTTTGATTTTTACGTTCCCTTTTATGTCCTTATATCCTTTATACCCTTTTTATATTTTTTCTCTTTTTGTGGTCGACAAGGGTGTTTCCCTTTGCTCCTACGTATTCCTCAATTGGGATGAGAAAATCAGACCTACGTAGTTCTTTCGGAACAAAGTGTTTGGTTAAGTTGTTTTTGTCTTTTTTTGCAAAATATGTTTTCATTGAACAAGAGGTCATTTAAGGTGTTGGACCATTAAACGGTCTTTTGATTTTGAAAGGAGAGAAACGTTAAGGCGTTGGACCATTAACGATCTCTTGGGGTGGTCGACAAAAGCGGGGCTTTTGCTCCTACGTATCCTCAATTGCGATGAGGAAATCAGACCTACGTAGTTCTTGCAAAAGCGGTAAAGTCACATGTTGATTTTATGCTTTTGAACGGTCCATGTTAACCGATAAAAGCAAAGAGGACCGTTTAAGGCGCTGGACCTTAAAACGGTTTTTAGTGATTTTTCGGAAAAAAACTTGATTTGTGAGTTGATTTTAGTCTTAGTTTCACTTTGGTTTATTAATCAATTCATTCAAGGAAACTTCCAAAGAAAAACGTCCGATTGATTTTTTTTATTATTTTATTCAAAGATATTTTGATTATTTTATTATTATTTTACTTTTTTTGGTTTAACCGAGGTTATAGCGTGAACGATCAGTTAGATTTCGTTTTAACAGTGATTAAACGAGATTACAACACAAATGATCGGTTGAAATTCATTTTATCATTTATTAGACGAGAAAACGGCTTAAATAAATGGTTAAAGCACGTTAAAAACGGAAAAAAAGAAAACTGAAAGTAAACGAAATTAAAGTGAAAGTACACAAAACAAGAAATGAATTGAAAGTCTCGAATTCGAAAACTTACCCGTTGAAGAACGAAGAACGAACGAAGAACGGATGAAGAACGGTGAAGAACGATGAAGAATTTCCACAGAATCGCTTACGGAAGCGTTACGGAAGTACTTCGACTTGATTTTTCTTCACGAAAACGTGTTTTTTGCCCAAAATAGCCGAAATGCATAGCCAAAGGGATCTTGAACCTTTTGAAACAGCTCCCCCCTCCCCTATTTATAGAAAAAAAAAGGAGGTGCTTGCCGCCCAAAGACTTAATGAAGAAGATTTCTAAGCGCACCCGAATTACTAAGTTCACCCCCCTTTTCGTATTTTACGGAAAGGTTACGGAAGCCTTACGGAACTGTTTTCGAATTTGATTTTCATCTTTTTTCTTTTCCCTTTTACCAATGTTAAGTGGAATATGCTTACCCAAGGTTTTCGGAAATTTTACGGAAGTATTACGGAAGCCGCGGAAGCCCCGAAAACCATTTTTCAAAAACGTGGAGGAGCTTGCCGCCCAGTTGCTTCCTCCTTAAGCAACCCAACTTCCAAAATGTTCTAGAAGGGCCTAGATTTGAATTTCTATTTACACCCCTATCTTGATAAGTTCACCCCTTACCTTTTTTGGTGATTCTTTTTTTCGTAAAGTTACGGAAACTTACGAATCTCGTAACGATACTTGTTTTCTTTCCGTAATGTTACGGAACCTTGCGGATTACATAATCATCCCCTTTTTGACTTACGGAATGTTACGGAATCTCACTTAATTATGCAACGATGCTTCCATTTGATTTCCGGTGTGTCACGGAAACTTACGGATTGTGCATCAATATTTTTTGGTTTTCCGGCATGTCCTGGAATTTCACAAATTGCCTAATGATGGATGCCAAGCACCTCACAAGGACCAAAGAAAGGTCGCATGTCATCAAGCAAAGGTCCCCGGACGAAATTAGGGTATGACAGTTGCCCCTCTTTACTTGTCTTTTATTGGAGATAAAAGGAAAGTAAAGATAAGACACTAATTTCGTTCCTCTCGATTTGACGAGAGTCGCGGGTGACCATAAAATCTCCACATGCAAATGACTTGTTGTTCCTGGATTTTCACAAATTGCCTAATGATGGGTGCCAAGCACCTCACAAGGACCAAAGAAAGGTCGCATGTCATCAAGCAAAGGTACCCGGACGAAAATTAGTGTATGACACTAATTTCGCTCCTCTCGGTTGACGAGAGTCGCGGGTGACCATGACTTGTCGTTCCCGGATTTTCACAAATTGCCTAACGATGGGTGCCAAGCACCTCACAAGGACCAAAGAAAGGTCGCATGTCATCAAGCAAAGGTACCCGGACGAAAATTAGTGTATGACACTAATTTCGCTCCTCTCGGTTGACGAGAGTCGCGGGTGACCATGAAATTTCCGCATGTAAATGACTTGTTGTTCCCGGAGGAACAAAAGGTGCAGAAGACTATGTCAGCCTCTGCATGCTATCAAGCGTTCTGTCTTACAGATAGCAAAAGAATGTTTATACGGATAACCACTCGGGTATTTCCGCGTATCATCGGGCCCGCCGCCTCTGGATGATACAAGGGTGCAGAATGACCAAACTTGGTCTCTGCTTGTCATCGGGCCCGCCGCCTCTGGATGACAAAAGGGTGCAGATAACCGTAAGGTATCTCCGCGTATCATCGGGCCTGCCGCCTCTGGATGATACAAGGGTGCAGAATGACCAAACTTGGTCTCTGCTTGTCATCGGGCCCGCCGCCTCTGGATGACAAAAGGGTGCGGATAACCGTAAGGTATCTCCGCGTATCATCGGGCCCGCCGCCTCTGGATGATACAAGGGTGCAGAATGACCAAATTTGGTCTCTGCTTGTCATCGGGCCCGCCGCCTCTGGATGACAAAAGGGTGCGGATAACCGTAAGGTATCTCCGCGTATCATCGGGCCCGCCGCCTCTGGATGATACAAGGGTGCAGAATGACCAAACTTGGTCTCTGCTTGTCATCGGGCACGCCGCCTCTGGATGACAAAAGGGTGCGGATAACCGTAAGGTATCTCCGCGTATCATCGGGCCCGCCGCCTCTGGATGATACAAGGGTGCAGAATGACCAAACTTGGTCTCTGCTTGTCATCGGGCCCGCCGCCTCTGGATGACAAAAGGGTGCGGATAACCGTAAGGTATCTCCGCGTATCATCGGGCCCGCCGCCTCTGGATGATACAAGGGTGCAGAATGACCAAACTTGGTCTCTGCTTGTCATCGGGCCCGCCGCCTCTGGATGACAAAAGGGTGCGGATAACCGTAAGGTATCTCCGCGTATCATCGGGCCCGCCGCCTCTGGATGATACAAGGGTGCACGTCACATGACCTCAGGGTCAGTATGACAAAGATTATGGGGCGGCCGACAAAAGCAAGGCTCTTGCTCCTACGTATCCTCCAATGAGGAACTCAGACCTACGTAGTTCTGGATAACTTGTGAGACTTGAAAAGTCTCCATCGGAAAATGATGACATCTCCGGAAAGGGCGCAGATGACCATATTGGTCTCTGCTCGTCAATCACACTTGGGGTCACTGAATGACGAGGTGCGGATAACCGTAAGGTGTCTCCGCGAGCTACCAGCTCTTGAGTCATGGCAACAAAAGGCGGTATGGTCGACAAAAGCGAGGCTCTTGCTCCTACGTATCCTCCAATGAGGAACTCAGACCTACGTAGTTCTGGATAACTTGTGAGACTTGAAAAAGTCTCGGTGTTTTCTTCGCTAAAATGCAAACATGCTTTAGTAAAGAGATAAATATTCCAACTGGTTAGAGTAGCATACGCTTTTTTGAGTGAAAAACAATGCGTTTACCGGGGAAGGAGAGTCTGCTGATGAAATCCCCCATAACCTTAACTGAGATTTTGGATGTTAGCATTTCATTTTCTAAATGAACATTTAGAGGAAACACTGGGTTTGACAAAATAGAAGAAAATCACTCAAAGTGTATCAATCTCGCACAGGTAAGTGTTTCATCCTAATTCCGAACCATAGATATATCATGACTTGACTTTGCAAATTATTTCCTATCAAATCAAAAATTACATGTGTGATCATGGATCAATAGGACTTCCCTTGGGAATGGGTTCTTTTGGTGGGTTTTTCGGCTTTTGTGTGTTTTTGGCTTTTGATTTTTTGTTGGCTTTTTCCTTTTCTGTCTTTGTTTAGTGCGGGGCGAAAAAGTCGCTAGCGCACAAGATTTTGGTTGGCAATTAAAGGGGGAAGACCATTTTAGGTCGTGGTTTCCTTTCCTTCTTTTTGTTCATTTGGTGACAATTCTGTATTGTTCAGATATTGTCCGGTTTAAAGACCTCTCTGCACATTTCTTCTGGTTTCTTTGACCAGGAACTTTTTTTTTTTTTCTTTACTTTCTCCCATTCTTTGGTTGGGAATTTTCTTTCTTTTCTTTTTGCTTTCTCCCACTTTTTGATTGGGAATTTCCTTTCTTTTCTTTTTGCTTTCTCTTTGATTGGAAATTTTCCTTCTTTCCTTTTTTGCTTCCGAGGGTAAGGATTATAGTGAGTCATGATTTTGGATCAAGGTTTGTAGAATGGCTAGACATGATACATGTCGGGGTTTGGTTTGGCTCAAGGATAAAAGGGGTGCCCCACATTATTTCCATGACACAAATGCAAAAATGATGATTTGGAAACTTTATGCAAAACTGGTCATGCATGCACCTATGCGGACACTCAAGTGTCAAATTTTTATGGTCATGTGATGCTAGGGCTCAGGATTCATTTCCTCTATTTTAGTCAACCCAATGTTTCCAAAATATGTTCTTTTATCCATTTGTGCATTCATCCAAGTCCATTTCGGGCGTCCGAGAAAATTTTCACAGCATTCACCTTTCAGGTGTACACACACATTTTTTTTTCCAAAAACTAGCTATGATCAGCGAATTTTTCTTCAAAGAAAAGTTGGAAGTCATCTCTTTTCAAAAGCATGTTGGTTTTTCAGCTAGACAACTTATTTTTCTTTTTTCTCTCTTTTTTTCTTCTTTTTTTTTATTTGTTTATTTCTTTTTCTTGTTTGTTTTTTTTCTTCTCTTTTTTTTTTTCATGAGGTATTTTGCTATATACATGCATATCCAAGGTATCTTGCTACCTAAACATACATATATATGTTTTGTAAGGTATTTTTGCTATATACATGCATATCCAAGGTATCTTTCTACCTAAACATACATATATATTTTGTGAAGTATTTTTTGTTTACATACATGCATATCTAAGGTATCTTTCTACCTAAACATACATATATATATATATTTTGTGAAGTGTTTTTTTGTTTACATACATGCATATCTAAGGTATTTTTCTACCTAAACATACATATATATATTTTGTGAAGTGTTTTTTTGTTTACATACATGCATATCTAAGGTATTTTCACTACCTAAACATACATATATATGTTTTGTAAGGTATGACTACCTTCCGAGCTTGTGCTTGTTTTATTTAAATTCTTAGGATCATGAGCAACCAGGTGTGTCTTACTATGAAAAGTGATCAAATAACAAGCACAGATTCAAAAGGTACTAGGTTGCCTCCTAGTAGCGCTTCTTTAACGTCTTGAGCTGGACGCCTTATGACTTGTCGGTCACTGATCTAGTACTTTGCTTACCTTTGGCTTTGGACTTGGTCGCCTATGGGTCGGCCATGTGTCGTAGGCAACGCTCTAACCTTTTTATGGATGAGCTGAGGTGAACTCTAGAGGTGGTGGTGGTGTGTCTATTGCCCGCTACCGGCCATCCCAATGTTGATGTGGTGTTTCGCACTGCGCCTGCCTGGGGGCGCAGTACTCCTTGATGAAAGCTCGATTGGTAGGGGGCCTGATGACCTTGCTGGGGGCAACAGGCACTCCCTAGAACTGATAGAGACCCGTATTTAGAGCTGGCAACTCCAAGACCCTGTTGGCCTTCTTCGGGTCCACTAGGTGTCTGGCGGGCACAATCCCTGCAAACAATAGATGACATCAGAAATCAGTTGGGGGAGGTGCATACTTACCTATGCCACGATGACATGAACTTGCTGGGGGGAACGGGCGCCCTGTAGGGCTGACAGAGGCCCGTAACCAGAGCTGGAAACCCCAGGGCCCTGTTGGACTTCTTCAGGTCCACTGGGTGTCTTTGTGAGTGCGATCCCTACAAACAATAGATGGTATCAGAAATCAGTTGAACCATATGCATACTTACCCATGTCGGGACGACACAGACCAACTGATACTTTTGCAGGGGGAGATTGGCATTGCGGTCGCTGGGCAGAATGTTGCTAAGTAGCAATGTCATCTATATCTGTGTAAGAGTGGTCATGTTGGTACGCATGATCCGCACTCGTCTCTTTGCAGCGGCACAGGTGAAATCTTGCCCCGGTATGCATAGTAGCTGTGTGATAGCCTCCCTCTCTGGTTGTGCTCGCACAGTTGGCCGTCCTCCAATATCAGGGGGTGGCCCAGGAACCGTTAAAAGGAAACTACTGGTCCCTTAACCGGGAGTGCAAGTCTTGGTTAAGCATTTAAGGATAGAGGACCTTAAATTCTCTTAAGGTGCGGATGTGGAGCACACTGAAAATGAGGACACGTAGCCCTCTAAAGGTGAGGGCGTGCAACCCTCTCAAGGCGAGGATGTGTAGTCCTCTGTAGGTGAGGGCGTGCAACCCTCTGTTGGCGAGGACGTGTAGTCCTCTCATGGCGAGGGCGTGTAGCCCTCTGAAGGTGAGGACGTGTAGTCCTCTGGAGGTGAGGGCGTGCAGCCCTCTGATGGTGAGGACATGTAGTCCTCTCAAGGCGAGGACGTGTAGTCCTCTGGAGGTGAGGGCGTGCAGCCCTCTGATGGTGAGGACATGGAGTCCTCTGAAGGCGAGGACGTGTAACCCTCTGAAGGTGAGGACATGCAGTCCTCTGATGGCGAGGGCGTGTAGCCCTCTGAAGGTGAGGACACGCAGTCCTCTGATGGCGAGGGCGTGTAGCCCTCTGAAGGTGAGGACATGCAGTCCTCTGAAAGTGAGGACACACAGTCCTCTTAAGGTGAGGGCGTGCAGCCCTCTGTTGGCGAGGACGTGTAGTCCTCTGAAGACCAGGGTACTAGTACCCGAGGGTCCATCCTTATGAGAAAGCAAGAGATCGACTCATCGAGAGAGCCGGTCATCCCAAATTCAAAAGATTTGGACATTTAGATGTAGGGAATCTATGTAGTTAACATGATTTTGAGGGATGCAAATGCATGCAACCTTTGTTGTGAAATTTGGGTAAATGCGGACTTTGTATGAAACAATGCAATGTAATGGAAAGTTGTACAATGTTCATGGCATTCTTTCCCTATTTTGTGATTTTGATTTTGATTTGATTTTTTTTTTTTTTTTTTTTGGAAAACACAGATTGACTGCCCTTTTGAAAAAGGTGATAATTCATGCAACCTCATCCTATCTTTTTGCAAATCTCTCCGGGAACTCCCTCAGAGTGTATGTTCTTTTTGATTTAGTCACTTGACCATTTTGGAGTGACGGCAATGGAGTCGTTTGATGTTTAATCAATCCATTGAAATCCTAGGGTTTGTCCCCTTTATTTTTGTTAAAAACATCGATGGGTGAGAACTTTTGATCGGCCCCTATGTTCACTTGAGGCTCATGCACGGTGCCCCTCATTGCCCCATTGTAAGGCTTTGAGGTACCAATCGTTGTCTTTCGTCATGACCTTGTAGCTGGGAACCTATTGAGTGAGAACTTCTAATCTGCCCCTAGGTTCGTTTGAGGTTTATGCATGGGGCCTTTCATTGCCCCAGTGTAGGGCTTAGAGGTACCAATTGTTGTCTTGTTTTCACAACCTCGTAGTGAGGAAGAATGAAAGACGCAATTGATTCTTGCAAAAAGAATTTTCCAAGGACGAGAAATAATTGAAGGATCTTTCAGTTGATGGATTAAGTCAAATGACTCCTATGTAGAAGCAAGATTTTTTGATGTCTTGATGATGCTAAAGGATCAAGTGCTTCTAAGTTTTATTCAAGACAAGAATCCAAGAAAATCAAGATATATGATCAAGTTTGATCTCTTAGAATCTTTAGGAAGAAGTTTCCAAATTGAAACAAACAAAAGGTTTGACCAAAGAATTCTATCATTTCAAATTGAGATTTGCTCTCTGGTAATCGATTACCAGCAGTTAAAAAAGTTTTAATTCAAATTTTTAAAACCTGTAATCGATTACATAAGTCTTGTAATTGATTACCAGAGGGGATTTTCAGAAAATAATTTCCAAGAGACATATCTATTCAAATGTTTTATGAACGGCCATTCAAATGTTTTAAAGAGAGTTTTCATTGCCCAAACAGTTTTATCCTCTCGAAAGATCAAGAGTTTTTCTGAACTGAAATGTCTTATCCTCTCAAAAAGATTCCTTGGTCAACCACTTGCATATTCGATAAGGAATTTTTGATTGATCTTCATTGTACAATCTATCTCTTTTAAGAGAGACCTCTTCTTCTCTTCTTCTTATTTTTGAAAAGGGATTAAGAGACCGAGAGTCTCTTATTGTAGAGGATTCTTGAACACAAGGGAAGGGTTATCCCTGTGTGCATTGTTAATCCGAAAAGAGAGAGTGAAAGTTTATTTGGGGAATAATCTTCGTATCTTAATTCAACCCCCCCTTTTCTTAAGGTAACTAAGGCCATTTATCCAACATCCTATTCTTGATAACTCACTTTTCTCTAAAACTTTCCAGAATGATATAATGAGGTCACATGAATGTCTTGAAAACACAGTCAATCAAATGATTTTTTTTCTTTTTGAACCTCCTTTTTTTTTTTATTTTGAAACTTATTTGTTTTGAGCTTTATTTGTTGTTTTACGGCAGCCCCGCCAACGTGCAAGACGAGTAACCTCTGATTGAATGGTCACAGGTCGCTTGAGCAAATAGACCAATGGCTTGCACCCAATTCCGGTGAAAGTTGAAAATCCTGGTGAGTCATTAGAGACATCTAACAACAGCTTTCAAAATTGCCCCATGTGTGGCATCTGTTGTCAATGTCAGGATTTACACGCAATTCTCCTCAAATTTCAGCCAGCCCGCATCAATTAGACCTTGCACCTTACGCTTCAGAGCCCTACAATGCTCAATGGAACGCCCCGGGGCTTCTCCGTGACAAACACACGTTGCGTTCGAGTCGTATTCTCGGAGAAATGGAGGTTGATGAACCTTGGCTAGGGTTATGGCTACCATTGAATTATCAAGTAGATATGGGAGCAAGTCAGCATAGGACACTGGAATTGGGGTGAATTCTACAGGCTTTCTCGTTGCAAATTTCATTTCTTGGTTGGTGTTTTTTTTTTTGGTTCGTGCTAAAGGTGGTCTTCGTCATTGGAAGTGCGGTAGACAGGCTTTGTGGTTGATTTAGGGATGGCCTTTGTGGATAACTGGGTGGTGGGTAAGGAGGTTTGTTATTGGCTGAGTAATGACATTTTTGGGTTGGTGGGAAACTTGGCCGTATAGGAATATCAGTCACAGCATGGGTTTCTCCCTCTTTCTCACCCTCTTCATTTGCCCCAGTTTTCTCATTCGTCCAAGCAGGATGACTAAATTTGCCTTTTTTCAGACCCACATTGATCCTTTCACTGGCAAAGACCAAATCCTCAAAGCTTTGAAGGTGCGTAGCCCACCATCTTTTCATAGTAAAGTATCGATAATGTGTCTACCATCACGATCATCGTCTCCCTTTCCATCATTGGGGGTACCACCTGGGCCGCCAGATCCCTCCACCTTTTGGGCGTGTTCTTTGAAAGATCCGTCCCCCTTTTTGCAAATGTTCTGTAGTTGCATCCTATCCGGAACCATATCAAAATTGTACTGATACTGCCTAACAAAGGCAACCATTAGGTCCTTCCAAGAATGGACTCGGGAAGATTCCAAGTTAGTGTACCAGGTAACAGCTACCCCAGTAAGACTTTCTTGGAAGGAATGTATCAGCAATTCCTCATCTTTTGCGTATTCCCCCATCTTCTGACAATACATCTTTAGATGGTTCTTGGGACAAGTAGTCTCCTTGTACTTGTCAGAGTCCAGCACCTTGAACTTGGGAGGGGTGATGATATTAGGTACTAGGAACAACTCTTCTAGGTTAGCAAAGGCATAATCTTTACCTCCTTCAATGGCCCTGAGCCTTTCCTCTTTCCCATTTTTGCCATAGCATGAGGGTTTTTAACCGCTGTGGAATGTGAGGGTTGTGGTTGTGGATGATATTGAGGGCCCTCCAAAGTGTTTTGCAGGGGTATACCACCAACTGCTTGCCCTTCAGCAGCATATCCGAGGCAAGGCTCGAAGTTGGCTAGATCGTGGTGGGGAATTTCATGTGTCTCCTCCATGGGTCGAGAGACATGTGCATGATCAAATTGAGGTTGTTGGCTCTTAATGAGTATAGGAGTGGAGTTATTGACATCCTCATTGGGAATGTACACCACATTGGGTGGTGTATAGTTTGGGAGGCAAACCATATGGCGGGAAGGCGTGCTTGTTTTGAATTTGCACATCATGGGGTCATCCGTACTTCCCAAATCTTTGCCTACCATATTTGAGGTTGGATGATTCATTTGCTTGAGGCCAGATGGGAGCATCGGGTTCACCTTAGCGACAGCGCTAGTAGCGGCAACTATAACCGCATTGGCTTCCATTATCTTCTTCATGCTCATCATGGCCTCCATCATTGTGGCCATTTGCTCTTTCATGGCCTCCATGTCGGCCTTCATCTTCTCTTGCACCTCCTCTGCTTCACCCATTACTCTAGCTCTAGCACGAGTTCGGTAAGGGTGCCGTAAAGCGTGTCCTTTTCTTTTTGATAACAATGATTAAGTTCATTTTATTTTATTTTATTTTATTTTTCAACGATAGAATGCAATGAGCAATGCAACCAATGAAAAGCATGGATGTATGCGAATGATGTACAGTTGAAGTATTGCGAATTTTTACACAGGATATGGGGTTGAATCAATTTAGATTTTCAACATGGTCCATGACATCTTTGTCAAGGTGAAACTGGAAGTAACAAGGACATAAACAATCCTAAATATGTTTGGCAGTAGACGAAGCAGTGATGTGACTCGATTCATCTTTTGCCCCAATTTTGCAAGACGGTTACTTCCATATTTCAACTTGACTTGATGAACCTTTTTGTAAAAGCATGAGCTTGGTTCAACCCCGTAATCCAAGGAATGGCAATTCTGATCGCCAATACTTCAACAACATCTCATAGGGATGAATGACTCGGGCATACTTTAAGCTATGCATGGAAAATGTAATTATGAAATTGAGATGCCCGAAGAAACATCCTTTCTTAGTTAAACATGCATTGGGTACCATGTTCAATCATTTTGTTTTTAAGTGAAATGGGTTTATGATCCCAACATGGTTGGCTCATGGTGCCTAACACATGCAACTAAGAATGTAGTGTGAAGTTTCACGCTTCCCCTTTTTTGTTTTTGTAGAGGAAAACACAAGGATGAGTAAACATGAAAACAAATGGTATGCAATTTTGCAGATCAAAAAGTTTGTTGAACGCATATGCATGATGACGCCATGACTCATGCAAAATGTGAGGCTGGAATATGATAACGGACAAATGCAGGAACGACATGTTCATTATGATGTTATGAAGAGATGCTTATGCGATGCATGATATGAATGCATTTTACGGACACGAGAGCCCGGAAAATTATCTCTTCTTACTTGCGCATTTGGGGGCGCAGTGCCCCATGTGTACAATTAAGAAGGTGATATGGACCTTCCGGCTTCCCGTGACAAAGGACGAGACCAACATACAATGCATGCTAGAGATAAAATGTGGGAGTGACTTGATTCGCACTGATTTTTGGAGTAAAAACGTGGGATAAACTCATTTTTTTCAAAAAGTTATAACTAGTCAAGATCTGAGCGACAATACAAACTTCCTAGCGGTTTCTAATCATATGGTCCATTAAGTCATATGCTGACAATAGCTGAGAAGTCCGTGGATCTCCTCGGGGGCGGAGTAGGTGTCCGCCACTGCTTTGGCCTTGGCTAGCAATCGGGGAAGTTCTTGACTCCTGTTCAAAGTAAGAGCAAATCAGTCCGTCCACATTGTTGCCTCTTGGTGCAATGAATCAATTACCCTTTCCCTTTTCGACGCACGAGCGGTGACCTTGTAGCGGATAGACGGGCCTACCTTCTTGGAGAAAAAAGGTGTGAAACCAGCCACACATAGAGAGCCAGTGCACAACAAACAATTCTTGCGCTGCTCTTTTCACATCCCCGGTCGAACGTGTCATACATGGCCAAAATGGCGACGACCGGGCTTTCCTTGCCATGATGAAAGGCGAGGAAAGCGTCAATCGCTGCTAGGTCCACTAACCCTTCCATATTCGGAAAGAGGACAACTCCAAAGATAAAAAACGCCAAGATGTCAATAAAAGAAAGCCCATTCGCCTTGATTTTCCAAGGCCTTTGCCCTTTCCTCCAAACACTTCCTTGGTACTCCGACTACTCCATTTCTGTTTTGCTTTAGACGTTCCAACTCTTGTGCTGAGATTTTCACTACCTTGGCAACTCTTATCGTGGAGGGATAGAACCCAAAGAAAAGATATGGCTTCCTTCCTCCCAGTTGGCATCCCAGGATTTCTTCCAACTCTTTCACAGTCGGCACTAGCTGGAAGTCCTCAAATGTGAAGCACCTTAGGGGCTGGTCATAATACTGGGAAAGGGATGCAATCGGTTCCATGGAGACTTCTACCCTAGCTAGGTCCCAAATCTTACCATAGGCTTTGCGGAAGGCTTACCGTTGAAGTTGACCCATTAATTGCCCCAACTCTCCTAAACTAGTGACCTCTAAGCTCTTGATTTTGACTTGATAGAACCTCTTTTTAAGTGAAGGCTTTTGACTTGATCCCATGTTTTACTAAAGTGAAATAAAATCTAGTGCGAATCAAAACTCTGACATCTATCATGGGTGGAATGGATGAATGCATGAAGAAATGCATATGACACAGATGCAATTTACGAATACGGGAGCCCGAGAAACTGTCTCCTTCTTAGATACAACGTCTAGGGGTAGCAAAGTGCCCCAACGTATGTATTTAAAACGGTGACACGGACCCTTCGTTGGTTTGTTTATAGAGGGGATCAAGACAGAACCCATGTGCGATGCATATGCGAAAGGCGCAACACGGGAATGTACATAGTATGACAATACTCACTGAACATAAGCAAACGGGTATATGATACTTATGCATGGCAGTGTGAAAAAATGGCACGCAGTGTGTTTGCTCCGTGCCCCTATTTAAGGGACCTATAAGGGAGAGAACTAACTAGGCTTTTAGCAATAATCCCCAAGGTAGTCATATCTCTTTTGATGGTTTCTAGAGGTATCATCCCCTTCGAAGAACATATTGCAGCAGTAGGGACTACTAGCAACAATACGTTTTCAAAGAGAAAAGCTCTAGATGAGGGTTCACTGTAATCAAGCAAGTCGGAGACCTAGCATGATTACAGATTCACCTCCACTCCTTATGTTCCCATGAACCCGGGTATAGGGCCCTTTTTCACTCACAGTGTGTGCAAATAGTGTTAGTGTTTGTGTGCATCAAATGAATAAATATTTACCTCATGCATACATTCTAAAACGCACTAAAAGCAACAAAGAGTTTATATACACAAGAACATAATGAAAGGAAACCAACAAAGGGGTAAGTCACGGTAAAACATTGCACAAAATTAAATGGCCTAACTCTCTAAAAACAGTCCCCAGTGGAGTCGCCAACTGTCGCAACCTACCCTTCGGCGGGAGGGCGACGCGTGACTCGCGGGATGCGTGTTCCACGAAAGGAATACGCGCGGAGTCGCCACCAACGTTTATTTGAGGAAAACATCGGAAAAACCGGAAAAGACGCGATCTACGAACTTTTAAGTGAAAGGTTCGGGAGTTGTATTTACGCGCGGGGAAGGTATTAGCACCCCACACGTCCGTCACAAGGGACGACAGCCTTTAATCGAATGTGCAAACATGACTTTGATTTTTACGTTCCCTTTTATGTCCTTATATCCTTTATACTCTTTTTATATTTTTTCTCTTTTTGTGGTCGACAAGGGTGTTTCCCTTTGCTCCTACGTATTCCTCAATTGGGATGAGAAAATCAGACCTACGTAGTTCTTTCGGAACAAAGTGTTTGGTTAAGTTGTTTTTATCTTTTTTTGCAAAATATGTTTTTATTGAACAAGAGGTCATTTAAGGTGTTGGACCATTAAACGGTCTTTTGATTTTGAAAGGAGAGAAACGTTAAGGCGTTGGACCATTAACGATCTCTTGGGGTGGTCGACAAAAGCGGGGCTTTTGCTCCTACGTATCCTCAATTGCGATGAGGAAATCAGACCTACGTAGTTCTTGCAAAAGCGGTAAAGTCACATGTTGATTTTATGCTTTTGAACGGTCCATGTTAACCGATAAAAGCAAAGAGGACCGTTTAAGGCGCTGGACCTTAAAACGGTTTTTAGTGATTTTTCGGAAAAAAACTTGATTTGTGAGTTGATTTTAGTCTTAGTTTCACTTTGGTTTATTAATCAATTCATTCAAGGAAACTTCCAAAGAAAAACGTCCGATTGATTTTTTTTATTATTTTATTCAAAGATATTTTGATTATTTTATTATTATTTTACTTTTTTTGGTTTAACCGAGGTTATAGCGTGAACGATCAGTTAGATTTCGTTTTAACAGTGATTAAACGAGATTACAACACAAATGATCGGTTGAAATTCATTTTATCATTTATTAGACGAGAAAACGGCTTAAATAAATGGTTAAAGCACGTTAAAAACGGAAGAAAAGAAAACTGAAAGTAAACGAAATTAAAGTGAAAGTACACAAAACAAGAAATGAATTGAAAGTCTCGAATTCGAAAACTTACCCGTTGAAGAACGAAGAACGAACGAAGAACGGATGAAGAACGGTGAAGAACGATGAAGAATTTCCACAGAATCGCTTACGGAAGCGTTACGGAAGTACTTCGACTTGATTTTTCTTCACGAAAACGTGTTTTTTGCCCAAAATAGCCGAAATGCATAGCCAAAGGGATCTTGAACCTTTTGAAACAGCTCCCCCCTCCCCTATTTATAGAAAAAAAAAGGAGGTGCTTGCCGCCCAAAGACTTAATGAAGAAGATTTCTAAGCGCACCCGAATTACTAAGTTCACCCCCCTTTTCGTATTTTACGGAAAAGTTACGGAAGCCTTACGGAACTGTTTTCGAATTTGATTTTCATCTTTTTTCTTTTCCCTTTTACCAATGTTAAGTGGAATATGCTTACCCAAGGTTTTCGGAAATTTTACGGAAGTATTACGGAAGCCGCGGAAGCCCCGAAAACCATTTTTCAAAAACGTGGAGGAGCTTGCCGCCCAGTTGCTTCCTCCTTAAGCAACCCAACTTCCAAAATGTTCTAGAAGGGCCTAGATTTGAATTTCTATTTACACCCCTATCTTGATAAGTTCACCCCTTACCTTTTTTGGTGATTCTTTTTTTCGTAAAGTTACGGAAACTTACGAATCTCGTAACGATACTTGTTTTCTTTCCGTAATGTTACGGAACCTTGCGGATTACATAATCATCCCCTTTTTGACTTACGGAATGTTACGGAATCTCACTTAATTATGCAACGATGCTTCCATTTGATTTCCGGTGTGTCACGGAAACTTACGGATTGTGCATCAATATTTTTTGGTTTTCCGGCATGTCCTGGAATTTCACAAATTGCCTAATGATGGATGCCAAGCACCTCACAAGGACCAAAGAAAGGTCGCATGTCATCAAGCAAAGGTCCCCGGACGAAATTAGGGTATGACAATGACATTAATTGATATGAGGTGACGTTGATGTTTATGATAATGTTGATAGAGAATGATGTTGATATTGAAGATGATATTAATAATAATTGATACAAACGATGTTGGTGTTTATGATAATATTGATACGAGATCATGTTGTTATTAATGATTATGTTGATATAGATGATGTTGTTGTTGTTGATAATGTCATTGAGATGAGATGATGTTGATGTTGAGAATGACATTGAGATAAAATGATGTTGATGTTGGAATGACATTGAGATGAGATAATGTTGATGTTGAGAATGACATTGAGATGAGATGATGTTGATGTTGACAATGACCTGGAGATGACATTTTGTTGATGTTAAAAATGTCATTGTGATGATGTATATTGTGTATGTACTATAGAAGCAAGCTTCATGATGATGAATCAAGTTGATTCAAGTAGTTTTGATAATGACAAAGATGATGACAAAAAAGCCCAAAGAATGATTTCATGATTAAGTCAACAAGAAGAAATCAAGAAGATTCAAGAAAAGATGAATTCAAGATTCAAGAGAAGAAATCAAGAAGACTTCACAAGGGTAGTATTGAAAAGTTTTTTTTCAAAAAAACAAACATAGCACAGTCTTGCTTTTCAAAAGAGTTTTTCTCAAAATTTTCTAAGTTACCAGAGTTTTTACTCTCTGGTAATCGATTACTAGTGGCAAAGTTTGATTTCAAAAGCTTTTAACTGAATTTGCAACGTTCCAATTGATTTCAAAATGGTGTAATCGATTACAAGATATTAGTAATCGATTACCAGTGTATATGAACGTTGAAATTCAAAATCAATTGTGAAGAGTCATATCTTTTCATAAAATGCTTTGTGTAATCGATTACATGGTTTTGGTAATCGATTACCAGTGACAAGTTTTGAATAAAAATCAAGAGATATAACACTTCCAATGGTTTTCAGGTTTTTCTAAAGGTTATAACTCTTCTAATGGTTTTCTTGACCATACATGAAGAGTCTATAAAAGCAAGACCTTGACTTGCATTTGAAAAAAATAATTATTATTATTACAACTTTTTCATATATTCTTTTACAACCTTTGAATCTCTTTGAACATCTTCTTGAACTTCTTCTTCTTCTTCCTTTGCCAAAAGCTTTCTGGTTTCCAAACCTTGAAAACAAAAGTGTGCTATATCTTTTTCATTCTCTTCTCCCTTTGCCAAAAAGAATTCGCCAAGGACTAACCGCCTGAATTCTTTTTGTGTCTCTCTTCTCCCTTTTCCAAAAGAACAAAGGACTAACCGCCTAAATTCTTTTGTGTCTCCCTTCTCCCTTGTCAAAGAATTCAAAATGACATAGTTTGAGAATTCTTTTGATTCTTCCCTTTTCCTTAAACAAAAGATTTCAAAGGACTAACCGCCTGAGATATCTTTTGTTTCCCCTTTACAAAGTTTCAAATGACTAACCGCCTGAGAACTCTGTCTTAACACATTGGAGGGTACATCCTTTGTGGTACAAGTAAAGGGTACATCTACTTGGGTTGTTGTGACTGAGAACAAGAGAGGGTACATCTCTTATGGATCAGTTCAAGTGGAGGGTACACCCACTTGGTTGTTCAAAGAGAGCAAGGGAGGGTACATCCCTTGTGGATCTTTGCTTGTAAAGGATTTTACAAGGTTGAAAAGAAATCTCAAGGACCGCAGGTCGCTTGGGGACTGGATGTAGGCACGGCTTGTTGCCGAACCAGTATAAAACTCTTGTGTTTGTCTTCTTCTTCCCTACACTTTTAATTTCCGCTGTGTACTTTAATTATCGCTTTTACTTTTGGTTAAGTTTCTATATCTGTTCTTTACTTTCTTAACATTATAGTAAAAGCCTAATTGATTTTAGTAACATTAAGAAGGATAGATTTTTAATTAGTAAAGGTTTATTAATAATTAATTCAACCCCTCGCCTTCTTAATTATTCCGAGGCCACTTGATCCAACATGTACATGGGGGTGCAATGACCATGTTGGATATCCTTTGTGGGGGAAATATAGTGGTTAAAGAGTTTTAAGCATCTCTGGAGGGGGATGGCTTAGAATCTTTAATTATCAACGGTCAATGCATTTAAGATGCCCATGTTTCATACTTGATATTGGATGGAAATAGTATAAACTTTGTCAGTAAGTACTTATAGTTTCTCATGAGGGGGAATACTTCTACTTGGGGGCATGTCACTCAGTTTGGAACTCCCTTGAGACTCAGGCTGATCTCCAGGCGGGGGGGGGGGGGAGGGAGTTGCCTGTGCATGATAGGGTGACCTCAACACTTGTTGCCTACATTTCCAAAGTGAGAGTGTCGTGTGGACATGTAACGACCCGCCTCGACGCTACAATATTACCACTCTAAACCATGTAAATTTCAATTTTTAAATGAAAACTCCATTAATGTTTTATGAAAAATGAAAGTAATTTTTTTCACAATATACATTCTCCAAACAACGCATAATTACTTAAATGAACATATATATATATATATATAGTAACTTAGTACACATCATTCACATAATGAAAAATAAATTAGTTCATACATATAATTAAATCTTTGAGTTACATCCTCAATTAAAAAAAAAAAGAATTATAGAACCAGCTACAGAGGAGTTGATTAGCAAAACACAACTCTCTCCCAAAATAATCCCAACGTCATCACGTCGACTTGGTGGTTCCACAAAAGAATCTCACTTCACATACTTTACTGTTGTCCTTCTGCTCCCACGAACAAATGTTCACGATCATCACAGGTACCAACCACACGATACAGAAATTGCAAGGGTGAGTTTATTATAAAAGAAATTAACACAAAAATATAATAACCATTATTAGAAAGAAAACATTAACAAATACCATAATCATACACAAACATCCATTAGTCCAACATACACTCAACAAGTAATCATCATCCATCCACAATTCCAATCAATCATGCTCAGTATGATGCATGCACCTGACCTCCACTCTCAAATGCAATATGGTACCATTCATCTGGAAATAGCCTTAGTGTGTCCACATGACACTCTCACTTAGGAAAACTAGGCAGCAAGTATCAAGGTCCCCTTGTCATGCACATGCAACTCCCCCCTATGGTGATCAGCCTGAGTCTCAAGGGAGTTCCAAACCGAGTGACATGCCCCCAAGTACAAGTATTCCCCCTTATGAGAAACTACGAGTACTTACTGACAAATTTTATACTATTTCCATGCAATATGAAGTATGAAACAAGGGCACCATCAATGCACTGATCGTGGATAATTAAATATTCTAAGTCATCCCCCCTCCAAAGATGCTTAAAACTCTTTAACCACTCTATTTACCCACCAGGGATATCCATCATATCAATTAATATCATCAGTAAATCACATTCCACATATAAATACATATATAGTTCATGCCTAAGATTCACACTCCCCAAGACTTCAAACAACACAAGTCTAATAAAAACAATAATGTCATTTATCAATAGTAGACATATTGCATCCCAAAAGTCAAAAACATTATTTTTGTTGAAAACCAACATGCAACAGGGACAAACATACATCCCTATAGTTAGGTTTCCTGACCCCAACTATGGTATCAAAAGTCGTAAATTATAATAAACTCTTGTTGATCCTCTTCCACAGTTCCTTTTTTTCCAAAATTTGTAATTACTCTTTTTACGCGGAAGTGGTTTACCGGAATGTGCACCGGGTTCCTAAGTAAATAATTAAAACGGAATGATCCGAGTATCGAACACATGGAACTTGTTCATTTAGCAAAGTTGTGTTCAATAATCAGGCATTTTGTAACAAAAATTAATAAGTGTGAATTGAAGTAAAAGTGTATTTTATCCTAATGAAAACAATAAACGCGAGCAAGTAAGTGTGAAAAACAGATTATCTAAAGGCGTTGGGTCTTCCTACTGAACAAGTTGATGCAATTAAAGATGCTTCTCTAATTAAGGATGTTCCTGTGTTCTATGTCGAAGGCTCAAGATTATCTAAAGGCGTTGGGTCTTGTATATAACTCTGATGTTTTTAGTGTATTTTTGCTTTAATGTATGCATGAGATAAATATTTATTCATTTGATGTACACAAACACCTACACTTTTTCGCACACACGGTGAGTTGTTAAGGGCCTTGTACCCGGGTCCGTGGGAACATAGGAAGCGGAGGTGAATCTATGGTCATGCTAAGTCTCCGACTTGCTTGATGACAGTGAAGCCTCATCTAGAGTTTTTCTCTTTGATAATATGTTGTCGTTGGTAGTACCTACCGCCACAATGTTGATATCAAAGGGAATGATATCTCTAGAAACCATTGAAAGCTAGATACAACCACCTTGGGAATCATCACTAAATGCCTTTTAGTTCCTCCCATTTAGGATCCTGGAATAGGGGCATGAAGTGGACATGCTGCGTGTTTGTTTTCCTTAACACTGCCATGCATATCTTTTTAATGTCATGCTCATGTGCATCTCTGCTGTATGTTTGTTTGATGATATTGCCATACTTGTACGTTCCTTGTTTGTGCTATCAACCATGCGCTTTTACGTGTTTATGTCTATATTGCATCATCACGCATGCGTTGCATTTGGTCTCGTAATTTTCTCACGGGAAGTTGGAAGGTCCGTATCACCTTCTTAAATGCATACATAGGGCACCATGCTGCCAAATGTTGCAAGTAAGAAAAGATGATCTTTCGGGCTCTCGTATCCGTAAAAGGCATTTGTGTCATGCATAGCATAAGCATTCCTTCATGCATTCATCCTATTTCCTCCATGATAGGATATCAGAGTATTGATTCAAACATAACTTTTCATTCTAGTAAACATGGGATCAAATCAAACACCTCTAATTAAGAAAAGGTTCCATCAAGTCAAAATCAAAAGCTTAGAGGTCGCCACTTTGCGAGAACTGGGGAAATTGATGGGTCAATTCCAATGTCAAGCCTTCCGTAAGACATATGGGAAGATTTGGGACCTAGCTACGGTAGAAGTCTCTGTGGAAGCAATTGCATCCCTTCCTTAGTATTATGATCAGCCCCTAAGGTGCTTCACGTTTGGGGACTTCCAACTTGTACCGACTGTGGAAGAATTTGAAGAGATCCTGGGATGTCCGCTGGGAGGAAGAAAGCCATATCTCTCTTTTCGGGGTTCTACCCCTCCATGGCAAGAGTAGCCAAGGTAGTTAAAATCTTGGTACAAGAGTTGGACCATGTGAAGCAAAATAGGAACGGGTTAGTCAAAATACCAAGGAAGCGTTTGGAGGAAAAGGCGAAGACATTGGCAGATCAAGGGGAATGGGCTTCGTTTATTGACATCTTGGCACTGTTGATATTTGGAGTCATCCTCTTTCCAAATGTGGAGGGGTTAGTGGACCTAGCAGCGATTAATGCTTTCCTTGCTTATCACCATAGCAAGGAAAGCTCGGTCATTGCTATTTTGGCCGATTTTTATGACACGTTCGACCGAAGATGCGAAAAGAGCAGCGCAAGAATTGTTTGTTGTACACCGGATCTCTATGTGTGGCTTGTCTAGCACCTTTTTCGCCAAGAAAGTAGGCCCGCCTATCCACTGCAAGGTCACTGCTTATACGCCAAGAAAGGAAAGGCAAACTTGGAGCAACTCTTGGCTAGTGTGGTAGGGGCATCCATTAATTGGTTCCCCGTTGGAAGGAAGGAAGAGCCGGG
The DNA here is from genome assembly GCF_004193775.1 of Glycine soja. Lineage (NCBI taxonomy): Eukaryota > Viridiplantae > Streptophyta > Magnoliopsida > Fabales > Fabaceae > Glycine > Glycine soja. The sequence continues at coordinate 16,878,189 of NC_041002.1, read as the reverse complement.
GTTTTGTCCTCATGTGAAGGATTTCCAAATGTTCCCTTGATGGGAACAAGGGATTGTATTAATTATAATCCCGTCCTCGCGATAAGACAGCTTGGCTACCCCATGAGAGGAGCACCGTCGAAGGAAAGCATCAAGCCTTTCATCGCGCGGGGTTTCAGTGACCCCAATACGAGGGTACTTCAAGGGGTCCGCAAGGCATGAGATGCAGTGCAAAGGTAATATAAAGAGCTTTGGGGAAGTAGTAATAGGATCGTCGATGGCTATCATATGTGGTTGAGAGTCCGGACACAAGAGTTGAATTGGCTCCCAAGGTTAGGCTGCAAGAGAGGAAGAGGTTGAAACTCCGGAGGAAAGTGAGGAAGTGCAAACCCTAAAGGCGGAACTTGAAAGAGCCCAAGCAATCAAAGAGAAGTTCAAGTCAACGGCCATCAAATTCCGGAAAGAGTACGATGAACTAAGGGATGTCAATATGGCCACCACCGAAGCCTTGGAATGAGAAACCAAGAGGGCCCGTAAGGAAGAACATGGCCGGAACAAGTTCTGAAGAGCTTTATGGGATAGCAACAGTGAGCTTAAGCTCTAAATTGCCGAAAGGGATCAATCGTGGGTCGAAGGCATGATCTTGAAAGACGAGTTAAAGGCTTGCCATAGGTAAAAAAGAAGCTTGTCCGAGCAGTTGAGCAAGACCGAAGGAAATATGTGGGCCATCATCGACCTGTACAAGGAAAAACTAAGCCTAGTAGTGACTCATGCGCAAAGGATAGAGGACGAGTACGCCAAGGTATCAGTCGTGCAAGCGGAAAGGGAGGCAGGGGAAAGGGTGATCGATTCATTGCACAGAGAAGCAATGATGTGGATGGACAGGTTCGCCTTTACTTTGAATGGGAGTCAAGAGCTTCCCTGACTACTAGCCAAGGCCAAGGCAATGGCGGATGTGTACTCGGCTCCCGAGGAGGTTCACAGGCTCCTCAATTATTGCCAACACATGATTGATCTGATGGCCCACATAATTAGGAGCCGCTAAGGCAATTGTATTGTTGCTTTGATTTAATCCTATGTGCTTACTTGAAAACTATGTGAATCCAATTCTTCGAAAAGTTATCTTTAGCATGCATTCATGTTTAGTTTCTTTTTCGCATTACACACCGCATTTTGTTCCTTTAGGAAGCAACACCATAACTAAACGCACTCTAAGGCACCCCTATAACACCTGGTCTAAAACTAGAGTCATGGGTGATCGAGGTCGTATCCGAATCAAATAAACATTAGAATGCAGTAACTAGGAAGTGATCCTAGGTCGTTTCCCAATGAGAAATGACTAACCAAATGTTCATAATATGCTTCGTTATAACAGTAACAATTGGGGGGGGGGGGTGTGTTTGTTTTGTGAAATTAAGAACAAGCAGATTGAAATATGAAATTAATAGTATTAAAAACGTGTTGTTTCCTCTGATTCAGAAGCCATTCTTTTATCCTTGGTTATGTGGATTTCACCCCTGGCAGTTAACCACTTAATCCAACCCTAATTTAATTTACACCACGAATTAGAAATGTCTGGAAAAGTTCTATTGCTATTTCGCGGGGCAATCCACATCTATGTAATGAAACTGATGGACCTACGACAATGACAGAACGACCCGAATAATCAACCCGTTTACCAAGTAGAGTCTCGTGAAATCTTCCCTCTTTGCCCTCAATTATATCAGAAAATGATTTGTAAACCTTATTATGAACGTCCCTCATCGGTTGTCCGCGAATTCCATTACTAAGCAAAAATCAATTTAGGGTTGTCAATATGTGATTAAGCAACACATACACCAATTAACCCCTTGTTCATTAAACACGAACGTAATTTAAGCACAGAGGCAATTAATCGAACACGAAGCGTGCATAGATTAACAAAATGCATGTGGGTTAATTGGTGAAGGTAAAATCGATAGGAGAGCAACATTAAAAATAGAACCTCAAAGAGAATTATGCTTCATCCTCAAAGGGAAACAACACTAGAAATTTAGCCTTCCATAAGTTCAACAAAAGCAGAAAACATAAATGAAACTAGAAGCAGAAACATAAATGAAGCTAAAGGCAGAAAACGTAAATGAAGTTAAGGGCAGAAAACGTAAATGAAGCTAAAGGCAGAAGAAGAAACAGAAACAAAATTGCAATTGAAAGCAGAAAATGGAAAATTGCATTCACGTGAATAGTAATACAAAGCTAAAAACATAAAACCCTAAAACTTCTGAATAATAATATAGCCTGCACGAATCCCAAGGTTGTGCTATTTATAAGAGTCACTCAAAGTTACTGGGCCTGATTACATTATTTTGGCCTAAAACGAAATAAAAATACTAAATAAAAACTGAACGCAATAAAATGAAATTAGAAGAAATCTAATAAAATTGTCTTCTCTCTTAAAGTCCAATCTGGCTCAGCCCAATTGCTTATAATTATCTTGAAATTGAATTAAAAACACCAAATTAGTCAAATGGGTCCAATTGATAAAACTGAATAATAAATTTAACAATTAGAGTAAATCAGTAATTAAATTGGTGACAAAAAGGGTTAAGAAATAGGAGAAAATAATGACACATCAATGGGTAACATAGACGAGGTGTAAGAATAGATGAAGGTCGATATGGTGGCCTTGACAGACCAAATGGCTTCCATGATGGAAGCCATGCTAAGCATGAAAAGACTGATGGAAAGCAACGTGGCCACGACTTTCACCGCTAGCGCAGCCGCCAAGGCAGACCCTATGATGCAATCGTCCCTAGGAAGGGACTAGTTACCAGAGCCATGAGCAAGAGGCTCCAAGAGGATTGGGCTAGAGCTGCTGAAGAAGGTCCTAGGGTTCTCATGAACCTCAGGGTAGATTTTTGAGCCCATAGGCCGAGGTTAGATCCACTTATCTTTGTACATATTGGATTAGGATTTCATTATTTTTTATCCTTGTATTTAGGGCTCCATAATGTAGGTAGGGTACCCTAGAAATGGAGAATTTTTCAGCCCTTGTATTTTAGGGCACCTAGACTAGTTTTTGTATTAGGGGTAGTTTTGTAATTTCACATGCATTAAGTGAATATTTGATGTGTGTGTTGGGAAATAAATTTAATTGAATTGGGAGAAACCTAATCCAATTTAATTTTAGAGGGGGAGGTGAGCATTTGCTTGCTACACCCTATTGCCACATCATATAGTCACACTTTGTGCATGTCCTTCATGCTTTACATGCCTCATGACACCTAAGCACACTTAGTGGAGAATCTTGGACTTGATCTTGGATTAGTGGGCTGAACCATAACTGAAATTCACTAATCATAATTAGTGAATTTTTGGCTCCACAAATTCAATTTCAAATTCAAGTGAAATTTGAATAGAAATTCAAATTTCCCTTCAATTTTGTGTGACACTTAGGCTATAAATAGAAGTCATGTGTATGCATTTTTTCAACTTTTATCATTTGAGAATTAAACTTCAAAGTTCTGACTTCTTTAGCGGCACAAAATTTTGTGCTCCTTCTCTCCTTCTCCCTCCATTCATCTTATCCTACCTTCAAGCTCTTATCCATTGCTTCCTATGGTGGTGAGCTTCTTCTTGACTCATTTTCTCCTTGAAGTGGCATCTCCAATCATATTTCTTCCTTCTCCCTTCCGCTGCCATTGAACTTCAAGAAGCAAAGGACTCCATTGATGAAGAAGATCCAAGGCCTACAAGCTCCACAAGGAGCTACATCATGTGGTATTAGAGAATCTTCGTCTAGGTGATGTTCTTTTGCTTCCTCTATCTTTTTGTTTGGTCAATTCACTTTAATTCCTTGTTCTTAATCTTATTCTCCATGTATATCTTCCATTGTCTTGTGGTTTGGTGCTTTTTAGAGTAGATTCAAAAAAATAAACCAATTAAATCTTAGATCTACACTTGTTCTTGCATTTCTATGGTTCAAATTTTATAGATCTACTCTTGAATCATGTTTTTGTGTTGATTTTAGGACCCTCTATCTAGAATCTTAGATGAGTCATCATTCATCTAGTGTTAATGGTAAGGGTACTAGTCATAGGGATCCTCTATCTAGAATCTTAGATGAGTTGAGTTCCCTCAAGTTATGGAAAGAAAAACTAGAAAGGAAAGAAAAAGGAAAAGAGAGGGTAGGAATAAATCAAGATGAGAGGGGACAATAAGGGAAGAAGAAAAAAGGAAAATACTAAAAGAGTTAAGAAAAGAAAAGCATGCCTCCTATAGTAGTCATTGTGGAAGCAATGTCTTCCAAGATTATTTTGATGATGCCAAAGAATCAAGAGTTAAGCAAGTTCCAAAGAATCAGGAGTCAAAAAGCTTCAAGAATCAAGATTCAAGAATAATCAAGTTTCAAGAATCAAGATTCAAGAATAATCAGGATCAAGATTCAAGAATCAAGAGAATACTCTATCAAGATAAGTACTAAAAAAGTTTTTCAAAGCATTGAGTAGCACAAGAATTTTTCACAAAAATCTTTTACCAAAGAGTTTTACTCTCTGATAAACGATTACCAGAAGGTAGTAATCGATTACCAGTAGCCAGCATTGTTTTCAAAACTGATTTACAAAGTTGTAATTGATTACCATAATCATGTAATCGATTACCAATGTTTTAAAACGTTAGATTTCAAATTTCAAGTCACAACTAGTGATAAAAAAATTTCAAATCATTTTAAACTTGTGTAATTGATTACACAATACTTGTAATCGATTACCCGTGTTTCTAAACATTTTGACTTTCAAATTTAAACATGAAGAGTCACATCTTTTGATGTGTAATTGATTACACTATAATGGTAATCGATTACCAATGACTAATTTCAAAAAATAAATTTCCAAAAGTCACAATTCTTAAAGTGACTTGTTTCTGAAGATTTTTTCAAAAGTCACAACTTTTTAAGTGACTAATTTTCAAAAGAGTCACAATTTTTAAAAGGTGACTAGTTTTAAAGAAATTGCCAAAGAGTCACGAACTTTAACTTGAGTCATCAAATGATTATAAATATGTGACCATGGCATGAATTTCATATAACGTTTTTTTGCATAACTTTCTGATTCATTTCTCTTCATCTTTCTAAAAGTTTTTGTTCAATACTTTCTCTTTCAAGAAAAGTTCATTGACCAAAAACTTGTGCTATTTTTTTTCTTCATTCCTTCTCCCTCTTGCCAAAAGAATCGAAGGACTAACCACTTGAGTTCTTTTGTGTCTCCCTTCTCCCTCTTCCAAGAGAATTCAAAGGACTAATCGCCTGAGAATTCGTTCGATTCTTCCCTTCCCCTTAAACAAAAGATTTCAAAGTACTACCCGCCTGAGAATTCTTTGTCCTAACACATTGGAGGGTATGTCCTTTGTGGCACAAGTAGAGGGTACATCTACTTGGGTTGTTATACTCAGAACAAGAGAGGGTACATCTCTTGTGGATCAGTTCAAGTGGAGGGTACATCTTGGTTGTTCAAAGAGAACAAGGGAGGGTACATCCTTTGTGGATCTTTGACTGGTAAAGGATTTTACAAGGTCGAAAGAAATCTCAAGAACCGTTCGTTGCTTGGGGATTGGATGTAGGCACGGGTTGTGGCCGAACCAGTATAAATCTTGTGTTTGTCTTCTTCTTCCCTACACTCTTTAATTTTCATTGTGTGCTTTTAATTGCCGCTTTTACTTTTGGTAAAGTTATTGTTTCTGTTCTTTACTTTCTTAACTTAGTAGTAAAAGCCTAATTGAATCTAGTAATATTAAGAAGGATAATTTTTAATTAGTCAAGACACATTAATAATTAATTCAACCCTCCCTTCTTAATTATTCTAAGGCTACTTGATCTAACAGTCATAACTCTTGCAAAAGCCTAAGTGAAGAACTTCGTGACAATTATGAAGGAAGACATAGGTCACATCTTAGACCTCACTTCCATAGGAGAGAAAAGGAAAGAAAGCCTCAAGAGGCTAACATTATCCTTCCATACTTCCATGGAAAGGACAATGTAGAGGCTAACTTAGATTGGGAAATAAGGGTAGAGCAACAACTTAAAAGGAAGTCTACTTCAAAATCTTATGGCTCTCACTCTTATCCAAAGAAAGACCAAGGTCAAGGCATCTTAGGGTGACACCTTCTAAGCCCAAAGATGATAAGGGGAAGACAATAGAAAAGCAACCCCTTAAGGCTAGTATGCAAGAAAAGACCAGCTCCATAAAGTGCTTTAAATGTCTTGGAAGAGGACACATTACTTCTCAATGCCCCACCAAGAAAACCATGATTATGAGGGGTAAAGACATTTATAGTAGCCAAGATGAGGCTACTACTTCACCTTCCTCTAGTGAAAGTGAAGAAGCAAAAGGGGAAGAATCTAGTGAAGAGATCTACTCCCAAGAAGAAGGACAACCTTTAATGGTTAAGGACAAGTATAAGGAGGTAAGTGCCTCCTCCAAGAGGTTAGCTAAGAAGGAAAGGCATTTTGAAATAAAGACAAATATTAAATAAATTTCCCCTCTTAGACAACATCCACATTTTCTCCTTTGTAAAAAGACACTTGTTAGCATTGCCACAACTCTTCGGCTTGAGTTTATTCCTCAAGTAAAGGAGTTGTTGGATGAGGGTTTGGTTCGCAAGATCTTAAATCGTTATGCTTTGTTGGCGCCCAAAATAGGTATTATTTGGCACCAAATCCCTAAATAGGTGGTATGATGAATGTTTTGAGTGGTGCAACCCTCTTTTGTAAAATCACTCATGCACCCAACATCTTCATGATTTGTGTGCATAGGGACTCATTAGGTAGGTTTTAGGTACTCATATGGGACACCCTAGGTTTGTCATAATAATCAAAATGAAAATACAAAAAAAGGTATGTTTTATTGCATTACTTTTCTTAATTTTTGAAATAGTGATCAAGGGGATCCCATGAACCCTAATAGAATAACGGTCATTCCTGAGTGCCCACACCACCAAGTATAATAAAAATTTGGGGCTTCCATGACTTAACAAACTTTTACAAAATGTTTGTCCCATATTTTTCTATACTTGTAGCACCACTCATTGAGTTGGTGAGGAACCATGTTCCTTCATGGGAAGATGCCCAGGAAATGGGTTTTTCGACCTTACCTTACTTCAACATACCAAACACCACTAATACATATGTTTTTGTTCTTTTTATAGGTGTTGAGGAGAAAAGCCCAGAGTTTCAAGAACCTCGGGATTCGAGGTCAAATCCTTTTCAAGGCGGAGGGAATGATGCAATGCTAATCCGCAAGGGCATTGGATAGAAGAATCCAAGAAGATTAGGCCAGAGATGCAAGAGAAGGCCCTAGGGTTCTCATGAGCCTTAGGGTAGATTTCAGGCCCATGGGCTAAGTATGAGCCAGTTTATCTTTGTACATATTAGATTAAGGTTTCATTATTTTTCGGCCTTGAATTTAGGGCTACATAATATAAGTAAGGTACCCTAGAAATGTAGGATTTTTCAGCCCTTGTATTTTAGGGCACCTAGACTAGTTTTTGTATTAGAGGTAGTTTTGTAATTTCACATGCATTAAGTGAATATTTGGTGTGTGTGGTTGGAAATAAATTTAATTGAATTGGGAGAAGCCCAATCCAATTAAATTTTAGAAGGGGAGGTGAGCATTTGCTTGTTACACCCCATTGTCACATCATATAGTCACACTTTGTGCATGTCCTTCATGCTTTACATGCCTCTTGACACCTAAGCACACGTAGTGGATAATCTTGGACTTGATCTTGGATTAGTGGGCTCAACCATAGCTAAAATTCACTAATCATAATTAGTGAAATTTTGGCTCCAAAATTTGGCTCCAAAAATTCAATTTCAAATTCAAGTGAAATTTGAATAGAAATTCAAATTTCCCTCCAATTTTGGGTGACACTTAGACTATAAATAGAGGCCATGTGTGTGCATTTTTTCAAATTTGATCATTTGAGAATTAAACTTCAAAGTTCAGACTTCTTTAGAGGCACTAAATTTCGTGCTCTTCTCTTCCTCTCCCTTCATTCATCTTCTACCTTCAAGCTCTTATCCATGGCTTCCTATGGTGGTGAGCTTTTTCTAGACTCATCTTCTACTTGAAGTGGCGTCTCCATTCATCTTTCTCCTTCTCCATTGTGCTACAATCAGACCTCAGAAGCCAAGGAATCCATTGATGAAGAAGATCCAAGGCCTACAAGCTCCACATGGAGCTACATCATGATCTCAACTCATCTAATATCTTATACAAGGGGTCCTTAAGACAACCCATGTGGAGCTACATCATCTTATACAAGAATCTAGTGAAGAAATCTACCCCCAAGAAGAAGGACAACATTTAATGGTTAAGGAGGAGTGTAAGGAGGTAAGTGTCTCCTCCAAGAGGTTAGCTAAGAAGGAAAGGCATTTTGAAATAAAGACAAATATTAAAGAAATTTCCCCTCTTAGACAACCTCCACATTTTTTCCTTTGTAAAAAGACACTTGTTACCATTGTCACACCTTTTAGGCTTGAGTTTATTCCTCAAGTAAAGGAGTTGTTGGATGAGGGTTTGGTTCGCAAGAGCTTAAGTCCATGGGCTTTGTTGGTGCCCAAAATAGGTATTATTAGGCACCAAATCCCTAAATAGGTGGTATGATGAATGTTTTGAGTGGTGCAACCCTCTTTTGTAAAATCACTCGTGCACCCAACATCTTCATGATTTGGGTACATAGGAACTCATTAGGTAGGTTTGTTCTTACTTTTAGTTTCAATACAAACTTAGGTACTCATATGGGATACCTTAGGTTTGTCATACTTTTTGGTAGGAATAATCAACATGAAAATACAAAAAAAAGTATGTTTTATTGCATTATTTTTCTTAATTTTTTAAATGGTGATCAAGGGGTTCCCATGAACCCTAAGAGAATAATGGTCATTCCTGAGTGGCCCACTCCACCAAGTATAAGAAAAATTGGGGGCTTCCATGACTTAACAAACTTTTACAAAATGTTTGTCCCATATTTTTCTATACTTGTAGCACCACTCATTGAGTTGGTGACGAACCATGTTCCTTCATGGGAAGATGCCCAAGAAATAGGTTTTCAGACCTTGCCTTGCTTCAAACCAAACACCACTAATATATATGTTTTTGTTCTTTTTATAGGTGTTGAGGAAAAAAGCCCAAAGTTTCAAGAACCTCGGGATTTGAGGTCAAATCCTTTTCATGGGGGAGGGAATGATGCAATCCTACCCCGCAAGGGCATTGGATAGAAGACTCCAAGAAGATTGGGCCAGAGATGCAAGAGAAAGCCCTAGAGAACTCTAATATCTTACACTCCTCCTTAACCATTTAAGCTCTGATACCACATGATGTAGCTCCACGTGGAGCTTGTAGGCCTAGGATCTTCTTCATCAATGGATTCCTTTGCTTCTTGAGGTCTGATTGCAGCGGAATGGAGAAAGAGAAAGATGAATGGAGATGTCACTTCAAGTAGAAGATGAGTCTAGAAGAAGCTCACCACCATAGGAAGCCATGGATAAGAGCTTGAAGCTAGAAGAAGATGAATGAAGGGAGAGGAAGAGAAGACCACGAAATTTAGTGCTTCTATAGAAGTCTGAACTTTGAAGTTTAATTCTCAAATGATCAAATTTGAAAAAATGCACACACATGGACTCTATTTATAGCCTAAGTGTCACACAAAATTGGAGGGAAATTTGAATTTCTATTCAAATTGCACTTGAATTTGTGGAGCCAAAATTTTACTAATTATGATTAGTGGATTTTAGCTATGGTTCAGCTCACTAATCCAATATCAAGTCCAAGATTCTCCACTAAGTGTGCTTAGGTGTCATGAGGCATATAAAGCATGAAGGACATGCACAAAGTGTGACTATATGATGTGGCAATGGGGTGTAGCAAGCAAATGCTCACCTCCCCCTCTAAAATTTAATTGGATTGGGCTTCTCCCAATTCAATTAAATTTATTTCAAACCACACACATCAAATATTCACTTAATGCATGTGAAATCACAAAACTACCCCTAATACAAAAACTAGTCTAGGTGCCCTAAAATACAAGGGCTGAAAAATCCTACATTTCTAGGGTACCTTACCTATATTATGGAGCCCTAAATACAAGGCCAAAAAATAATGAAACCTTAATCTAATATGTACAAAGATAAGCTGGCTCATACTTAGCCCATGGGCCTGAAATCTACCCTAAGGCTCATGAGAACCCTAGGGCCTTCTCTTGCATCTCTGGCCCAATCTTCTTGGAGTCTTCTATCCAATGCCCTTGCAGGTTAGGATTGCATCATTCCTTCCTCCTTGAAAAGGATTTGACCTTGAATCCCGAGGTTCTTGAAACTCTAGGCTTTTTACCTCAACACCTATAAAAAAACATATGTATTGGTGGTGTTTGGTATGTTGAAGTAAGGTGTCGGAACCTACCCTTCGGTAGGAGGGTGACGCGGGGCTCACGGGTGCGTCTTCCATGGGAGGAAAATGCGTGGAGTCGCCACCAACTTTTATTCGAGGAAAACGTCGGAAAAATTGGAAAGGTTTGGTCTACGAACTTTAAGCGTGAAAGGTTCGGGAGTTGTTTTTACGCACGGGGAAGGTATTAGCACCCCACGCATCCGTCACAAGGGATGACAGCCTTCAATCAAGTGTGCAAATATGACTTTCAAAATTATTAATTTTTCCCTTTTTATGTTTTTATGTCTTTTTATGCCTTTTTGCATTTTTTTTTATCTTTTTTGTGGTCGACAAGGGTGTTTCCCTCGCTCCTACGTATCCTTAATTGCGATGAGGAAATCAGACCTACGTAGTTCTTTGAGAACTAAACGTTGGTTAAGTTGTTTTGATCTTTTTCCGCAAGATCGATTTTAACCGCACAAAATTCGTTTAAGGTGTTGGACCATTTAAACGATCTTTTGATTCTTTTGAAAGGAGAGAAACGTTAAGGTGTTGGACAATTAATGATCTCTTGGGGTGGTCGACAAAAGCAGGGCTTTTGCTCCTACATATCCTCAATTGTGATGAGGAAATCAGACCTACGTAGTTCTTGCAAAAGTGGTAAAGTTACATGTTGATTTTATGCTTTTGAACGATCCATGTTAACCGATAAAAGCAAAGAGGACCGTTTAAGGCATTGGACCTTAAAATGGTTTTTAGTGATTTTTGCGGACAAAACTTGATCTGTGAGTTTATTTTAACCTTAGTTTCACTCTGGTTATTAGTCAATTCATTCAAGGAAACTTCTAAAGAAAAACGTCTGATTGATTTTTTTGATTATTTTATTCAAAGATATTATGATTATTTTATTATTATTTTTTTCAAGATATTTTGATTATTTTATTATTATTTTGCCTTTTTTTATTTAACCGAGGTTACAGCGTGAACGATCAGTTGGATTTTATTTTAACAGTGATTAAACGAGATTACAACGCAAATGATCGGTTGAAATTCATTTTATCATTTATTAGGCGAGATAACGGTATAAATAAACGGTTAAAGCATGTTAAAAACGGAAGAAAAGAAAATCGAAAGTGAACGAATTAAAGATGAAAGCCAACAAAACAAGAAATGAATTGAAAGTCTCGGATTCGAAAACTTACCGGTTGAAGAACGAAGAACGAACAAAGAACGGATGAAGAACGGTGAAGAACGGCGAAAACCTTCATGCAGAAACGTCTCAAAGCGTTATGGAAGCACCTTGGCCTAAATTCTCTTCGCGGAAACAATTTTTTCACCCAAAACAACTGAAATGCATAGCCAAGGGGGTTAGGGACCATTTGGAACAGCCTCCCTTCGCCTATTTATAGGAAAAGGGGGGAGGAGGTTGCAGCCCAGCTTGCCCAGGCGAGCTCAACTCGCCCAGGTGAGCTCAGCTTGCCCAGGCGAGCTGGGTTGCTTCCACAAGAAGGCACCGCCTACTGTTGGAACCCCCTGGAAGGCCCAAGTGGGCCTGGTTGCTATTTGCACCCTTTTTTACTATATACACCCCTCTTTTGTGTTTTTTTTTGCTAATTCCTTTTCGAAACGTTACGGAACTTTACAGATTACGTAAAGACACCCATTTTCTTACTAGAATGTTGCGAAACTTTACGGATTACGCAACAATTCCCTTTTTGACTTCCGGAATGTTGCGGAACTTTACGGATTGTGCAACAATGCTTCCTTTCGACTTCCGGAATGTTGCAGAACTTCACGGATTACCTAACGATGGGTGTTAAGTACCTCGAGGCGGTCAAGCGAAGGTTACATGCCACCAAACAATGGTCCCCGGAAGAAATTAGGGTATGACAATTGCCCCTCTTTACTTATCTTTTATTGGAGATAAAAGTGAAGTAAAGATAAGACACTAATTTTGTTCGAGCGTAACAACATTCGGCCGGTTAATATCCCGACCAGCGGAACCTGTCATTCAGAAAGAAAGAAAAGACATCAGAAGTGTCAACAAAACTTCAGGGTCTTGAAAACAATAAAGTGGGACAACCACGACACTTCCCCATGCCATCGAACTTGATCGTCCCTGCCAAGCAGAGAAGAATCTTATGCGTCGTCGGGCTTGCATGTCTTCGGACGACAAAAGTAAACCTACAAAATTTTTGAAAATAATCAGAATCGAATGACCAACATCATCCTGATACCGTCGAATTTGTTCACCTCGGTTGACGAAAGGTGCGGATGACTATAAGGTATCTCTACCTGCCACCTGACTCGCTGTCCCTGGATGGCAAAAGGTGCAGAAGACGATGTTAGTCTCTGCACGTCAACGGGCTCGTTTGCCCCTGGTTGACGAAAGGTACGGATAACCATATGGTATCCCCGCATGTCACCTGACTCCATGGGCCAGGATGAAGAAAGGTGCAGAAGACGATGTTAGTCTCTGTGCGTGAACAGACTCGTATGCCCTTGGTTGACAAAGGGTGCGGATAACCATACAGTACCTCTGCATGTCACCTGACTTCATGGGTTAGGATGACAGAAAGGTGCAGAAGACGATGTTAGTCTATGCGCGTCAACGGGCTCGTTTGCCCCTAGTTGACGAAAGGTGCGGATAACCATACGGTACCCCCGCATGTCACCTGACTTCATGGGTCAGGATGACAGAAACCGTTTGTCCAAATAACCGCTTGGGTATCTCCGCACGTCACCTGACTTCAAAGGTCAGGATGACAGAAACTGTTTATACGGGTAACCGCTTGGGTATCTCCATACGTCACCTGACTTCACGGGTCAGGATGACAGAAAGCGCGGAAGATGACATAAATCTCCGCGTGTCAACGGGTTCGTTAGCCCTCGATTGACAAAGGGTGCAGAAGACAACGTTAGTCTCTGCATGCTACCAGACTCTTAGTTTGACGGATAGCGAAAGTGTGTTTATACGGATAACCACTTGGGTATCTCCGCCTGCCACCTAACTTCACGGGTTAGGATCAATAGAAATCGTTTGTGCAGATAATCACCTGTGTATCTCTGCACGTAACTTGACTTCACGGGTCAGGATGACAAAAACCGTTTGTACGGATAATCGCTTGGGTATCTCCGAACGTCACCTGACTTCACGGGTCAGGATGACAGAAGCCGTTTGTACGGATAACCGCTTGGGTATCTCCGTACGTCACCTGACTTCACGGGTCAGGATGACAGAAAGCGTGGAAGACGACGTAAATCTCCGCATGTCAACGGGTTCGTTGGCCCCCGATTGACAAAGGGTGCAGAAGACGACGTTAGTCTCTACATGCTACCGGACTCTTAGTCTGACGGATAGCGAAAGTGTGTTAATACGGATAACCACTTGAGTATCTCCGCCTGCCACCTAACTTCACGGGTTAGGATCAATAGAAATCGTTTGTACGGATAATCACCTGTGTATCTCTGCACGTCATCTGACTTCACGGGTCACGATATCAAAAGGTGGGGCGATCGACAAAAGCGAGGCTTTTGCTCCTACGTATCCTCAATTCGTGATGAGGAACTCAGACCAACGTAGTTCTTTGTTTTGTGCGAGACTAAAAATAGTCTCTACCGGGAGATGCTGACATCTCTAGAAAGGGTGCAAATGACCACATTGGCCTCTGCTTGCCAATCAAACTTGGAGTCTCCGAACGACGAGGCATGGATAACCGAAAGGTGTCTCCGCCTGCTACCAGACTCTTGGGTCATGATAGCAAAGGTGGGGTGGTTGACAAAAGCGAGGCTTTTGCTCCTACGTATTGATGGAAGCTTGCTTGTGGGGCTTCTATGGAGGTTGGATCTTGAGCTTCAATGAGGTCCTTTAATGGTGATTTTCCACCATGGAGATGCAGCGGAAGACAAATGAGAAGAGGTGAGAGGAGGCGCCATCCACTAGGGAATAAGCCATGGAAGAAGGAGCTTCACCACCAAGATGAGCCTTGGATAAGAAGCTTGGAGAGGATGCTTCAATGGAGGAAAAGAAAGAGGGAGAGAAAGAGAGAGGGGGGAGCACGAAATTGAAGGAAGAAAAAGGGAGAGAAGTTGAACTTTGAGTTGTGTCTCACAAGACTCTCATTCATCAAAGTTACAACAAGTGTTACACATGCTTCTATTTATAAACTAGGTAGCTTCCTTGAGAAGCATTCTTGAGAAAAATTCCTTGAGAAGCTTCTTTGAGAAAACTTCCTTGAGAAGCTAGAGCTTAGCTAAACACACCCCTCTCATAACTAAGCTCACCTCCTTGAGAAGCTTCCTTAAGAAGATTCCTAAAGAAGCTAGAGCTTAGCTACACATACCTCTCTAATAGCTAAGCTCACCTCCTTGAGATGAGAAGCTAGAGCTTAGCTACACACCCCTATAATAGCTAAGCTCACCCCCATGACAAAAACATGAAAATAAAAAAAAAGTCCTTATTACAAATACTACTCAAAATGCCCCGAAATACAAGGCTAAAACCCTATACTACTAGAATGGCCAAAATACAAGGCCCAGACGAAGGAAAAACCTATTCTAATATTAACAAAGATAAGCGGGCTCATACTTAGCCCATGGGATCGTAATCTACCCTAAGGCTCATGAGAACCCTAGGGCCTTCCCTTGGATCTCTAGCCCAATCTACTTGGAGTCTTCTACCCAATGCCCTTGCGGGGTAGGATTGCATCATTCCTTCCACCTTTGAAAGGATTTGACCTCAAATCCCGAGGTTCTTCATACTCAGGGCTCCTTCCCTCAACACCTGTAAAAAGAACAAAAACATATGTATTAGTGGTGTTTGGTATGTTGAAGTAAGGTAAGGTATGAAAACCCATTTCCTAGGCATCTTCCCATGAAGGAACATGGTTTCTCACCAACTCAATGAGTGGTGCTACAAGTATAGAAAAATATGGGACAAACCTTTTGTAAAAGTTTGTTAAGTCATGGAAGCCCTAAATTTTTCTTATACTTGGTGGAGTGGGCCACTCAGGAATGACCTTTATTCTCTTAGGGTTCATGGGAACCCCTTGATCACTATTTGAAAAATTAAGAAAAGTAACGCAATAAAACATACCTTTTTCTGTATTTTTATATTGATTATTCCTACCAAAAGGAATGACAAACCTAAGGTGTCCCATATGAGTACCTAAGTTTGTATTGAAACTAAAAATAAGAACAAACCTACCTAATGGGTCCCTATGTACACACACCATGAAGATGTTAGGTGTACGAGTGATTTTACAAAAGAGGGTTCCACAACTTAAAACATTCATCATACCACCTATTTTAGGGACTTGGTGCCTAATAATACCTATTTTGGGCACC
Organism: Glycine soja; assembly: GCF_004193775.1. Lineage (NCBI taxonomy): Eukaryota > Viridiplantae > Streptophyta > Magnoliopsida > Fabales > Fabaceae > Glycine > Glycine soja. The sequence goes on along the minus strand of NC_041002.1, from coordinate 16,862,461 downwards.
AACAAAGCACAGGGATTTAAGCTCTTGCGAACCAAACCCTCATCCAACAACTTCTTTACTTGAGGAATAAACTCAAGCCTAAGAGGTGTGGCAATGCTAGCATGTGCCTTTTTACAAAAGAAAAAATGTGGAGGTTGTCTAAGAGGGAAAGTTTCTTTAATGTTTGTCTTTATTGTAAAATGAGTTTCCTTCTTAGCTAAACTCTTGGAGGAGACACTTACCTCCTTACACTTCTCTTTAACCACTAATGGTTGTCCTTCTTCTTGGGGGTAGATTTCTTCACTAGATTCTTCCCCTTTTGCTATTTCACTTTCACTAGAGGAAGGTGAAGTAGTAGCCTCATCTTGGCTACTATAAATGTCTTGGCCCCTCATAATCATGGTTTTTGTGGTGGGGCATTGAGAAGTAATGTGTCCTCTTCCAAGACATTTAAAGCACTTTATAGAGCTAGTTTTCTCTTGCATACTAGCCTTAGGGGCTTGCTTTTCTATTGTCTTGCCCTTATCATCTTTGGGCTTAGAAGGTGTCAACCCTAAGATGCCTTGACCTTGGTCTTTCTTTGGATAAGAGTGAGAGCCATAAGATTTTGAAGTAGACTTCTTTTTAAGTTTTTGCTCTACCCTTATTTCCCAATCTAAATTAGCCTCTACATTGTCCTTCCCATGGAAGTATGAGAGTTTAATGTTAGCCTCTTGAGGCTTTCTTTCCTTTTCTCTTCTATGGGAGTGAGGTCTAAGATGTGACCTATGCCTTCCTTCGTAATAGTCACAAAGTTCTTCACTTAGGCTTTTGCAAGAGTTATGACTACTATAGGAGGCATGTTTTTCTCTTTTAATTTCTTTCATTATTTTTCTTCTTTCTTCCTCTCTTATTTTCTTTCTTTCATCTTGACTTATTTCTTCCACTCTTTTTTTTTCCTTTTTCTTTTCTCTCTTGTTTTTCTTTCCATAACATGAGGGAACTCAACTCATCTAAGATTCTAGATAAAGGGTCTTTATGACTAGTACCCTCACCATTAACACTAGATGAATGATGACTCATGTTGGTTTCTAAGTTGTGGTTCTTTCTTGTTGGAGGTTTGAAAACAAAAGGTAAAAGAAACTATGGTTGAAACTAGCCTAAATAAACACTAAAATAGGTGTGAAAGATAAGGTAAAAAACTAATTAGTAAAATGAAAGCTATCTAGGCAGTTTGACAATGGAAGGTAAAGTAAATAAGCTATGAAAGTAAGCAAGAAATGTAAACTAGGCGAATCCTAAGAGTGTTTGGATGACCACATTCAAGGTTCCCAACAAAACACTCACTATCCTAAGGAAAAATTTCCAAAAATTATTACACAAATGGAAGTTTGGTAACCTATTGGAGGCTCCCAACACACTTCCAATGAAAGGCCTTTTTGTTACAAAACTTGAAAGCAATGAAGGTAAGTAAATTGCCAATTACAAAATTACAAAACGGTCCTCAATTTTGGTGGTTGTTCTCTCTTTGGTGATTCACTCAATTTGGAGTGCTTCTTAGTCCAATAGCTCTTAAGGTGGTTGGCCCCTTTCTTCTTAACTCAAATTCTTCAAGGGATGACACCAATCCTCCTTCCAATTCCCTATATGGCAACCCACAAACAAGGAAACAAAGAGACAAGCAATAACCAAAGACCAAAAAAAATAAAATGAAATCTAAACCAATGGAGTTTTAACAAGACAATTTTTCAAGGATTACTCAACAATTAAAGCAACGAAAAGGACATAGAAGCAAGCAAGGACTCAAAGAGAAACTTAGAATGGCTCTAGAGTAGAGTAAAAAAAACTATAAAAAAAAAGACTCAACAAAACTCTAGCTTTGGCACTTGTTTTCACAGTAATTTTCAATTGAAATTTCGAAACTAAGATTGGTATAACATAGGCACCAATTATAGAATAAATTTTGAGCCAAAACAACAAGCACACTTCCCTTTCACTTTTTTTTTCTCTGGATACTGATTTTTTCTGCCAACTTGTATGATTTTTATATTTTTTTTCCTTTTCTCCAAATCACTTGGTTCTTTTTTTGTAACTTTCTTCCAGATGTCTGTAAAATTCGGTAAAAAATTCAGCTCAAAATTCGAAGTAACCAATTCTCAGTAATTTTTACTAGTTTGTATGTCCAAGCTGCCAGCACCAGCGATTTTTTATTTTATTTTTAAGCATGGTATATTGATTGCCATAGGCTTACTTTCAACCTTCCTATGTATGTTGAACTCACTAGTATTGTTTACCACAGGTAAGTGTTTTATCCTAATTCCGAACCATAGATATGTCATGACTTGATTTTGTGTATCATTTCCTATCAAATCAAAAATTACATGCGTGATCATGGATCAATAGGGCTTTTTTGGGAATGTTGTTTTTTTGGTGGGGAATTTGGCTCTGAGTGTTTGGGCCTTTTCCTTTTCTATTTTTGTTTAGTGTGGGGCAAAAAAGTCGCTAGCGCACAGGATTTTGGTTGGCGATCAAAGGGAGAGGACCACTTCGGGTCGTGGTTTCCATTCTTTCCTTATTTGGGGGTGACAATTCTGTATTGTTCAGATATTGTCTGGTCCAAAGACCTTTCTGTATATTTCTTTTGTTTTCTTCTGATCTTTGGTCAAGAATTTTCTTTTCTTTTTCCTTTTGCTTTCTTCCAATCTTTGGTCGGGAATTTTCTTCTTTTGCTTTCTTCCGATCTTTGATCGGGAACTTTCTTTTTCTTTTTTTTCATTTTCTTCTGAGGGCAAGGTTTATGGTGAGTTGGGATTTTGGCTCAAGACTTGTAGAATGGCTGGACATGATATATGTCAGGGTGTTGGTTTGGCCAGTGGTTCAGGGATAAAGGGGATGTCCCACATTATTTCCATGACACACATGCAACCATGATGATTAGGAAATTTTATGCAAAACTGGTCATGCATGCTCCCATGTGGACACTCAAGCATCAAGTTTTTATGGTCATGTGACACTAGGGTTCAGGATTCATTTTTTCCTATTTAAGTCAACCCAGTGTTTCCAAAATACGCTCCTTTATCAATTCATGCATTCATCCGAGTCCATTACGGGTGTTCGGGAAAATTTTCACAACATTCACCCTTCAGGTGTATACACATTTTCCAACAAAAATCCCTTCGTTTTGATCGTGTATTTTTGTTCAAAGAAAAGCTGGCAGTTATTTTCTTTTCAAAACCCTGTTGGCTTTTTAGCTAACCAATTTTATTTTTATTTATTCTTCATCTATTAAGTTATTTTTATTTATTTATTTTCTCTTTCTGAAAAGGTCATGCGGATGAGGGCACACACGGCCTACCTACGTCAAATCACAAAGCAAACGGAAAAGAATGCAATGGTAAGTCGCAACAAAAATAGTGACAAAATAAATAAGAGTCATAATGCTAGATCATAGCGGAAACAGAAACAATAACTGAAAGCAGTAATGTTAGATGACAACAAAAACTAAAAGCACTAATGTTAATAACAAAAAGTGTGGCGACCTTGGTCATGTGGCTCCACTCCCTCCCAAGAAACCGAGCAGGTTCGTCATATCTTCATCCATATGGGACTCATCCGCCTTACCGGGGGATCCTGTAGGGTCCTCCCCTGCCTGGGCATCGGGCCAGTCTCCAGGCCATGTGACCTCAGCCCCAAATTGCTTCGGGGTAGGGCATACAAAAGGGGCGGAACCCTACCCCTGCTGACTCAGGCTGAACCGGTAAAGACACTCATGTATCTGCACCTGTCCACGGTGGTTGGCTGCCTGCTGGCGAACCAAATGTTGTAGATAACGCTCCACGCCCAGTGGCCCAGCCGGATCGGCCTGCCGAGGTGGTGGCGATGCGCCCGTGGCCTGATGTGCGTCACCCTGCACTTGCCTAGGCGTGCAGTACTTCCCGATGAAGGCTCGGGTGATCGGCGGTCGAATTACCTTGCTGGGGGTGACAGGAACTCCGTAGGACTGACAGAGGCCTCTGATCAGAGCCGAAAACCCTAGGGCCCTTTTGGACTTCTCTAGGTCTAAAGGATGCCTAGTAGGCGCCAATCTTGCAAACAAATAAATGGCATCATCAATCAACTGGGCCACGTGAACGCTCATCCGTGTCAGGATAGCATACACCAACTGGCACTTAGGCGGAGGGAGGTCGGAGTTGTGGTCGCTAGGCAAGACATTGATGAGCAGCAGTGTCATCCATATCTAGGTCAAAGTAGTCATGCTAGTGCACATGATCCACACCCGCCTCCCTACAGCGGTCTGGGTGAAATCTTGCCCCGGTATGCACAGTAGCTGCGCGATAGCCTCCTCCTCTGATTGTGCTCGCATAGTTGGCCCTATTCCAGGATCAGGGGGTGGCCCAGGAGCTGATAAAAGGAAACTACTGGCCCCTTAACCGGGAGCGTAAGTCTCGATTAAGCATTAAGGGCAGAGGACCTTAAATTCTCTTAAGGTCAGGATGTGGAGGCCACTGAAAGTGAGGACACGTAGCCCTCTAAAGGCGAGAGGGCGTGCAGCCCTCTGAAGTCGAGGACGTGTTGCCCTTTGAAGACGAGGACGTGCAGGCCTCTGATGGCGAGGGCGTGTAGCCCTCTGAAGGTGAGGACGTGTAGTCCTCTGAAGGTGAGGGCGTGCATCCCTCTCAAGGCGGGGACGTGTAGTCCTCTTAAGGGGAGGACGTATAGTCCTCTAAAGGTGAGGGCGTGTAGCCCTCTGAAGGTGAGGACGTCCAGTCCTTTGAAGGCGAAGACGTGTAGCCCTCTGAAGGCGAGGGCGTATAGCCCTCCGAAGGCGAGGGCGTGCAACCCTTTGAAGGCGAGGGCATGTAGCCCTCTTAAGGCGAGGACGTGTAGTCCTCTAAAGGTGAGGGCGTGCAACCCTCTGAAGGTGAGGACGGGTAGCCCTTTGAAGGCGAAGGCGTGCAGCCCACTGAAGGCGAGGGCATGCAGCCCTCTGATGGCGAGGATGTGTAGCCCTCTGATGGCGAGGACGTGAAGTCCTATCAAGGGGAGGACGTGTAGCCTTCTCAAGGTGAGGGCGTGTAGCCCTATGAAGGTGAGAACATTTAGCCCTCTGACGGGGAGGACTTGTAGTCCTCTGAAGGTGAGGGTGTGTAGCCCTCTAAAGGCGAGGACATGTAGCCCTCTGATGGCGAGGACGTGTAGTCCTCTAAAAGGGAGGACATGTAGCCCCCTGAAGATGAGGGCGTGTAGCCCTGTGAAGGTGAGGACATGTAGCCCTTTGACGGGGAGTACGTGTAGTCCTCTGAAGGTAAGGGCGTGTAGTCCTCTGAAGGCGAGGGAGTGTAGCCATCTAAAGGCAAGGACATGTAGTCCTTTGAAGGTGAGGGCATGTATCCCTCTGAAGGTGAGGACGTGTAGTCCACCGAAGGTGAGGGCGTGTAGCCCTCTTAAGTTGAGGACATGTAGTCCTCTGAAGGTGAAGACGTGTAGTCCTCTGAAGTCCAGGACATGTAGCCCTCTGAAGGGGAGGACGTGTAGTCCTCTGAAGGTTAGGGCATGTAGCCCTCTAAAGGTGAAGACGTGTAGTCCTCTGAAGGTGAGGGCGTGTAGCCCTCTAAAGGTGAGGGCGTGTAGCCCTCTAAAGGTAAGGACGTGTAGTCCTCTGAAGGTGAGGACCTGTAGCCCTTTGAAGGTGAGGGCGTGTAGCCCTATGAAGGTGAGGATATGTAGCCCTCTGACGGGGAGGACATGTAGTCCTCTGAAGGCGAGGACATGTAGTCCTCTGAAGGCCAGGGCGTGTATCCCTCAGAAGGTAAGGACATGTAGCCCTCTAAAGGGGAGGACGTGCAGCCCTCTGAAGGCAAGGGCGATTAGCCCTCTAAAGGCGAGGGCAAGCAGCCCTCTGAAGACGAGGACGTGCAGTCCTCTGAAGGCGAGGGCATGCTGTCCTCTGAAGGTGAGGACATGTAGCCCTCTAAAGGTGAGGACGTGTAGCGCTCTGAAGGTGAGGACGTGTAGCCCTCTGAAGGGGAGCACGTGCAGTTTTCTGAAGTGGAGGACGTGCAGTCCTTTGAAGGTGAGGATGTGTAGCCCTCTGAAGGTTAGGATGTGTAGTCCTCTGAAGGTGATGGCATGTAGCCCTCTCAAGGTGAGGACGTGTAGTCCTCTGAAGGTGAGGACGTGTAGTCCTTTGAAAGTAGGGGCATGTAGTCCTATGAAGGCGAGGGTGTGCAGTCCTCTGAAGGTGAGGACATGTAGCCCTCTAAAGGTGAGGACGTCTAGCCCTCTAAAGGTGAGGACGTGTAGCCCTCTGAAGGTGAGGACGTGTAGCCCTCTGAAGTGGAGGACGTGTAGTCCTCTTAAGGTCAGGACGTCTAGCTCTCTGAAGGTGAGGACGTCTAGCCCATTGAAGGTGAGGATGTGTAGTCCTCTAAAGGAGAGTGTGCAGCCCTCTGAAGGTGAGGGCGTGTAGGCCTCTGAAAGTGAAGGCGTGTAGCCCTCTGAAGGTGAAGGCGTGTAGCCTTTGAAGGTGAGGGCGTGTAGCCCTCTGAAGGTGAGGGTACTAGTACCCAAGGGTCCACCCTTATGAGAAAGCAAGAGATTGATTCATCAAGAGGGCCTCTCATCCCAAACTTAAAAGTTGGGACATTAGATGTTGGAAATCTATGCAGTTAACATGATTTTTAGGGATGCAGATGCATGCAACCTTTGTCTTGAAATGTGGTAAATGCGAACTTCGTATGCAACAATGCAATGTAATGGAAAGTTGTACAATGTTCATGACATTCTTTCCTTATTTTGTGATTTTGATTTTGATTTGATTTTTTGGAAAACACAGATTGATTGTCCTTTAGAAAGAGGTGATAATTCATGCATCCTTATCCTATCTTTTGCAAATCTCTCCAGGAACTCCCTCAGAGTGTATGTTCTGTTTGATTTAGTCACTTGACCATTTTAGAGTGACGGCAATGGAGTCGTTTGACGTTTAATCAATCCATTGAAATTCTAGGGTTTGTCCCCCCCCCCTTTTTTTTGTTTAAAAACATCGACGGGTGAGAACTTTTGATCTGCCCCTATGTTCACTTGAGGCTCATACACGATGCCCCTCATTGCCCCAGTGTAAGGCTTTGAGGTACCAATTGTTATCTTTCGTCATGACCTTGTAGCAGGGAACCTATTGGGTGAGAACTTCTAATCTGCCCCTAGGTTCACTTGAGGTTTATGCATGGTGCCTTTCATTGCCCCAGTGTAGGGCTTTGAGGTAACCATCGTTGTTTTGTTTCCACAACCTTGTAGCAAGGAAGAATGAAAGAAGCGGTTGATTCTTGCAAAAAACATTTTCCAAGGACGAGAAATAGTTGAAGGATTTTTCAGTTGACGGATTAAGTCAAATGACTCCTATTCTTGATAACTCACTTCTCTCTAAAAAAGACAAACTTTCCGGAATGATAAAATGAGGTCACATGAACGTCTATATTTTACTTGAAAACACTGTCAATCAAATGCTTTTTTCCTTTTCTTTTTGAACTTTTCTGCTTTACTCGTTGTTTACGGCATCCTCACCAAATGTGTAGCACGAGTAATTTATGATTGAACGGTCTTGGAAGTCCAAACTCAGGAGCGCATGTCACTTGAGCAAACAAACCAATGGCTTGCACCCACATTCCAGTGGAAGCAAATATGTAATTATGAGAGAATGAGGGACAAAGATGTCAAATTTATCCATTTTATTTAGCATTGTAACTGTGGTTTACAATAATGGCATAAACTTGAAAATCCTGATGAGTCATTAGAGACATCTAACAACAGCTTTTAAAATTGCCCCATGTGTGGTGTCGTTTGTCAATGTTAGGATTCAACAAGCGATTCTCCTCAAATTTCAGCCAACCCGCATCAATTAGACCTTTCACCTTATGCTTAAAGGTCCTACAATGCTCAATGGAATGCCCCGGGGCTCCTCCATGATAAGCACACTGTCGCAACCTACCATTCGGCGGGAGGGCGACGCATGACACGCAGGTGCGTCTTCCAAGAAAGGAATACGCACGGAGTCGCCACCAACGTTTATTTGAGGAAAACGTCGGAAAAACCGAAAAAGACGCGATCTACAAACTTTAAGTGAAAGGTTTGGGAGTTGTATTTACGCACGGGGAAGGTATTAGCACCCCACGCGTTTGTCACAAGAGACGGCAACCTTTAATTAAATGTTCAAACATGACTTCAATTTTATGATCCCTTTTACGTCTTTATTTCTTTTTATATTTTTTATCTTTTTGCAGTCGACGAGGGTGTTTCCCTTGCTCCTACGTATTCCTTAATTGCAATAAGGAAATCAGACCTACGTAGTTCTTTGTGAAGAAAGTGTTTGGTTAAGTTGCTTTTATCCTTTATGCAAAATATGTTTTTATTGAATGAAAGGTCATTTAAGGCGTTGGACCATTAAACAATCTTTCGCTTCTTTTGAAAAGAGGGAAGACATTAAGGCATTGGACAATTAATGATTTCTTTATTTGTTGAAAGAGGTAATAAAGTTACATGTTGATTTTAGGCCTTTAGAAACCTACACTTAACAAATAAAAGCGGAGAAGACCATTTCAAGGCGTTGGACCTTTGAAAATGGCTTTTTTAGGCGATGATAAAAGTTTGGCTTATGAATTGATTTTAGCCTTAGTTTCACTTTGGCTATTAGTCGATTCAATCAAGAAAGAGAAATCTTAAAGAGAAATGTCTGATTGCTTTTTTTTTGGTTTATTTTACTAAAAGATATTTTTTGATTATTATATTATTATTTTACCTCTTTTTGGTTTCCAACGTGGTTACAGCATGACCGAACGGTCGGATTTCATTTTAACAGAAATTAACGGATGTTATAATTCAAATGATCGGTGGAAATTTATTTTCTTTTTTTATTAGGCAAGAAAATGACTTAAGCAAATGACTAAAGCACGTCAAAAAGGGGTACGGAAAGTAAATGAAATGAAAATAAAAGCACGTGAAAATAAATGAGGACCACTAAGGGTACATAGAATGAATTGAAAAGTTCAATTTCGGAAACTTACCGGTTGAAGACCGAAGAACGATGAAGAACGAACGAAGAACGTTCAAGAACGGTTGAAAATCTTCGCGAAATCACCCACGGAAACGTTACGGAAATGTTACGGAAGTGCCTCGGCTTGGATTTTCTTCACGGAAACAATTTTCTTCACTAATTTCAAGTGATTCTCGAATTACCAGGAGGGCTGAACATTTTTCCCTTTCACCTCTCCCCCTATTTATAGGAAAATGGGGGAGATGCTTGCCACCCAGCTTGCCCAGGCGAGCTAGGTTGCTTCCTCCAGAAGCAACCGCCTTCTGGAGGAATTTTATCGAAGGCCCAAGTGGGCCTGGTTGCTATTTGCACCCCCTATTTTTACAAAGTACACCCCCTGCCTTTTTTTGGTGATTCTTTTTTCGTAACGTTACGAAACTTTACGAATTTCGTAACGATGCTTGTTTTCTTTCCGTAATGTTACGAAACCTTACGGATTACGTAATCATCTCTTTTTTGCATTCCAGAATGTTGCGGAACTTTACGGATTGTGCACTAACACTTCCTTTTAATTTCCGACATATCACGGAACTTCACGGATTGTGCTATAATGCCTTCTTTTGACTTCCGACATGTCACGGAACTGCACGAATTGCCTAACGATGGGTGCCAAGTACCTCGAAGTGGTCAAACGAGGGTCGCATCCCAACAATGGATGGTCCCCAGACGAAATTAGGGTATGACAGTTGCCCCTCTTTACTTGTCTTTTATTGGAGATAAAAGGGAAGTAAAGATAAGACATTAATTTCGTTCGAGCGAAACACCATTCGGTCAATGAACCTCCCTGCCAGCGGAACCTGCAAAAATTTGAAAATGATCAGTACCGACACATCATCCTGATACTATCGAACTTGCTCCCCTTGGTTGATACAAGACGCAGAATGACCATAATTTGTCTCTACATTTTGTTGGACACGATCGAGCCTGGGCGACGAGACACAAAATGACCATAATTTGTCTCTGTGTGCCACCGGACACCACCGCCTCTCGACGGCAAAAAGGTGTGCAGAATGACAATAATTTGTCTCCACCCACCTCTCAATTTGCTGTTTTTTTAATGACAAAGGGCGCAGAATTTCTCCCTGCGCGTTTATCACCCGCCTCGCTGCTTCTGAATGATAAAAGGCGCAGAATCTGTCTCCGCGCGTTTACCCACTCAGCTTGTTGTTCCTGAATGATAAAGGACACAAAATCTGTATCTACGCATTTACCCACTCAGCTTGTTGTTCTTGAATGATAAAGGGCGCAAAATCTGTATCTGCGCGTTTACCCACTCAGCTTGTTGTTCCTGAATGATAAAGGGCGCAGAATCTGTATCTATGCGTTTACCCACTCAGCTTGTTGTTCCTGAATGATAAAGGGCGCAGAATCTGTATTTGCACATTTACCCACTCAGCTTGCTATCATGCTTCGAGTCTTAGAGATAGCAAAAGAAATTTTTTACGGATAACCACTCGGGTATCTCCGCATGTCACGCGACTCCAGTGTCAGTATGACAGAATTTGTCTGCGCAGAAGATGACGTAAATCTCCGCGTGTCAACGGGCTTGTTGGCCGCGATTGACAAAGGGTGCAGAAGTCGACGTTAGTCTCCGCGTGCTATCATGCTTTGAGTCTTAGAGATAGTAAAAGAAAGTTTTTACGGATAACCACTCGAATATCTCCGCATGTCACATGACTCCGGTGTCAGTATGACAGAATTTGTCTGCGCGGAAGATGACGTAAATCTCCGCGTGTCAACGGGCTTGTTGGCCGCGATTGACAAAGGGTGCAGAAGACGACGTTAGTCTCTGCGTGCTATCATGCATTGATTCTTAGAGATAGCAAAAGAAAGTTTTTACGGATAACCACTCGGGTATCTCCGCATGTCACGTGACTCCAGTGTCAGTATGACAGAATTTGTGAGGGCGGCCGACAAAAGCGAGGCTCTTGCTCCAACGTATCCTCAAGGAGGAACTCAGACCTACGTAGTTTTGGCTAACTTGTGAGACTAAAAATAGTCTCGGTGTTTTCTTCACTAAAATGCGAACATGCTTTAGTAAAGAGAGAAGACTTCCAACTAATCAGAGCAACATATGCTTTTCGGATGAAAAACAATGTGTCTACCGGGGAAGGGGAGTATGCTGATGAAATCTTCTCATAACCACAAATGAGATTTTGGATGTTAGCATTTCATTTCGTAATTACCATTTAGAGGAAACACTGGGTTCAACAAAAATAGTAGAAAATCACTCAAAGTGTATCAATCTCACACAAGTGTTTCATCCTAATTCCGAACCATAGATATGCCATGACTTGATTTTGCAAATCATTTCCTATCAAATCAAAGATTACATGCGTGATCATGGATCAGTAGGACTTTTTCTTGGGAATGGTGTTTTTTGTGGGAATTTTGGCTTTGAATGTTTTTGGCCTTTTCCTTTTCTGTTTTTGTTTAGTGCGGGGAGAAAAAGACGCTGACACACAGGATTTTGGTTGGTAATCAAAGGGAGAGGGCCACTTTAGGTCGTGGTTTCCTTTCTTTTTTTGCTTACTTGGTGATAACTCTGTATTTGTCCAGATGTTGTCTGGTCCAAAGACCATTCTGTATATTTCTCTTGTTTTCTTCCGATCTTTGATCGGGATTTTTTTTTCTTTTTTCCTTTCTCCCACTCTTCGATTGGGAATTTTCTCGTTTTGTTTTCTTCCGCTCTTTTGATTGGGAATTTCCTTTCTCCCACTCTTCGATTGGGAATTTTCTCTTTTTTTTTCTTCTAAGGGCAAGGATTGACATTCTCACCCTGGGTCAAGGTTTATGGTAAATTGGGATTTTGGCTCAAGGCTTGTAGCACGGCTGGACATGATATATGTCAGGGTTTGGTTCAGTTCAGGGATAAAAGGGAATGTCCCACATTATTTCCATGACACAAATGCAACAATGATGATTTGGAAATTTTATGCAAAATTAGTTATGCATGCACCTATGCGGACACTCAAGTGTCAAACTTTTATGGTCATGTGATGCTGGGGCTCAAGATTCATTTCCTCTATTTAGTCAACCCAGTGTTTCCAAAATATGTTCTTTTATCAATTTGTGCATTCATCCGAGTCTATTTTGGGTGTTCATAAAAACTTTCACAACATTTACCCTTCAAATGTGTACACACATTTTTTTTTCAAAAACTGGTTATGATCAGTGAATTTTTTTTTTCAAAGAAAAGCTGGAAGTCATCTCTTTTCAAAAGCATGTTGGTTTTTCAACTAGACAACTTTTTTTTCTTTTTTATCATTTGTTTATTTCTTTTTCTTGTTTGTTTTTTGTTTTTTTTTTTCATGAGGTATTTTGCTACCTAAACATGTGTATATTTTTGTGAGGTATTTTTACTATATACATGCATATCCAAGGTATCTTGCTACCTAAACATACATATATATGTTTTGTGAGGTATTTTTGCTATATACATGCATATCCAAGGTATCTTTCTACCTAAACATACATATATATTTTTTGTGAAGTATTTTTTGTTACATACATGCGTATCCAAGGTATCTTTCTACCTAAACATACATATATATATTTTGTGAAGTATTTTTTGTTTACATACATGCATATCCAAGGTATCTTTCTACCTAAACATACATATATATATTTTGTGAAGTATTTTTTGTTTACATACATGCATATCTAAGGTATCTTCCTACCTAAACATATATATATATATTTTGTGAAGTATATTTTTTTGTTTACATACATGCATATCTAAGGTATTTTCACTACCTAAACATACATACATACATATATATATATATATATATATATATATATATATATATATATATATATATATATATATATATATATATATATTGAGGTATGACTACCTTCCAAGCTTGTGCTTGTTTTATTCAACTTCCTAGGATCATGAGCAGCTAGGTGTGTCCTACTATGACTTGAGAAATAAAAGTGATCAAATAACAAGCAGATATTTAAAAGGTACTAGGTTGCCTCCTAGTAGCGCTTCTTTAACGTCTTGAGCTGGACGCATGATGACTTGTCGGTCACGGACCTAGTACTTTGCTTACCTTTGGCCTTGGACTTGGTCGCCTATTTGTCGACCATGTGTCGTAGGCAACGCTCTAACCTTTTTGTGGATAAGCTGAGGTGAACTCTAGAGGTGGTGGCGGCGCGCTTATTGCCCACTGCCGGCCATCCCCAGGCTGTTGTGGTGTTTCGCCCTGCGCCTGCCTGGGGGCGCAGTACTTCTTGATGAAAGCTCGGTTAGTAGGACTTGATGACCTTGCTGGGGGTGACAGGCACACCGTAAAACTGACAGAGGCCCGTAATTAGAGCTAGCAACTCCAAGACCCTATTGGCCTTCTTCGGGTCCACTGGGTGTCTTGCGGGCATGATCCCTGCAAACAATAGATGACATCAGAAATCAGTTGGGGGAGGTGCATACTTACCTATGTCACGATGGCATGAACTTGCTGGGGGGACGGGCGCCCTGTAGGACTGACAGAGGCCCGTAACTAGAGCTGGAAACCCCAAGGCCCTGTTGGACTTCTCCGGGTTCGTTGGGCGTCTTGTGGGCGCGACCCCTGCAAATAGTAGATGGCATTAGAAATCAGTCTAGCCACATGCATACTTACCTATGTCGGAACGGCACAGACCAACTGATACTTCCGCAGGGGGAGATCGGTATTGCAGTCGTTGGACAAAATGTTTGCTAAGTAGCAACGTCATCCATATCTATGTAAGAGTGGTCATGTTGGTGCACATGATCCGCACTTGTCTCTTTGCAGCGGCATGGGTCAAATCTTGCCCCGGTATGCATAGTAGCTGCGTGATAGCCTCCTTCTCTGGTTGTGCTCGCACAGTTGGCCCTCCTCCAATATCAGGGGGTGGCCCAGGAACTGATGAAAGGAAACTACTAGCCCCTTAACCGGGAGCGCAAGTCTCGGTTAAGAATTTAAGGGCAGAGGACCTTAAATTCTCTTAAGGTGCGGATGTGGAGCCTACTGAAGGCGAGAGCGTGTAGCCCTCTGAAGGGGAGGACGTGTAGTCCTCTGAAATGGAGGATGTGTAGCCCTCTGAAGGCGAGGACGTGTAGTCCTATCAAGGGGACGACGTATAGTCCTCTCAAGGGGAGGACGTATAGTCCTCTAAAGATGAGGGTGTGCAGCCCTTTGAAGGTGAGGACGTGAAGTCCTCTAAAGGCGAGGGCGTGTAGCCCACTAAAGGCGAGGGCGTGTAGCCCCCCGACGGTGAGGATGTGTAGTCCTCTGAAGGTGAGGGCGTGTAGCCCTCTGAAGGTGAGCATGTGGAGTCCTCTGAAGGCGAGGACAGGTAGTCCTCTAGAGGCGAGGACGTGCAGTCCTCTGAAGGCGAGGACGTGTAGTCCTCTGAAGGCGAGGACGTGTATTCCTCTGAAGGCGAGGACAGGAGTCCTTTGAAGGCGAGGACGTGTAGTCCTCTGAAGGTGAAGGCGTGTAGCCCTACAAGGCGAGGACGTGTAGTCCTCTGAAGGTGGGGACGTATAGTCCTCTGAAGGTGAGGGCGTGTAGCCCTCTGAAGGTGAGGATGTGGAGTCCTCTGAAGGCGAGGACAGGTAGTCCTCTGGAGGCGAGGACGTGCAGTCCTCTGAAGGCGAGGATGTGTAGTCCTCTGAAGGCGAGGACGTGTATTCCTCTGAAGGCGAGGACAGGAGTCCTCTGAAGGCGAGGACGTGTAGTCCTCTGAAGGTGAAGGCGTGTAGCCCTACAAGGCGAGGACGTGTAGTCCTCTGAAGGTGGGGACGTATAGTCCTTTAATAGTGAGGACGTGTAGTCCTCTGAAGGCGAGGGTGTGCAGCCCTCTTAAGGCGAGGACGTGAAGCCCTCTGAAGGTGAGGACGTGTAGTCCTCTGAAGGCGAGGGCGTGTAGCCCTCTGATGGCGAGAACGTGTAGTCCTCTGAAGGCGAGGATGTGTAGTCCTCTGATGGCGAGGACGTGCAATCCTTTGAAGTTGAGGACGTGCAGTCCTCTGAAGGTGAGAACGTGCAGCCCTCTAAAAGGCGATAGGTACTAGTACCCAAGGGTCCACCCTTATGAGAAAACAAGAGATTGACTCATCGAGAGGACCAGTCATCCCAAATTCACAAGATTTGGACATTAGATGTAGGAAATCGATGAAGTTAACATGATTTTTAGGGATGCATATGCATGCAATCTTTGTCGTGAAATTTGGTAAATGCGGACTTCATATGAAACAATGCAATATAATGGAAAGTTGTACAATGTTCATGACATTCTTTCCCTATTTTATGATTTTGATTTTGATTTATTTTTTTTTGGAAAACGCAGATTGACTGTCCTTTTGAAAGAGGTGATAATTCATGCAACCTTATCCTATTTTTGGGAAATCTCTCCGGGAACTCCCTCAGAGTGTATGTTCTGTTTGATTTAGTCACTTAACCATTTTGGAGTGACAACAATGGAGTCGTTTGACGTTTAATCAATCCATTGAAATTTTAGGGTTTGTCCCCCCTTTTTTTTGTTTAAAAACATCGACGGGTGAGAACTTTTGATCTGCCCCTATGTTCACTTGAGGCTCATACACGATGCCCCTCATTGCTCCAGTGTAAGGCTTTGAGGTACCAATTGTTATCTTTCGTCATGACCTTGTAGCTGGGAACCTATTGGGGGAGAACTTCTAATCTACCCCTAGGTTCGCTTGAGGTTTTTGTATGGTGCCTTTCATTGCCCCAGTGTAAGGCTTTGAGGTATCCATTTTTATCTTTCGTCAAGACCTTGTAGCTGGGAACCCATTGGGTGAGAACTTCTAATCTGCCCTTAGGTTCGCTCGAGGTTTATGCATGGTGCCTTTCATTGCCCCAGTGTAGGGCTCTAAGGTATCCATCATTGTTTTGTTTTCACAACCTTGTAGAAAGGGAGAATGAAAGAAGCGGTTGATTCTTGCAAAATGAATTTTCCAAGGACGAGAAATATTTTTAAGGATTTTTTTTTAGTTGATGGATTAAGTCAAATGACTCCTATGTAGAAGCAAGATGTTTTGATGTTTTGATGATGCCAAAGGATCAAGTGCTTCTAAGTTTTAATCAAGACAAGAATCCAAGAATCCAAGAAAATCAATATATATGATCAAGTTGATCTCTAGAATCTTAGGAAGAAGTTTCCAAATTGAAAAGGCAAAAGGTTTGGCCAAAGAATTCTATCTAAATCATTCCAAATTGAGATTTACTCTCTGGTAATCGATTACCAGCAGCTGAAAATGTTTATAATAGTCACTAGAAATTTTAATTCAAAATTTATAATGTGTAATTGATAACACATGGATGGTAATTGATTACCAGCAGTTTATTGAACATTTTAATTCAAATTTTAAAGCCTGTAATCGATTACACAAGTCTTGTAATCGATTACCAGAGGGGATTTTCAGAAAATAATTTCCAAGAGTCACATCTATTCAAATGTTTTATGAATGGCCATCAAAGGTGACTTGGAAACACGAATTTAAAGAGAGTTTTCATTGCCCAAAAAGTTTTATCCTCTCAAAAGATTAAGAGTTTTTCTGAACTGAAATGTTTCTATCCTCTCAAAAAGATACCTTGGTCAACCACTTGCATAAGGAATTTTGATTGATCTTTATTGTACAATCTATCTCTTTTAAGAGAGATTTCTTCTTCTCTTCTTCTTATTTATGAAAAGGGATTAAGAGACCGTGGGTCTCTTGTTTTAGAGGATTCCTGAACACAAGGGAAGGGTTGTCCCTGTGTGGTTCAGACTTTGTAAAAGGAATTTTACAAAGAGAGTGGAAAATCTCAAGTGGGTTGCTTGAGGACTGGACGTAGGCACGGGAAGTGGCCGAACCAGTATAAATCAAGTTTGCATTCCTCTCTTCCCTTAAACTTCTTTTATTTATTGCTATTTATCTTTTGTTTTAAAGAAGTTTATTTTGAATTGTCTTTTGAGTAATTCATGTTAAGGGTGTATTGTTAAACCAAAAAGAAAGAGTGAAAGTTTAATTGGGGAATAGTTTTTGTATCTTAATTCAACCCCCCCCCCCCTTCTTAAGATAACTGAGGCCGTTTGTCCAACATCTATTCTTGATAACTCACTTCACTCTAAAAAGAAAAACTTTCCGGAATGATAAAATGAGGTCACATGAACGTTTTGGAAACATAGTCAATCAAATGCTTTTTTTCTTTTTCTTTTTGAACCCCTTTTTTTATTTTATTTTGAAACTTATTTGTTTTGAACTTTACTCGTTGTTTTACGGCACCCCCACCAACATGCAAGACGAGAAATCTCTGATTGAACGGTCTTGGAAGTCAACACTCAGGAACGCGAGTTGTTTTGAGCAAACAAATCAATGGCTCGCACCCATATTCCAATGGAAGCAGAGATGTAATTATGAGAGGATGAGGGACAAAGATGTCAAATTTATCCATTTATTTAGCGTTGTAATTGTGGCATAAACTTGAAAACCCTTATGAGTCATTAGAGACATCTAACAACAGCTTTCAAAATTGCCCCATGTGTGGTGTCACTTGTCAATGTTAGGAATTACACGCAATTCTCCTCAAATTTCAGCCAGCCCGCATCAATTGGACCTTGTACCTTACGCTTTGAGGTCATGCAGTGCTCAATGGAATGCCCCGGGGCTTCTCCATGACAAGCACACGTTGTGTTTGAGTCGTATCCTCGAAAAAATGGAGGTTAAGGAAACTTAGCAGGGGTTATGGCTACCATTTCATTATCGAGTGGATATGGGAGCAAGTTAGCATAGGACACCGGAATTGGGGTGAATTCCACAGGTTTTTTTTTTCGCTGCAAAACTCATTTCTTGGTTGGTGTTTTGGTTTGTGCTAAAGGTGGTGTTTAGCATTGGTCGTGTGGTAGGTGGGTTTTGTGGTTGATTTAGGGACAGCCTTTGTGGATAACTGGGTGGTAGGTAAGGATTGGCTGAGTAATGACATTGTTGGATTGGTGGGAAACTTGGTCGTATGGGAATGGCAGTCACAGCATGGGTTTCTCCTTCATTCTCACCCTCTTCATTTGCCCCAGTTTTCTCATTTGTCCAGGCAGGATGATTAAATTTGCCTCTTTTCAGACCCGCTTCGATCCTTTTCCGAGCGAAGACCAAATCCGCAAAGCATTGAAGGTGCGTACCCTACCATTTTTCATAGTAAAACACTGGTAATGTGTCTACTATTATTGTGATCATCTCTTTTTCCGTCATTGGAGGTGCCACTTGAGCTGCCAGGTCTCTCCATCTTTGGGCTTATTCTTTGAAAGATTCGTGCCTCTTTTTGCACATGTTCTGTAGTTGCATCCTATCCGGAGCCATATCAGAATTGTACTGGCACTACCTAACGAAGGCAACCATTAGGTCCTTCCAAGAATGGACTCAGGAAGGTTCCTAAGTTAGTATACCAGGTGACAGTTGTCCTAGTAAGACTTTCTTAGGAAAAATGTATCAGCAGTTTCTCATCTTTTGCGTATGCCCCCATCTTCCGACAATACATCTTTAGATGGTTCTTGGAGCAAGTAGTCCCCTTGTACTTGTCAAAGTCCGGCACCTTGAACTTGGGAATGACCATGTTCGGGTATTAGGAACAACTCTTCTAGGTTAGCAAAGGCACAATCTTCGCCTCCTTCAATGTCCTTGAGCCTTTCCTCTAGATGATCCAACTTTCCCTTTTCAGCCATAGCAGGAGGGGCTCTTCCCACCGCAAAATGCAAGGGTTGTGGTCGTGGACAAAATTGAGGGCCCCCCAAAGTGTTTTGTAGGGGTATACCACCAACTGCTTGCCCTTCAGTTGCATATCCGAGGCAAGGCTCAAAGTCCGCTAGATTGTGGTGGGGCATTTCATGTGTCTCCCCCACGGTTTAAGAGACATGTGCATGATGAGGTTGTCGGCTTTCAATGAGTATGGGAGCAGAGTTATTGACATCCTCATTGGGAATGTATGCGACATTGGGTGGTGTATAGTTGGGAGGCAAGCCATATGGTGGGAAGGCATGCCTGTTTTGAATTTGCGCATAATGGGGGGCCGCCCGTACTTCTCAAATCTTTGCCTACCATATCTGAGGTTGGATGATTCATTTGGTAAAGGCCAGATAGGGGCATCGGGTTCACCTTAGCAATAGCACTGGTAGCGGCAACTGTAACCGCATTGGCTTCCATTATCTTCTTCATGCTCATCATGGCCTCCATCATTGTGGCCATTTGCTCTTTCATGGTCTCCATGTCGGCCTTCATCTGCTCTTGCGCCTCCTCTACTTTACCCATTACTCTAGCTCTAGCATGGGTTCGGTAAGGGCACCGTAAAGCATGTTCTTTTCTTTTTTATAACAATGATTAAGTTCGTCTTTCTTTTTTCAAGGAAAGAATGCAATGAACAATGCAACCAATGAAAAGCATGGATGCATGTGAATGATGCACAGTTGAAGTATTGCGAATTTTTATGCAGGACATGGGGTTGAATCAATTTAGATTTCCAACATGGTCCATGACATCTTTGTCAAGGTGAAACTGGAAGTAACAAGGACATCAACAGTCCAAAATGTGTTTGGCAGTAGACGAAGCAGCGATGTAACTCGATTCATCTTTTGCCCCAATTTTTGCAAGATGGTTACTTCCATACTTCAATTTGACTTGATGAACTTTCTTCGAAAAAGCATGAGCTTAATTCAGTCCTATAATCCAAGGAATGGCAAATCTGATCGCCAATACTTCAACAACCTTTCATAGGGATGAATGACTCGGGCATACTTTAAGCTATGCATGGAAATTGTAATTATGAAATTGAGATGCCCGAAGAAACATCATTTCCTAGTTAACCATGCATTAGGTGCCATGTTCAATCATTTTGTTTTTAAGTGAAACGGGTTTATGACCCCAACATGGTTGGCTCATGGTACCGAATACATGCAACTAAGAATGCATCGTGAATTTTCATGCTTCCCATTTTTTGTTTTTGTTTTACAGAGGAAAATGCAAGGATCATGCATGAGCGAACATGAAAACAAAAGGTATGCAGTTTGTAGAACAAAAAGTATGTTGAACGCATATGCATGATGATGCCATGACTCATGCAAAATGTGATGCTGGAATATGATAACGGACAAATGCGGTAACGATATGTTCATTATGATGCCATGAAGATATGCTTATGCGATGCATGATATGAATGCATGCTAGAGATAAAATGCGGGAGTGATTTGATTCGCACTGATCTTCGGAGTAAAAACGCGGGATAAACTCATTTTATTCAGAAAGTTTATAACTAGTCAAGATCTGAGTGACAATACAAACTTCCTAGTGGTTTCTAATTATATGGGCCATTAAATCTATCATATGCTGACAATAGTCGAGAAGTCTGTGGATCTCCTAGGGGGCGGAGTAGGTGTCTGCCATTGCTTTGGCCTTGGCTAGCAATCGGGGAAGTTCTTGACTCCCGTTCAAGGTAAGAGCAAATCGGTCCATCCACATGGTTGCCTCTTGGTGTAACGAATCGATCACCCTTCCTCTAGCCTCCTTTTCCGCGTACACTTGGGCGTACTCGTCCGCCACCCTATGCTCATGGGCCGTGGCTAGACTTAGTTCTTCTTGGTACTGGGTGATAATAGCAAACATGTTGGTCTCTGTCTCGCGCAAACGCTGAGACAAGTTTCTTTTGGACCTTGAGCAAACAGCTAACTCTTCTTTTAAAACCATGCTATGTGCTCGTGATCGGTCTCTCTCTTCCCTTCGAAGCTTGAGCTCACTGTTGCTACCCCACAACGCTTCACGGAATTTTTCACGGCCATGCTCTTCCTTGCGAGCCCTCTTGGTTTCTTGTTCAAGGGCTTTTGCGGTAGCTGCATTTTCTTCTCGTAACCCGGCGCACTCTTTCCGGACGTCTGTAGCGACCAACTTGAATTTTTCTTTGGCAAGTCTCGCTTTTCCTAGTTTGGTTTTCAGAGCTCGGACTTCTTCATCCTCTTTCGGAGTATCGAAGTTCTCTTCGTTGATAATCTTTAACTTGGCGAGCCAATCTAAACCTCGTGTACGAACTTTCAACCATTCATGATAACCACCAATGATTCCATTACGAACGCCCCTAAGTTCTTTATCTTTCCTTAACGGGCTCTCCCACGCCTTATGGACTCTTTGTATAACCTTGAAATTTTGCACGCCAAAATCTCTCACAAGGAAAAGAGACAGGCTTTCTTCCGTCGGTGCTCCCCTCATGGGGTACCCTAACTGTCTTATAGCAAGTGAGGGATTGTAGTTAATGCAACCCCTCATTCCTATCAACGGGATGTTTAGGTAGCCCTCACATGAGATGAGAACTCCCTCCTTTCCTTATTTCCATCAAAGATTAGCAATGCTAATACATCCATAAACGAAACCCACTCCTCTTGATTCGCCATATCCCTCATCTTGCCTTCTAAGTACTTCCATGGTAGGCCCACTACGCCGTTTCGAGTTTGCTTCATGCGGTCCAATCCTCTCGCCAAATCCCTGACCACAATTGCAATTTTGCTCAAGGAGGGAAAAAACCCGGAGAAAAGATACGGTTTCCTTCCCCTAAGGGGACATCCTAGAATCTCCTCAAATTCTTCAACGGTTGGTACTAATTGGAAGTCTCCAAACGTGAAGCACCTCAAGGGCTGGTCATAGTATTGGGTGAGTGATGCAATGGCTTCTGTGGATATCTTTGTTATGGTCAAATCTAAGATCTTTCCGTACGCCTTGCGGAAGGCTTGTATTTGGAGAGGTCCCATCAACCGCCCCAACTCCTTAATGCTGGTGATATCTAGGCTCTTAATCTTGACTTGATAAAACCTTTTGCCAGTTTGATTTGTCCCCATGTTTACTAAAGTGAAACAAAAATCGGTGCGAATCAAAACTCCGACATCTATCATGGGTGGACTGGATGAATGCATGAAGAAATGCATATGACACAGATGCAATCTATGAATACGAGAGCCCAGGAAATTGTCTCCTTCTTAGATACAACGTCTTGGGGTAGCAAAGTGCCCAACGTATGTATTTAAGAAGGTGACACGGACCCTCTGTTGGTTTGCCCAAGAGAGGGGATTTAAGACGGAACCCACGCATGATGCATATGCGAAAGGTACAATACGGGGATGTACATAGTACGACAATATTCATAAACAAATATAAGCAAAAGGGTACATGATACTTATGCATGGCAGTGTGAAAAAATGGCACGCAACGTGTCCGCTTCGTGCCCCTATTCAAGGGACCTATATGGGAGGGAGCTAAATGGCCTTTAGTGATAATTCCCAAGGTGGTCATATCTCTCTTGATGGTCTCTAGAGGTATCATCCTCTTCGAAGAACATACTGCAACAGTAGGGACTACTAGCAACAATATGTTTTCAAAGAGAAAAACTCTAGATGAGGGTTCACTGTAAAAAAGCAAGTCGGAGACCTAGCATGATCACAGATTCACCTCCACTCCTTATGTTCCTACGAACCCGGGTATAGGGCCCTTTTTCAACTCACCATGTGTGCAAATAGTGTTGGTGTTTATCTGCATCAAATGAATAAATATTTACCTCATGCATACATATTAAAACGCACTAAAAGCATCAAAGAGTTATATACACAAGAACATAAGAAAAATTAAGGGAAACCAACAAAGGAGGATGTCATGATAAAACATTGCACAAGATTAAATGGCCTAACTCTCAAAAAATAGTCCCCAGTGGAGTCGCCAACTGTCGCAACCTACCCTTCGGCGGGAGGGCGACGCGTGACTCGCGGGTGCGTCTTCCAAGAAAGGAATACGCACGGAGTCGCCACCAACGTTTATTTGAGGAAAACGTCGGAAAAACCGAAAAAGACACGATCTACGAACTTTAAGTGAAAGGTTCGGGAGTTGTATTTACGCACGGGGAAGGTATTAGCACCCCATGCGTCCGTCACAAGAAACGGCAGCCTTTAATTAAATGTTCAAACATGACTTCAATTTTATGTTCCCTTTTACGTCTTTATTTCTTTTTATATTTTTTATCTTTTTGCGGTCGACGAGGGTGTTTCCCTTGCTCCTACGTATTCCTTAATTGCGATAAAGAAATCAGACCTACGTAGTTCTTTGTGAAGAAAGTGTTTGGTTAAGTTGCTTTTATCCTTTTTGCAAAATATGTTTTTATTGAATGAAAGGTCATTTAAGGCGTTGGACCATTAAACAACCTTTCGCTTCTTTTGAAAAGAGGGAAGACATTAAGGCATTGGACCATTAATGATCTCTTTATTTTTTGAAAGAGGTAATAAAGTTACATGTTGATTTTAGGCCTTTAGAAACCTACACTTAACAAATAAAAGCGGAGAAGACCATTTCAAGGCGTTGGACCTTTGAAAATGGCTTTTTTAGGCGATGACAAAAGTTTGGCTTATGAATTGATTTTAGCCTTAGTTTCGCTTTGGTTATTAGTCGATTCAATCAAGAAAGAGAAATCCCAAAGAGAAATGTCCGATTGCTTTTTTTTGGTTTATTTTACTAAAAGATATTTTTTGATTATTATATTATTATTTTACCTCTTTTTGGTTTCCAACGTGGTTACGGCATGACCGAACGGTTAGATTTCATTTTAACAGAAATTAACGGATGTTACAATTCAAATGATTGGTGGAAATTTATTTTATTTTTTGATTAGGCAAGAAAATGACTTAAGCAAATGACTAAAGCACGTCAAAAAGGGGTACGGAAAGTAAATGAAATGAAAATAAAAGCACGTGAAAACAAATGAGGACCACTAAGGGTACATAGAATGAATTGAAAAGTTCGATTTCGGGAACTTACCTGTTGAAGACCGAAGAACGATGAAGAACGAACGAAGAACGTTGAAGAACGGTTGAAAATCTTCGCGAAATCACCCACCGAAACGTTACGGAAACGTTACGGAAGCGCCTCGGCTTCGATTTTCTTCACGGAAACAATTTTTTTCACTAATTTCAAGTGATTCTCGAATTATCAGGAGGGCTGAACATTTTTCCCTTTCACCTCTCCCCCTATTTATAGGAAAATGGGGGAGATGCTTGCCACCCAGCTCGCCCAGGCGAGCTAGGTTGCTTCCTCCAGAAGCAACCGCCTTCTGGAGGAATTTTCTGGAAGGCCCAAGTGGGCCTGGTTGCTATTTGCACCCCCATTTTTACTAAATGCCTTCCGGAATGTTACGGAACTTTACGAATTACGCACTAACACTTCCTTTTAATTTCCGGCATGTCACGAAACTTCACGGATTGTGCTATAATGCCTTCTTTTGACTTCCGGCATGTCACGGAACTTCACGAATTGCCTAACGATGGGTGCCTAGTACCTCGAAGTGGTCAAACGAGGGTCGCATCCCAACAACAGATGGTCCCCGGACGAAATTAGGGTATGACACACACGTTGCATTCGAGTCGTATCCTCGGAGAAATGGAGGTTGATGAACCTTGGCTGGGGTAATGGCTACCATTGAATTATCAAGTAGATATGGGCAAGTCAGCATAGGACACCGGAATTGGGGTGAATTCTATAGGCTTTTTCGCTGCAAAATTCATTTCTTGGTTGGTGTTTTGGTTTGTGCTAAAGGTGGTGTTTTTCATTGGAAGTGTGGTAGACAGGCTTTGCGGTTGATTTAGGGATGACCTTTGTGGATGACTAAGTGGTGGGTCATGAGAGGAGCTGATATTGGCTGAGTAATGACATCGTTGGGCTGGTGGGATGTTTGGCCATGTAGGAATGGCAGTCGCAGCATGGGTTTCTCCTTCATTCTCACCCTCTTCATTTGCCCCAATTTTCTCATTCGTCCAAGCAGGATGATTAAGTTTGTCTCTTTTCAGACCCACTTTGATCCTTTCGTCAGCGAAAACTAAATTAGCAAAGCTTGAAGGTGTGTAGCCCACCATCTTTTCATAGTAGAACACTGGTAATGTGTCTACTATCACGGTTATCATCTCCCTTTTTGTCATTGGGGGTGCCACCTGGGCTGCCAAGTCTCTCCATCTTTGGGCGTATTCTTTGAAAGATTCATGCCCTTTTTTGCACATGTTCTGTAGTTGCATCCTATCCGGAGCCATATCAGAATTGTACTGACATTGCCTAACGAAGGCAACCATTAGGTCCTTCCAAGAATGGACATGGGAAGGTTCCAAGTTAGTGTACCAGGTAACAGCTACCCCAGTAAGACTTTCTTGAAGAAATGTATTTAGCAGTTCCTCATCTTTTGCGTATGCCCCCATCTTCCGACAATACATCTTTAGATGGTTCTTGGGGCAAGTAGTCCCCTTGTACTTGTCAAAGTCCGCCACCTTGAACTTGGGAGGGGTGATGATATTGGGTACTAGGAACAACTCTTCTAGGTTAGCAAAGGCATAATCTTCGCCTCCTGCAATGGCCCTGAGCCTTTCCTCTAGATGATCCAACTTTCCCATTTCTACCATAGCATGAGGGTTTTTACCCGTTGTGGAATGCAAGGGGTGTGGTTGTGGGTGATACTGAGGGCCCTCCAATGTGTTTTGCAAAGGCATATCACCAACTATTGCCCTTCAGTGGCATATCCGAGCTAAGGCTCGAAGTCGGCTAGATTGTGGTGGGGCATTTCATGTGTCTCCCCAATGGGTCGAGAGACATGTGCATGATCAGATTGAGGTTGTTGGCTCTCAATGAGTATAGGAGTGGAGTTATTGACATTCTCATTGGGAGTGTACGCCACGTTGGGTGGCATATAGTTGGGAGGCAAGCCATATGGCGAGAAAGCGTGCTTGTTTTGAATTTGCAAATAATGGGGGCCGCCCATGCTTCCCAAATCTTTGCCTACCATATCTGAGGTTGAATGATTCATTTGGTTGAGGCCAGATGGGGGCGTCGAGTTCACCTTAGCAACAGCGCTGGTAGCGGCAACTGCAACCGCATTGGCTTCCATTATCTTCTTCATGCTCATCATGGCCTCCATCATTGTGGCCATTTTCTCTTTCATGGCCTCTATGTCTGCCTTCATCTGCTCTTGCACCTACTCTACTTCACCCATTACTCTAGCTCTAGCACGGGTTTGGTAAGGGCGTCGTAAAGCGTGTTCTTTCCTTTTGATAACAATGATTAAGTTCATTTTTTTAAGGAAAGAATGTAATGAGCAATGCAACCAATGAAAACCATGGATGTATGCGAATGATGGACAGTTGAAGTATTGCGAATTTTTATGCAGGACATGGGGTTGAATCAATTTAGATTTTTAACATGGTCCATGACATCTTTGTCAAGGTGAAACTGGAAGTAACAAGGACATCAGCAGTCCTAAATGTGTTTGGCAGTAGACGAAGCAGCGATGTAACTCGATCCATCTTTTGCCCCAATTTTTTGCAAGATGGTTACTTCCATACTTCAACTTGACTTGATGAACCTTTTCGTAAAAGCGTGAGCTCGGTTCAACCCGATAATCCAAGGAATGGCAATTCTGATCGCCAATACTTCGACAACATTTCATAGAGATGAAAGACTCGGGAATTCATATGCGGTGCATGGAAAATGTAATTATGAGATTGAGATGCCCGAAGAAACATCATTTCCTAGTTAACCACACATTAGGTACCATGCTCAATCATTTTTTTTTTTAGAAATGGGTTTATGATCCCAACATGGTTGGCTCATGGTACTGAACACATGCAACTAAGAATGCAGTATGAATTTTCATGCTTCCTTTTTTTTGTTTTGCAGAGGAGAACACAAGGATCATGCATGAGTAAACATGAAAATAAAAGGTATGCAAAAAGCATGTTAGATGGAGATGCATGGTGATGAAATGAATTATGCAAAATGCAATGCATGAAATGATAAGTGGCAAACACAGGAACGATACGTCCATTACGATGCCATGAAGAGATGCTTATGCGATGCATGATATGAATGCATTTACGAACACAAGAGCCCGAAAAATCTTCTCTTCTTACTTGCACATTCGGGGGCGCAGTGCCCCATGTGTGCAATTAAGAAGGTGATATGGACCTTCCGGCTTCCCGTGACAACAGACGAGACCAACATACAATGCATGCGTGACGACATGATGCAGATGCGCAACAGGGGGATGTAAACAGCATGGCAATATCCTCAAATAATCACACAACAAAGGCGCAAATGACATTTAGGTTATATGCATGGCAGTGTTTAAAAGGCACGCATCGTGTTCGCTTCGTGCCCCTATTTCAGGGATCTAAACGGGAGGAACTTAAAAGGCTTTTAGTGATAATTCCCAAGGTGGTCATATCTCTCTTGATGGTTTCTAGAGGTATTATCCCCTTCGAAAAACATATTGCAGCAGTAGGTATTATCCCCTTCGGGAATTATTTTTACGCACGGGGGAAGGTATTAGCACCCCACGCGTCCGTCACAAGGGACGACAGCCTTCAATCAAGTGTGCAAATATGACTTTCAAAATTATTAATTTTTCCTTTTTTATGTTTTTATGTCTTTTTATGCCTTTTTGCATTTTTTATCTTTTTTGTGGTCGACAAGGGTGTTTCCCTCGCTCCTACGTATCCTTAATTGCGATGAGGAAATCAGACCTACGTAGTTCTTTGAGAACTAAACATTGGTTAAGTTGTTTTGATCTTTTTCCGCATGATCGATATTAATCGCACAAAATTCGTTTAAGGCATTGGACCATTTAAACGATCTTTTGATTCTTTTGAAAGGAGAGAAACGTTAAGGTGTTGGACCATTAACGATCTCTTGGGGTGGTCAACAAAAGCAGAGCTTTTGCTCCTATGTATCCTCAATTGCAATGAGGAAATCAGACCTACGTAGTTCTTACAAAAGTGGTAAAGTTACATGTTGATTTTATGCTTTTGAACGGTCCATGTTAACCGATAAAATCAAAGAGGACCGTTTAAGGCGTTGGACCTTAAAACGGTTTTTAGTGATTTTTGCGGACAAAACTTGATTTGTGAGTTGATTTTAGCCTTAGTTTCACTTTGGTTATTAGTCAATTCATTCAAGGAAACTTCCAAAGAAAAACGTCCGATTGATTTTTTTTATTATTTTATTCAAAGATATTATGATTATTTTATTATTATTTTTTTCAATATATTTTGATTATTTTATTATTATTTTGCCTTTTTTATTTTAACAGTGATTAAAAGAGATTACAACGCAAATGATCGGTTGAAATTCATTTTATCATTTATTAGGCAAGATAACAGCTTAAATAAACGGTTAAAGCATGTTAAAAACGGAAGAAAAGAATAGCGAAAGTGAACGAAATAAAGATAAAAGCCAACAAAACAAGAAATGAATTGAAAGTCTCGGATTCGAAAACTTACCAGTTGAAGAACGAAGAACGAACGAAGAACGGATGAAGAACGGTGAAGAACGGCGAAAACCTTCATGGATTTGCTCACGGAAATGTCTCGGAAGCGTTACGGAAGCACCTCGACTTGGATTTTCTTCACGGAAACAATTTTTTCACCCAAAACAGTTGAAATGCATAGCCAAGGGGGTTAGGGACCATTTAGAACAGCCTCCCTTCGCCTATTTATAGTAAAATGGGGGAGGAGGTTGCTGCCCAACTTGCCCAGGAGAGCTCAGCTCGCCCAGGCGAGCTAGGTTGCTTCCACCAGAAGGCACCACCTTCTGTTGGAATCCCCTGGAAGGCCCAAGTGGGCCTGATTGCTATTTGCACCCCCCTTTTACTTAATACACCCCCTTTTTGTGTTTTTTGTTGATTCCTTTCCGAAACGTTACGGAACTTTACGGATTACGTAACGACACCCATTTTCTTTTCGAAATGTTGCGAAACTTTACGGATTACGTAACAATGTCCTTTTTGACTTCCAGAATGTTGCGGAACTTTACGGATTGCGCAACAATGCTTCCTTTCAACTTTCGAAATGTTGTAGACCTTCACGGATTACCTAACAATGGGTGTTAAGTACCTCGAGGAGGTCAAGCGAAGGTTGCATGCCGCCAAACAATGGTCCCCAGATGAAATTACGGTATGAAAACCCATTTCCTAGGAATCTTCCCATGAAGGAACATGTTTCCTCACCAACTCAATGAGTGGTGCTACAAGTATAGAAAAATATGAGATAAACCTTTTGTAAAAGTTTTTTAAGTCATAGAAGCCCCAAATTTTTCTTATACTTGGTGGAGTGGGCCACTTAGGAATGACCGTTATTCTCTTAGGGTTCATGGGAACCCCTTGATCACTATTTAAAAAATTAAGAAAAGTAATGCAATAAAATATACCTTTTTTTTGTATTTTCATGTTGATTATTCCTACCAAAAAGTATGACAAACCTAGGGTGTCCCATATGAGTACCTCATTTTGTATTGAAACTAAAAATAAGAACAAACCTACCTAATGAGTCCCTATGTACACAAATCATGAAGATGTTGGGTGCACGAGTGATTCTACAAAAGAGGGTTGCACCACTCAAAACATTCATCATACCACCTATTTTAGGGATTTGGTGCCTAATAATACCTATTTTGGGCACCAACAAAGCACAAGCATTTAAGCTCTTGTGAACCAAATCCTCATCCAACAACTCCTTTACTTGAGGAATAAACTTAAGCCTAAGAGGTGTGGCAATGCTAACAAGTGTCTTTTTACAAAGGAGAAAATGTGGAGGTTGTCTAAGAGGGGAAATTTCTTTAATATTTGTCTTCATTTTAAAATGTCTTTTCTTCTTAGCTAACCTCTTGGAGGAGACACTTACCTCCTTATACTCCTCCTTAACCATTAAAGGTTGTCCTTCTTCTTGGGAGTAGATCTCTTCACTAGATTCTTTCCCTTTTGCTTCTTCACTTTCACTAGAGGAAGGTGAATTAGTAGCCTTATCTTGGCTACTAGAAATGTCTTGACCCCTTATAATCATGGTTTTCTTGGTGGGGCATTGAGAAGTAATGTGTCCTCTTCCAAGACATTTAAAGCACTTTATGGAGCTAGTCTTCTCTTGCATACTAGCCTTAAGGGGTTGCTTTTCTATTGTCTTCCCCTTATCATCTTTCGGCTTAGAAGGTGTCACCCCTAAGATGCCTTGACCTTGGTCTTTCTTTGGATAAGAGTGAGAGCCAAAAGATTTTGAAGTAGACTTCCTTTTAAGTTGTTGCTCTACCCTTATTTCCTAATCTAGGTTAGCCTCTACATTGTCCTTTCCATGGAAGTATGGAAGGTTAATGTTAGCCTCTTGAGGCTTTCTTTCCTTTTCTCTCCTATGGGAGTGAGGTCTAAGATGTGACCTATGCCTTCCTTCATAATAGTTACGAAGTTCTTCACTTAGGCTCTTGCAAGAGTTATGACTACTATAAGAGGCATGCTTTTCTTTTCTTATAATACCAACTTGAAAAAAATGAGTTGTATTGTTATAAAAAAAATGAAAAAAATGAGTTAATACCAACTTGTATTGTTACGAGTTGGAGAATGTGTATTGATTACTGGAAGCTCAAAATTTATGAAGCAGATGCAGGAGAGACTAGCAGGCTAAAAATTTTATTGTTTTCTTGATGGATATTCAAGATATAATCAAATCACTGTTAATCTTGAAGATCAAGGAAAGACAACTTTTACTTGTCCCTTAGGTGTTTTGGCTTACAGGAAAATGCCTTTCGATTTGTGTAATGCTCCTGCTACATTTCAGCAGTGCATGCTGTCTATTTTCTCTGATCTCATTGAAAAAAGTATTGAAGTATTTATGGACGACTTCTCTATTTTTTACCCTTCTTTTTATTTATGTCTATCTAATCTTGACATCGTACTGAAGCGGTGTGTTGAAACAAACCTGGTGCTCAATTGGGAGAAATGCCACTTTATGGTGACAAAAAAAATTAATGTAGTAAAAAAAACTAAAAAATTGTGCAATAATATATGTATGGTTGTAGAAGCAAGCTTCACGATGATGAATCAAGTTGATTCAAGTAGTTTTGATAATGACAAAGTTGATGACAAAAAACCCAAAGAATGATTTCAAGATTAAGTCAACAAGAAGAAATCAAGAAGGTTCAAGATTCAAGAAAAGATGAATTCAAGATTCAAGAGAAGAAATCAAGAAGACTTCACAAGGGAAGTATTGAAAAGATTTTTCAAAAAACAAACATAGCACAGTTTTGTTTTTCAAAAGAATTTTTCTCAAAATTTTCTAAGTTACCGGAGTTTTTACTCTCTGGTAATCGATTACCAGTTTCCTGTAATCGATTACCAGTGGCAAAGTTTGATTTCAAAATTTTTCAACTGAATTTGCAACATTCCAATTGATTTCAAAATGGTGTAATCGATTACAAGATATTGGTAATTGATTACCAGTGTATTTGAACGTTGAAATTCAAATTCAATTGTGAAGAGTCATATCTTTTCATAAAATGTTTTGTGTAATCGATTACATGGTTTTGGTAATCGATTACTAGTGACAAGTTTTGAATAAAAATCAAGAGATATAACTCTTCCAATGGTTTTCAGGTTTTTCTAAAGGTTATAACTCTTCTAATGGTTTTCTTGACCAGACATGAAGAGTCTATAAAAGCAAGACCTTGACTTGCATTTTAAGAACAATTATTACAACTTTTTCATATATTCTTTTACAACCTTTGAATCTCTTTGAACATCTTCTTGAACTTCTTCTTCTTCTTCCTTTGCTAAAAGCTTTCTGAGTTTTTTGGTTTCCAAACCTTGTTCTTTCACAGAAAACAAAAGTGTGTTATTCATCTTTTTTATTCTCTTCTCCCTTTGCCAAAAAGAATTCTCCAAGGACTAACCGCCTGAATTCTTTTTGTGTCTCTCTTCTCCCTTTTCCAAAAGAACAAAGGACTAACCACCTGAATTCTTTTGTGTCTCCCTTCACCCTTGTCAAAGAATTCAAAACGACACAGTCTGAGAATTCTTTTGATTCTTCCCTTTCCCATAAACAAAAGATTTCAAAGGACTAACCGCCTGAGATATCTTTTGTTTCCCCTTCACAAAGTTTCAAAGGACTAACCGCCTAAGAACTTTGTCTTAACACATTGGAGGGTACATCCTTTGTGGTACAAGTAGAGGGTACATCTACTTGGGTTGTTGTAACTGAGAACAAGAGAGGGTACATCTCTTGTGGATCAGTTCAAGTGGAGGGTACATCCACTTTGTTGTTCAAAGAGAACAAGGGAGGGTACATCCCTTGTGGATCTTTGCTTGTAAAGGATTTTACAAGGTTGAAAAGAAATCTCAAGGACCGCAGGTCGCTTGGGGACTGGATGTAGGCACGAGTTGTTGCCGAACCAGTATAAAACTCTTGTGTTTGTCTTCTTCTTCCCTACACTCTTTAATTTCTGCTGTGCACTTTAATTATCGCTTTTACTTTTGGTTAAGTTTATATTTTTGTTCTTTACTTTCTTAACATTATAGTAAAAGCCTAATTGAATCTAGTAACATTAAGAAGGATAGATTTTTAATTAGTAAAGGTTCATTAATAATTAATTCAACCCCCCCTTCTTAATTATTCCGAGGCCACTTGATCCAACAATGGTGTGGTTAGGGGTCGTTTGTTTGTCATTGAAATTTTCAATGTTTTGTTAATGAAATTCTGATACCAATGACAGATGTCGTACCGGATGTCACGACATCATGCAGATTGTATTTGACAGTATGAACAGATTAAACAAGTAAATAACACAAGAGAATTGTTAACCCAGTTCGGTGCAACGTCACCTACATCTGGGGGCTACCAAGCCAGGGAGGAAATCCACTAAAAATAGTGTTAGTTCGAAGATCTAACAGCCACTGTTTACAACCTTCTCACCTAACCACTACCCGTGCAACCTCTACCTAAGAGCCACTCTTAGATATGAGAACCCCTCTCACTCCCTCTCAATCACTCTCCCGTGTTTACAATTAAATCAAATACACACCAGAGATTGCTCTCTGAACAAAAGAGATCAACTCTACACACTCAGGTCCAACACTTGATGTTAGGGTAACATCAAGGTGGCTCACAAATCACTCAAGTCCCAAAACTCACAAAATAACTCTTCAATCCCGGACTTGGTAGAAAACTCGTGCAGCCTTCATGTTTATATAGCAGTGTGCGTATCTGGGCTGCAACAACTTGCGCTGGATGAGATCTATCATTCTCCTGAAAATCTGCACTTAAAGATCTAAAAGATAAAGTTTGATCTTTTAGTTTTTATCTTTAATCTTTAATCCCTGAACGAACTATTCAAGTTTGTAATTCGAACTTTAATTATCTTTTAATTCGTTCCTAAAGATAGATCGCCAAATCTGTTGCTAACTGCACATTAATCTGTTAAAGATATAACAGATTTATGTGTCCAGTATTTTCGGGCAGGATGTCCTGGACATTGTATCCGACATCGTGGATCCTGCAGCTTCAATTCTTCATTTGACATTTTATCTTGCCTTGTGCATTGTGCAGCCCGATCTGATTCCTTGACATAATGTTAGACATCATGTGCAGCAACTCCAGCTTTCCTTCATTGTCTAAGTGCTTATGTTTTAACAAAATTTTAGCTAATCTTTTAAAACTCAGTAAAGCTAAGCACTAACAGTTAAGATGGACGAAGATCAGTGGATGCATGATAGTATAATGTCTGAAGAAGTTGATATGAATGAAGAAAAT
This sequence comes from Glycine soja, assembly GCF_004193775.1. Taxonomy (NCBI): domain Eukaryota; kingdom Viridiplantae; phylum Streptophyta; class Magnoliopsida; order Fabales; family Fabaceae; genus Glycine; species Glycine soja. The sequence goes on along the minus strand of NC_041002.1, from coordinate 16,828,836 downwards.
AAAGACAAAGCTGGTGTGAATGAAGAACATGTTAATTGTTCTGATGCCTTCAATACTTCTCAGGTATTAATAAGATTTTTTATTGTTAAAGTAAGTAAATGAATGTCCCTTGAAGACAAAAGATGTATGGATATTGCATTGTAGGTGTTTGCTAGTCATGAAGATGTTTTGCATTGAGCTCAATCTGTTGCTTATGAAATTGGTTTTGTGGCGGTGATTATGAGGTCAGACACAAATACTGGTATTAGAGAAAGGACCTCATTTGTTTTAATTGGTTACGAAAGGAGTGGTCAGTATAGGGTCAGGAAGAAAGATTAAGTAATAACAGTTACTAGGAGTAGAAAATTTGGGTGTCTCTTTAAGTTGCATGTGTGTCGCAACCTACCTCACGACGGGACGATGAAAGAAAAATAGATAAGCCCAAAGCATTCATCTCCTATGGAAAAAATGCGTAGAGTCGCCACCAACGTTTATTCGAGGGAAAACGTTAGAAAAACCAAAAAGGGGTATGCGAATTTTGAAAATAAGGATTCGGGAGTTGTTTACGCATGGAGGAGGTATTAGCACCCTACAGGCCCGTCACAAGGGATGACAACCTTTAATCGAGTTTGCACAACATGACATCAGAATTATTTACTTTTCCCTTTTTATGTTTTTAATTTTTTGGGGTCGACAAGGGTGTTACCCTTGCTCCTATGTATCCTCAGGTGTGCTGAGGAATTCAGACCTATGTAGTTCTTTAAGTCTGAATGTTTGTGTGTTAAATTGATTTTATATTTTTGAAAGATTTATTTTAATTGCGAACAAAAAGTCATTTAAGGCGTTGGACCTTGAAATGATTTTTTAAATTTTAAAACGCGGAGAGAATCGTTAAGGCGTTGGACCTTGAAACGATCTTTTAAATTTTGAAAAGCGGAGAGAAATGTTAAGGCGCTGGACCTCAAAACAATCTCAAGTGATATTTGATAAAATAAAAAAGTTAGTTATGAGTTGGTTTTCTCTTGGTTTCGTTTATTAACTTTCAACCTCTTTAAAGATAACTTTAAACCACTAGTGATCGGTTAAGATTGAACTTTACAAAGAAAAATGAGATCACCGATGATAGATGGAGAAGATGAATGTGCAATATAACAAAGGGGACCCCTAAGGGTACATAGATCACATTCAAAACTCAAAAACAAATTAACCGACGGTCGCACGAAGAACACAAAACAAGAAACGAAGTAAGGAATGTTTGTGGTAGCAATTCGGTAGCGCCCCGGCCTTGTTTCCTCTTCTTTCTTCTTCTTATTTCTCTCTTCTCTCAATTTCCTTCACTATTGAAATTTGGAACCTTTCCTCAGCTCCCCTTCATGCCTATTTATGGCAAAAAATGGCATTTGGGACCATGGCAGCTCGCCCAAGCGAGCCAAGACTTACACCTGAAGTAATTGGCTTGCCCAGGTGAGCTAGTTCCTTCAGGCTGGAGTCTTCTGAGGGCCCAGGCGAGCTAGAGGCTAGCCTGGGCGAGCTAGGGTCCAGAAAACTTAGAAAAAAAAAACCTTTTTCCCCTTCTTTTGGTATCTTTTGCATTCTTGATCAAAACATTGAATGATCTTTCATTTTGTGCGGTAAATGGCGTCAAACAACGCAGTTCGGCTAGCGAGAATAAAAAAATCAATGAATGATAGTTCCCGGACGAAATTAGGGTCTGACAGTGTGAAACCAGTGTTTGGAGGCGAAGGAAGTTAATGTGTGGGAGTCACAATCATGAATTGGTCAAGTCATTAGTTGGACATCCATATGTTGGTCGATTGACTAAGGATGAGAAGATTATTATTGTTGATATGACAAAGTCAACGGTGAAACCAAGAAATATTCTTCCGATGTTGAAGGAGCACAATGTCAATAGTTATGCAACAATCAAGCAAGTCTACAATGCAAGAAATTCATATCGTTCTTCCATAAGAGGCAGTAATATTGAAATGCAATAACTAATGAAGCTTCTTGAATGGGATCAGTATATTCATTCACATAGATTTAAGGATGAAGATATTGTACGTGATATTTTTTGGATTCATCCTGATGCAATGAAATTATTCAATGCATGTAATTTGGTATTTTTTTTTTATAGATAGTACCTACAAAACAAACAAGTACAGGCTGTCGTTACTTGACATTGTTGGTGTGACACCAACAGGAATGACATTCTCTGCTGCTTTTGCCTATTTGGAGGGAGAACGCCTAAATAATGTTATTTGGGCTCTAGAAAGGTTTCGAGGTATTTTTCTCACATGTGATGCACTCCCTGGAGTTATTGTTATCGACAGAGATCTAGCATTGATGAATGCAGTGAAAGTTGTATTCCCTAAGTCTATCAATTTGTTGTGTCGGTTTCACATTGATAAAAACGTGAAGGCAAAGTGTAAAACCCTGCTTGGTCAAAAAAATGAATGGGATTTTGTCATGGAAGTCTGGAGGAGTTTGGTGGATTGTCTTTCTGAGCAAAACTTCGATGAGTGCCTTATGAAGTTTGAAATTGCTTGCTCACCATGACCAATGTTTGTTGACTATGTCAAGCAAACATGGTTGATTCCCCATAAAGAAAGATTTGTTAAAGTCTGAACGAATAAGGTAATGCATTTAGGAAACACAACAACTAATAGGTATGAAAATTGTAAAGTTTGTTGTTGTTAGGGTTTATGAATAAATGGATAAAATGAATTATCTTTGTTTACTTGTTTATGTATTTCATATGCAAGGTTGAGTCTACTCAATCTATCCAAACGCTTATGATACGTCGACACTGGTAATGCCTTCCCAGACTTCCAATGTCAAGCTCGTTATTTCTTCTCATGATAATCTGCGGTAGTAATAGAAGAAGCAACATAAGGAAAGTGCTCCTACATCCAACACTGCACATATTTTAAAAACAAAAAAAAAATAAAACAATTCTCAATATAAACTACAAAACTAAAAATTAAATTAAAAATAAATTAAAAATACTTGTAATAGTGTGATATATCCTACAAGTTTCCTGGCGCTTCTTTTTGACGCATCATTCAAATTGTCATACATATGGAATAGTGCAGCAGCTCCCCATATGTAGCTTCCAGTCTGGTCAGGTCACGAAATTCATCAAGGAATACAACATGCACATATGTGGCACTCTTGTTAGCAAAGAGCGTGCAATCTACTAGATACAACAAATATGCTCGAGCTACTACAATCCACTGTCCTGCGCCACATTTGCTACGATAAATGTCTCAACCCAGGATATCCTAACATATGTCCCATGACATTGTACTGTCTCAGCTCTAGCTTCTTCTGAACTAACTTCAAGAAATTCCACTAACAGGAAAACGACTTCATCCACAAGAAAATCCTCAAAGCTATGGAATGCGCCTATAATGGGCAAATGTAGCAACGATGCCACATCATCCAGGGTGATGGTCACTTCTCCTACTGGAAGATGGAAACTACTAGTTTCCTTATGTTACCTCTCCGCAAAAGTAGATATAAGTCTCCGATCACTAGTGTCCAACGAACATGCGATCAGAAGACTTAATCTTATGGCAGCCACTAAGCCTTCAATCTCTGGAGCAAGCTTGTCAAATTTCTCTACCTTCCTCCAATGGGAGAATAACTTCAACTCTAGACACTTCTGTAAATAAAAAATTTAAATCATTTCAACAATAATAACAAATAGTTATCAAAATATTATTTATTTCAAAATATAAATACCTTTTCATTCCAAACTGTCAGTGCCACTTGATAAATATAGTCCATAAAAAATGATGTACTATGGGGCCCGCCTGGAAAACCCTTTGCATCAACAACTAAATCATCAACACCTACCTTTTCAGGCTGTTCATAGACCTCATCAGTTGCATGATCCACATGCTCAACATCCTCAGCAATAGGTGCAGCTTCCCGTTGCCTACATGCAGATGTTGTGGGTCTTCGCCGCTGGGGGCTTCATCCGAATTGCGAGTAAGTTCTCTCCCTAGGGTTCTTCCTATAATCCTGCCTAAAGTCCAACCAAACATCTGGTTCTAACCATAATCTGCACATTTAAACAGTCATAACAACTAAAGTCATCATTCAAACAATACTACAATCAATTACTATTTAATAATTCATAAATAAAAAATTATTTATTGTTAAATAAATTTTTTATTACTTTTATAAATTCATAAATGAATATAGAACTTTTTTTTTTTCAAATTTAAAGAGTTAACATCACTAATTCTAGTAAACTTAAACTAATGACTGAAATGTAAGTACAATTTTGGTTTTTATTTGTAACAAATGACTATATCATTTTTTAACAAATTACTAAGATAATAGCTTTTAATTTTTTAAAACAAAACAAAAAATTTATATTTTATACATCCATTCACTATTTATATAAATATTTAATACTATCAGAGTAATAATATATATACCACTATATCAATAAAAAAATAAATTACTTAAATAGAAAATATAAATAAATTACTTATATTCTAAAAATAAATAAATAACAATAATATTTATCATTCATTTTTAAATAAACAAAATTTTTAAATTATTTATTAAAAACAACTTCAAAAAAATATAATTAATTAAATATAAACACATAAAAAATATACAACAATATTTATTTATTAAAAAAACTATAACAAAATAACTAATTTCTTTTTATTTATAAAAAATTATTTCAATTAATTTATTAATTACTAAAATAAAATAAAATATATAAATATACGGATTAAAAATCTGTATAACTCATACGAATTAGTAATTTGTATGAGTCAATCTGTATAACTCTTACGGATTGGTAATCCGTATAACTCTTATGGATTACCAATCCGTAAGAGTTATACAGATTTTGAATCCAATAAACCCTCTCTCACACACACACACACACACATTTTTAACGAGGAAAAGGAAGAGAGGTGTTTATGGCAACGACGAACACACGATGGCTGGCTAAACGGTGTGAATGAACACAAACGGCGGCAACGGCGCGACAGGAAGCAGAAAACGAAGGAGGAAGAAAGGAGAAGCAACACAGAGGTGTACGGACAAGAGGGAGAAAGTGATGTTTTTAAAATTTAAGTGAAGGACATTTTTGCCACTTCACTTAATTTGTTGGGTGCACAAGTATTTGTGTTGGGTACACCTAGCAAAACCCTCTCCTGGCCTGGACCAGTAATCAAAGTAGACCAAACCCAAAGCTATTTGTCGGTCCAAAAATTTAATGTCAGCCCTCAACAGATAAACCCTTTTCTTAGTTCCCTACACCAGTTTTCTCTCTCTTAAACTAGCTCTTTACACCTGTCAAGTAAATATAGGTATCATTTTTCTTTCTTTCGTATTGACCTTGCTAAATATGTATTTTGATCCTTGAAAGTGTAAGACGGTAACTATTAGTGTCTAAAAGATGAAAAATTAAAACTTAGTCTTCAAATGTATTAAAAGTGTGATAAATCATCACACCGTTAAATCATCTGTTAACTCAAATGATTGTGACTATATGACATCTCTAGACCCAATTATTGTCAAAAAAATGCCATGTGTACTACTTACTTGTGAGACTAATTTGTGAGCATATACCAATGGACTAATTTGTTAGTTTAAAAAATTGTTAAATGTTTTTATTTTAGAATATGAACTTAACAATTTGTTGTCATTCTAGTCCTTGAACTTAACTACTAATTGACATTTTGGTTCTTGAACTTAACTACTGTCATTTTGGTCCTCGAAAGCATTTTCAAATTTTCAATTAAGTTTCATGTTGTATATAAATTATTAGCATAGATATCACTGTATTCTCTATTATTATTATCCCTCACATTTTTCATTTTCCTCTCATCAATTATGAAACCATACTATAATATAAAATTAATTTATGAGTACTTACGTAATAGTAGCTAGTGGCTAAATTCAGGATATTGCTAATAATATTTTATGAAGTTTCAACCCAGATCTTTTGTTCAAATTAAGTTATTAACTTATATGTTATTAATTTGTATAAAATGTTAAATTAATTAATCAATTTATTTATAGAATAACATTAATCATGAAAAGACATTTGAAAAATTGAGAATCATGAAAGTGAGATAAATGAAGTGTTAAAACAATTTTCTTATATACTCTTTTAATGAGACAAGTGTAGTGCATCTTTCTCAATTTGTCCCAACTTTGGACTTTCGGGGACAAAATAGTTATTTATCTAATTAATTAATAAATTATACTTTTATATTTAGACATTACTACTTGCTGGCTAGTACTCTGCTGACCACTGGTCTTGCTTCTTTTGCGCTATTATTCTGGCTTTGAAGCAGAGTGGTTGGACCTATAGAGATAGTTGTTGAAGCAGCAGGCAAGGCAACTACATCATTTTTTTTTTTGTCCCAATATGTACGTGTTCTGTTAGAGAAAGTGTTTCATAATAGGAGAGCATGAGATATACTTTAAACCGTTTTAAGTATTGGATCAAATATTCAAGTGGTAAAAGCAAAAGAGTTACAGTACCACTAGCGCTAGTAGCAAATGAAAAAAAGAAAGTAAAACCCAAAACATTATTAGTAGTGACATAAAGAGTTTAATTTTTATAGACCAGTCTATATTATTATAACTTCCTCACCATACAAGACAGATGTTTCTTTTTAATGTATAAGATTGTAATTAAAACTTATAATAAACAAATATTTTAGATTTATAATGAACAATTCAAATTGTAATATAAGATTATCTTTACTTATTAACAATTTCTTTTGAAAGATTTATTAAATTGAATTTAGAATTGAAGATTAGAAAGCTAGATCAAAGTGGCAAACAATCCAAGAAAATCAAATAAATAAATACAAAATAGTAATTTAAAATGTTTAAGGAAAAAAAAAACTAGTTAAAGATTATGTGTAAAATATTTAATTAAAAAATAATAAAATATAAATCTCTCTCTATAAATTATATATTTTAATTTATAATATACAAAATCCTAACTAATAAGAATTTATTTGACATGAGATTAGAGTTTCTTACAAAATCAAACACAATCCTAAAACAATTTTTCCATACGAATTACTCTGCACTTTCCACCGCACTAACATTACTTCTTCCACTCATCTAGTGACAGAAAAAAATAAAAAGTGTGTAATTAATTAACATTAACGTGTAGAGGGAGAGTGATAAAGGGACGAAAGGGTACAACTTTTAAAGGGTGGAGTGAAAGTGTGATCCTTTTAATTTTTAACGCACCTCCCATTTAGCAGGACTTGAAATATACGCCATTAGAGTGTGAACCGAGGAAAAAAGACCAGAGTAGGCAGAGACCTAGTGGTGGATGTGTGGTTAGTACTTAGCTAGAGCCTGCATATTAGAATTGAAACCGAATCTCACTTCTTTCTCCAAGTTTCCCACTGCTATAGTCTAATTCTTAAAAAATCCTTCAAAACCCACATTTCTTCTCACCCCAAAAGAACCAACCCACACCATCAAATTAAAACAAAAAAAAAAACAAAAGAACAATTTTCTTTTTGCTTCCTCTAGTTGCTCGCACTTACTTAGTCCATATATAAAGATGTTGGATTATGAGTGGGGGAACCCATCAACGATCATACTCGCCGGAAATGAAGGTGGCACCACCGGCAAACCCGACCAGACTCGCCGACAAATCTTCGATCACAACTTCACCATGCTATCTAACAACAACATTCTACAAGGTGTCTCCCATCAGTATCATCACCACTTCAACCCACCACAACCGCATCAGCACCACGCCTTCTTCGACCCACGCGCCTTCCAAAGCGCGTTCACCACTTCCTTCTCTCCACCACCACGTTCCATGTTGTCGCTTAACTCAATCCCACCTTTGGCCACCCCCCACTGTGGGCTTGGATTTCTGCTCATGCACAAGCCTGATGATGTCATGAACTTCGAGGGCTCTGCTCACAGACTTGGGCATGGGCCTGGACTTGGGCTTAACCTCGGAGGCCGCACCTACTTTGATCCGTTCAATGACAACACGGTCAACCGACTCTACCGAACTAAGACGGTAGAGTCGGTTACGACGTTGTCGTCGAATTTGCCACGGTGTCAGGCGGAAGGATGCAATGCGGACCTTTCCGACGCGAAGCACTACCACCGCCGCCACAAGGTGTGCGAGTATCACTCCAAGGCCGCCACTGTCGTTGCTGCCGGGTTGACTCAGCGATTCTGCCAACAGTGTAGCAGGTTGTGGTTGTTTTTTGAGGGGGGGGGGGGGGGGGGGGGGATGGGGGAATTTTACGCAATGACGAATTTGCCATTGGGTGTTGTGTCTTGGAGCCCAATTATTGGCTTCGGGGTGATCCCGAGGCTATTTCCGTCCTGTTCAGGAAATTTCCCTCGTCTTCCATTTTTTTAGTTCTTTTTGCTTTGCTTTGCTTGTTTTGGTAGTACAATTACACAAACCCTTATTAAGTCAGTCCATAATCCACTTTCATAACGTGATAATCCTTTTTATAAAATATTTTAGACTATGTTTTCAACCCAAAATCATTTTCAACACAAAGAATTTAGATATTCATACACAAAATCCTTTTAGTATATATTTCTTTAATAAAGCTTACCATTTTGAGGATTCATCTAAGATTATTTCATTTTCGAAGCCGTTGAGCGAAAATGCCTTTTTTTTTTATTCAAAGTTGAATGAAAATATGTTTTGTCAATCGAAAATTAATCATTTTAAGCATATAACATTCATCTAAATTCTTTTTTATGATATTTTTCATATTAATATGTTAATAGTTTTATTTTATTAATAATTCATCTTAAAGGGCAAGTTATGAACCTACTACATCTATTCTCTAACAAAATGTCTTGTCAACTAATCGGAGGCAATTAAGGACAACATCATGCCACTGGCTTCCTAGAATGCGGTTAGAACAATGAGAACAGAAATACGAGATTGCCATATGGAACATTGTTATTTGTCCAATGATTACACACCAGTAAATATTTAACATCTCCGATCCACACTATCTTCTATTTACGTACTGCTAGTACTATATCCTGTTTTCATGTTTTTTAAGTAGCAGCATTCAATTGGAACTTCAGTAAATTACATCCTCGATTACAATTATGGCTTATCCTTGTTGTGTTTAATTAGTATAAAAGGAACTTGTGTTACTTTATTTTTTTTCTTCCAGATTCCACCTTCTTTCAGAATTTGACAATGGGAAACGGAGCTGCAGGAAGAGACTGGCAGATCATAATCGTCGCAGAAGAAAAACTCAGCAGATTGCTCAAGAAATTCACAAATCTCAGCATTCTTTGGACAATGTTGCAAGTACGACCTCTTCTTTGTTCTTTCTCTTTTCTCTAACTACCCTTCATGAACAACAAGTACACAATATCTTAAATTCTCCTTAATCTTTTCAAATACACACACTTTTAATCGTAGAAAGGAAATAAATATAATAATGATGATTATAGGAATCACATTACTTTGTGCATGTGCATTGTGCAGAAGAAGAGAAATGTCACAAGTGTAACAATTTGTACAACAATAACTTTTTGTGTCTATCTTTGCTCCACATCATTTATTACTTGTCATAATTTTGTTTTTGGTGAAGATTACTTGTCATAATAATACAAAGAGATAAATATAAAAATATTGTATAATTATTGTTAAATGTGTATTACGTTTCTTTGTAGAATAATATTGAAAATTCTCTCTTCCGTCATTCTCTATTTTTGTTTGTGATAATTTTGCATATTAATTGGTATATAAAATGCAGGATTTTAATTCAAAATAAAGTTTAATAAATTGCAATATTATAAACTTAGTGATTATAGAAAATGTCATGTAGTAAACAGAATTTATATATATGAATTTAGCAGGGTCCTTACCTGAATCTGGAGCTCAATCTTCGTCGTCGTCGGGGAAGGTGGCAGTACGTGTCACCCCCTGATTATTTCCAGCAACAAAGACCAAACCAAAATAGAGGCTCTTCGTCATCAACAACATCGATATCAGGGTCATTGTTTTTCTCAGGTGGTTAGTGCATGTGGGACCAATTTGCATGCCTAATAGTACCCCATGCCATTAATTAATGGAGGAGAATCAACAATAATGTACTGAATTATCTCTTGTAACTTCCTCTCCACATTTAATTTAGAAGCTTTAATAATATTCTTGAATCACTGATTTGTGAAAATGGTTTTAATTAATTACCATCAATATATATATATATATATATATATATATATATATATATATATATATATATATATATATATCATCCACTCACCCTTTATATAATTTATGTATAAAATATAATTTCTTGACTCTAAGTGTTATGTTGTGTTCAGAGGTATTTTGGGTGCCTCTGAACATCGTGGATACTTCAAGCAGTAAAAAGAATTCCAACGAGCAATGACAATTTCTTGATGAGAAGCAAATCTATAATCACTTCCACAAACACTCTGATACTAAATTTTGAATTTGCTTTAAATGTATAAAATGTGCTATGTAGGCATGAAATACCTTTATATAATAGTATGTGGAGTGTTGCTAGGTGCACCCAGCAAAGCTTATAAATATGCTAAAATTGCCCGTAGCTTCTTTCTTCCTTAAAAATGTAACTTTTTTTTTTCCGGAAAAATTGTTTACCTTCATTTTCAGAAACGCCGTGCTTCTCGTTTTCTCTTTTTCGTGCGGCATTGCCTCTGTTTTGTGGGGGTAGCAGCGTTGAGCGTAGCGGTGAAGGTGAAGGTACCGACGTCGAGCGTTGCAGTAGTCGGAGGCGGCAAACGAGGTACGCAGATGGTGGTTTGACTGTCGCGGACGTACGGATGACTTCCGGATCAAGTTGATCCGTAATACACTTACGGATCAACTTGATCCGGAAGGATGTTACGGATCAAGTTGATCCGTAAGATACAGATCAAGTTGATCCGTAACAACCTTCCGGATCAAGTTGATCTGTAAGTGTATTATTTTTTGTATTTGCTGTTTTTGCATTTATTTTCCTTTTTTCTTTTAAATTACTAATTTTTTTGTATAACAATTTTTTGTTTGATTTGGTTAGATGGACGAAGATGAGTGGATGTATGAAATAATGTCTGAACGAGCGGATATGGATTATGAAAATACAGAATCATGTGGTGCGAATGAACCACGTGTTGATTGTTTGGATGCGTTCAAGACTTCTCAAGTTATAATGTTAATGTTTGTCACATTTTTAATAAAATGAATACTAGTAGAAAACTTAAATTATGTGGATTTTGTAGGTGTTTGAGTGCCGAGAGGATGTTTCGTGGTGGGCTCGATCCGTGGCTCATGAAAACAGATTTGTGGCGGTGATTTTATGGTCGGACACAAACACAGGTAGTAGAGGAAGGACTACGTTTGTGTTAATTGGCTGTGAAAGGAGTGACGAGTATAGGTGTAGGAAAAAAGAATTTATCAGAAGAGACACTGGGACTAGGAAATGTGGGTGTCCCTTCAAGCTTTGTTGCAAGCCAGTGGTTGGAGGAGAAGGCTGGATGGTGAAGTTGATTTGTGGAGTGCATAATCATGAATTGGTCAAGTCATTAGTTGGACATTCATATGCGGGGCGATTGACTAAAGCTGAAAAAACACTTATTGCTGATATGACGAAGTCCATGGTGAAGCCAAGAAACTGATGGAAGCTTGCTTGTGGGGCTTCTATGGAGGCTGGATCTTTGAGCTTCAATGAGGTCCTTTAATGGTGATTTTCCACCATGGAGATGCAGCGGAAGACAAAGTGATGGAAGCTTGCTTGTGGAGCTTCTATGGAGGCTGGATCTTTGAGCTTCAATGAGGTCCTTCAATGGTGATTTTTCACCATGGAGATGCAGCGGAAGGCAAAGGAGAAGAGGATAGGGGAGGCACCATCCACTAGGGAATAAGCCAAGGAAGAAGGAGCTTCACCACCAAGAATTGCCTTGGATAAGAAGCTTGAAGAGGATGCTTTAATGGAGGAAAAGAAAGAGAGAAGGGGGGAGCACGAAATTGAAGGAATAAAAGAGGGAAAGAAGTGGAACTTTGAAGTGTATCTCATAAGACTTTCATTCATCAAAGTTACAACAAGTGTTACACATGCTTCTATTTATAGACTAGGTAGCTTCCTTGAGAAGCTTTCTTAAGAAAACTTCCTTGAGAAGCTTTCTTAAGAAAACTTCCTTGAGAAGCTTCTTTGAGAAAACTTCCTTGAGAAGCTAGAGTTTAGCTACACAAACCCATCTAAAAACTAAGCTCACCTCCTTGAGAAGCTTCCTTGAGAAGCTAGAGCTTAACTACACACACCCATCTAAAAACTAAGCTCACCTCCTTGAGAAGCTTCCTTGAGAAGCTAGAGCTTAGCTACACACCCCTATAATAGCTAAGCTCACCCCCATGACAAAAAAACATGAAAATACAAAAAAAATCCTACTACAAAGACTACTCAAAATGCCCTGAAATACAAGGTTAAAACCCTATACTACTAGAATGGCCAAAATACAAGGCCCAAAAGAAGAAAACAACCTATTCTACTATTTACAAAGAAGAGTGGACCCAACCTTGGCCCATGGGCTCAAAAATCTACCCCAAGGTTCATGAGAACCCTAAGGCCTTCTTTATCAACTCTAGCCCAATCCTCTTGGAGCCTCTTGCTCATGGCTCTGGTAACTGGTCCTTTCCTAGGGAGGATTACATCACAAAGGAGAAGAGGTGAGAGGAGGCGCCATCCACTAGGGAATAAGCCATGGAAGAAGGAGCTTCACCACCAAGATGAGCCTTGGATAAGAAGCTTGGAAGGATGCTTCAATGGAGGAAAAGAAAGAGGGAGAGAAAGAGAGAGGGGGGAACACGAAATTGAAGGAATAAAAGAGGGAGAGAAGTGAAACTTTGAAGTATGTCTCACAAGACTCTCATTCATCAAAGTTACAACAAGTGTTACACATGCTTCTATTTATAGACTAGGTAGCTTCCTTGAGAAAACTTCCTTGAGAATCTTCTTTGAGAAAACTTCCTTGAGAAGCTAGAGCTTAGTTACACACACCCCTCTCATAACTAAGCTCACCTCCTTGAGAAGCTTCCTTAAGAAGATTCCTAAAGAAGCTAGAGCTTAGCTACACATACCTCTCTAATAGCTAAGCTCACCTCCTTGAGATGAGAAGCTAGAGCTTAGCTACACACCCCCTATAATAGCTAAGCTCACCCCCATGATAAAAAACATGAAAATACAAAAAAAAAGTCCTTACTACAAAGACTACTCAAAATGCCCCGAAATACAAGGCTAAAACCCTATACTACTAGAATGGCCAAAATACAAGGCCCGAACGAAGGAAAAACCTATTCTAATATTTACAAAGATAAGCGGGCTGATACTTAGCCCATGGGCTCGAAATCTACCCTAAGGCTCATGAGAACCCTAGGGCTTTCCCTTGGATCTCTAGCCCAATCTACTTGGAGTCTTCTATCTAATACCCTTGCGGGATAGGATTGCATCATTCCCTCCACCTTGGAAAGGATTTGACCTCAAATCCTGAGGATCTTCATACTCTGGGCTCCTTCCCTCAACACCTGTAAAAAGAACAAAAACATATGTATTAGTGGTGTTTGGTATGTTGAAGTAAGGTAAGGTTTGAAAACCCATTTCCTGGGAATCTTCCCATGAAGGAACATGGTTTCTCACCAACTCAATGAGTGGTGCTACAAGTATAGAAAAATATGGGACAAACCTTTTGTAAAAGTTTGTTAAGTCATGGAAGCCCCAAATTTTTCTTATACTTGGTGGAGTGGGCCACTCAGGAATGACCTTTATTCTCTTAGGGTTCATGGGAACCCCTTGATCACTATTTGAAAAATTAAGAAAACTAACGCAATAAAACATACCTTTTTCTGTATTTTCATATTGATTATTCCTACCAAAAAGTACGACAAACCGAAGGTGTCCCATATGAGTACCTAAGTTTGTATTGAAACTAAAAATAAGAACAAATCTACCTAATGGGTCCCTATGTACACACACCATGAAGATGTTAGGTATACGAGTGATTTTACAAAAGAGCGTGACACCACTCAAAACATTCATCATACCACCTATTTTAGGGACTTGGTGCCTAATAATACCTATTTTGGGCACCAACAAAGCACAAGGATTTAAGCTCTTGCGAACCAAACCATCATCCAACAACTTCTTTACTTGAGGAATAAACTCAAGCCCAAGAGGTGTGGCAATGCTAGCAAGTGCCTTTTTACAAAAGAGAAAATGTGGAGGTTGTCTAAGAGGGAAAGTTTCTTTAATGTTTGTTTTTATTGTAAAATAAGTTTCCTTCTTAGCTAAACTCTTGGAGGAGACACTTACCTCCTTACACTTCTCTTTAACCACTAATGGTTGTCCTTCTTCTTGGGGGTAGATTTCTTCACTAGATTCTTCCCCTTTTGCTTTTTCACTTTCACTAGAGGAAGGTGAAGTAGTAGCCTCATCTTGGCTACTATAAATGTCTTGGCCCCTCATAATCATGGTTTTTGTGGTGGGGCATTGAGAAGTAATGTGTCCTCTTCCAAGACATTTAAAGCACTTTATAGAGCTAGTTTTCTCTTGCATACTAGCCTTAGGGGCTTGCTTTTCTATTGTCTTCCCCTTATCATCTTTGGGCTTAGAAGGTGTCACCCCTAAGATGCCTTGACCTTGGTCTTTCTTTGGATAAGAGTGAGAGCCATAAGATTTTGAAGTAGACTTCTTTTTAAGTTGTTGATCTACCCTTATTTCCCAATCTAAGTTAGCCTCTACATTGTCATTCCCATGGAAGTATGAGAGTTTAATGTTAGCCTCTTGAGGCTTTCTTTCCTTTTCTCTTCTATGGGAGTGAGGTCTAACATGTGACCTATGCCTTCCTTCGTAATAGTCACGAAGTTCTTCACTTTGGCTTTTTCAAGAGTTATGAGTACTATAGGAGGCATGTTTTTCTCTTTTCATTTCTTTCATTATTTTTCTTCTTTCTTCCTCTCTTATTTTCTTTCTTTCATCTTGACTTATTTCTTCCACTCTTTTTTTTCCTTTTTCTTTTCTCGTTTTTCTTTCCATAACTTGAGGGAACTCAACTCATCTAAGATTCTAGATAAAGGATCTTTATGACTAGTACCCTCGCCATTAACACTAGATGAATGATGACTCATGTTGGTTCCTAAGTTGTGGTTCTTTCTTGTTGGAGGTTTGAAAACAAAAGGTAAAAGAAAAAATGGTTGAAACTAGCCAAAATAAACACTAAAAGAGGTGTGAAAGATAAGGGAAAAAACTAATTGGTAAAATGCAAGCTATCTACACGGTTTGACAATGGAAGGTAAAGGAAATAAGCTATGAAAGTAAGCAAGAAAAGTAAACTAGGTGAATCCTAAGAGTGTTTGGATGAACACATTCAAGGTTCCCAACAAAACATTCACTATCCTAAGGAAAAATTGCCTAAAATTATTACACACAATTGGAAGTTTGGTAACCTATTGGAGGCTCCCAACACACTTCCAATGAAAGGCCTTTTGTTACAAAACTTGAAAGCAATGAAGGTAAGTAAATTGCAAATCAAAAAATTACAAAATGTCCTCAATTTTGGTGGTTGTTCTCTCTTTGGTGATTCACTCAATTTGAAGTACTTCTTAGTCCAATAGCTCTTAAGGTGGTTGGCCCCTTGCTTCTTGACTCAAATTCTTCAAGGGATGACACCAATCCTCCTTTCCAATTCCCTATATGGCAACTCACAAACAAGGAAACAAAGAGACAAGCAATAACCAAAGACAAAAAAAAATGAAATGAAAGCTAAACCAATGGAGTTTTAACAAGACAAATTTTCAAGGATTATTCAACAATTAAAGCAATGAAAAAGACATAGAAGCAAGCTAGGACTAAAAGAGAAACTTAGAATGGCTCTAGAGTAGAGTAAAAAAAACAAAAAAAAAATACTCAACAAACCTCTAGCTTTGGCACCTGTCTTCAAACTAATTTTCAATTGAAATTTCCAATTATAGAATAAATTTTGAGCCAAAACAAAAAGCACACTTCCCTTTCACCTTCTTTTTCTGGATACTGATTTTCTTGCCAACTTGTGTAATTTTTCGTATTTTTTTATTTTATCCAAATCACTTGTTTCTTTTTTTTCTAACTTTTTTCCAGATGTCTAGAAAATTCAGTAAAAATTTCAGCTCAAAATTCGAAGTAACCAATTCTCAGTAATTTTTACAAGTTTACATGTCCAAGTTGCCAGCACCAGCGATTTTTTTTCAAGCATGGCATATTGATTGCCTTGGGCTTACTTTCAACCTTCCTATGTATGTTGAACTCACTAGTATTGTTTACCACAATTTTAGGAGTTCAATATTCCATGGAAGAGGTGAGAGGAGTGACGAGTATAGGTGTAGGAAAAAAGAATTTATCAGAAGAGACACTGGGACTAGGAAATGTGGGTGTCCCTTCAAGCTTTGTTGCAAGCCAGTGGTTGGAGGAGAAGGCTGGATGGTGAAGTTGATTTGTGGAGTTCATAATCATGAATTGGTCAAGTCATTAGTTGGACATCCATATGCGGGGCGATTGACTAAAGCTGAAAAAACACTTATTGCTGATATGACGAAGTCCATGGTGAAGCCAAGAAACTGATGGAAGCTTGCTTGTGGGGCTTCTATGGAGGCTGGATCTTTGAGCTTCAATGAGGTCTTTTAATGGTGATTTTCCACCATGGAGATGCAGCGGAAGACAAAGGAGAAGAGGTGAGAGGAGGCTCCATCCACTAGGGAATAAGCCATGGAAGAAGGAGCTTCACCACCAAGATGAGCCTTGGATAAGAAGCTTGGAAGGATGCTTCAATGGAGGAAAAGAAAGAGGGAGAGAAAAAGAGAGGGGGGAGCACGAAATTGAAGGAATAAAAGAAGGAGAGAAGTGGAACTTTGAAGTATGTCTCACAAGACTCTCATTCATCAAAGTTACAACAAGTGTTACACATGCTTCTATTTATAGATTAGGTAGCTTCCTTGAGAAAACTTCCTTGAGAATCTTCTTTGAGAAAACTTCCTTGAGAAGCTAGAGCTTAGCTACACACACCCCTCTCATAACTAAGCTCACCTCCTTGAGAAGCTTCCTTAAGAAGATTCCTAAAGAAGCTAGAGCTTAGCTACACATACCTCTCTAATAGCTAAGCTCACCTCCTTGAGATGAGAAGCTAGAGCTTAGCTACACACCCCCTATAATAGCTAAGCTCACCCCCATGACAAAAAACATGAAAATACAAAAAAAAGTGCTTACTACAAAGACTACTCAAAATGCCCCGAAATACACGGCTAAAACCCTATACTACTAGAATGGCCAAAATACAAGGCCCAAACGAAGGAAAAACCTATTGTAATATTTACAAAGATAAGCAGGCTCATACTTAGCCCATGGGCTCGAAATCTACCCTAAGGCTCATGAGAACCCTAGGGCCTTCCCTTGGATCTCTAGCCCAATCTACTTGGAGTCTTCTACCTAATGCCCTTGCGGGATAGGATTGCATCAGAAACATTCTGCTAACTCTGAAGGAACACAATGCCAATAGCTATATGACCATTAAACAAATATACAATGCAAGAAGTGCATTCCGTTCTTCCGTAAGAGGAAGCGATCTTGAAATGCAACATCTGATGAAGCTTCTTGAACGTGATCAATATATCCATTGGCACAAAATAAAGGATGAAGACATGGTTCGTGATATCTTTTGGTGTCACCCAAATTCAGTGAAGTTAGTCAATGCATGTAATTTGGTGTTTTTGATAGACAACACCTACAAAACAAACTGGTACAGACTTCCATTGCTCGATTTTGTTGGGGTGACACCGACTAGGATGATATTCTCTGCCGGTTTTGCATATGTGGAGGGTGAACGCGTTAATAATTTGGTATGGGCTTTACAACGCTTCTGAGCCCTTTTTTTAAAAGCGTGATGCCCTCCCTGGAGTTATTGTCACTGACAGAGACCAAGCATTGATGAATGAAGTGAAGGATGTATTCCCTGAATGCACAAATTTGTTGTGCAACTTTCACATAAACAAGAATGTGAAGGCCAAATGTAAATCACTAATTGCGCAAAAAATTGCTTGGGATTATGTCATGGATTGCTGGGGATCTCTGACTGATTGTCCTTCAGAACAACAATTTAATGAATGCCTGAAGAAGCTCAAAATATCTTGTGCACCTTGGCCAATGTTTGTTGACTATGTCAAGGAAACATGGATAATACCACACAAGGAAAAATTTGTTTCCGCCAGGACTAATAAGGTGATGCACATAGGAAACACAACAACAAACAGGTATGAAACTGTTCAACTATTTCTATTAACGTTGAAAAATTTATGGAATTGTATTATTGTATATGTTTATTTTTATTTGTGTATTTGAAATGTAGGGTTGAATCTGCTCACTCATCTTTAAAAAGACTGTTACAAAATAGCATTAGAGACTTGTGCAGTGTGTGGGATGCCATGAACAACATGATTACGTTGCAGCACATAGAGATTAAAGCATCATTTGAAACAAGTACACATGCCGTTGGACATGTGTTCCAAAAAACCTTATACAGGAGGCTGCTTGGAATGGTTTCAAGGTATGCTTTAAATCAGATTGCTGCTGAATTAGAGCGTGTTGACTATGCTGACAAGAATCCCTCAAGTTGTGGTTGTGTGGTGAGAACCACACTTAGTCTTCCTTGTGCTTGTGAGCTATCCAAATATGTTGGTGGTTGCATCCCACTGGATTCAATCCATATGTTCTGGAGTAGACTCAGTTTTTCAGACCAAGGGTTATCTGAGCCCGAGGTGGGCATCAAGGACGTAATGGAAACAATATACCAAAAATTCGAAGAACTTGATGTTTGTGGCAAGTTTACTCTAATAACTAAACTTTGGGAAATTGCACACCCTGATCAGAATTCGATGTGTCCTCCTCCAGCAAAGGTTAACACAAAGGGGGCACCGAAGAAAACTACGAGCAGGAACCCAAGGTCAACAAAGCGCCATCCATCTTACTGGGAGTATGTAGATGCCTTTGAATCACAGCAAAATAGCAATTCGTCAGTGAGGCGTACTACATCATCCTCTGAGCAACCGAATCGAAGAACGATGATGCCCATGTTGGACCAGTTTTAGCCATTTATGCACAACTTCATTGATAAGATTGTTGATGTCAAAGCTGATGGTAACTATGGATATCGGTCGGTTGCCGATTTATTAGGTATGGGTGAAGACTCTTGGTCAGTGGTCCGCAACCATCTGCTTAAAGAACTTTCCAATTTCTCAGAAGACTATATCAAGCTCTTTGGTGGCACGGAGAGATTTGAGGAATTAAGGATGTCACTACTTTTTGATGGGTTAACCAAGGTATGTAATTTATGTATTTGATTTTTAAGACTTTACTTTGAAATTAAGTTTGACGTGTATATTTGTTTCATTTAGGTGACAACGGATAAGTGGATGGATATAACGGACATGGGACATGTCATTGCATCAAGGTATAACGTAATCGTTGTATCCTTGTCTAAACAACAAAAAATGACATTATTTCCCCTTAGAAGTCAACTGCTGGCAAATTCTTCATTGCATCGTATAATTTGTATCGGTCATGTGTATGGCAATCATTTTGTTGAGGTACATTGTAGATATGAAGTGTTTTTTTTATGTTTATGCAATGAGTTTTGTAGGATTGAGTTAACATTTTTTTCGCATACACAACAGGTTTATTTAAAAGAACGTTGTCCCTTACTGCCTGTAACAACAGGTTTATTTTTTTCGTGGCCAAATCCATATATTAGCAGAATGCAACATTACAAGAGCTTCGTGATGTTCAACAAAGACTATGTTGACATAAATGATGATTGAACATGTAATTTATAAATGGTTGATCGTTTTGAACATGTAATTATTTGTTACGTCCACAACAAAATTATTACTTAATTCTAAAAAAGCATGTATGATATATCGTTGTTTGAGTTGACTACACATTGTGGAAAATCGTGTATGATAAATTGTTGTCTGCATTAACATAAAGCGCGTGAAAGGACCCTGCACACCATGACTACACATGCAGATCTGATGCAAGCTAAAGCATGTCACGTCATTCGTGTAGTTGACAACACATACAGAAAGCATGTGCATGCGTATTTTTAATCTTAAAAAAATGCAGCACTGATATTAAAAGTCATCTATATATATGGCACAACCTAACCCTGTAAGAAAGCACAAGTTTCAGTATCAACCCAAGTCTTACAAAAAACTATGGAATTCTTGGGAGAGACAAGCAGTCAGACAGTTGTGAACTCCACATTAGGTTTTATTTTTCCAAATGGATCCATTGTTCACAACGACAGTGGTGTTTCCTTTCAAGCTTCCACTCCAGTTCCCATTCGAGTACCTAACGTGTGTGATTTTCAAACGTTAAAAACCAGAATACACAATACCCTTAAGCTAACCGACAAGCAATTTTTGGATGAAATTTACTACCGGCAGCCTTTCATGTATGCAGGTAATCAATTTCGGTTTCAATGTATGCAACTGAAAGATGATGCTGATGTTAACACAATGTTAATGTGTAATCATGAATTTTCATTTGTTGGTCCGATTGAGTTATTATGTAGCGTTGCGAGAACCCCAAATGGTATTTTAAACTTACTTGAAGCTACTATGACCCCTACTCATGATGCCCTGCTATATTACAATGGGAGGTGGAACATGTCACGCCAAAATGAGTTTGTTGGTTACTCGTTCATAGGAAAAAATCCCAAAAACTTTGACATTCCCACCGGATGTACCATGGATGAACTGAAGGATTGGATCAAGCAAGTTGTGCCTCGTGGGATTCCCCCTTATGGTATTGATGAAACACAAATGGTAAGGCGATTGTTTTTTTGGAAACCAAGTCACCATGAGTATTCAGAAAAAGTTATAAAATTCGAAATAATTGAACTCAAAACCAACGAGGATGCGATGAAGGTGCTCATTGAGTCTAACTACTGGAAAAAGATTGGGCCAATAGAAATTTTAGTTGTTTTCAGTAAACCTGTACCGCAAATGGAAGACGAGTTGTCCTTGTCGCAAAATTAGCATGAGTTAGTTGTAGTATTTGATGCGAATTTAATTTCGTTCGACTATGTAGAAGTTAATGTACTATTTGAATTCATGTATTGCATAATCGTTTTCAATTAGAAGAATCTCAACTAAAAAAATAGATTACTGTATATAAAAAATTAATTAATGTAACAACGATAATAGTGAGAAGCACTGGCAGCAAAGAATAAACAATTCCAAATACCTGCCAATGTTTATACCTCAACAACTAAAAACTAAGACGAAGAACACAAGTCTGAAGCACAAAAAACAAAAGGGGGATAGTAGAAATGAAAATGGAACTAAAAAGAAGAAAACAAAGTGCATGCATTCATATTGATGAGGAATCTGTTTACTAATCTCACTGTGTGTGAAGTGTTTTTCATTTTATTTTTTTTGTTGGAAAATGTGGAAGACGAAGGGAATAAATACAGTTTAGCGAATGGAAGGGAAGGAAGGAAGGGGTGCATGGTGGCTTTGGTGTTGATTCGCCACCGGCCATACGTAGTCAACACAAAATTAATCAGGTTGTCACGCCGTTTCAGGTTCTAGGGACAAATTCAGAGTCAGTGGAATTGACTGACACGTGTCCATTGTCCCTTCCTGCTTAAGGTTCTCTTTGTCTTCGACCTTTCACTTTCAAACTTTGCAGCCAAACCAGCCAATTATCCAGTTTGCATGCCTGCACTAAAAAACACGAATTGGTTTTTAGGGTTTAGGGTTTACGGTTTGGTTTTAGGGTTTAGGGCATAAAGAAGTACGCATTAGCATTGGCATTGGCATTGATATTAATGTTGTTATTTAATGTACTGTTTGAATTCATGTATTGCATAATTGTCTTCAATTAGAAGAATCTCAACTAAAAAAATAGATTACTATATATAATTTTTTTAAATTTTTTTTTAATTTGATAGAACAAAATTCTTTTGAACTTCTTTATTTCAATTATATTTAAAGTTATATTTAAAATTACTTTTTATTAGTTGGTAAAATAAGTTAACTAGACTATTTTAATAGCATGTGTGTATATAGGCACAAATGGAATACACAATCAATGGAAATAAATAAAACTAACATTACTAATGAAAATAAATAAAACCAACAATATTAATCAAATGGGTTCATGTACAATATTTGTATATACATGGAATATCAATATAAAATATGTAAATAAACTACGCCTGATCCATGCGTCGCCTGCATCTAGACCTAACATATACTAGATGATCCTGTATATACACACCCCTAGACTCAGATGGCGCTCCAACCTATTAAATACAAAACAAACAGATTACACAAATTTTTTTAAAAAAACTCACAATGTATCAATCAAATATTTGGCTATTTGTAAAATGAAGTTGTGACTGTTTACGGATCAGGTGATCCGTAAGAGTTTTCCGGGTCAACTTGATCCGGAAAAATCTTATGGATCACTTGATCCGTAAGCTATATCTGAGTAAGTTACAAATCAGGTGATCCGTAAACTATGTCTGAGTAAGTTATGGATCAGGTGATCCGTAAGCTTTTTCTGGATCAAGTTGATCCGGAAAACTCTTACGGATCACCTGATCTATAACCTCCTCCAAGCTTCCCTTCTCCGCCATCAATGGCAGAAATAGAGGACAAATATCATGCTTACCTCCACGGTCGATGCTGACGATGCACCCTCGACGGTGGACGGTGGTTCATGGTTCATGGCTCCTCTTCATGGCAACAACAATCAAACGCAATACGAAAATGGCTCGTGGTTTATGGCCGAGGAAGAAGAAGAAGAATCAAATCAGGAAGAAGAAGAAGGTAGCGCGAGAGAGACAGGTCCAAGAGGTCACCAACACAATACGAAAATGGCTCTGAGGAAGAAGAAGAATGAGGTGCTGTGTGAGGAAGAAGAAGAATCAAAGGGGCTGTGAGGAAGAAGAATGTTGGGTGCAACGAAGAGAGAGAGTAGCGGGAGAAAGAGAGTTAAGCTTTTTTTTTAAAAAAATAACCAGGAGTATTACGGGCTTTTCACCTCAAGTGCTGGGTGCACCAACAAAAATGCTGGGTGCACCTAGCAGCACTCTAGTATGTGACAGGTGAAACAGTTAGATAAATGCTTTGGGCCATGACTCTATGTAGAAGCCCAAAACGGGTCTAGAATAATTGCCCCCAAATCGATATTGCTTTATTTATGCAATGTCAACTTAAGAATCTAGAAGTGCATATATCTTCCTGAACAGTTGCCCCCGAGACCATGTTGTCTCATAGAGACAACTTCGACTTGACAAGTATAAAGTTGACATTTATACAGGAACAATTTCCCTCGAGTTCATGTTGTCCCACAAAGGCAGCGTTGGCTTTACAAGTATGAAGTTAATATATGCACCAAAATAGTTGTCCATGAGCCAATGCTATCTCATAGAGGCAATGTCGGCTTTTAGAAGTATGAAGATAATATTCACCCTAAAACAGTTGTGAAGCAAGGTTTTGCCACACATCAGTCTCTTATTTTAGCAATCGTTGCTCTACCCATTTTTGCATAAACTTTGCATAACGTTTTTGCGAATATCATGCCTTTTTAGCTTTGATCATTATCCCTCGATTTTGAAACCTACTTCCCTAGGTGCCTACAGATTTCATAGGTCTCTATCTATGCTTTTTGTTGTTCTTCCTCTAGTTGGACAAACCATATTCCTGGGGTTTGTATCTTCTTTTGTTCTTTCCCCGGTTCGACAAACCATATTCCTAGGATTCATATCTTCTTTCGTTCTTTCCTCGATTGGACAAACCATATTCCCGGAGTTTGTATCCTTCGTTCTTCCCTCGGATGGAAAAATCATATTCCTAGGGGTTGTGTCTTGTTTGATTTTAGTTGGCCTGAAAGTGATTTGTTACTCTTGCAAGAGTCTTTGAACAAAGCTAATATTGAAGCAAGGTGAAGCAAGCTTTGTGCAATAAGTAGAAAATGTCATTGACTTAAATGAAATTGAAACTATAGTAGTTGTACTCCTTTGCCATTTAGGAGCCATGGTCTTACCATAATTCATCTTTGGTAATAACATTTTAACCGTAGGCTTTGTTTTCTGCTTTTAGGGGAATAAAGTCCTGTAATCCCTTTTGAAGAAATTCAAATCCCACTCACTCTATGTGTTAGAATTAAATTGTATATATGTGATGGCATATGTACTATGTATGTGCAATCTTTTATAATGTCATGATATCATATTTAATATTGCAACTTAGTCAGAAGAATCAATTATTTATAAAGATGGCATATATTACCTTTCCACGTGAATTATGATTGTTTGCATTTTCACCTACATAGGCGGTTTCTGCAAAATCTTTTAAACCAAAGAAATGCAATGCGAGCTTGTACAATAGAGTAAGATAATATTAATCAGGTTAAACAAATTAGCTATAGGGTTCATAACTTTTCCATATTTGGCCATAAGCTTGCTTTAAATTACCATTTGCATCCGGTGTTATAGAAAGTTCCAACAGATGTACTACCCTTATCTGGAGTTATTGAAAGTTCCTATAGATGTACCCTTACCTAAGGAAAGAGCATGTGTATATGCTATAACAATTACATATACCATGACGTAGTCATGTAGTGTACCATGCACGTTTCATATTCCTTGCTTACTAACATGCAAAAGCTTATTTCTTCATTCATTATCAATATAAATAATTTTCCGTATGAAAACAAATGACCAACATATGCATATTATTTCACTATATTTTTTTGGGCATTTGGTGTTAATGACGACATTAACCTTAAAAGCTCATATATATGCAAACTTATATATTATATTTCTAACATCTAAGTGTCGTAACCTACCCTTTTGTGGGCGAGCGAGGCGAGGCTCTCCGGTGCGTTTTCCAAAGGAGGAAAATGCGTGGAGTCGCCACCAACGTTTATTTGTGGAAAATGTCAGAAAAACCGAAGGAAATCGGTCATAAAGAATATTCCAGATTCGGGAGTTGTATTTACGTTCGAGGAAGGTATTAGCACCTCTCACGTTTGTCCCAAAGGACAACAACCTTAAATTAGAATTATGTGAAATTGTGTATCTAAATTTTTATTTCTTTTTATTTTTTGAGGTCGACAAAAGCAGGGCTCTTGCTCCTACGTACCCTCCATCGAAGAGGAAATCAAACCTACGTAGTTCTTTTTAAGGGTGAATCAAGCGATTCTTTTTTACTTGGAAGGTGATCATTTTAAGGCGTTGGACCTTAAAAATGATCCATTTACTTGGTAAGAAAAACTGAGATATTGAACTTTTCAAATCCTTTTTTAGTGATTTTTTGTGGACGAGTTTGACTTTGCGGGTTGATTTTAGCCTTAGTTTCACTTTAGTTATTAGTCAATTCAATTAAGAAAGAGAAATCCCAAAGAGAAACGTCCGATTGATTTTTTCGCTTTATTTTACTAAAAGGTATTTTTTTATTATTATACTATTATTTTACCTCTTTTTCGATTTCCAACGTGGTTACGGCACGACCAAACGGTCGGATTTCATTTTAACAGAAATTAACGGATATTACAAATCAAATGATCGGTGGAAATTTATTTTATTTTTTGATTAAGCGAGAAATGACTTAAATAAATTACTGAAGTGCGTCAAAAGGGGTACAGAAAGTAAATGAAACATACACAAAACAAATGGGGACCACCACAGGTACATAAAATGAATTGAAAAGCTCGATTTGGGGTACTTACCGGTTGAAGACCGAAGAACAATGAAGAACGAACAATGAGTGTCGAAGAACGGTTGAAAATCTTCGCGTAATTACCCACGGAAACGTTACGGAAGCGCCTCGGCTTGAATTTTCTTCACGGAAACAATTTTCCTCAGCAATTTCAAGTGAATACGAAGTGCCAAGAAGGCTGAACCCTTTTCTTCTTCACTCCTCCCCCTATTTATAGCAAAATAGGGGAGGAGCTTGCCACCTAGCTCGCCCAGGCGAGCCAGGTTGCTTCCTCCAGAAGCAACCGCCTTCTGGAGGAAGAATCTGGAAGGCCCAAGTAGGCCTGGTTGCTATTTGTACCCTTTTTTTTTACTAATTACACCCCCCTTTACTTTTTTTGGTGATTCTTTTTCCATAACGTTTCAAAACTTTACGAATTTCGTAACGATACTTATTTTCTTTCCTTAAGGTTACGGAACCTTACGGATCATGTAATTACTCTTTTTTAGCTTTCGAAAAAGTTACGGAAACTCACGGATTACGTAACAATACTTCCTTTTGATTTTCGTCACGTTAGGGAATTTCATGGATTGCGTAACAACGCTTCCTTTTGATTTCTGGCACGTCTCGGGACTTCACATATTGTGCAACAAAGGGTGCCAAGTACTTTGAAGCGGTCAATTAAAGGTTGCATGCCATCATGCAATAGTCCTCGGACAAAATTATGGTATGACAGTTGCCCCTCTTTACTTACCTTTTATCGGAGATAAGAGGAAAGCAAAGATAAAACACTGATTTCGTCCGTCTTCGCCCTTTTCGTGATTAGTCTATGACGACTCCCGTCTCTCCTTCTCCTTTTTCTGCACAACACAAAACAAAACACAAACAACAAAAACACCAATAACATAATATACATATATACACATGTTTGGCGAAGGAACCGATCAGGAAAATAACAAAAACCACATTTCCCAGTCACCGGAGGCTCCGCACTTGATGGTGGAGGACGCATGAACAGCGCTAGGCAATCAATTCATGGGTCTCCGAACAAGATTACGAGGGTGGAGGATAGGCAAACAGCGCTAGGCAATCAATTCGCTGGGTTCCAGCCTCGATGGTGGAGGACATATGAACAGCGCTAGGCAATCAATTCATGGGTCTCCAAATAAAAGTGGAGAATGGAGGATAGGCGAACAGCGCTAGGCAATCAATTCGCGGGGCTCCAGACTCGATGGTGGAGGATGCATGAATGACAATCAATTCATGGGGCTCTGAATAAGATTTGAGGGTGGAGGATAGGCGAACAGTGCTAGGAAATCAATTCGCGGGGCTCCAGACTCGTTGGTGGAGGATGCATGAATGACAATCAATTCATGGGGCTCCGAATAAGATTTGTTGGCAGGACCGAATGGTCCACCGGTTTTTTTCTACCTAAAAAGGGGAATCATGGTTTTTGCAAAGAAAAATAAATCATTCGCGAGAGCACTGTATCTTAGAGAAACAATATACCCGTACCAAAGGTAATTTTCCTTGTAACCGAAGATGAAGGGCAGGATATCAACATTTAGCTTTTAAATGAACATTCAGGGGAAACATCGGGTTAAGCTAAAACTGGGAATAAAACTCACACAGGCAAGTGTTTTACCCTAATCCCAAACCATAACTGCACCATGACTTTATTTTGCACACGATTTCCTATCGAATCAAAATATCACACGCACGATCACGGACCAATAGGGTTTTCTCGAGGGTAGTGTTTTTGGAGAGGAAACTGGGTGTTTCGGTCTTTTCCTCTTTGTTTAAGTGGGACGGGATATCGCTAGTCGAGAATGACTTTGAATGGCAATCCCAAAGGAAGAACCACCAAAAAATGGGTTTTCCTCTGTCGACAGTCATTTACCTTGCCAAAAATTTATCTAGTCTGAAGATCTTCTGTTCTCTTTCTTTCATTGATCGAGAATCCTTCTTTTGCTTTCTTTTCATTTTTCCCTTTTCTTTCTTTTCATTTCTTCCTTTTCTTACTTTTCATTTCTCCCTCTCCATTTCATTCTTTGGGAAATCAGGTTTTAGCATTCATTACTTGCTCTCCCTTGAGGAGATTCCGTTGTCCTTTGCTTCGGGGGAAAGGATGAGGATTCTTTTTATAGGCCAAGGTTCTAAGTAGTCTAAGGTCGTGTCTCAACGGGGTCTTTTATCGTGGGAGCCCGATCTTGATATCTGGGGCACAACAAATTTGTGTGTCAAGGTATCAGTCTCGGGTTGAACTTCCATATCATTTCCACAAGGCACGCGTAACAAATGATGATTCGGAAACAACGTGCAAAATTAGTCATGGCCACAGCTAGGTGGGCACTCAAGCATCCAGTTTATGGCATTATGATACTACGGTTGAGGATTTACACAAACAGACCCAACGTTTCCAAATTGTGTTCTTTCATCGGTTCAATGAAACCATCCATTCTTATCTCGGTCATTTAGGAAAATAAACTCTTAGCGTCAGTCCCTTGTTTCCAAAAGATATGTTTGCTCTCTACGAATGATTTATGCTTCCTACGACCATAACATGCCGACCTTCGAGGTCTTCCTTTCTTTTCCTTTTTGTTTCATTTTTATGTTCACAAAAAACTATACATCCATTGCCATCTACGAGAAAAACTTTTCTTTGTACACCTACATTCCTATACATGACGAACTTTTTCTGTATACGCATTAGAACTCTTTCTCTTTATGTCAACACGGTCTATATACAAACACTATTCATGTTCAAAGATTTCTTTTTTTTTCGTTTTTTCCAACACACACCCGTAGTTTATACAAAAGTTTCTTTATATACACTCGTCGCTCACACACACAAGAATTTCTTTTCACACATTATTTACACACAAAATCCCTCTATAAACATTTCTTTTACATATAAAAACTCTTTTCTTTTCTTTGTACACATAGACACGACATTTGTTCACAACGATTATTTCTTATTTTTGGCGTTATCACGATTTTGGTTCATTTTATTTTTTAGGACGCGTTCCTAAATGAAAAACTCTACACGGTTTCGGAATTTCAACAAACACTATTGACAATCAACGAAGTAAGCACTAACGTAACAGTTCAAATGACATGTATGCACAAAACAAGAGTCAATCAAAACGAAACAAACGTTAGTCCTTCAGTTATACAAAATAAAATGATACGTAATAGATAAAAGAGGAAACATAAAAAGAGAATATGGATCTAGGGATCTCCTGGTCATGTGGCTCCGCTCCCTGCCAAGAAATCGAGTAAATTTGTCATCTCCTCGTCTATGCGGGCCTCATCTGCATCGCCGAGAGCCTCTGCGGGCGCCTCCCCTGCCTGGGCCTCCGGCCAATCTCTGGGCCATGCGACCTCTGCCCTGAACTGATCCGGAGTAGGGCATGGAAAAGAATCAAAACCCTGGCTCTGCAGGCTGAGGCTAAGCTGGTAGAGACAGTCATAGGTCTGCACGTGCACCCTGTGGTTGGCCGCCTGCTGGCGAACCAAATGCCGTAAATACCGCTCCGTGTCAAATGACCCAGCTGGGTCAGCCTGAGGAGGTGGCGGCGGTGCATTTGGGGCCTGCGGGTCGCCACCCTGCGCCTGTCTAGGCGTGCAATACTTTTCTATGAAAGCCCAGGTGATCGGCGGTCGAATCACCTTACTAGGTGTGACAGGAACCCCGAACGACTGGCAGAGACCCGTGATCAATGTCAGAAAACCCAGGGCCCTGTTAGACTTATCTGGGTCTAGAGGGTGCCTGGTAGGCGGCATACCTGCAAATAAATAAATGGCATCAGCGATCAACTGAGCCACATGGATGCTCATCTGTGTCAGGATGGCATACACCAGCTGACACTTCGGCAGAGGGAGGTCAGAATTATGATTGCTGGGCAAGATGTTGCTGAGCAGCAACGTCATCCATGTCTGGGTCAAGGTAGTCATGTTGGTGCGCATGATCCGCACCCATCTCCCGGCAGTGGTCTGGGAAAAATCCTGACCTGGTATGCATAGCAGCTGAGCAATGGCCTCCTCATCAAATCCGTCGGCCCGGTTCCTCCTCTGACCGTATTCGCACTCCTGGCCCTCCTCCAATACTAGCGGGTATCCCAGGAACTGACTGAGGGCGTCTGCATCAAAATGAATCCACTGGCCCCTTACCCATGACCGGAGGTCCCGTACGCCCTCCTCTGTAGGCCAAGCATTGGCGTAAAACTCGAGAACTATATCTGGATCAAACTTGGCCATGGGAGTGACCAGCGACGTCCAACGCCAGCGAGCTATCTCCTCCTGGAAATCTGTGTACTCGTCGTCCCTGAGCTGGACGCGTCTCTCTCGGTGGAAGGACCATCCCTTGATGGCTTCGAAACGCTGCTGGTGCTCAGCGCTCCTGAAACGATGGCTATCGAACTCGGGAGCGGCACTAGTCCCTGCGGCCGCGGCTTCCTTCCTAGATCTCTTCGAGGAAAGCTTCCTCGGAGCTATTTCCTGTGAAGACAGACAGTTGGAAAGTTAGTCTACAAGAAAATGCTTATTTTAACACAAAAATGACATGCTAATCTTTCCGATTTAGAACGAACTCATGCACACATTTAATGTAACTCATTTATGAACATGCGTATGTGTAAAATATCCTACTATTTATGTCAACATACAAGGACATCCAACACATTGTAGTTACCACACATATATACATCTTTGAAAAGAATACACATTCTCGTGCTCAAGGCCTTGTGTCAAAATTACACCTATTCACATCCTAAATATTTTGCTATCACAAACTACCTACACATATTTGAAGTATTTAACATACAATTTTTTTTTGTTTCACTCACATTTATTTATATGCACATTGGAGCGCTAATTACGTCATGCACGCACTTGCATTTGAAAAGGAAATTTCATGCCATCATATATTCATTTAGGAAGCGTCCTCAGGCCATTTTTTTGACATGGGTACATTTTCTAAAAGGCTCCTAATGCTACCTATCCTCAAATACGCATATGTTGAGAGGCATTTTTTGCTACTCATTCACACTTTGCAAGGCATTTTATGCCATATATTCACATATATAGACACCATTGAAAGGTGTTTTCCATGCTACCTATATTCACACACATATATACATTCCATTGAAAGGTATTTTCCATGCTACCTAGATGCAAAGTATCCCTCATGGGGCAGCCACATTCTAGTAAAAACCCTCTCAAGCATGTCCTAATTTTCATGCCTTTCCACTTTCAAAACCCAAATTTAGATTCTTAGACATAAGTCATGTTTCCTTGCATTGAAGCTAAGAGCTTGGGTTCCTAAGCTTAGAATTGCATTTGGGAACCCATTTCAAATCCTCTATGCTGTCCCTATGTATATAAAACAGTCCCATAATCCCAATCTTACAAAACCATATTCATATGTCATTGGGGCATTTCACCGAGCACTTGGTGGGCGCATGTCTAGGCATAAATAGCAAGAGAATGGGGGCAATGTGGCATGCCCCATTGCTTCAAAATACAACATAGGCTTAAGGCCATCCCCTACATCCCCTCAACTCAAACAAATCAAGCATGAAAACAACCCAAAGCTGCCCCACAAATTTGAGCACATTCTCACAATTTAGAGCACCAAAAGATGAACAAAAGGCACCAATGGAAAGCTAAAAAACTCAAGGATTAAATACTTACTTGTTGGAGTGAGTAGGAATACAAAAAATGAAAGCAAAATGCAACCAAAGGTGGCTTGGGGGAGCAAAAACCGTGAGTCCCGTGAGCTCTCTCCTTTTGAATGGGGGGGGGGGGGGGAGTTTTTGGGTGCAGAAAATGTTCCCCTCCCTCGTTTTTTATAATTTGGTGCAGGGGTTGCTCGCCCAGGCGAGCTAACCTGCAATTTTTTTTTTAGGGGAAACATAACCATGCCCCCCCACAGGTTAGCGTTCGCCTACTCGAACCCACTTAAGTTAGATCAGGCATCCATTATTTATTTTAAACAAACGATAGTAATAATTACTGCGAATTTAAAGGATACTGGGCTGCTTTGCAGCGACGTTTTTCGCTTGTCCAGCACTGGGAAGGGACGACGATCTGTCGGTCGTGACCCTATCCTCCATTTGCATCCGTCCCTAAGTACCTGAAAGTAGGAAACAACAATGCGTGGCAAATCGTGACCGGGTCGTCATCTTACCATGGTTGATTTCTGCCGTTAACTTTGTCTCGACTTCTGACCATGGCCTAAGACGATTCTGCCCCTGTTGTGGCGTCCCTAAATTAATGACTGGTTTAATAGTAATAATTTAAATAACAAAAACCATGGTAAATTTTTTTTTTCTTTTGCATTTCTTTCTCTTTTCACCATAACTAGGTTTAGAAGGAAAATCCTCACTACAGAGTCCTGAATGGCCAGTTCACAACTCTATTCGGAGTCATTTCTTTCATACCGCTCATAATCTCTAAACTATTTTGCTGTTTCAAAAGGAAGAATGTATCAGCCATTACTTTAGGTCGTCACATGAAAATAAAAGAATAAAATACGGTCGATAAACTCTTTTACAAATAAATTTGCTAATGCTTTCTTTTCAAATAACAAGATTGATCATAAACGCATTCATCATTTAAAGCTGTCCAAAATATGGGAGTTTTACAAAATACATAGTGTCATCCAGAGCAAAGGTGTCCATAGTGGTGGCTTCAGCCACAAGTATACAATAATCAAATTCCTATACATCAAGTCTACCCATACAAAACAAAAGAGTAAACCTAACAGTCAGTCCTAGATACACCCACCCTCAAAAATACACAAAACTAATCCAAGGAGCTATCCACTCCACCGTGCGCTGAAGCGTCCGTGCAGGTTCATCTGGATGCACCAAAGAAGTGGCCGTGAATCGAATGGTGCCCCGAAATCGGCACCTCGTGTTGCCTTCGAGGGTCTCCCAAGCTCCCTCTAGGCACTCCATCTCTACTTGATCACGGATTAGCTGCGCCGCCATCACGATTTACAAGAAAGAAGAGAAAGGGGTAGACTCTTTCACAAGAATCTAACTGCACTGCACACCATTTGTCTCATAACCACTACATGCAAGTAAAAGGGGTATTTTAAGGCTTTCCATCTCTGGTAATCGATTACACAGCCTTGGTAATCGATTACCAGAGGCTAAACTTGAATTACACAGCCTCAGGACATGAAATATGCAAAATTACACTGTGTAATCGATTACCAGTGACCCATCCCTCTGTGTAATCGATTACACAGGCTGGTAATCGATTACCAGAGGCTCCCTTAGCTTCCTGACTTCGTTTTCAAGCCTGGTAATCGATTACATCCCCTGGTAATCGATTACCAGAGACCATCTTAGCCTCCTGTCTTCAATTTTAAGCCTTGTAATCGATTACCCACCCTTGGTAATCGATTACCAGAGGCCACAATCCACATATTACACAAAATTCACAGCTGGCCAGCCACCACAAGCCTCCTTGCTTTGTGGTCTTGTTTTCCTTTTATCTGTTGACTGCCAGGAGCTCGCCTGCTTAGGTACATCACAGGTTCTCACTGACCGACTATGCCCGGGTTGGGTCGGGATTGGTCAAGCTTGGTTTTGGGCAATAGCACCCCACCTGACGTCCCCAAGGTCTCCTGACCCCCGCGACATATCTCCAGGTACCACTCTGTGGTCAACAATAAAAGCAGGAAGTTTCACCCTTCAACACTTCCTCATCTCAAGCTTGTAGGATTATGGGGTACCCATCACATGTGGTACTAGGTGGCGGTAGGGCGATGGTGCACAACAAGTTTTCCACATCCACAATGCGCGCATAAACCCACCATCCCCTGTTGCCCACCTCCAACTGAGCTCACGTACTCCCACGTAGCCCATATCCTCGTTTCTCTCAATACCAGGTCCCCATCAATCCTCCCAAGCTTCCACAACATCCAAGCAAAACAACATTCAAACAGCACAAGCTATCACAGCCAAGCAAAATAGAGCAAAGGCTGAAAACTCTGCTCAACACATCAACCAAAATCACAGCTTTTCTCACTTAAAGACCCCAGTAACAATTCCTTCGATCCAATTCGTTAACCGTTGGATCGACTCCAAAATTTTACTGGAAGTGTCTAGTGCATAAGCCTACATTTTGACCGTTGGGATCTACTGGCAAACATCCAGAACTCATTCTGCACTAGACTTTCCACAGCCAACCACACACAAGCATTTTCTCTGCACTTGTGCAAAATTCTGCTGCACAATTTCACAGCAAAAATTCTGCATAAGTGCAGATTTCGAAAGTCACACTTCCTCTCATCCAATCTTGCCCAAATCAATTCCTACAAGTCCCAAATCATGTATCAATCATGCCTAAACCAAATTCAAGCTTTAAAGCACAGCAACACAGAATCTAGGTGTCCAACACCCCTCCATTCAATGGCTTTTCTAGGTTTGAAAGGTGAAATTTAGAATGAGGTAAATTTGAGGCAAACTCTCACCTCACACCAGTCCATAACGTCAATCTAAACTTGCCCAAACTGGATTTACACCTAAAATTCCACCAAATCAAGATTTGACTCTTCAACACCCAATTTTGCCCTAGAAATGGCTCTTGGTTCACTTTGGTCATTTGTTTTTCCCTCTAGCACAGCCTAACCTTTCTCACATGTTCTAAATGACATTCCAAGCTAGGATTAACTCATTTTAACCTCCATTTACCACAGAATTCAGACTTAGCCTTCCAACCCTCAAAGTCTCACTCTTTTTTCACTCATAACACCACATTCTCACTTCCTAACCCTAGGTTAACTCTACCCTTCATCTCTAACAGTTTCCATAGGCAATTTCAGCATATAAACATCATCACAAAACCCTAAAACAGAATGGGCATGTCTAACTCATCCAAACATGGCAATTTCAACAAGCTTTCAACAAGTTCCTTCACAAATAATCATTACACAGCAGAAAACTAACAAAACCACCCATCATATCTCCCAAAACCCCATACCCACGAAATTTAAGAGAGAAAGAAGTCCACCCAAACCTGAAATTTCGAAGTCCCACTCGTAGCCACGCACTTCACGACTCCAAAAATGCTCTCCTTTCACGATTTGGGGCAGAAACGGGCACTAAAGGTTGAAGCTTTGTATGGAGCTTTAATGGAGAATGAGGGAGGAAGAAAGGCAACGTGAGGGAGAGAGAAAGCTGTCTGAAAAAAAAAATGAAGGCTGAGTGAAGAGAGAGAAAAGCTTTTTGGTTTTAAATAAAAGGTTTTCCTCTTTTTCTATTATTTTATTCAAGCTCTGCCACATGTCCCTATTTGATTGGAGCAAAAAGGGCCCACTTTCTCTTTTTGACTATGACCCATACTCAGTCACAAAAGTGGGGAAAATCTGACCTCTGAAACGCTAAAATCCTACCTCGGTTTGCGTGCCGTTTCTCTGGTTCCAGTTTCTCGCGTTTCTCTGCGTCCGTCGGGGCCAGTTTTCGAAAGTAAGCAATATATATATCAAAACGCTCAGAATAAAACCCCGAGCATGGTTCAGAGGTTGGTTTCGTTAAATTCTAAGTCGCACGCAAAACGATGATTTTTAACTAATTAATTAAGAATTAACCCATAACCTCCCAGTTATGGATTTCTCTTCCTTAATTAGTCTAACCCGCGTATCTTGCAACCTACCCTTTTGCGGGCGAGCGAGGCGAGGCTCTCGGGTGCGTTTTCCAAAGGAGGAAAATGCGCGGATTCGCCACCAACATTTATTTGTGGAAAACGTCGGAAAAACCGAAGGAAACCGGTCATAAAGAATATTCCAGATTCGGGAGTTGTATTTACGTTCGAGGAAGGTATTAGCACCTCTCACGTTTGTCCCAAAGGACAACAACCTTAAATTAGAATTGTGTGAAATTGTGTATCTAAATTTTTATTTCTTTTTATTTTTTGAGGTCGACAAAAGCAGGGCTCTTGCTCCTACGTACCCTTCATCGAAGAAGAAATCAGACCTACGTAGTTCTTTTTAAGGGTGAATCAAGCGATTCTTTTTTACTTGGAAGGTGATCATTTTAAGGCGTTGGACCTTAAAAATGATCCATTTACTTGGTAAGAAAAACTGAGATATTGAACTTTTCAAATCCTTTTTTAGTGATTTTTTGTGGACGAGCTTGACTTTGCGGGTTGATTTTAGCCTTAGTTTCACTTTAGTTATTAGTCAATTCAATTAAGAAAGAGAAATCCCAAAGAGAAACGTCCGATTGATTTTTTCGCTTTATTTTACTAAAAGGTATTTTTTGATTATTATATTATTATTTTACCTCTTTTATGATTTCCAACGTGGTTACGATACGACCGAAGGGTCGGATTTCATTTTACAGAAATTAACGGATATTACAAATCAAATGATCGGTGGAAATTTATTTTATTTTTTGATTAAGCGAGAAATGACTTAAATAAATGACTGAAGCACGTCAAAAGGGGGTACAGAAAGTAAATGAAACGAGAATAAAAGTACACAAAACAAATGGGAGCCACCACGGGTACATAGAATGAATTGAAAAGCTCGATTTGGGGTACTTACCGGTTGAAGACCGAAGAACAATGAAGAACGAACGATGAGTGTCGAAGAACGGTTGAAAATCTTCGCGTAATTACCCACGGAAACGCTACGGAAGCGCCTCGGCTCGAATTTTCTTCACGGAAACAATTTCCCTCAGCAATTTCAAGTGAATACGTAGTGCCAAGAAGGCTAAACCCTTTTCTTCTTCACTACTCCCCCTATTTATAGCAAAATAGGGGAGGAGCTTGCCACCCAGCTCGCCCAGGCGAGCCAGGTTGCTTCCTCCAGAAGCAACCGCCTTCTGGAGGAAGAATCTGGAAGGCCCAAGTGGGCTAGGTTTCTATTTGCACCCCCTTTTTTGCTAAATACACCCCCTTTTACTTTTTTTGGTGATTCTTTTTCCGTAACGTTACGAAACTTTACGAATTTCGTAAGGATACTTATTTTCTTTCCGTAAGGTTACAGAACCTTACGGATCATGTAATTACTCTTTTTTAGCTTTCGAAAAAGTTACGGAAACTCACGGATTGTGTAACAATACTTCCTTTTGATTTCCGTCTCGGGACTTCACATATTGTGCAACAAAGGGTGGCAAGTACTTTGAAGCGGTCAATTAAAGGTTGCATGCCATCAAGCAATAGTCCCCGGACGAAATTAGGGTATGACACTAAGATAAGGGCAACCTTGTGGTAAGGCTTTGTATTTTACCTCAGGCTTGTGCATGTTGCAAGGTGTCTTCTATATCAGGTATAACTGGCCTTGTTTATCAGAGGAGACTTCGAACCTTTGAGGCTAGCTCTGGTAGCTCGGGATGTCGTTTAGATAGTTCGACATGGTTGCTATGTCGAAAGCCGAATTGATCTAGAAGCTAAAGCAAATTGGATTATTGAGAGATGGTGAGGTAACTCGGTCATCTTTAATTTCCTCCTAACTTAGGGATTATGTCATCAACTCGAGCAAGTATATCATGTACTTTCATGTATTTTTTTAGGGTTATCTCACTTTTCATGTTTTCTTATATGTGTTTTGCTCTAACACATGCGCATAACAAGTACAAGACCGTCCGTGTCTAGCCTACGTATTTATCTCACCTTGAGCCCCTGAGGGTGTGTTACACGTCTCGAAAACCTTATGAAAAAAAGCAGTGCAAAAGTTGGGGTTGAAAGGGAAAGGTCACATATGAAGAAAAGGCAACCTTTGACTGACAAGGTTTTGCAATTCCAAAAGTGATTAAAAAGGAGTGGTATGTATAACATTTATAACGTCAACAACTTTTGATTAAGAGTATGCATCTTTGTCTAACTCATTTGAATGCATAAATTGTTAGATCATGCATCCAATATATTATATCATCACTAAAATTTGTGGTACTTCAAACATCTATTGATAAAGTTTGCACATACGCATGTTCATATAATATGGCATGATATAATATAATGACTATTCATGGATGGTTGCCATAGGTATCATCGTATTATGGCATTTGAATCATAGCTAAACTCAATCCGAGAGAAGCAGAGTCGAGAGTAGAACCTACTCAAGAGGTTAAGTCCTTCCAACTTGACAAAGAGTATCTCAATGCACCAAACTTAGATTCCAAATGAGTAGATAAATAAAAAAATCCATAGCCCAGGTATTCACAAAGAATGACAACCTCTTTGAATGGTCTTGGCTCTAGATGTTGTCTCTCCAATAATAAGATTTAGAGGATGAGAGGAGACACATGTCCAGCTTTTTGGCAATCAGCTTTTGTTGTTTGTTCCGAACTTTACCTTTTTGAGCCTTTCTGAGGTTTCTCATAAAGTTTTTCTTCAAATTTTCTTGAGAATGGCAGAATGTTTTGAGCATGTTGGTTGACCTTTGTTCTTTCCAGCTTTTCTTCTAAGTTTGCAATCCTCTTCTCAAGTATGTTATCATGTTCATCAAAGACAACACCACTTTCTTCTAGAACCTGAGTTTTCAGATTGTAGATTATGTATGCTTTAGAAGATAAAGAGTAACCAAGAAAGATTGCTTTGTTTAATTTTCCCCAAACCTCCTAATGTTGTCTTTGTTGTTTAAAATGTAGCATGTACAACCAAAAATGTGGAAGTATGATACACTTGGTTTTCTTCCTTTCCATAATTCATAAGAAGTCTTGTTTACAACTTTTCTGATAGAAACTCTATTCAGAATGTAGTAGGTTATGTTAATAGCTTCTTCCCAAAAATAGTTTTGTATGTTAGACTCATTGATAAGTGTTCTAGTCATCTCTTGTAAGGATCTATTTTTCCTTTCTACAACTCTATTTACTTGAGGTGTTCAAGGACAAGAAGAATTGTGAGAGATAACATTTTCATCAAAGAAGATTTTAAAGAAAACATTTTCAAATTATCCCCCATGACCACTCCTTATAAAATCTTTTCATTATGAACTTTCCTACAGACTACCATATGAATCTAGAGATATCATCAATTGTAAAAAATTCATATCTCTTTCCACCTAGGCTAAGTGTTTTGGTTGGACCAAACAAGTCTATGTATAGCAGTTCTAGGATTCTCTAAGAAGTTATTGCATTTTAGCGTTGGAAACTAGATTTGGTTTGTTTACCTTTGCCACATGCCTCACACACTCTGTCGTTTTCGAATATGATTTTTGGTAGGCCTCTCACAAGGTTATGCTTGGATAACTTGGACAGAGTTTTCATGTTAAGGTGACCCACTCTTTTATGCCATACCCATTGATCATTCTCAAAGACTGCTAGACAAGATTAACTAAGTAGGGACTCTGGACAATTGTATAGAGGTTTCTCTCTTTCACACCAGAGAATAAGATTTGTCTAGTTAATGCTTCTTTAATTAGAAAAGCATTGGGTTCAAATTTAAATTGAGAGCCATTGTCGCGAAGTTGACTAATGCGTAGAAGATTAAGTTTTAACCCTTTCACATGAGAAACATTTTCAATCTGAGCAGAGTTTGGTTTACCAATAATACCAACTCCTTTGGTAAGGGCCTTTCTGTTATCTCCAAAAGCAATTGACCCTCAATCCTTTCTCTTTTCAAGGTTGAGGAATTTGCTTTTGTCTCCAATCATATGCTTGGAGCAACCACTGTCCATGAACCACAACTCTTTCTTCTTGTTGTGGTACAAACAATCCAGCATCAGAAAGTAGTAGAATCTTAGGTACCTATAGTTTCTTAGGTCCTTCCATGTTAGTCACTTTTTTGAAGGGAGTATTCCTCTTTCTATAAAATTATGAGGTCTGGTGTCCCTATATATTATAGTTAAAATATTTCCTCTTGGCCTTCTTATTCCTAACATACCTTTTGATTGAAACCTAATCCAGTTCTACCATAAAAGCTTTTTTGGATTCCAATTAGCTTATCCAAGTTTTTTGTGCCTGCTACAGAGTTAGCTAAGTCTTTTGACAATTTATCAATTTTTTTCTTTCAAAACATTGTTTTCATTTTCAAGTTTAGTTTGATCAAAAGAGATAATTCTTTTTGTAGTAGCCTCTCTTCCCACTCTTAATTGTTCCGAAAGTTTGAAATGAGATTCCTACAAACAATGGTTTCTCTTAAAAAGATTTTCATTATCCACTCCGAGCTTCTCATTTTCCCTCTGAGCATTAGAAAGTTGCTCTTTCAAATTGGTACATTTCAAAATTAAAATATGAGATTCATTGAGTAGATTATCAAAAACTTGTTCTAACTTTTTATGATTTGAAAAGTCTGAAACACTTCCAAAGTCAAATACCTAATCCTTATGTGAATCTGCCATGAGACACAGGTTGGCAACATGCTTTTCATCTTTCTTAGATGATGATGAATCTATGTCATCCCATGTAGCCATCATTGCCTTTTTTTTGGGATATCCCATTTTAAACTCTTTCTTAACGAAAGAATAAGTTAGATTTCATATGGCCAGGCATGTTGCATTCGAAGCATTTGATTTTCTTCTTCTTCTTCTTCTTCTT
Source organism: Glycine soja (assembly GCF_004193775.1). Lineage (NCBI taxonomy): Eukaryota > Viridiplantae > Streptophyta > Magnoliopsida > Fabales > Fabaceae > Glycine > Glycine soja. The sequence continues at coordinate 16,788,591 of NC_041002.1, read as the reverse complement.
CTTAGATTTTGCTACTAAGTTTAGTGCTTTGGTGTTTCTTTGCTTTAGCTTTGAGAGGCCTTGAGTGTTATTGCTTTTCCATTAGGTAGTTGTAGCTCACCTATCAGCTCTTGTTCATGAACGTTTAGTAAGCCAATAACTTCATCCATAGCCAAAATTTTCAAATCTTTGGCTTTTGTTATGGAAATGACTTTTGGTCTCCAGATGTTGGGCAGACTTCTTAAAATCTTCTTGATCCCTTGATGTGTTGTGTACTTTTCTCCTAGAGTATTCAAATCATTCACTATAGTAGTGAATCTGGGGAACATATCTTTTATGGACTCATGATCCTGCATCTTAAAAATCTTAAACTTGTGAGTTAAGGTATTCACTTTTGAGTCTTTTACTTGATCTGTGCCCTTATGTGTTGTCTTAGTGTGTTCCAGATTTCTTGAGTATTTCCATGTTCTTCTATTCCATCATACTTAGATATGCTCAAAGCACATTCCAAGAAGAACTTTGCTCTAGAGTTCAAAATAACTCTTGCTTTCTCATCTTGGGTCCATTCAGCTTTGGGTTTGTCTATCTCAACTCAAGCTTGATTTCTTTTTGCTGGTTTGTAAGGGCCAATCTCTATATGTCCCACAAAGCAGGAGTAGAAATTTTTTCCATCAAAGCAGGAGACCTGTTGATTGAAGCACTTTTAGGTATGAACACCAATTGAGCAAGTAATACAATGGATAAGTCTAGATATCATTTCCCAAGAGACTTGTGTAAAATAAGAAAGGTAGTGAACTATTATCTTACGCTTAAGAACAATAGAAGAAAGCAATAAAAACATGAACTTGAAGATGATTTTGTTGAGTAACAAACCAGTCCAGTTACGAAATAGGAAAATAGATGCTTTTATGTGATGGTAAAAACAAGAAACACAATAATTAAGGTGTTAAACATATGGTAGAAGCCGTTGCAAGGGTATATTTCACCAAGTATTCTCTCTCTTAATGCACTAATGTTCCATACATACTTCATTCATCTTCATATGTTAAAACTAGTCAATAAAAGTTTCTTAGTCCTAATCCCTTAGGTAAAAAAATAGTCTAAGTAACCTTCCCTAAGCCAAGATCCCTGTACAACTTAACAAAGACACAACATTAAGAGTTGTGACCAAAAGATTACCAAAAGACTTAGTTCCATTCCTTGACACTAAACCTCATGAACATTTTGATCAGTTCAAGATAATAAAAGTGCTTCCCAGCATCAGCTGCATCCCAAAATCGTGCCATGGTTGGCCAATCCATGACAAACATTAAGAAAAGATACAAAATGTTGACATAGAAATAGATGTGCGAAATATATATTAGATCATATCCAAAGATACATGAGAGTTCAGAATTGGCTACATCTACCCCTTATAACAATGGAAATCAGCCACTCATGGAGGTGAGCAGCTCGAATTTCATGTGGAAAGGGGAGAAAATGAATGAAGAACACATGGACACTTCGCAGCTTCCTCCTTATCAACACCACAACACAAAACTTCAATTGATACAATAATGATCCAAAAGAAGTGGGGGAATCAGAATATATTCACAAGTTAGGCTGAAATATACAAAAGGCAGCATTTCCATTTTGAGTGTAGACTCGCTCAACCATGGATTCTGGCTTGGCCAAATGTTAATCTTCATTCTTGAATTTCTTTTTGTCCAAGCTAATCCTTTTGGAGCTTTAGTACTCCAAGTTTTCTCTTCAAGACACTTCTTCCATTTCAAACCCTTTATCTACAAAAAAGATTGGATAAATTACTACAAAGTAGCCAAAATGCCAAAACATTATACTAGAATTCATAAACTAATAAAGATAACACAATTAGAATCAAAACAATCTTCTAAATCTAAGAAAAGATAAGGAAAATGCCTTAATTGGTACCTTAAAAGTACATGTAAAGGCACTTAACAACTGCCCCAAAGTTAGAGTTCTGCTTGTCCTCGAGCAAAAGATACAACATAAATAAAAATATGTTGGATCAAGTGGCTTCAGAATAATTAAGAAGGGGGGGTTGAATTAATTATTTCTAAACCTTTACTAATTAAAAATTACTCTTCTAAGGCTTTTACTAAATTGTTAAGAGAATGAGGAGTAGAAGAGAAACTTAACAGAAAGTAAAAGCGGAAATTAAATGCACAACGGAAAGTAAAAGAGTAGGGAAGAAGGAAACAAACACACAAGAGTTTTTATACTGGTTCGGCAACAACCCATGCCTACATCACGTCCCCAAGCGACCTGCGGTCCTTGAGATTTCTTTCAACCTTGTAAAAATCCTTTTACAAGCAAAGATCCACAAGGGATGTACCCTCCCTTGTTCTCTTTGAAACCCTAGTGGATGTACCCTCCACTAGAACTGATCCACAAGAGATGTACCCTCTCTTGTTCTCAGTCAAACCTAAGTAGATGTACCCTTTACTTGTACCACAAAGGATATACCCTCCAATGTGTTGAGACAAAGATCTCAGGCTGTTAAACCTTTGATACTTTGTGAATGGGGATACAAAAGAATTCTCAAGCGGTTAGTCCTTTGAACACTTTTGTATTAGGGAATGGGAAGAATCAAAAGAATTCTCAGACTGTGTCGTTTTGAATTCTTTGACAAGGGAGAAGGGAGACACAAAAGAATTCAGGCGGTTAGTCCTTCGTTCTTTTGGAAAAGGGAGAAGAGAGACACAAAAAGAATTCAGGCGGTTAGTCCTTGGCGAATTCTTTTTGGCAAAGGGAGAAGAGAATGAAAAGATGAATAGCACAAGTTTTCAAGGTTTGGAAAACCAGAAAACTTCAGAAAGCTTTTGGTACAAAGAAGAAGAAGAAGTTCAAAGAGATTCAAGGCTTTTAAAGGATTATAATGAAATGATTGGAAAAGTATTCAAGATTGAAAGGATGAATTAATTTAACAATGCAAAACAAAGCCTTGCTTTTATAGACTCTTCATGTCTGGTCAAGAAGACCATTTAGAAGAGTTATAACTTTTAGAAAAACTTAAAACCAATTTGAAAAAGTCAAAACCTTTTTGAAGAGTTACATCTTTTGATTTATTCAGAAACAATCACTGGTAATCGATTACCAAATTAGTATAATCGATTACACAAAGCTTTTGTGTGAAAGGATGTGACTCTTCACATTTGAATTTGAATTTCAACGTTCAAAGGCACTGGTAATCGATTACCAAAACATTGTAATCGATTACAACTTTTTGAAAATAATTGGAACGTTGTAAATTCAATTTGAAAACTTTTTCAAAACAATTTTGCTACTGGTAATCGATTACAACAATCTGGTAATCGATTACCAGAGAGTAAAAACTCTTTTGGTAAAGGGTTTTGTCAAAAATTCATGTGCTATTCAAAGTTTTAAAAAACTTTTTAATACTTATCTTGATTGAGTCTTCTCTTCATTCTTGAATCTTGATCTTGATTCTTCAGATCTTGAACCTTGAATCTTGATTCTTGATTCTAAGCTTTCTTCTTGAGTCTTGAATTCTTCTTGATTCTTTTCTTGAACTCTTGAATTGTTCTTGATTCACTTGAGTTTTTCTTTGATTGATATTTGAGCTTTTTGTCATCATCTTTTGTTATCATCATTGTTATCATCAAAACACCTTTGAATCACCTTTGATTCACCATGAAGCTTTGCTTCTACAAAATATACTACTTAAGAACGTATACTACAATGACATACATGAACTAAGAACAATGTCATCCTAACAAATCATCACATGCTTCTTTTTGAACATTAATGACTAAACCAATGATTCAAACTCAAGAGTGGTGCTTTCAACCGAAAATATAGCAAGGATGCAATTATTTTAATTCAAGACACAAAACAAGCAAATAGATGAAGGTCACAATTGTTTCACACCATTGAACACATAATTCAGCTTTCTTTTCCTTCTCATCTGCAATAAAATGAAAGCAAACAGATGAAGGTCACAAGGACTTGATCAAGGTTGTACTGTGGCTTGGCTTGAAGACAATTTGGTTTTTTTGAGAATGCATAGACCATGAGATATAGAGAGCAATCGTTGTATTACAAGCTTCACACCATCCCTCTTTCTCATATCAAATATCACCCAAAAACCTATCAATTGTTTCAATCCAATTGGATTCATGCCACTCTTTCTTTTCAAAATGAATCACAAATTTTATTTCCTTCTTTTTATTTTCCCCCTTTTTTTTGAAGGATTGGGATTTACATAAACTACTAGCTCTAAATTAAATTTACATGAAAGTGACCTATAACTGTTTCCAAATTGATTTTCCCAAGTACTCCCCCAAACTTATTCAACTTAACACATAATTGCTTGCATACTCTATGTAAGATTATGTCTGCTTCTTAATAGATATAACATTGAAATAGTTGAGTAGAACGTTAGTCATCACATAAACCTATCAGTTTGTACCCACTGAAGATCAACTTGCTAATACAAAACCCCATACTAAAGAAAGAATGATTCTATTAAGGAATCAACTTGGAATAAACTTTGTAAAAAAGTGTTTTGTTCTCTATATTTGCGACCAATATAACTTTGTGTCTAGAGGACATATCATCCAATGGCAACTAGTTATAACACATCCATCTTACATGTTGTCACAACGTGCCCTTCGCGGGCGAGGCTCACGGGTGCGCTTTCCGAAGGAGGAAAGATGCGCGGAGTCGCCACCAACGTTTATTTGTGGAAAACGTCGGGAAAACCGAAGGAAACCGGTCAAAATGAAAATTCTAAGTTCGGGAGTTGTATTTACGCTTGAGGAAGGTATTAGCACCTCTCACGTTTGTCTCAAAGGACAACATCCTATTTTTTAGAATTGTGGAATTGTGTCATGTTACCTTTTATTTCTTTTTATTTTTTGAGGTCGACAAAAGCGGGGCTTTTGCTCCTACGTACCCTCCTTTGGAGAGGAAATCAGACCTACGTAGTTCTTACCTATGCGTGAATCAAGTGATTCTTTTTACTTGAAAGGTGATCATTTTAAGGCGTTGGACCTTAAAAAATGATCCTTTTTACTTAGTGAGAAACTGAAATGATAAACTTTCAAAAAACCTATTTTTGTGGACGAGCTTGACTAGGCGAGTTTGATTTTAGCCTTAGTTTCACTTTAGTTATTAGTCAATTCAATTAAGAATGAGAAATCACAAAGAGAAAACGTCCGATTGATTTTTTCGTTTTACTTTACTAAAAGGTATTTTTTGATTATTATATTATTATTTTACCTCTTTTTTATTTTCAACGTGGTTACGGCACGACAGAACGGTCGGAATTCATTTCAAACGAAAGTAACGGATGATACAATTCAAACGATCGGTGGAAATTTATTTTATTTTTAGATTAAGCGAGAAATGACATAAATAAATGGCTTAAGCACGTCAAAAGGGGGTATAAAAAGTAAATGAAAACGAGAATAAAAATACATGAAACACAATGTGGACCACCACGGGTACATATAATGAATGGAAAAGCTTGGTTTGAGGTACTTACCCGTTGAAGACTGAAGAAAACGAAGAACGAACGATGGATCTTGAAGAACGGTCGAGAATCTTCGTGTAATTTCTCACGGAAACGTTACGGAAGCGCCTCGGCTTGGATTTTCTTCACGGAAACGATTTTTCTAAGCAAATTCGAAAGAGAGAGAAGTGCCTAAGGGGCTGAACCCTTTTCTTCTTCACTTCTTCCCCTATTTATAGCAAAATAGGGGAGAAGCTTGCCGCCCAGCTCGCCCAGGCGAGCAAGGTTGCTTCCTCCAGAAGCAATAGCCTTCTGGAGGGCCCAAGTGGGTCTGGTTGCTATTTACACCCCCCTGTTTACTAAATGCACCCCCCTTTCTATTTTTTTGTAATTCTTTTTCCGTAACGTTACGAAACTTTACGAATTTGGTAAAGATACCTATTTTCCTTCCGCAAGGTTACGAATCCTCACGGATTATGTATTTACTCTTTTTTAGCTTTCGAAGAAGTTACAGAAACTTACGGATTGCGCAAAAACACCTCTTTTCGATTTCCGCCACATTATGGAATTTCACGAATTACGCAAGCCTGCTTCCTTTTGATTTCTGAGACGTCTCGGGACTTCATTTATTGCACGTCATCAAGTAATAATCCCCGAACGAAATTAGGGTATGACACATGTCATATGAGAGTCCAATGTATGGACAAGTGCATAACACCAACACTTTAATTATTAAGTCAAAATGCAGCATTTTGTGTAAAAGAATGTTGTGTTGCCTCTGTTGAGTCATCTCTTGAGTAAAAAAACCTCATAAATACCTTTCAAAAGCCTAGAAAAAACACCCAAATTCTCACCTTCTCTAAACCACTATCTCTCCCTCTCCAAACCTTTCATTTCTCAATCAAATAACAAAGAAACCTTTCATCTCCTGTGTTTTCTCTCTCAATCTCTTCCCGAACCCTAAACATGAAACCTAATCCAAAGATTCAACCTTTTAGTCATGTCAAGTGGTAGTGAAGCCTCTGTTGAGCCAACCATTCTAAAGATTGACACGACCATCATGCATACAGAAAATAAGCCTACCATCTACATTAAGCACTACTTCGACATTCTCTATCTAGAGAGCATTGGTTTAGATACACATGAAACATTTCTAAGTTGTTGCATAAGAGGTTACTTCAATGAACCTCAGACCATCCACCTAGAACTGATAAGGATTTTCTAGCGTAATGTTGAGTTCCTAAACCCATAAACCATCATTTCCAAAGTTTTTAGAAAGAAGGTCCCTCTATCAGTGCCAACCATTTCTCAAGTTACTGGTTTCTTGAGGAAAGGTAACAGGTACCACAATAGTTGGGAGAAAACATATGTTGAACATGTTCCAAGAGCATTGTACAAAGACAACCTCCATAAAGTGAAAGGCCAAAAAAAAGTTGTGTACAATTTGATGTGTGATCAAGAAAAAATTTGGCATAATGTTTGCAACAAGAGCATCTTGTACAAGATTTGGTCCAAGGACTCCATCTTAGACTTGCACAAGTTCATTCTTTTTCATCTTATAGAGAGCATACCAAATTTTTGTGCGATAAACCTCATGGCCATGAAGCTAGAGATCAACTTTACTCGAATGGAAGTACCTCAAGTCGATCTGGAAGAAATCAACAGCAAATGACTAGAGCGTATTACACATGTATTAGCTGAAGAAGAAGCCTTCTCTCGGTTTGGCATTGCCAATAGGATCATACAGGAACAAGAAAACAAGAAGAAAAAAGAACGCAATAAGCATCCAAAGACTACTCCTACCAAGAAAGAAGTGCTAAGAAAAAAGAAAAGGACCAAGAAGAAACATGAGCCAATTCCATCGTCCAATTCTCCCAATAAGCATCCAAAGACTACTCCTACCAAGAAAAGTCCTAAGAAACCTACTGAGAAGAAGACCACCAATCAGAGGCTGAGGGACTTGAGTGAAAAAGTAAGAGGCTAGCTTGGGCGAGCCAGGGGCTTGAAAAAGTCACCAAATGACCATTTTGCCCTCCCTTTTGGGTATTTTTCACATTTTTTTTCTGAACCGTCAAAAAACCTTACGGATTGGGTGACAATTGGTGTGAAGCAGCTCAATTTGGCTGGCAAGAATCCAAATGTTTGCAAATGATTGTCCCCGGATGAAATTAGGGTATGAAAAAGTCAGAGCTTAATTAATGAACTAAATATAAGCTTAACCCATACTTTGATTATGAGAAGTTAAACTTCATTTATGTTGTGTTTTTATATGGAAGTCGAAATTCCATGATGTAACCTTGTGAATCATACGTGCTGTTTTTCTGAATTTTGGGCACAAAAATGAGTTCCTTGACTCCAAAAACCTAGGAAAGCATATGTGATATGTCTCATTTGGAGTTGTATAGTATTTGAAATAAAATTTTAAGTTAGGGCAAGTTATGTATACATACCCCTCTGTTTTCAAAATATTTAAAGTTAGAGCTGGAATTTGTGTTTATGGACACCAAAATTGAACTCACTAGGTTCAAAAACATAGGGTTAGACCTAAAATAAACTTCAATTGAGTTCGTATAGCTTATGGAATCACAATTTCAAGTTTTGCTCTTTTTTGGTAAAACCTACTCTTTTTTTTCACGAACTGTACCTATGAGCTTGTTCTCTATAGATTTTTATCATGGAAATAAGTTTCTCATGTTTGAAAATATAGGGTTTGATATGAAGTTTGCAAAAAATGGATTTCTACAACACTTGGAAATTAGAAAACAAGTTTTGTGAACTTTAATAATAGGTGCAGGGCAGTTTGGGTATTAGGGACAAATGCGAGTGGTTTTAGGAAATTTTTAGTCCAAAACTGAGTTCTTTGCATTTGAAAACCTTGAGATTCATATATGATTTGTCCTAAATGGATTTCTATGTCAACGGAAAAATTGATTTCAAAGTGGGCAATGATATACAATTCCAAATGAGAATGGAGCATGAACATGTATGAAATGCATAGAATAAATTATGTGAATTGTAGAATGTGTTGTTTACTTTGATTGAGACTTGATAATGTGAAATTGTGGGAATTTCTATGTTATATGTTGTAAGACCAAGTGAGCATGACCACTTGACAAAGCATGTTGCATGTTATGAATGTGATCTTATTAATAATGGTTGATTATGAATTATTGCGCTTTGGGATTGGGTCTGGGGTGTTCGACCCTCAACAAAATTTACTTTGGATGTTATGTAACGATTTAGTGGTTTGATATGTGGTGGTGTGTGGTTTTGTAAAGTGGACTATTCCATTTGAAGGGCCATATTAATGGTGACCTTAGAGAGTGAAGGGGATTAATTTCCTTCCTCTCTTGATATGTTTGTGTGTGTTCACGATGGAGGATACCTAAGGTCAAGAGCTTCATGAGGATCAACATGCATTAGAAGGAAGGAACGGATGAACGAGATAGAGAGATTGTGTTAGAGTTAGAGGATAGTTGTATCAGTAGTTAGGGGCATGACCATATACTTAGTGGGAAACACTCTCTAACATCTATTCAATGTACCAATGCAACCATCGTTTAAGGATCAATGCTTCTCATCATGAAGGATGAGTGAGGATTCATTAAGAGAGGGTAGATGACATACAATAAGCACACTAAGGGACGGTCCAAACGGTTCAAAGGAACACGGGGGGATGTTGAGTGGTGATAACCTGACTAAGGGCATTTCTGGTTAGTTTGGAGGACTCGAGGGCTTCACTTGGCATTCTTGACTAGAGCGGAACCCTGTCCATGGTTAGCGAGAGCTCCATGCACTATTCTGGGAGGCTTAGTGGCAGTGTTGGGCCCAAGACAAGAATTGTGTGAGAGTGGAATTGCAGAATAAGATGTCGTGAGTGATGTATGCTAGAAAATCACATGTGGTGGTCGTTTAGGTCATGTGTGGGACACAACAACTGTTTTTGTGGCTTCTAATAGGATGTAGTACTCACTCCCTCGTTACCATTTTCAGGATCCGATGTTGAACATGACGCCGACTCCCTTATTCTTAATTGATGTTATCAGGATGTGGTGGGATGATGATGCGTTTCATGTGGATTTCTTCTATGATTTCCTTCAACGTCTAGTGCGTCAATGGACACACCACAGTATAAGCCCCACTTAGTTGACTTTTATGTTTGGTTGACCCAACTGTAGATGCAATTGGCTTTGATGTTTTGATGATGATCATGATGATGTGTTGCAATTGATGCAAATCGGCTTTTCAAGATTAAAATTCAAGACAATACTTCAAGATTACAAGTCACAACATCAAGATGATCACTAGAATATTAGGAAGGGAATTCCTAATTGAATTAGCAAAGGTTTGGCCAAGTGATTTAAAATAAAAAGTGTTTTTCAAAGGTTTTACTCTCTGGTAATCGATTACCAGAGGATGTAATCGATTACCAGTGGCCAAATACGTTTTATAACAGCTATAAAAATTTGAATTCGAAATTTTAGACTGTGTAATCGATTACACAATTTTGGTAATCGATTACCAGCAGTTAGTAAACGTTTTAATTCAAATTTTAAAAGCTGTAATCGATTACACAATTACTGTAATCGATTACCAGACAGGAATTTCAGAAAAATAATTTCAAGAGTCACAACTTTTCAAAGGCTTTACTCATGACCACCAATGGTCTATATATATGTGACTTAAACACGAAATTGCTCAGAGATTTTCATAACAACAAAGTGTTTATCCTCTCAAAGAGCAAATTCATTTTATCCTCTTAAGAATTCCTTGGCCAATTCAATTGCAATTCATTAAGGAATTAATTGAGTGCTCAATCTGTAAAATCCATCTCTTTCTAGAGAGATTTGTTCCTCTTCTTCTTCTCATTCTCTAAGGGATTAAGAGACTGTGAGTCTCTTGTTGTAAAGGATCTCTAAACACAAAGGAAGGATTGTCCTTGTGTGTTTAGAACTTGTAAAAGGAATTTACAAGATAGTGGAACTCTCAAGCGGGTTGCTTGGGGACTGGACGTAGGCACAAGGGTGTGGCCGAACCAGTATAAAACTGAGTTTGCATTTTCTCTTCCCTTAATCTCCTTTATTTATTATTGCTTTATATTCATATTCAAGTTGCTTTGTTTGAATTAATATTTAAGAAGATTGTCATTAAGGGAATTCATAACTTGAGTAAAAAGTGAAATAGATTTTTAATTAGGGGAAACAGTTTGGAATATCTTAATTCAACCCCCCCTTCTTAAGATATCTGAGGCCACTTGTCTAACAAGTGGTATCAGAGCTTCATTCTTGTACAAAGTTTAGAAGCTTCAAGAAAAAGATGGCCTCAGCAAATTCCTTATTTCCAGAAGGGAATTCTATCAATAGACCTCCAATCTTTAATGGAGAGGGTTACCACTACTGGAAAACCCGAATGCAAATTTTTATCGAGGCAATAGATCTAAATATCTGGGAAGCCATTGAAATAGGGCCTTATATACCCACCACAGTAGAAAGAGTTTCAATAGATGGTAGTTCATCAAGTGAAAGCATAACCATAGAAAAACCTAGAGATAGATGGTCTGAAGAGGATAGAAAACGAGTACAATACAACCTAAAAGCCAAAAACATAATAACATCTGCCCTAGGAATGGATGAATATTTCAGAGTTTCAAATTGCAAGAGTGCTAAGGAAATGTGGGACACTCTTCGATTAACACATGAAGGAACTATAGATGTTAAAAGATCTAGGATAAATGCACTAACTCATGAGTATGAATTATTTAGAATGAATACAAATGAAAATATTCAGAGTATGCAAAAGAGATTTACACATATAGTAAATCATCTAGCAGCCTTAGGCAAAGAATTTCAAAATGAAGATCTTATAAACAAGGTGCTAAGATGTTTAAGTAGAGAATGGCAACCCAAAGTAACGGCTATTTCTGAATCAAGAGATTTGTCTAACATGTCTCTTGCCACTTTATTTGGTAAGTTGCAGGAACACGAGATGGAACTGTTGAGATTGCACCAAAATGAAGAAAACGACAAGAAAAAGAAAGGAATTGCTCTTAAAGCATCATCCTCAATTCAAGAAGAAAGTGATCAGGATAATGATGCAGATGATGATGATGATCTAAGTTTCTTTGTAAAAAGATTCAACAAATTTCTTAAAGTAAGAGGAAATCAGAGGCGACCAAATTTTAAATCAAAGAGAAGGACAGAAAATTCATCCTCTACTCTAAAATGCTTTGAATGCAATCAACCTGGACATCTGAGGGTTGATTGTCCCATCTTCAAGAAAAAGATGGAAAAATCTGAAAAGAAAAATCATAGTGAGAAGAAACTAAAGAAAGCATACATCACATGGGATGAAACTGATTTGGAATCCTCTGATGATTCTGAAAATGAAGAGATAAATCTTTGCCTTATGGCAAAAAGTTACGAAAGTGATGAAGAGGTAACATCTTCAAACAACTTATCTATTTCTTTTGATGAATTGCAAGATGCATTTGCTGATTTGCATAAAGAATCAATTAAACTTGCAAAATTAGTTTCATCATCAAAGAAAACAATTTCAAATTTAGAAAATGAAATTTCAAAATTAAACAAAGAATTAGATCTTCTAAGAAATGAAGTCTCAATCTCTAAAACAAATGAAAAAGTTAATATCTCCACTATTAATGACAAGAAAGTAACAGATTCTTGTAGTTGTTGTGATAAATATGTAAAAGAAATTAAAGAGTTAAAAAATTCACTTGCAAAATTTTCATATAGTAGAAATAATTTAGATGTTATATTAAGTAAACAAAGATATGTGTCTAATAAAAATGGACTAGGGTATAAATCTGAAAAACTACAAAAGGTTCATAAAAACTTTTCCACTTCCACACAAAAATGTAATTCTAATTCTATCACTTGTTTTTACTATGGAAGAAGAGGACATGGCATATCAACTTGCTACTTCAAGAAAAATTACAGTAATATTAAAATGATATGGGTCCCAAAAGGATCCTCAGTTAATACTAACATGCAAGGACCCAATAAAATTTGGGTACCTAAGTCAAAAACTTGATTATGCAGGTATCTTTGAGAAAGAAGTGGTACATAGATAGCGGATGCTCAAAACATATGACTGGAGATGCATCAAATTTTACACACATATCTCCAAAGAAAAGCGGGCATGTAACATATGGTGACAACAACAAAGGTAGAATTCTTGGAGTGGGTAAAATAGGTACAAATTCTTCAAACTCCATTGAAAATGTTCTACTTGTTGAAGGCCTTAAGCATAGCCTGCTTAGCGTTAGTCAACTATGTGACAAAGGCTATCTAGTATCATTTGATTCTCAGAAATGTCTTATAGAACATAAGCATGACGTTAATATAAAGCATGTAGGACATAGAGTCAATAATGTTTACATGATAGACTTAAGCATAAAACAAGAAAACAATCATTGCTTTCTTAGTAAAGATGATGATCCATGGTTATGGCATAAAAGAATTGCTCACATAAACATGGATCACTTAAATAAATTAATTTCAAAAGATTTAGTAGTTGGTTTGCCTAAATTGAAATTTGAAAAAGATAAATTATGCGATGCATGTCAAAAGGGCAAACAAACAAGAGTCTCATTCAAATCTAAAAATGTTGTTTCAACCACTCGACCATTACAGTTATTGCATATGGATCTATTTGGTCCATCTAGAACCATGAGTTTTGGAGGAAATTACTATGCTTTAGTTATAGTTGATGATTTCTCTAGATATACTTGGACATTATTTATTACACATAAAAGTGATTCATTCCATGCATTTAGGAAACTTGCTAAAGTCATACAAAACAAGAAAAATCTCAAGATTGCATCCATTAGAAGTGATCATGGGGGTGAATTTGAAAATAAAGATTTTGAATTATTTTGTGATGAACATGGTATTGAACATAATTTTTCTGCACCAAGAACTCCTCAACAAAATGGAGTTGTTGAGAGGAAAAATAGGTCATTGGAAGAAATTGCAAGAACTTTATTAAATGATACTTCTCTTCCAAAGTATTTTTGGGCTGAAGCTGTCAATACTGCATGTTACATCATGAATAGAGCCTTGATAAGACCTATTTTAAAGAAAACCCCATATGAGTTATTTAACGGTAGAAAACCTAATATTTCTCATCTACATGTTTTTGGTTGCAAGTGCTTTGTACTTAATAATGGTAAAGATAATCTAGGAAAATTCGATGCAAAATCTGATGAAGGCATTTTTCTTGGATATTCTTTACAAAGCAAAGCATATAGAATATATAATAAGAGAACTATGAATATAGAGGAATCCATTCATGTTACCTTTGATGAATCTAATGCTATATTGTCAACAAAGAATATGCTAGATGACATTGCAGATTCTTTAGAACATATGAACATTCATGAACAAGATTCCAAAGGAAATGACAAAGGAAACAATGAAGATCCTCCAGAAGAAGGCAAATCCAATGATGCACTCCCAAGAGAATGGAAAACTTCAAGAGATCATCCCCTCGACAACATTATTGGTGATATCTCAAAAGGGGTAACAACTAGACATTCTCTTAAAGATTTATGCAATAATATGGCTTTTGTATCTATGATTGAACCTAAAAATATAAAAGACGCCATAGTAGATGATAATTGGATCATTGCCATGCAAGAAGAACTAAACCAATTTGAAAGAAACAATGTATGGAAATTAGTAGAAAAACCTGAAAATTATCCTGTCATTGGAACAAAATGGGTTTTTAGAAATAAATTAGATGAACATGGTATAATTATTAGAAATAAAGCCAGGTTAGTAGCAAAAGGGTATAATCAAGAAGAGGGGATAGACTATGAAGAAACATATGCTCCTGTTGCAAGATTAGAAGCCATTAGAATGCTTTTGGCATATGCATCCATAATGAACTTTAAACTTTATCAAATGGATGTTAAGAGTGCCTTTCTAAATGGCTTAATTCAAGAAGAGGTATATGTTGAACAACCCCCTGGTTTTGAAATTTCTGATAAACCAAACCATGTTTATAAATTACAAAAGGCTCTTTATGGTTTGAAACAAGCCCCTAGGGCATGGTATGAACGATTAAGTAATTTTCTTCTTGAAAAAGAATTCTCCAGAGGTAAAGTGGATACCACATTATTCATAAAGAGAAAGCATAATGATATTTTGTTGGTTCAAATATATGTTGATGATATAATTTTTGGATCCACTAATGATTCATTGTGCAAGGAGTTTTCCCTTGATATGCAAAGTGAATTTGAAATGTCAATGATGGGAGAACTAAAGTACTTTCTGGGATTACAAATCAAGCAAACTCAAGAAGGTATATTCATCAATCAATCCAAATACTGCAAGGAATTGATCAAAAGATTTGGGATGGATAGTGCAAAACACATGTCTACACCGATGAGCACTAATTGTTACTTAGATAAAGATGAATCTGGTCAGTCTATAGACATAAAACAATATCGAGGTATGATCGGATCTCTTCTTTATTTATCTGCTAGTAGACCTGACATTATGTTTAGTGTATGCATGTGTGCTAGGTTTCAATCCAACCCCAAACAATCACATCTAAGTGCAGTAAAGAGAATCATGAGATATCTATTAGGAACAATCAATATAGGATTATGGTATCCTAAGAATTCAACATGTAACTTAATAGGATATTCTGATTCTGATTTTGCCGGATCTAAAACTGATAGAAAAAGTACAAGTGGAACTTGTCAATTTATTGGATCGGCTCTTGTCTCATGGCATAGTAAGAAACAAAACAGTGTTGCTTTATCTACTGCTGAAGCGGAGTATATCTCTGCCGGTAGTTGTTGTGCACAAATTTTATGGATGAAGCAACAATTATCTGACTATGGCATCATTCTTGATCGCATACCTATTAAGTGTGATAATACTAGTGCCATAAATCTATCCAAAAACCCAGTTCAACATTCAAGAACTAAACACATAGAGATTAGACACCACTTTCTTAGAGATCATGTCTTAAAGGGAGATTGTGTATTAGAATTTGTTGATACTAAGAATCAACTTGCTGATATTTTCACTAAACCTCTCCCCAAGGAAGTGTTTTTCTCTATTAGAAGAGAATTAGGTCTCTTAGATGTAAGAGATTTAGAAAAATAGGAATTGATTGGTTGATTGATTGGTTGATTGATTGGTTGATTTACTTTTTACCTTTTGATTGTAGATTATTTTGTTTGATCTTGTTTGAATTCTTGTTTTTTATGATAGAATTTATGATTTCTTGTGTATATAGTAATTGAATGATTGAATTTAGTGTATTAGTAGTGAAAATTAGACATATAGGATGTATTTGAGCATAAATATAGATATTCTCTTAGAAACTAGCCTAGGATAGGCTCTGGTAATCGATTACCAATCAGTGTAATCGATTACACATGAACAGGCAGCCTGTAATCGATTACAACATCCTGTAATCGATTACCAGAAGGCTTATTGGGCCTGTAATCGATTACCAATACCTGTAATCGATTACAATGCGTCATCTTCTATAAATACTCACGAAATCAGAGTTGCTGCGCAGCCAAAGCTTCCTCCACGTTTTCCTCCATACCTAGAACTTCAAACCTTCGATTCTCACTCAATTCTTCACCAAATCACGTCCCGTAAAGCCCAATCTTCCTCTTTTTCACTCCTCTTTCACTTCCACCGATCAAAATCCAGAAAAACTTCATCAAATGGCAGAGCCATCAAAGAAGAGAAAGGGATCATCCTCCACCGCTACCGCTGCTGCCCATCGCCGTCACGGCCCATCCGGAGCACCCACAGCACCTATTCCTCCTTCTTTGTCATCTCCAAGATCATCAACATTGTTTTCATCCGATGATCAACGTCTACGGTACCTTTCTCAGTTTTCTTCTAGAATAATCTTAGACCCTAAGTACCTAGACGTAGAGTTCTTTAATGATGAAACGTTTGATTGCTATCAAGTGTTTCAAAATTCTGGTCTTGTTGATTTCATGTCATTTAAATTGCCATATTATCCTGAACTTGTAAAGGTCTTCTACTGCAATTTAAAAATTCAGGATGGTATTATTATGTCTGAGGTGCATGGTACTTCTATGATCATTGATCAGTCACTTTTCTTTTCTTTGACTCATTTACCCAGTCAAGGTGCACCTTTTGAGGGCACCATTGTTGATGACTGGAAATTCGATTATTCGAGTCATGATGCTCGTCGCATGGTCTGCAATGATCAAGCTGACATGACCGGTAGATTGTTGGCCGGGTCATTAACTTTTGATAATCGCATCATGCATTATATCATTGTTAGGATTTTGCTTCCTCGGTCTTCAAATTTAGCACAAGCCTCTGAGGAGGATTTGATTCTTATGTGGGCTTTTCTAACCGGTCGTCAGATCGACTGGGCCCATTTGGTTCGGTACCGAATGCATAAGGCATTACGGGCCAATGCACCTCTTCCTTATCCACATTTGATTACTCTGTTTTTGCGTCATTTTCAAATTCCGCTTGATGATGAACCCTTTGTTCAAGTCAAGCGTTCCTTTGCAATTGGTGCTGGAGCAGTGACCTCCTTTGGGTATCGTAAAGATCGGAATGGACAATGGCTGAAGAAGGATGCACTCCCTCCTCAAGATGAACGTACTCCTTCACCTCCCCCTCAACGTGAAGATTCCGCACTCATGAATGAAGTCCTCTCCGAATTACGGGGTCTTCGTTCGTATGTTGGTGACCGCTTTGACTCGTTAGATTCACGCTTTGCCGGTATGGACATTCGTCTTACACAGCTTGAAGAGGATGTCGGATACATTCGTCAGAGTTTTGATCTTCCACCACCTCCTCCGTCTTCTTAGATTTTAGATTCTGCTTATTTATCTTTTATAAGCCGTGTATTTTGGCTTTTAGTTTCTTAGAATTTACATTATTATGCTAAGTACTTTGCTTATTTTTCTTGTGTTTCAGTCTTGGATATTTTGTGGTTGTTGACATTTTATGTTATTTGAATTCTGGTTTGATTATTTTCTTGATTATGAGTTTGGCTTATTGGATTTAATACTCTGATACTTATATCTTGCTACTCCATTGTTATAACTGTGTTGATTTCCGAGTTCTTTGGCTTTTTGATGTTGCCAAAGGGGGAGAAAAAGGTTGTAGCAAAAGCTTAAGAAAAAGCTTAACAAACTTAGAAATCAAGTGATCATGTATTCCGAAATATAGGGGGAGAAAACGGATGCACATTTTATCTATATACAGTTGTTTGTTGTTTGCTTGAATCTTGATTTCAGGTATTGTATTGTCATCATCAAAAAGGGGGAGATTGTAGATGCAATTGGCTTTGATGTTTTGATGATGATCATGATGATGTGTTGCAATTGATGCAAATCGGCTTTTCAAGATTAAAATTCAAGACAATACTTCAAGATTACAAGTCACAACATCAAGATGATCACTAGAATATTAGGAAGGGAATTCCTAATTGAATTAGCAAAGGTTTGGCCAAGTGATTTAAAATAAAAAGTGTTTTTCAAAGGTTTTACTCTCTGGTAATCGATTACCAGAGGATGTAATCGATTACCAGTGGCCAAATACGTTTTATAACAGCTATAAAAATTTGAATTCGAAATTTTAGACTGTGTAATCGATTACACAATTTTGGTAATCGATTACCAGCAGTTAGTAAACGTTTTAATTCAAATTTTAAAAGCTGTAATCGATTACACAATTACTGTAATCAATTACCAGACAGGAATTTCAGAAAAATAATTTCAAGAGTCACAACTTTTCAAAGGCTTTACTCATGACCACCAATGGTCTATATATATGTGACTTAAACACGAAATTGCTCAGAGATTTTCATAACAACAAAGTGTTTATCCTCTCAAAGAGCAAATTCATTTTATCCTCTTAAGAATTCCTTGGCCAATTCAATTGCAATTCATTAAGGAATTAATTGAGTGCTCAATCTGTAAAATCCATCTCTTTCTAGAGAGATTTGTTCCTCTTCTTCTTCTCATTCTCTAAGGGATTAAGAGACTGTGAGTCTCTTGTTGTAAAGGATCTCTAAACACAAAGGAAGGATTGTCCTTGTGTGTTTAGAACTTGTAAAAGGAATTTACAAGATAGTGGAACTCTCAAGCGGGTTGCTTGGGGACTGGACGTAGGCACAAGGGTGTGGCCGAACCAGTATAAAACTGAGTTTGCATTTTCTCTTCCCTTAATCTCCTTTATTTATTATTGCTTTATATTCATATTCAAGTTGCTTTGTTTGAATTAATATTTAAGAAGATTGTCATTAAGGGAATTCATAACTTGAGTAAAAAGTGAAATAGATTTTTAATTAGGGGAAACAGTTTGGAATATCTTAATTCAACCCCCCCTTCTTAAGATATCTGAGGCCACTTGTCTAACACCAACCACACCATCTTACTACCATTTTGTCATGCCCGTGCCAGAGGTTGTCATTCCATCTAAGTTACATTCACCATCTGTGGATGATGTGATGTCCTCTATTGGATCTGATACTTCATCTGAGGACACTGAGGCTACTTCCTCTGCTCTGATGTTTCCATGATCAGTGTTACCTGTTTTTCGGTACAATTGACTATACATGTTTTTGGGTACATCTGACTTGGGCTTGCATATAGGTGACTGCTCTAAGTCTTAGGTTTTCCCTTTATATGTATTTTGGGATGGGTAGACCTGTAGAAGCAAGCTTCATTGCTTCATGATGATGAATCAAGATTGATTCATGGTGTTTTGATGATAACAAAGATGATGACAAAAAGCCCAAGAGAATGATTTCAAGATTGAGTCAAGAACAATTCAAGAATCAAGAGAAAGATTCAAGAATAATCAAGATCAAGATTCAAGACTCAAAGATTCAAGAATCAAAAGAAGACTTAATCAAGATAAGTATTAAAAAGTTTTTCAAAACATTGAGTAGCACAAGAAGTTTTCACAAAATCATTACCAAAGAGTTTTACTCTCTGGTAATCGATTACCAGATTATAGTAATCGATTACCAATGGTTTTAAAACGTTAAGATTTTCAAAATTCAAAATGAAGAGTCGCATCTATTGATGTGTAATCGATTACACCTTTATGGTAATCGATTACCAGTGACTATTTTCAAAAAATTCATTTCCAAAAGTCACATTTCTTCAAGTAACTTGTTTATGAAGATTCTTTCAAAAGTCATAACTTTTTAAGTGATTAGTTTTAAAGGAATTGCCAAGAGTTACAAGTTTTGACTTGAGTCATCAAGAAAATATAAATATGTGACCTTGGCATGAAACAACAATTCAATTAATTCATATCCATCATCTCTTTCAATCATTCTATCTTTCAATCTATCTTTCAACATCTTCTTTCATTTCTTTCAAAACTTTCTTATTTCATCTTCTCTTCATCGTTCTAAAAGTTTTTGTTCAAAACTTTCTCTTCCAAGAAAAGTTCTTTGTTCAAAAACTTGTGCTATTCATCTTTTTCATTCCCTTCTCCCTTTGCCAAAAAGAATTCGCCAAGGACTAACCGCCTGAATTATTTTTGTGTCTCTCTTCTCCCTTTTCCAAAAGAACGAAGGACTAACCGCCTGAATTCTTTTGTGTCTCCCTTCTCCCTTGTCAAAGAATTCAAAATGACACAGTCTGAGAATTCTTTTGATTCTTCCCTTTCCCATAAACAAAAGATTTCAAAGGACTAACCGCCTGAGAATTCTTTTGTTTCCCCCTTCACAAAGTTTCGAAGGACTAACCGCCTGAGAACTTTGTCTTAACACATTGGAGGGTACATCCTTTGTGGTACAAGTAGAGGGTACATCTACTTGGGTTGTTGTGACTGAGAACAAGAGAGGGTACATCTCTTGTGGATCAGTTCTAGTGGAGGGTACATCCACTAGGGTTTCAAAGAGAACAAGGGAGGGTACATCCCTTGTGGATCTTTGCTTGTAAAAGGATTTTTACAAGGTTGAAAAGAAATCTCAAGGACCGCAGGTCGCTTAGGGACTGGATGTAGGCACGGGTTGTTGCCGAACCAATATAAATCTCCTGTGTTTGTCTTCTTCTTCTCTACTCTTTTAATTTCCGTTGTGCATTTTAATTATTGCTTTTACTTTTGGTAATATTAAGAAGGATATATTTTTTTATTAGTAAAGGTTCGTTAATAATTAATTCAACCCCCCCCCCTTCTTAATTATTCTAAGGCCACTTGATCCAACAAGACCTAGGCTCAGACCCTTTGTATCTGTTTAGTCATTACTTACTTTATATTACTTTACTTGTTACTTTGGGGTTGTATATGCCACTTACTGATTTCACCGAGACGCTTATGTTTTGCTACTCATTATGATGCATAAAACTTATTTATCTATATTAGGTGACCATGGAGGTTCACCTATTTATCATTACTTATTACTTAAGCATGCATGATTCAGTTATGTTGTGGATCTCTCTATTTTATTCATTGACACGACGTTTTAACCCGATAAGTGGTAACTATGTTTTATTATGCATGTTTTAAAGACAAAAACTGAGTTTTACGAAATTGGAATAGTAGGTTTGTATTTTCTACAAAAATTTTATCTCTAATCTTTTGAGTTAATAATAAAGAGAACCAAAGACTATCTTTTCATTAAGAAAATCAATGGGTTATTTTGAAAGTTTATATTTAAGGGTGTTACAGTGACACATGTGGTTGTGACTGTGATAATCTCGAACTTCATGTTCATGGGAACAAATGGTTAGGAGGTGGACCCTTCTATTGGAGGCATCACGAATGAGTATGTTTGGATGTGAACACACGATCCTTATTGCGTTTTTATTTGTTAGTTTTGTGTATAGTGTTGACCAACTTAGGTGTTTAAGATTTTTCTCTTTAAGGAGTTGCATATGTATATAGATGTGCCGTGAGTTATTTTGATCTTTTTATCTTTAAGTTGATCTTTTTAACTTTTAACTTGAAAATGTAAAAAGTTCACAAGTATTTTCATAAATAAATTAATTAAAGAGTTTGAAATAAAATAAAAGAAAAATCTGATTTGTTAGTTTCAAGTTATCATGTAACACTAGAGGGTATTTATAATTAATCATATATTATTAAGGTGGACGTTGAGTGAAAAAATTACGAATATCACTTCTCTTTTGTATACCGAAGGAAAAAGAATGCGAGTACTGTTTGAAGGACCAAATTTAGAGGAGGAGGATTACATTCTCTGCTAATAAATCTTTTTAGTCGGAGAACCAATGAAACAATGCAAAGAACTTGTGAGTACTATTGAAGGATTCCATTTGCTATGCCTTTTAGCAAATTTAGCGCATATACATAGAATAACTTCAGTGGTTGCTTTCCGCAATGTTTGACATTGGGCATATAACTGAAACAACACTCCCATTATCACTAATGTTCAGTGTACACACGCTCTCTTACCGAAAGAAATTCATGAAATGCTTATCATGTAAAGAAGAGGATGTAGAATTTCTTTGGTTTGGTTCTCGAGCATATGACTTTCATTGCCTCACAGGGAATGGTACCCCTAGTATCCTCATCCTCTTTTTGTACGTTCTCCTTTTTTAGTGTTTTTATTTAAATTATATTTTTTATTTAATTATAAAAATGAACATAGACATTTGTGAAAGAATATAACAACTTTTACTTGATTTTTTTATATCTAATTGATGTTATAATTTTATCTTAAATGTATTTACTTTTATTTATTAGAGCTGAACAATTAAACAATATTTATTAAGAAAATATTTGAAATATGCAAAATTAAAGCAACAACTGTAGTATTTAACATATGCATAAATATAATTAAATACATTTAATTATAAATAAGAATAAAAAATAAATAGAATATATAATAGTTTAAAAAACATAATTTTTACACTTTCAAATTAAAAAAATATTTTGGTACAAAAAGAAATTTAAGCATCATTCATATAAAATTTCTATATATTAAAATTAAATATAAATATCTAAGAGTTCATTAAAGAAAAAAAAAAGCAATGATTATAAAACAGAAAAATACCCAAATGGATTGGCTTGGTATGATACCCATGTGAAATATGGATATAAATATGGATTAATACAACATAAATATAATATATAATAGTTTTAAAAAATATAATTTTTATACTTTCAAATTAAAAAATATATATTTTCATATAAAAATAAAATTAAACATCATTCATATAAAAATTATATACATTAAATTTAAATATAAATATTTAAAATTCTTTTAACATAAGAAAACTATGATTATAAAAAAAACGCATCCCAATGAATTTGTCCTAATTAGTTACCTGTCAGAAATATAGATGCAAATATGAATTAGCGCAATATAAATAGAATATACCATAGTTTAATAAATATAATTTTTAGCACTGTCAAATTAAAAAAAAATGAAGAATGTTTTGATAAAAAAAAAAAAAGAATTTAAACATCATTCATATAAAAGTTGCATTGTATATATTCAAATTAAATATAAATATCTAAGATTCTTTTGACATAAAAAAAGACCAATAATTATAAAACAAAATCACCTAAATGAATTTGTCCTAGTATGGATACCCATGCCACATAAAAATATAAATATGGACTAGCACCACATAAACAGAATATATAATAGTTTAAAAAATTAATTTTTATACTTTTAAATTAGTTCAACATGAGTGTAAGTTTGCATATATAAAGTATATTATTTAATTGAAATATAGTTTGTTGAGTTTTAAAAATTATTTGATTGTTTTCAGCCAAATAATAAACTTTACAATTGCATATAAAAAATGTTTGAAAGGATTATAATTGAGTTAAGTAAATGTGAAGTAGTTCAAGGGATTTTGATGTAGAAAAGATACTTTTACTTTGAAAAGAGTTTTTAGCTTGCTTCCCTTTTTTACAAGTTTCACACAATTTATTTTTCTCAAACTTGAGTTTTTGAAGACCAATTACTAAGTCTTTTCTAGCTAGGTGATTGAGATTATGCATGTTTATGTGTGCAGCCCTACGATGCCATAAGCAAGAATCATCAATTTTACTTACCAAACAACTAAGCTCATGAAATGATGCATCTTCAATGTTTAACATATAGATATTACTTATCCTTATGCCAATATGGACAACCTCACTAGACATATAGCTTCACTACTAAGAAAACAATTCTTGTTGAATTCAATTTTGAAGCCCTTATCACAAAGTTGACTAATGCTTAAGAGGTTATGCTTTAGTCCATCAATATATAGAACATTCTTTATTTGTGTCTTGTACTGATTTCCAATGTTTCATTCTCCCATAATTTTCCATTTATTGTTGTCTCCAAAAGTGACATATCCTCCTTCTTTTGACACAAAGTCTGTAAGTTTGGACTTGTCACCAGTCATGTGCCTAAAGTAGCCACTGTCCAAGTACCATAGTGAGTCTCTTGCTTTTAGGCACACCTACAAGACAAAATCAATTTGAGAGAGGTGGTACCCAATTTAACTTGGGCCCAATGGGGTTAATTTTCACAAATAAATCTTTTAAAATCCAGATACATTTGCCTCTAGGAACATCAGATCTCCTAACATAGCATTTATAAGATGTACGTCCTCTTTTCATGCAATAATAATAGGTCTTTACATTTTTCATAGAATACACTATGTTCTTCTTTTAGGAGACCTTGTCTGGGTTCACCCCTTTTGAGGATACAAACTTAGTTTTCTTAGAAAATGTAGTTTGCTTGTTATACCCCAAACCAGTCTTATCGGTAGTATGCTTTTGCACGTTGAGCATGTGATTGAGATCACTCTTTCCTTTGTTTAATTTTCTAAAAAGAACTTTAAGATAGGAAAGCTCAGTTTGCAACTTCATACATTCTGCATAGTGGTCCTTTTTGAAAATTTCAAATTCAATTTGCAAAGACTTGTAATCATCCATGTTGAGAGCAGTAGAGGTACAAACACAACTAGTGGCTTTATAGTTGCTCCCTCTAATCTCCTTATCCTTCCATTGCACCGCATTCCATGCTTTTCGGACTCTTTGAAGCATTCTTGCATTGGGGTCACTGAAGCCTCGTGTGATGAAAGGCGCAATACTCTCTTCCGACGGCACTCCTCTCATGGGGTAGCCTAGTTGTCTTATGGCAAGTACAAGATTATAATTAATACAACCCCTCGTTCCCATCAACGGGACGTTTGGGAACCCTTCACATGAGCACAAAACTTCGGCCCCTCCTTCCTTCCATCGGGAGAACCAATTAACGGACGCCCCTACCATATCCGCCAAGATTTCTTCCCAATTTGCTTTCCCTTGCTTTCCATCGGGGGAACCAATTAACGGTCGCCACCAATGTTTATTCGAGGAAAACATTAGAAAAACCAAAAGGAGTCTACGAATTTTAAGAATAAAAGGTTCAGGAGTTGTTTACGTGCGGGGAAGGTATTAGCACCCCACGTGTCTGTCACAAGGGACGACAGCCTTTAATCAAGTGTGCCAAATCATGACTTCAATATTTATTTATTTTTCCCTTTTTTATGTTTTTTTATATCTTTTGGGGTTGACAAGAGCGTGGCTCTTGCTCCTACGTATCCTCAAGTGTGATGAGGAATTCAGACCTACGTAGTTCTTTAAAGCAAGAAAGTTATGCGTAGGGTTGATTTTAAACTTTTGAAAGGTTCATTTTAACCGATTCAAGTAAAAGAGATCGTTAAGGCATTGGACCTTGAATGGATTCAAGCGATTTTTATGGATAAAAGCTTGGTTATGTGTTGATTTTAACTTTGGTTTTACTTATTTACTTTCAAACTCATTAAAATATGACTTGCAAAGTAAATGACCAGTAACCAGTTAAAACTTTATTTTACATTGATAAAGTGAGATAATGGCATAAGCGATCAGTCAAAACTCGCTTTAAACAAAGAAATGAGTTCATTGATGGTAGAAGAATGGAGATGAAGATGCGAAAAGCAAGAGGGGACCCCTAAGGGTGCATAGAGCGAATTCAAAACTTCAAAATAAAAACTAACCGATCGATGAATGAAGAACGAATGAAGAACGAACGAAAAACGGTGAAGAACGATGTAGGAATCAATTACGGAAGTGCCTCGACCTCGTTTTTTCTTCTTTCTCCTTCTTCTCACTAATTTCACTAAAATGCTCTCAATATATGAAGCTGAACCCCTTCCTTCAGCCCCCTCACGCATATTTATAGGAAATTAGAGGAGGAGGTTGAACAGTAGCTCGCCCAGGTGAGCTCAGCTCTCCCAGACGAGCTGTTGCTTCAACTTGAAGTAACCTTGCTCGCACAGGCGAGTTGGTTACTTCACTCCTAAGTTTTCTAGTGGGCCCATGGGTCTAAAAAATCCTCCAAATGACCCTTTTACCCTCCTTCTTGGGTATTTTTCATATTCTTTCCCGAAACATTGAAAAACCTTTTGGATTGCATGGCAACTAGTGTTAAGCAGCTCAATTCGGCAGGCAAGAATCAAAATGTTTGCAAATGATCGTCCCCCGACGAAATTAGGGTTTGACAATGTGGATACGAGGGTGTTCGACTCTTGACATTGTAGCAAATTGATTTTCATGAACTAATTGTGTTTATGGTGATGATATTGGTTGATTTGCTTGTATAAGGAGTGGGCTAACCCACTTGAGGGACCATAGTAATGATGACTCTAGAAAGGGAAGAAAGTTAATATCCTTTCTCTCCTAATATTTGTGTGTGTGTGTGCACAATAGAGATGACTTACGGTCGAGAGCTTCATAAAGATTGAAACACATTACAAGTATAAGAAGGTGTCGCAACCTACCCTTGGCGGGAGGGCGACGCGAGACTCACGGGAGCGTCTTCCAAGGAAGGAAGGCGCGCGGAGTCGCCACAAACGTTTATTCGAGGAAAACGTCGGAAAAACCAAAATGCGTGTAGTCTACGAACTTTAATCGTGAAAGGTTCGGGAGTTGTATTTACACACGGGGAAGGTATTAGCACCCCACCCATCCATCACAAGGGACGACAACCTTTAACCAAGTGTAAAAATATGACTTCAATTTGTTTTATTTCCCCCTTTTTTAGGTTTTTATATCTTTTTATGCCTTTTTTTATTTTTTGTCTCTTTGTGGTCGACAAGGGTGTTTCCCTCCCTCCTACGTATCCTCAATTGCGATGAGGGAATTAGACCTATGTAGTTCTTTTAAAAGCGGTAAAGTCATGTGTTGATTTTATGCTTTTTAAAGGTCCATGTTAACCAATAAAAACAAAGAGGACCGTTTAAGGCGTTGGACCTTAGAACGGTTTCAAGTGATTTTTTGCGGACAAAGCTTGATTTGTGAGTTGGTTTTAGCCTTAGTTTCACTTTGGTTATTAGTCAATGATATTTTGATTATTTTATTATTATTTTGCCCCTTTTTTATTTAATCGAGATTACTGTGTGAATAATCAGTTGGATTTTGTTTTAGCGATGATTAAATGAGATTACAACACAAATGATCGGTTGAAATTCATTTTTATCATTTATTAGGTGAGATAACGGCTTAAGTGATCGGTTAAAGCTCATTAAAAAAGGTGTGGAAAATAAACGTAATGAAAGTAAAAGTACACAAAACATGTAGGGACCACTAAAGGTGCATAGAATGAATTGAAAGATTCGATTTCGGAAACTTACAGGTTGAAGACCGAAGAATGAACGGAGAATGGTGAAGAACGATGAAGAACGGTGAAGAATCTCCACGAAATCGCTTACGGAAACGTCTCGGAAGCGTTACGGAAGCGCCTCGACTTGGATTTTGTTTTTCACGAAAACAAATTTTCTCACTAATTTCAAGAGATTTCTCAATACCAGAAGGGCTGAACCCATTTACTTTGCCCTCCTTCCCCTATTTATAGGAGAAAAGAGGGAGGTGATTGCCGCCCAGCTCGCCCAGGCGAGTTGGGTTGCTTCCACCAGAAGGCACCGCCTTCTTTTGGAACCTTCAGGAAGGCCCACATGGGCCTGGTTGCTATTTGCACCCCCCATTTTCACTAATACACCCCCTTTTGTGTTTTTTTATTGATTTATTTCCGAAATGTTGCGGAACTTTACGGATTATTCAACGATACCTATTTTCCTTCCAAAACATTTGCGAAACTTTATGGATTACGCAACGATGCTTGTTTTGACTTCCAGAATGTTGCGTAACTTTATGGATTACGCAACAGTGCTTGTTTCGAGGGTTCCGAAGGGAGCAAACAAGGTTCGAGAATCGACCAGAAGTACTCCCGGACGAAATTAGGGTATGAAAGTTGTCCCTCTTTACTTATCTTTTATTGGAGATAAAAGGAAAGTAAAGATAAGACACTAATTTCGTTCGAGCAGAACATCATTCAGCCGATCAATAGCCCCAACCAGTGGAACCAGTCATTCAGAAAGAATAGAAAAGGCATCAGGAGCGTCAGTAAAACTTCAGTGCCTTGAAAGCGATAAAACGGGATAGCCATGACGTTTCCGCATGCTATCGAACTTGATCGTCCCTGCCTAGTAGAGAAGAATCTTGCACGTCGTCGGACTTGAATGTCTCTGGATGACGAATGTAAAACCTGCAAAGATTTTCAAAATAATCAGAATCGGATGACCAACATCATCCTGATATTATCAGACTTGTTCGCCTTGGCTGACGAAGGTGCGGATAACCACGAGGTATCTCTACATACTACCGGACCCTTGAGTCTGACGGTAGAAACGAGACTTTTTCGTAGTCTCAACCGGAAGACGCTAACATCTCCGGGAAAGGTGCAGATGACAATGTTAGTCTTTGCATGTCAACAGGCTCGCTTACCTCTAGCTGACAAAAGGTGCAGATAACCATAAGGTATCTCCACATGTCATTGGACTTGCCGTCTCTGGATGACAAAGGTGCAGATGACGACGTTAGTCTCTATGTGTCAATGGGCTCGCTTGCCTCTAGCTGACAAAAGGTGCAGATAACCATAAGGTATCTCCGCATGTCATTGGACTCGCTGTCTCTGGATGGCAAAGGTGCAGAAGACGATGTTAGTCTCTGCGTGTCAACGGGCTCGCTTGCCTCTAACTGAAAAAAGGTGCGGATAACCATAAGGTATCTCCGCATGTCATCGGACTCGCTATCTCTGGATGACAAAGGTGCAGATGACGATGTTAGTCTCTGCATGCCAACGGGCTCGCTTGCCTCTAGCTAACAAAAGGTGCAGATAACCATAAGGTATATTCGCATGTCATTAGACTCGTCATCTCTGGATGACAAAGGTGCAGATGACGATGTTAGTCTCTGCGTGTCAACGGGCTCGCTTGCCTCTAGCTGACAAAAGGTGCGGATAACCATAAGGTATCTCCACATGTCATCGGACTTGCCTTCTCTGGATGACAAAGGTGCGAGACTAAAATAGTCTCAGCGTTCTTTCACTAAAATGCGAACATGCTTTAGTAAAGAAACAAAAACCTCCAATTGATCAGAGCAAAATATAATTTTTGGCGAAAAACAATGTGTCTATTGGGGAAGAAGAGTATGCTGATGAAATTTTCTCATAACCACAAATGAGATTTTGGATGTTAGCGTTTCATTTCTAAACGACCATTTAGAGGAAACACTGGGTCCAACTGAAAATAGAAGAAAATCACTCAGAGTGTATAAACCTCACACAGGCAAGTGTTTCATCCTAATTCTGAACCATAAATATGTCATGACTTGATTTTGCAAATCATTTCCTATCAAATCAAAGATTACATGCGTGATCATGGATCAAAAAGGACTTTTTCGAGAATGGTGTTTTTGGTGGGAAATTTGGATCCGAGTGTTTTGGCCTTTCCCTTTTCTGTTTTTGTTTAGTGCGGGCGAGAAAGTCACCAGCGCACAGGATTTTGGTTGGCAATCAAAAGGAGAGGACCACTTCAAGTCGTGGTTTCCTTTCTTTTCTTGTTTGCTTGTGAAAATTTTGTATTATTATGATATTGTCTGGTCCAAAGTCCTTTCTGTATATTTCTTTCGTTTTCTTTCGATCTTCGATCGGAAATTTTTCTTTCCTTTTTTTTGTTTTCTTCCAATCTTTGATTGGGAATTTTCTTCTTTTGCTTTCTTCTGATCTTTAATGGGGAGCTTCTTTTTTTTTTGTTTTCTTCTGAGGGCGAGGATGGAAATTCTCATCTCGGGTCAAGGTTCATGGTGAGATGGGATTTTGGCTTAGAGCTTGTAGAACGACTGGACATGATATATGTCAGGGTGTTGTTGGTTTGGTCAGTAGTCCAGGGGTAAAGGGATGTCCCACATTATTTCCGTGACACGTGCGCAACAATGATGATTCAGAAATTTTATGCAAAACTGGTCACGCATGCTATGTGGACACTCAAGCATCAAGTTTTTGTGGTCACGCAACACTAGGGCTCAGGATTCATCATTTTTCCTATTGAAGTCAATCTAGTGTTTCCAAAGTATGCTCCTTTATCAATTCATACATTTATCCGAGTTTATTTTGGGCGTTCTGGAAAATTTTCACAGCATTCACCCTTCAGGTGCGTATACACATTTTTTTTTCAACAAAGCCTTTGTGTCATGATCAGTAAACCTTTTCTTTCAAAGAGAAGCCAGAAGTTTTTTTTCTTTTCAAAAGCATGTTGGCTTTTTAGTTAACCAATTTATTTTTATTTTTTTTTTCTTTTTGACAAAGTTGATATCTGCGATCACATACTTTTTTTTTTGAAAAGTCGTGCGAACGAGGGTACGCAAGGCCTACCTACGTCAAAATCCAACGTCAAGGTAACCAAAGAAATGCAATGATAAGTCGCAAAAAACAATGACAAAACAAACTGAAAGCCATAATGTCAGACCACGGTGGGAGCAAAAACAATAACTGAAAGCAGCAGTGTTAGATCATAATGGAAACAAAAACAATAACTGAAAGCAGTAATGTTAGACGATAATGGAATCACAAGTGCAGCGACCTTGATCGTGTGGCTCCGCCCACTCCTAGGTAACCGAGCAGGTCGGTCATATCTTCATACATGTAGGCTTCCTTTGCTTCGCCCGGGGATCCTACGAGTTCGATTCCCTCCTCAGTGGGCTAATCTCCAGGCCACGCAACCTCAGCCCTGAACTGCTCTAGGGTAGGGCATATAAAAGGAGTGGAGCCCTGCCCTTGCTGGCTGAGGCTGAAATGGTAGAAGCACTCATGCAACTGCACTTGCCCACGGTTGTTGGCCGCCTGGTAGTGAACCACATGCCGTAGATACTGCTCCACGCTCAGTGGTCTAATCGGATCGGGCTGCTGAGGTGGTGGTGCGTCTACAGCCTGTTGTGTGTCCCCCTGTGCCTGCCTAGGGGTGCAATATTTCTTGATGAAAGCTCGGGTGATCGGTGGCCGGATTACCTTGCTGGGGATGACAACTACTCCGTAGAACTGGC
This sequence comes from Glycine soja, assembly GCF_004193775.1. Taxonomy (NCBI): domain Eukaryota; kingdom Viridiplantae; phylum Streptophyta; class Magnoliopsida; order Fabales; family Fabaceae; genus Glycine; species Glycine soja. The sequence goes on along the minus strand of NC_041002.1, from coordinate 16,757,742 downwards.
AGAGGCTCGTGATCAAGGTCGGAAATCCCAGGGCCTTGTTTGATTTCTCTGGGTCCAAAGGGTGCCTAGTGGGTGCTGTCCCTGCAAACAAATAAATGGCGTTAGCAATTATCTGGGCCACGTGAACAGTCATCCGTGTCAGGATGGCGTACACCAACTAGCACTTAGGCAGAGGGAGGTCAGAATTATGGTTGTTGAGCAGGATGTTGCTGAGTAGCAGCGTCATCCATATCTGAGTCAAAGTAGTCATGCTGGTGCGCATAATCCGCACCCGCCTCCCCGTAGCGGTCCGGGCAAAGTCCTACCCCAGTATACACAACAGCTGGGCGATGGCCTCCTCGTCGAAGTCGAGGCCTAGTCCCTCCTCTGGCTGAACTCGCACCGCTGGCCCTCCTCCAAGATCAGCGGGTGGCCCAAGAACTGGATGAGGGCATCTGCGTCGAAGGGAATCCACTGACCCCTTACCTACCAACGCTTGTCCCGAACTCCCTCCTCCATGGGCCAGGCACTAGCGTAGAACTTTAGGACTATCTCAGGATCAAACTTGGCCATGGGAGTCACTAGAGGTGTCCAATGCCTGCGAGCTATCTCTTCCTGGAAGTTCGAGTACAAATCTTCTCTGAACTGGACGTGCCTCTCCTTGTGGAATGACCATCCCTTGATGGCCTCAAAATGTTGCTGGTGCTCGGCACTCCGGAACCAGTATCAAACTCCACAAGGGCGCTGGAGCCTTCCCCATGGGCGTCCCTCCTGGACCTCTTTGTGGAGAGCTTCTTCGGAGCCATCTCCGGTTGAGGAAAAAATTCAGGAAGTCAGCTTACCCAAAATTGCCATCTTATAGGCAAGACCAAACATCAGGGGTGTACCACTCCTTTCGAAATGCAAACCTCAATGTGAATTTGGGCAAACTCCCATATATTCAAAGCACATGCATTTTCAAAGTATTTTGGCTACCTTAAGATCACATACATGCATTTCACAGCATTTTGGTTACCTTAAGATCATATACATGCATTTCACAGTATTTTGGCTACCTTAAGATCACATACATGCATCTCACAGTATTTTGGCCACCCAAAAGATTGCATATCTTGTAAGGCACTTAAATTTAATTAACAAAGTATCTTTGTCGCCCGTGTCAATTCAATCAAAAAGTATTTTGGCTACCTACCACGCAATATATACTCCTATGAGGCCTTCTTGCTACCTAACATGCAATATATATATATAATCAAAAGAAATATCTTTGCTACCCACGCGATTGACCAAGGCATTTCGTTACCTACATTAATCAAATCAACGAGGCATTTTGTGTACTTATATACATTCAAGTATTTCCAATGAAAGTATTTTTGCTACCTACACCATTAACAAATGTATTTTGATAACTAAATTAAGAAATTAACAACGGCATTTTGATAACTAAATTAACTAACAAAAGCATTTGGCTACCTAAATTAATTGGGGTATTTCGGTACCTAAGGTATTTGAGGTATTTTGTCACCTATCCTACGCATACAAGTGCATGACGAGCAATGTTTTTTCAAAACCGGGGCACAAGGCCAGCATCATAGTGCTACTCCAGGCTGACCGCTTTGGCCCGAAGGTAAGCTACACCTAGTGCCCACTTTTGCGTTCTCTTGTACCCAAAAACAAACTTTGGTCCCTAGGCCTAAGGTATATACAAGGCAATCAAGCTAACCCTCATGGAGCTGCCCACATGCTCAAAAATGGCAAACACACTCACACCCTCTTGTTCCACGAGTCACTCCTCTCAAAATCATGTGCCAATGCCATTGGGGCATTTCACCGAACACTTGGAGGGCGCATGTTCAGGCATAAATAGCTAGGGAATAGGGGCAATGTGGCATTCCCAATCCTTTCAGAATACAACTTAGGCCTAAGGCCATTGCCTACAGCCCTTTAACTCAACAAAAACGAGCAACAATTCAAGGATAACTTTGCTCGCATTTTTTTTCTTTTTGACCAAAACATGCAACTTAAAGCACCAAAAGCATCAATGGAAAGCAAGAGAGACCAAGAATGAGGTACTTACTTGTTGGGGATGATCAACAATGCACAACGGGTATGGAAACACAAAAGAATGGTGACCAAGGAGTGAAGGATGGCCAATCCCATGGGTGATGGCATTCTTGAGTGAAGGGGAGAAATTTTGGGTGAAGAAACTCACCCCCCCCCCTCCTTTATTTTTAAACTAATTCGTGCAGGGGAGTGCTCGCCCAGGCGAGCTAACCCTGTGCATTTTTTTTAGAAGAAATTACATGTCTCTCTATGGGTCAGTGCTCGTTTACTCAAAGTCCATAGGATAAGTTAGGCATATTCGATCATTACTTTAGAGAAATAAAAGACAGAAGTTTTAAAGGATACTAGGTTGTCTCCCAGTAGGGCCTCCTTAACGTGTGGAGCCGGTCGCAGGATGATGATCTGCTGATCACAGACCTAGTGTCTGCTCGTACCTGTCCCTGAGCATCAGTTGAGTGGGAAATGGCATTACGCAGTGAAACATGGCTACGCTACCACTTACCTCGGTTCATTAAAAGAATATGCATCTTTTAAGGCACAAAGCGAGGATCGGAATGACGAATCATCAAGCCCGCGTTCTTTAAAATGATTGCGACGAAAATTTACAGAGGATAGGAATCCCTGGGGGAAACCACAAAAATAAAACATGCAGCGACTTCCTTAATTGCCCCAAGTCTCAAGCATAGTATCACTTGACAACGTCGGCATTTGCGGGCGAAGGTAGTTCCTCGTCATCCATGTTGGTGAGCACAAGGGGCCCCCCTGAAGAAAGCCTTTTTTACAACGAAGGGCCCTTCGTAGTTCGAGGCCCACTTCCCCCTATTGTCTCTTAGGACTTGGGAGACTTTCTTTAGTACCAGGTCCCCTTCGCTGAACCTGCACGAGCGCATATTTTTGTCGAAAGCATTCTTCATCCGTCTCTGGTACAAATGCCCATGGCTCATAGCGGCCAGATGCTTGCCTTTTATGATATTGAGCTGATCGAAACGTGCTTGGGCCCACTCCGTCTCCTTTAATCTGGACTCCGCCAAGATTCTTAATGACAGGATTTCCACCTCAAATGGTAGCACGGCCTCCATTTTGTACACCAACGAAAATGGCGTTGCCCCGATTGAAGTGCGCATCGAGGTTCGGTAACCATGTAGCGTGAAAGGGAGCATCTCATGCCAGTCCTTGTATGACACGGTCATCTTCTGAATAATCTTCTTGATATTCTTGTTGGCTGCCTCCACCGCTCCATTCATCTTGGGTCTGTAGGGTGTGGAATTATGGTATAGGATCTTAAATTCCTCGCACATTTCCCCCATCATTTTATTATTCATATTGGTGCTGTTGTCTGTGATAATCTTCCTTGGCAAACCATACCGGCAGATTATCTCCCTCTTGATGAATCTGACCACCACACTCCACATGACGCTAGCGTATGAGGCCGCTTTGACCCACTTGGTGAAGTAATCGATCGCCACCAAGATGAAATGATGTTCGTTCACAACTTTGGGCTCTATGGCCCCGATCACATCTTTTCCCCACATGGAAATGGGCCACGGCGCGGAGCATTGACATTATCTGCAAACGTCTAGCATTTGTGACACTTCCTTACATGGAGGCAACAGTCGCTCTCCATGGTGAGCCAATAATAGCTCGCCCTCAGGATCTTCCTAGCCATGGCGTGCCTGTTAGCATGCGTACCAAAAGAGCCCTCATGGACCTCCCCCAGCATGCGCTCAGCTTTCTTAGCGTTCACGCATCGGACCAAAACCATGTCATGGTTTCTCTTGTATAGTATGTTTCCGCTTAAGAAGAAACTGGCCGCCAATCTCCTTAACATCCTCTTGTCGTTGTCGGAAGCCTCCGGTGGGTACTCTTTGCTTTCAACGTATCTCTTGATGTCGAAATCGCAATGTGCGGGCCTGCCGCGACACCTAAACTCAATGTATGGAAGGTCTTCGTGCGGCGTCAGCTAGAACATGGACACTAAAGTGGCAAGCACATCGACCATTTAATTTTCCTCTTGGGGAACATGATGGAAGGAGATCTCATCAAAGAACTCAGCCAACTCCTTGGTATAAGTCTGGTAGGGTATTAGCTTGTGATCCCTAGTTTCCCATTCTCCTCTCAGCTGGTGAATCACCAGCGCCGAGTCTTCGTATACCTTGAGTAGCTTGACGTTGAAGTTAATTGCTGCCTGGACGCCCAGGGCGCATGCTTCGTATTCAGCCATGTTATTGGTGCAGTCGAAACCAAGCCTGGCCATGAAAGGTATGCATTGATTTTCTGGAGAGACCAATGCCGCCCCAATGCCATGGCCCAGAATGTTAGACGCTCCATCGAACCACACGGTCCACTTGTCCCTGTCCTTGTCCAGCTTCTCCTCTAATAAGGCCATGATGTCCTCATCAGCGAACTCAGGATGCATGGGTTGATAATCATTGAGAGGCTGCTGAGCCAAATAGTCCGCCAAGGCGCTCCCCTTTATCGCCTTTTGGGTGATGTAGACTATGTCGAACTCAGATAGCAAAACCTGCCACCGAGCGATCCACCCCGTGAGAGCGGGCTTCTCAAAGATGTACTTGACTGGGTCCATCTTGGATACCAGCCAGGTGGTATGGCTCAGCATGTACTGTCTTAGATGGTAGGACGCCCATACCAAAGTGCAACATGTCCTTTCCAGCAGGGAGTAGTTCCTCTCACAAGCCGTGAACTTCTTACTTAAGTAGTAGACGACTCGCTCTCTTTTTTTGGACTCGTCATGCTGCCCTAACATGCACCCCATTGACTCGTCCAAAATTGTCATGTATAAGATGAGAGGTCTCCCGGGCACCGGTGGCATAAGTACTGGAGGGTTCATGAGGCGCTGTTTGATTTTTCCAAACGCCTCTTGACAGTCCTCGTCCCAGTGGATGGACTGGTTCTTGCGTAAAATTTTGAAAAGCAGCTCACAGGTAGTTATGAGCTGTGATATGAATCTGCAAATGCAGTTTAAACACCCCAGGAGTCCTCAGACCTGCTTCTCGGTACGCAGTTTTGGCATCTCGAGGATGGCTTTTACCTTTTCAGGGTCCACCTCTATTCTTTTCTGACTTATGATGAAACCCAGAAATTTTCCCGACTTGACCCCGAAGGTGCACTTAGCGGGGTTCAACCTCAATTGATACTTCCTAAGCCTCTCGAACAACCTCCGCAAGTTGACGAGGTGTTCCTCCTCAGTTTTTGACTTGGCGATCATGTCGTCTACGTAGACTTTGATTTCTAGGGGCATCATGTCATGGAACAAAGCCACCATAGCCCGTTGATAGGTTGCCCTGGCGTTCTTGAGCCCAAAGGACATCACCTTATAGCAGAGCATTCCCCAGAGGGTGATGAACGTGGTCTTTTCCATATCCTCTAGCGCCATCTTTATTTGATTGTAGCCTGAGAAACCGTCCATGAAAGAAAACAAAGCGAAATTGGTTGTGTTATCCACGAGGACATCAATGTGCGGCAGAGGGAAATTGTCTTTGGGACTGGCTTGATTCAAGTCCCGATAATCCACACACATTCGTACCTTCCCATCCTTCTTAGGGACCAGCACAATGTTGGCCACCCACTCAAGGTATCGGGCTACCGCTAAGAAACCAACGTCGTCGAACTACTTTTTCACCTCCTCCTTGATCTTCAGTGACATTTCAGGTTTCATTCTCCTTAGCTTTTGTTTCACCTGAGAATAACCGGAGTTCAAAGGTAACCTGTGCTGCACAATATCATGGCTTAAACCAGGCATGTCTTGGTACGACCAGGCAAAGACGTCTTGGTAGTCCCTTAGCAGGGCCACTAATTCCTCTAGGATGGGCGGGGGGGGGGGTCATACCAGTGCCTACTTTTACTTCCTTCTTTTCACTGCCGGCATCTAAGTCTACGAGCTCTGTCTCTTCTTGATGCGGCCTCATCTCTCGATCCTCCTGAGCAATTATCCTCTCTAGCTCTAGGGGAAGTCCTACATCTTCGTCTTCTTTATCCTTTGTCTAACTCGCTTCTTGCTCGAAATCGACAGCCGGGTCCCTGGTATTAGTACCTTTGAGGGACTCGTCGTCGGATCTGCATCGTTTAAGTGTAACAAGGAAATAAGCATGCAAATGAATGAGAATGGGTGGAGGCACAAGAACAGATGAAGAAAGATCTTTATATTATAACTTTCAAGAACAAAAGACATAATGCCTTAACAAAAGGAAACCCTAAAGTCTAGGCCCAACTGTAGGGTTTGAAGCTAAAAAGGGTACATTATGCTTGTCGTGTAAACCTCCGGGCATTCCTCCACCTACCAATTCCCTAGCTGGAAGCCGGGAGGGCATGGCTGTACCAAATTCGACCTCCTCGGGGAGTCCTCATCGCATATCGCGGTGACTTGTCCTTCGTGTCTTAAACCTGCACTCACGAAGCTTCTACTGATGTGGCACGGTGGAACTTCTCTGGCTTGTTGTCCTGACTACGGGCCTTGCCGCCGTTGTCCTTGCCCAAACCCATTCCGGGCTCGTAGCCGTGCCCCAACATCACCCGGGCCACCATAATTGCCGCACCAGACAGGCAAGGCTGCCTTGGGAGGGAATCTACAGAGGCGTTGCTTACCACCTCAAAGGATTGGAAAGCCATTTCCAACGACTCCTCCACGGCTTCCACATACAACATAGAGGAAGAACAACTTACCAGGACATCTTCCTCACCTGATACTATGACCAAATGTCCTTCCACTACAAACTTTAGCTTTTGGTGGAGTGTGGAGGGGACGACTCCCACTGAGTGGATCTATGGACGCCCCAATAGACAACTGTAGGCCGGATTGATATCCATCACTTGGAATGTAACTCGGCAGGTATGAGGCCCTATCTGTACTGAGAGGTTGATCTCTCCCCTTACCTCTCAGCGGCTGCCGTTGAAGGCACGGACCACCATGGAACTCAGCCTCAGGTGGGAGGCGTTGAACGACAACTTCTCCAACATGCTCTTGGGCATCACATTTAGGCTTGAGCCGTTGTCGATGAGTACTTTGGCCATAATGTGTTCCATGCATTTGACCGACATATGTAAAGCCCTATTATGCCCTCTCCCCTCGGCGGGGATTTCCTCTTCAGCGAAGGTAAGGTAGTTATTGGTTGTGATGTTATTGACAATCCCCTCAAAGCCTTCTATGGAGATGTCTTGGGCTACGTGAGATTCATTCAAAACCTTCACCAACAAAGCTCGGTGAGGCTCAGAGCTCATGAGCAACTCCAGAAGGAAGACCCTAGCTGGGGTCTTGTTGAGTTGTTCAATGACTTTGAACTCGCTTTGTTGGATAATGCAGAGGAACTCGCTGGCCTCCTTGAGTGATACCTCTTTCTTGTCACAGCCCTCTTTTGCCTTGACAAATTCCTCCATCGGAACATCCTCGTCCGGTGTGGGGATCGCCTTGATGTTTTATCCTTCAGCCATCTTCGCTTTCCCTTTAGCGTCTGTGGGCTACGTTGGCAGGCCGGGGAGTGCGAATGCGCGACCGCTACGGGTTATGCCGCTCAAACCGGTGATGTTGGTTACTTTGGCCGATAGTGAGCCGATGTCGGTAGCTTCTTCCTTCCTGCCGCCCAGAGGGGCGTTCCTCCAAGGAACTGTGCGGCTATTCTTGTAAGGGAAAGGAATAGGTCTAACGCTCGATACTACCGAGGGGTGTTGGGGCCTTTGGGGAGCTGTGTCCCTGGTGAAGTGTATTACCAAGGGTTTAGGCTTTTTAGGATCTTCCTTATCTGCCGACTGCATGCATATATGTTGTTCCTCCTTCCCCTCATTGCTGACCTCAAGCCGGCCTTGGTCTATCATTTGTTGTAATAGATTTCTTACCGCCGAACACATTTCCATGTTATGCAGCACGCTCGGATGCATTAAACACGAATCCTTCTTGTGCCCGCCACGGGGAATCATGCCCGCCTTTTGTAAGGCTTTGTAGCTAAACCTTCTAGAGGTCATTACGTCCTTCAAATGTTTGGGCCTATCGACCTACTCACCTCGATGGCATTAACAGCTGCCCCTCCATGATTGGCAAGCGGGTTTGTCTTTATGTTGGGCCCGTCCTCTTGAAACGTCAACCATCCGGCTTCTATCAAATTTTGGACCTTGTTCTTCAAGGCCATGCACTGTTTGACCGAGTGGCCCGGGGTTCCCCCATGGTATGCGCAGGTTGCGCTAGGGTTATACCACTTTGGGAACAGAGACTGGAAGATCCTTCCCGGAATCACCACGGCCAATTGGTTGACGATGAGAGATGGCAAGAGGTCCCCGTACGTCATTGGGATCGGGGTGAAATCCTGAGCCTGCCTTGGTGAAAAGTTCCTCGCCGTGTTAGAGCCCGCGCCAAGGTGGGCATTATTGGCCAGGCGAGGCTGGGTTAGAGCCAAAGCCTGAGGGGCCCCCTCTGTGGGGGAGCGGGCGCCCTTGGCTGGGCGGGCGCTGAGTCGGAAGAGCCCCCGGCGCGAGCCAAGAAGCTCGGGTGATGTTGTGTATATTGATGGGTATCATGGGAGGTTTACGGCGGCTTGGGCCACACAGGCGTTGAAGTGATGACATGAGCATCTCCCTCCTTCCTCTTTGCCCCTGCTGTTCCAGTCCTCCTACGGGGGAGATGTAATCGAACTTTCCCCTCTTCAAACCCACCTCGATCCTTTCTCTGACGAATACCAAGTCCACGAAGCTAGAGGGCATGTAGCCCACTAATTTCTCATAGTAGAATACAGGCAAGGTATCCACTATCATAGTAACCATTTCTCTCTCGACCATGGGAGGGGCCACTTGTGCTGCTAGGTCTCTCCAACGCTGAGCGTATTCTTTAAAAGACTTGTGTTCTCATTTACTCATGTTTTGCAGCTGAGTTCGGTCGGGAGCCATGTCAAAGTTGTACTGATACTGCCTAAGGAAGGTCGTAATCAGATCCTTCCAAGTGCGGATGCGGGAATCTTCTAGGTTAGTGTACCAGATGACTGCTGCCCCAGCCAAACTATCTTGAAAGAAGTGCATTAATAACTTCTTGTCCCTGGAATATGCACCCATCTTTCGACAGTACATTTTTAAGTGATTTTTAGGACATGTCATCCCTTTGTACCTATCAAAGTCAGGTACCTTGAACTTCGGAGAGATGACGACGTCCGGCACCAGGCACAGGTCAGTCATGTCTGCGAAAGGATAATCGTTGAATCCTTCAGCGGCCCTTAATCTCTCTTCGAGGAGATCGAGTTTTTCCTTTCCTTCCGCTGCCGGGGGCGGCCCTCCCACGGACAGAAGCATTGGCTGCGTTGGGTGGGTTTGAGGCTCTCCCGTGATGTTGGGTTGAGATAGTGCGTTGGGCACAGGCCCCTTAGCGGGAAACGGGGAGTAGGAGTTGACGTCTCCCTGAGCGCGCTCTCGAGCATCCTCGTGGGCCCCGTTAGGATGCCGAGGAGGCTACCCTTCGAGGATGAGGGGAGTAATGTGACCCGCATCTTCATGCATGGCCTGTGGTGTGTAGTTGGGTGGTAAATCGTAGGGGTAAGCACCTCGATTGTACCCCAGATGGGGGCTGCTGACATGCCCCGATGTGCTTCTCCCTCGTCCCACAATGTTTGGAACAGGATGGTGCGCAGTTGGGAGAGCCAGGTCTGCCTCGGCAGTCGTGCTAGTGGCGGCGGCGGTGACCGCATTACTCTCCATTAGTCGTTTCATTCCCAGCATGGCTTCCATCATAGAAGCCATTTGTTCTTTCGAAACCGACATGTCGGCATTCATCTGTTCCTGTACTTCCTCTAGGTCACCCATCATCCTAGACTTGGATCTGGTAGGTATGCCTCGGGGCGCGCTTAGTTATGGCGTCTTTCCTAAAGAGACCAAATGTGAGGAGTACATAACAAGGAATGAATGCATGCTAGAGATTAAGTGTTGGAGCATTTGATTCACACTGGTTTTTGGAGTAAACTTGTGGGATAAACTCATTTTAATCAGAAAGTTATAACTAGTCAAGATCTGAGTGACAATACAAACTCCCTAACGGCTCCTAATTATATGGGACATCAAGTCTATCATATGCTGACAATAGTTGAGGAGCCCGTGGATTTCCTCGGGGGCGGAGTATGCGTCCGCCATTGCTTTGGCCTTTGCCAGTAATCAGGGAAGATCTTGACTCCCATTCAAAGTAAGAGCAAATCGGTCCATCCACATCGTCGTTTCTTGATGTAATGAGTCAATCACCCTTCCCCTAGCCTCCTTTTCCGTGTACACTCGGGCGTATTCGTCCGCCACTTTGTGCTCGTGGGCGGTGGCCAAATCTAATTCTTCTTTGTACTTGCTGATGATGGCCAACATGTTTGTTTCGGTCTCGCATAACCGTTGAGACAAACTCCTCATCGACCTTAGGCAAGTCTTCAATTCATCTTTCATAATCATGCCATTTACTCGCGACTGGTCCCTTTCCTCTCTTCGGAGCTTAAGTTCGCTGTTACTGCCTCACAGAGCCCCTTAGAACTTGTTCCGGCCGTATTCTTCCTTGCGGGCCCTCTTGGTCTCTTGTTGCAAGGCCTTGGTGGTGGCTATGTTGATGTCTCTCAGTTCGGTGTTCTCTTTTCGGATCCTAACAGCTACTGACTTGAACTTTTCCTTGACCGCTTGGGCTTTCTCAAGCTCCATTCTGAAGGCTTGTACCTCTTCTCCTTCTTCTGGAGCTTCAACCTCCACCTCTTTAATGACTCTCAAATTCGGGAGCCAATCCAGACCTTGTGCGTAGGCTTTCAACCACTTATGGTAACTGCCGACGACCATGTTGCTACTTCCCCTAAGTTTTTTGTCCTTCTTTTGCACCATTTCCCGTGCCTTGCGAACCCTCTGAAGCACCCCCGCGTTGGTGCTATTGAAACCTCACGCAATAAAAGGTGTGAGGCCTTCCTCTAATGGTGCCCCTCTCATAGGGTAGCCAAGTTGTCTTATGGCGAGGACGGAATTGTAATTAATGTAACCCCTTGTCCCCATCAAGGGAACATTTGGAAATCCTCCGCACGAGACAAGAATCCTGGTTCTTCGTTCTTTCCATCCGAGGAACCAATTGACGGACGCTCCTTCTTTGCTTGCTAAGAGTCGGTCCCAGTTTGCCTCCTTCTTCTCAGTGCACGAGCGGTGACATTCTAGTGGGCAAATGTGTCTCACCTCTTGGCAGAAAAGGTGTGAGACCAACCATACGTAGAGGGCCGGGGTACAGCAAACAATCCTTGCACTATTCTTCTCACATCTTCGGTCGAATGTGTCATATAGATCGGCTAAGATAATGACAACCGGGCTTTCCTTGCGGTCGTGAAAGGCGAGAAAAGCATCAATTGCTGCCAGGTCAACCAACCCATCCATATTTGGAAAGAGGACCACTCCGAAGATCAAGAGTGCCAGGACATCCATGAACGGAGCCCATTCGTCTTGACTTGCCAAGGTTCTCGCCTTTGCTTCCAAACATTTCCTTGGTACTCCAACCACCTCATTTTCGACTTGCTTCCCCTGATCCAGTTCCTGTGCCGAGATTTTGACTATTTTGGAAATTCTAGCCAAGGAGGGATAGAACCCTGAGAAAAGATACGGTTTCCTTCCTCCAAGAGGGCATCCCAAGATCTCTTCAAACTCTTCTACCGTGGGTGTTAACTAGAAGTCCCCAAAGGTGAAGCACCTCAAAGGCTGGTCATAATACTGGGTGAGGGAGGAAATGGCCTCCGTGGAGACCTCTGCCATAGTTAGGTCCCATATCTTACAATAGGCCTTGTGAAAGGCTTTTCGCTGGAGTTGACCCATCAACTGTCCTAACTCTTTTAGACTGGTGACTCCTAGGCTCTTGATCTTGACTTGATAGAACCTCTTTTTAAGCCAGGGCGCCTGACTTGATCCCATGTTTTACTAAAATGAAAAAAACTTGTGCGAATCAAGACTCCGACATCTACCACATGTGAAATGGATGAATGCATGAAGAAATGCTTATAGCACAGATGCATTTTACGGACATGAGAGCCCGGAAGATTATCTCTTTTTTAAATACAGCATTTGGGCAACACATCGCCCCACACATGCACTTAAGAAGGTGACACGGACCTTCCGACTTCTCGTGACAAATGAGGGGATCAACATTCAACGCGTGCATGATGACATGATGCAGATGTGCAAAAGTGTAACAGGGGGATGTACATAGCATGACAATATTCCACAAAATAATCATACAACAAAGGCGTACATGACATTTATATGCATGGCAGTGTTTAAAAGAAAACAAAACACGTAGTGTGTTCGCTTCGTGCCCCTATTTTAGGGATCTAGATGGGAGGAACTAAAGGCTTTTAGTGATAATTCCCAAGGTGGTCATATCTCTCTTGATGGTTTCTAAAGGTATCATCCCCTTCGAAAAACATATTGCAGCAGTAGGGACTACCAGCAACAATATGTTATCAAAGAGAAAAACTCTAGATGAGGGTTCACTGTTATCAAGCAAGTCGGAGACCCAGCATGACCACAAATTCACCTCCACTCCTTATGTTCCCATGGACCCGGGTATAAGGCCCCTTTTCAACTCACCATGTGTACATATAGTGTTGGTGTTTGTGTGCATCAAATGAATAAATATCTATCTCGTGCATACATTCCAAAAACACACAAAAAGCATCAAAGAGTTATATACAAGAACGTAAGAGAAATAAAAGGAAACCAACAAAAAGGAAGTCATGATATTGCACAAGATTAGAAGGCTTAACTCTCTAAAAACAATCCTTAGTGGAGTCGCCAACTATCGCAACCTACCCTTTGTCGGGAGGACGACGCGAGACTCACGGGAGCGTCTTCCAAGGAAGGAAGGCGCGCAGAGTCGCCACCAACATTTATTCGAGGAAAACGTCAGAAAAACCAAAATGTGTGTGGTCTACGAACTTTATTCTTGAAAGGTTCAGGAGTTGTATTTACGCACGGGGAAGGTATTAGCACCCCATGCGTCCGTCACAAGGGACGACAGCCTTTAACCGAGTGTGAAAATATGACTTCAATTTTTTTTATTTCCCCCTTTTTTAGGTTTTTATGTCTTTTTATGCCTTTTTGTGTAACATCCTGGAAATTTCTACCCAGAATTTTTTAAAACAATGTATTTTGAACGATTATATATATATATATATATATATATATATATATATATATATAAGTATTATTCAGTGTATATGCCTATATGTTCTTGGTAGAAGTAGGAATAGTGGGGGCAAGATACGCGGGTTAGGCTAATTAAGGAAGAGAAGTCCATAACTGGGAGGTTATGGGTTAATTCTTAATTAATTAGTCTAAAAATCATCGTTTTGCGTGCGACTTAAAATTTAACGAAACCAACCTCTGAACCACGCTCGGGGTTTTATTCTGAGCGTTTTGATATATATATTGCTTACTTTCGAAAACTGGTCCCGACGGACGCAGAGAAACGCGAGGAACTGGAACCAGAGAAATGGCACGCAAACTGAGGCAGGAATTTAGCATTTCAAAGGCCAGAGTTTTCTCACTTTCTGTGGCTGTGTATGGGTCACAATCAAAAGAGAAAGTGGGCCCTTTTTGCTCCACTCAAATGGAGACCCGTGGCATAGCTTAAATAAAATAATAGGAAAAGAGAAAACCCTTTTTAAAACCAAAAGTTGTTCGCTCTCCTCACTCAGCCAAAAGAAAATTCAGAAGCTCTCCCTCTCTCTCACGCAGCCTTCTTCTTCTTTTCTCTCATCCACCATTGTTGCCCAACAAAGCTTCAACCTTTGGTGCCCATTTCTGCTCCAAATCGCGAAAGGAGGGCATTTTCGGAGTCGTGAAGCGCGTCTCTACGTGTGGGACTTCGAAATTTCAGGTTTGGGTGGACTTCTTTCTCTCTTGATTTTCGTGGGTATGGGGTTTTGGGAGATATGATGGGTAGTTTTGCTAGTCTTCTGCTTCATGATAGTTGTTTGTGAAGAAATTTGTTGAAAACATGTTAAACTTGCCATGTTTGGATGAGTTAAGCTTACCCATTCAGTTTTAGGGTTTTTATGATGAAGCTTGTGATGTTTACGTGCTGAAATTGCTTATGGAAAACTGTTAGAAATGAAGGGTAGAGTTAACCTAGGGTTAGAAAGTGAGAATGTGGTGCCATGAGTGGAAAAAGAGTGAGGCTTTGAGAGTTGGAAGGTTAAATCTGGATTCTGTAGTAAATGGAGGTTAAAGTGAGTTAATCCTAGCTCAAAATGTCATTTAAGACTTATGAGAAAGTTTGGGCTGTCCTAGAGAGAAAAACAAATGACCAAAGTGAACAAAGAGCCATTTCTAGGGTAAATTTGGGTGTTAAGGAGTCAAATTTTGATTCGGTGAAATTTTAGGTGTAAATCCAGTTGGCACAAGTTTAAATTGATGTTATGGACTTGTGTGAGGTGAGAGTTTGCTTCAAATTTACCTCATTCTCAATTTCACTTCTCAAACCTAGAAAATCCATTAAATTGAAGGGTATTGGACACGTAGATTTTGTGTTGCTGTGTTTTGAAGCTTGACCTTGGTTTAGACATGATTGATACATGATTTGGGACTTGTAGGATTTGATTTGGGCAAGATTGGATGAGAGGAAGTGTGGTTTTCGAAATCTGCACTTTATGCAGAATTTTGCTGTGAAATTGTGCAGCAGAATTTTGCATAAGTGCAGAAAAATGCTATGTTTTGCTGGTTGTGGAAAGAGTAGTGCAGAATGCGTTCTGGATGTTTGCTAGTAGATCCCAACGGTCAAAATGTAGGCTTATGTACTAGAGACTTCCAGTAAAATTTTCGAGTCAATCCAACGGTTAACGAACTGGAACGAAGGAATTGTTACTGGGGTCTTTAAGTGAGAAAAGCTGTGATTTTGGTTGGTGCTTTGGGCACAGTTTTCTGCCTTGCCCTGTTTTCTTGGCTGTGATAGTTTGTGCTGTTTGAATGTTGTTTTACCTGGATGTTGGAGAAGCTTGGGAGGATTGATGGGGACCCGGTGTTGAGAGAAACGAGGATATGGGTTACGTGGGAGTACGTGAGCTCAGTTGGAGGTGGGCAACAGGGGATGGTGGGTTTATGCGCGATTTGTGGATGTGGAAAACTTGTTGTGCACCATCGCCCGACCGCCACCTAGTACCACATGTGATGGGTACCCCATAATCCTACAAGCTTGAGATGAGGAAGTGTAGAAGGGTGAAACTTCCTGCTTATATTCGTTGACCACAGAGTGGTACCTGGAGATATGTCGCGGGGGTCAGGAGACCTTGGGGACGTCAGGTGGGGTGCTATTGCCCAAAACCAAGCTTGACCAATCCCGACCCAACCCGGGCATAGTCAGTCAGTGAGAACCTGTGATGTACCTAAGCAGGCGAGCTCCTGGCAGTCAACAGATAAAAGGAACAAAGACCACAAAGCAAGGAGGCTTGTGTGGTGGCTGGCCAGCTGTGAACTTTGAATTTATATGGGATGTGGCCTCTGGTAATCGATTACCAAGAGTGGGTAATCGATTACAAGGCTTAAAAATGAAGAAAGGAGGCTAAGATGGTCTCTGGTAATCGATTACCAAGGGGGTGTAATCGATTACCAGGCTTGAAAACGAGGTCAGGAAGCTATGAGGGCTTCTGGTAATCGATTACCAAGGGGGTGTAATCGATTACCAGGCTTAGAAATGAAGGCAGCAGGTTGTGGAGGCCTCTGGTAATCGATTACCAGTCTGTGTAATCGATTACATAGAGGAATGGGTCACTGGTAATCGATTACCAGGTATGTGTAATCGATTACACAGTGCCTTTTTCAGGTTTTCATGTCCTGAAGCTGTGTAATTCGAGTTTGGCCTCTGGTAATCGATTACCAAGGTTGTGTAATCGATTACCAGAGATGAAAGGCCTAAAGATACCCTTTTTACTTGCATGTAGTGGTTATGAGACGCATTGTGTGGCGGCATAGTTAGATTCTTGTGAAAGAGTCTACCCCTTTCTTTTCTTTCTTGTAGATCGTGATGGCAGCGCAGCTAATCCATGATCGAGTGGAGATGGAGTGCCTAGAGGGAGTTTGGGAGACCCTCGAAGGCAACGCGAGGTGCCGATTTCGGGGCACGATTCAATTCACGGCTACTTCTTTGGTGCATCCAGATGAACCCGTGCGCACGCTTCAGCGTACTGTGGAGTGGATACTACCTACACCTACACCATACCGTCTAATGGAGCCAGTCCAAGTGATTGAGGTAACGTCATCCGAGGAAGACCCTGAGGAGGATCTTGAGGAGCTACCTCTCGAGCCTGCTGGGGATGCTCTTGACTTTCTAGAGGGTGATGAGGACCCACTCCCTGAGGTGGATTCTCCCGAGGAAATCATGTCGGCATCTGAGGCAGACTCTACGGAGGATAGTGGCCCGAGAGAGATGGCGACCAGTGGAGGCTCTTCATCATAGTGGACAGTTCCATGGACTAGTTTTATATACTTTTGAGGGTGGGTGTATCTAGGACTGACTGTTAGGTTTACTCTTTTGTTTTTTTGTATGGGTAGACCTGTTGTATAGGAATTTGATGATTGTATACATGTGGTTGAAGCCACCACTGTGGACACCTTTGCTCTGGATGACACTATGTATTTTGTAAAACTCCCATATTTTGGACATCTTTAAATGATGAATGTATTTATGATCAATCTTGTTATTTGAGAAGAAAGCATTAGCAACTTTATTTGTAAAAGAGTTTATCGACCGTATTTTATTCTTTTATTTTCACGTGACGACCTAAAGTAATGGCTGGTACATTCTTCCTTTTGAAACAGCAAAATAGTTTAGAGATTATGAGCGGTAAGAAAGAAATGACTCCGAATAGAGTTGTGAACTGGCCATTCAAGACTCTATAGTGAGGATTTTCCTTCTAAACCTAGTTATGGTGAAAAGAGAAAGAAATGAAAAAGAAAAAGAAAAAAAAAATTTACCATGATTTTTGTTATTTAAATCATTACTATCGAACCAGTCATTAATTTAGAGACGCCACAACCTACCCTTTGTCGGGAGGGCGACGCGAGACTCACGGGAGCGTCTTCCAAGGAAGGAAGGCGCGCAGAGTCGCCACCAACATTTATTCGAGGAAAACGTCAGAAAAACCAAAATGTGTGTGGTCTACGAACTTTATTCATGAAAGGTTCAGGAGTTGTATTTACGCACGGGGAAGGTATTAGCACCCCATGCGTCCGTCACAAGGGACGACAGCCTTTAACCGAGTGTGAAAATATGACTTCAATTTTTTTTATTTCCCCCTTTTTTAGGTTTTTATGTCTTTTTATGCCTTTTTGTATTTTTTGTCTCTTTGTGGACGACAAAGGTGTTTCCCTCGCTCCTACGTATCCTCAATTGCAATGAGGGAATCAGACCTACGTAGTTCTTTTAAAAGCGGTAAAGTCATGTGTTGATTTTATGCTTTTTAAAGGTCCATGTTAACCAATAAAAGCAAAGAGGATCGTTTAAGGCGTTGGACCTTAGAACGGTTTCAAGTGATTTTTTGCAGACAAAGCTTGATTTGTGACTTGGTTTTAGCCTTAGTTTCACTTTGGTTATTAGTCAATTCATTCAAGGAAACTTTCAAAGAAAAACGTCCGATTGATTTGTTTTTTATTATTTTATTCAAAGATATTTTGATTATTTTATTATTATTTTGCCCCTTTTTGATTTAACCGAGATTACTGCATGAACGATCGGTTGGATTTTATTTTAACGATGGTTAAACGAGATTACAACACAAATGATCGGTTGAAATTCATTTTTATCATTTTTTAGGCGAGATAACGGCTTAAGTGATCAGTTAAAACTCGTTAAAAAGGGTGCAAAAAATAAACATAATGAAAGTAAAAGTACACAAAACAAGTAGGGACCACTAAGGGTGCATAGAATGAATTGAAAGATTCGATTACGAGAACTTACTGGTTGAAGACCGAAGAACGACGAAGAACGAACGAAGAACGGTGAAAAATCTCCACGAAATCACTTACGGAAACGTCTCGGAAGCGTTACGGAAGCGCCTCAGCTTGCATTTTTTTCACGAAAACAATTTTTCTCACTAATTTCGAAAGAAATCTCAATACCAGAAGAACTGAACCCATTTACTCTGCCCTCATTCCCCTATTTATAGGAGAAAAGAGGGAGGTGGTTGCCGCCCAGCTCGCCGGGGCGAGCTGGGTTGCTTCCACCAGAAGGCACCGCCTTCTTTTGGAACCTTCAGGAAGGCCCAAGTGGGCCTAGTTTCTATTTGCAGCCTCCTTTTCACTAAATACACCCCCATTTTGTGTTTTTTATTGATTTCTTTCCGAAACGTTATGGAACTTACGGATTATGTAACGACGCCTGTTTTCCTTCCAAAACATTTGCGAAACTTTACGGATTATGCAACGATGCTTGTTTTGACTTCCGAAATATTGTGAAACTTTATGGATTACGCAACAATGCTTGTTTCAAGGGTTCCGAAGGGAGCAAACAAGGTTCGAGAATCGACCAGAAGTACTCCCGGACGAAATAAAGGTATGACACAAGGAAAGGAACAAATGAATGTTGTGGCGATATTGTGTTAGAGTTAGAGAGATGGTTATGTTGGGAGTTAGGGATATGACCCTATGCTCAGTGAGAAAAATCCTCTAACGTCTATTCATATGTATAGATGCAACTGTAGTTCAGAGATCGATGCTTCTCATCATGAAGGATGAGTGAGGAACCGTTAAGAGAGGATGGATGACATACAATAGGTACACTGGGGGGACAGTCCGAACAGTTCAAAGGAACCTAGGGGGATATTTAGTTGTGATAACCCAACTAAGGGTATTTCTGTTTAGTTTGGGGAACTCATAGGTCTCACTTGGTATTCTTGACTCGAGCAGAGTCGTATCCATGCTTAGAGAGAGTACCATGTCCTATACTGACATGTGACGTGTCCTCCCAATCACCATCCATATGTTGCATAAGACCACAGATGCTTGGGAGGCTTAGTAGGAATTTTGGCCCAAGGTACAAATTGTGTAATAGATATATGGTGGCTATCGCTACTGATAAGTGTCATATTTCACTTATTTTTGGGATTAAAATGTTAACACTTATCTATATTTACTAATGTTTTTGTTTAAATATGAAAGATTCATCCATGATTTTGTAGGTTTTGATGGTTGTTTGTTAGATCCAGAAATAAAGTCAAAAGGAAGGGCAAAATGGTCATTTTTCCAAGATTTCAGACATCTACTAACCCAGGCTAGCATCTAGCTCGCCTGGCCTAATAAGATTTCTTCAATCATAAGTAATCAACTTGTCTAGGCGAGCTACAGCTTACCTGGGCGAATTTCTCAGCACCTCTTGGCTTTTTATCTGTAAATAGCCATGTTTAGGAAGTTAAAAAGTCATCCCAGCTGAAGCAAATTCCAGAGAAAACATAGAGAAAGAGTAAAGAAGAAGGAGAAAAGGAAAAGTGGAGTCGAGGCACTACAGAGGTTTGAACGTGGATCACTTCCTTCGTTATTTCTCTTGTTAGTCTTGTGCTCTGCGCAATGATCGATTAGTTTTTCTTAAGGATTGGATGTAATCTTTGTACCCTTATGTATCCCTTTTGATATTATATATGTATGAATCTTTTCTACTCATTATTGGTAATTTCATTCTACTCGTAATCCTTGATTCTATTTGATCACTAGTGTCATGAGATTGGATTTTAAGTGAGATTGGAAAGTAATCTTAGAATTTGAACTGAATGATTTTACTCTTTACGTTACATTGCTAGGAATAGAGCATCATCTTTTGATTGCAAAAAGCATGAGAATATTGTAATGCTGGGGTAATTTACTGCATATGCAAGGGATCGATATTTAGTAAATATTCTTAGGTTCCAAGTGCGAGGGATCGACTTAGGATAACTTAATGTGTGCATTAGTAATATTGGAAAATGATCTATATATGTTAATCTTATTAGGATACTAAGGGTATGAATGGTGAAATCCAATCTTATGTTTTCTTGAATTAATTTAAGTTGTGATTATTGTTTGCTTAATTTACGTATTTCCAACGCACTGAATTTCGTTATTTCTGTTATTTTCGTATTTTTGTGAATTCTATTATTCTCGCTAATCTTTTACTTTATGTTGTCTTTAGTTAGTCAAACCAAAACCAATGACATTGGATTAAATTTGTACATAACAAACTCTTGACGCAACAAATTGAGGCCTTAACAAAGCAGATAGGCCAACTTCCTCAGTAATATCAGCAAGGTGGACCATAGAAAACACATTAAGCTCACCAAGTTCAACAAATTTTGAGATGTGATTTCTGTGGTGGCAACCATCAGAATGGCCACTGTTCAGCATCTGGTGATGGACAACAAGAAGAGGATGCCCATTATTTGCAAAACCAGGCCAGACCTCAACAAAACTTTCAAACAAGCTACCAAGGCTATAGAGGTGGCTCAGGTTCAAATCAGCCTTATGGATGAAGACCACAAAATTCTGGTCCCACTAACACTTCTTTTATAGGTCCTTCTAACAACTCTTATGGAGGTTTTTCAAATAGGGGTCCACAACAACAACAAGCTCAACCAGACAAATTGTCCAAGATGGAAGATACTTTAACACAGTTTATGCAGGTATCCATCGCAAACCAGAAGAACACCGATGCTTCTATTAAAATCTAGAAGTTCAAGTTGGACAACTGGCAAAACAACTATCTGAACATGGAAGTGGATCTTTCTCAACAACCACACAGGTCAACCCAAAGGAACATTGTAATTTAGTTACAACAAGGTGGGGGACTGTGATTGGTTTGAAGGATAATGATGAGAAAATGAATAAAGAAGGAGTTGAAAAAGAAAACAAGAAAAATGATGAAGTGGTGACTAGTGAAAAAGTGGAAGAAAAATAGGTAAGTGAAGAAGAGAAGAAGAAATCTAATGAACAAACTACTACTAAAGATAAAGCTATAGTAAAGCATCCTCCAATTGAGCATCTTCCTTATCTGCATGCTCCATCAAAGAAAGATAAGGAAAGGTAGTAGTGGCATTTTATAGATATTTTTAAACAACTGCATATTAACATTCCTTTTTCTGAGGCGTTAGAGCAAATGTCAACATATGCTAAATTCATGAAGGATTTGCTTATGAAGAAGAAAAGAATTATGGATGATGAAATACTGAAGCCTCTACCACAACATGATGTCCAGCTTAAAAGATGTAAAAGAAGCGCTCCTGGGAGGCAACCCAATATTTTATATTTTGTCTTAATTTGTGTTACTTTAATTTTATGTCTTATATTTCTGAACTTTACTTTTGAGTCTTTATTCATGAATTATGTTTTTGAATGTCTAATTTGTTTTGTTAGAGCAATCATTGCATGGCCTAGGGATAGACCTATTTTTTAGGAGAAGGATGAAGACATGGCAGATCCTGTTGATTATTTCATTGGAAGAGACTGAGCTTCTACCATGATTGTCAAGGAGATTAAGCTCCTCAGCCATGATCTTCAAAAATTTGTTAACTTGTCTATCTGTTTATTTATCGCTTTGTATTAAATTTCAGTACTTTATTACCTTATTTATTGTTTTTAATTTTTTGAAAAGCTTACACGAGTTTATTTTGTTAGTATAGTTATAGATTATAACTCTTTTGGGGACTTAAAACAGAAAATTTTTCTGGAACATGGCATGCTTTGGAAAGAATCAACAACCATTTTCTTATAATTTATTTTTGGATCAGAACACAACAAAAAGGATTTTTTTAAAAAAACATTAAGAATGAAAACAATGAAGGACTTTCCCAAAAACCAAATGAATTCAGATGTTTTTGCATAGACTTGATAAAACAACAACTTTTGAAACACTGATTTTACATCGAGTGTCCTCATTGATATGTTCTACAGTCAATTTTGCATAAATTTCTAATTTTCATAACATATGATTTAGGCTTTCTTTCTATCTTTACATTTTAAGCCACTAGCCAAAAAGCTATCCCAATGTATATTATTTTTTGCCATTTGCAAGCCCTTTGAGTCAAACACTTGATATTTTTGGAACACTAACCTAGGATAAAAGTTTCCTACATTACCCTAGGTTAGGAGAGCAAAGGTGTTTTGATGGGGATTTCTATCATTTGGTGGCTAATGTGATGTAAATACTCTATTTTTATGGGTATTAAAGGAAATTAAATATTTATATAAAAAAGAAAAGAACAAAAAAAGAAAAGAAAATAGAAAAGAAAAAGAAAAGCAAAAATAAGTTCTTTATGGATAAATAAATGTTTGAATCATGTACAGAGTTGTTGTAAATATTTGAATAGAAAGAAGTGATAACTTGGTTGAAACGAAAAAGGATGGGAAGTGATCATTCGTTTAAGTTACTAGCTAGATTTTTATGTCTGCTCTCCTATTCTCAAGGTAAGTTTGAATATCCAGAAAAACCAAGATTTCCTTCAAAACCAAGCCCAACCTTAAAATGACCTATTTATCCATGATAATTATGCACATTATCTTTGATTTGATGGGAAATGACTTGCAAAATTGATTTAGGACATATTAGTGATAGGAATTGAGATGAAACACTTGCCTGTGTGAGAATTATACACCTTTGATAAGGTTTTCCTCTATTTGAATGCATCCAGTGTTTCCTCTAATGTTCTTTAGAAACAAAATGCAAAATGACCTTAATCTAATTTTTGGATTTGTGAATTCCATCTTTGTGCCTTCATTTCTCATTGTTGCATTTTGAAAAATGTTGTTCTGATCAATTTGAGGATTGATTCTTTACAAAGCATGTTCATAATTTTTGAAGCATATTTATTTTATACTTATACTATTGTTATTTGTAATTTTTCTTTACTTTGCTTTAGGACAACCAAGATTCTAGGTTCGGGGAGTTAATAAGTTCCATATTTCAGTTATTTTTGGGATTAACATGTTAGCACTTATCTTCCGATTGTAATAGTTTTCTTATAAACTACCCTTAAATCTAGTTGTTATATAGTGTACATTTACTAATGTTTTTGTTTAAATATGAAATATTCATCCATGATTTTGTAGGTTTTTATAGTTGTTTGTTAGATCCAGAAACAAACTCAAAAGGAAGGGCAAAATGGTCATTTTTAGAGATTTCAAACATCCACTCGCCTAGGCTAGCATCCAGCTCGTCTGGGCTAATAAGATTTCTTCAGCCATAAGCAACCAACTTGCCTTGGCGAGCTACAGCTCGCTGGGCGAATTGGTGCCTTTAGCACTAAGTCATAAGTTCATCTAGATGAGCTACGGCTCGCCTAGGCGAATTTCTCAACACCTCATGGTTCTTTTATATAAATATTCATGTTTAGGAAGTTAAAAAATCATCCCAACTGAAGTAAATACCAGTGAAAAACTCAGAGAAAGAGTGAAGAAGGAGAAAAGGAAAAGTGGAGTCGAGGTGCTGCAGAGTTGCAACCATGGATCACTTCCTTCGTCATTTCTCTTCTTAGCCTTGTGCTCTACGCAATGATCAGTTAGTTTTTCTTAAGGATTGGATGTAATCTTTGTACCCTTATGATGAGGACATGGCAAGAACTAAGGGCACGGAACCTTTAGAAGGACTTGGAAGACCTATGCCAAGGGCTAGAACAAAGAAGGCCAAGGAAGCTCTTTAACAAGTGTTAACCATGCTATTTGAATTTAGGCCAAAGTTATAAGTGGAGAAGCTTCGGATTGTCAATTGCACCATGTTCCAAGAAGAGTAGAGGGTGCCACCTTTGTTGAGTGGTTTTATTAGCATTTTTTTAGTTGAAATAAAGGCCCAAACTTGTGTTAAAGTGGCTGTCAATTCTCTTTGGATTTTCACCACCTATGGGCTTGTTTTAATTTAAAGAAATTAAGGTTTAATAAGGTGGAAACTCTAGGCTTGTGGCTGCCTCTTGGCTGACCAAGAGCTAAGCATTTTTCCACATGTTTTTGTGTCTTAATTCTAGTTTTAATTAGGTATAATGACACCATCAATTGTTGTTATTGGTGATCATTTGTCTTAATTCTAGTTTTAATTAGGTATAATGACACCATCGATTATTATTATTGGTGATCATTTCATCTTCTTACTTGTGTAACCAACTTGATGTCATTCCTATTTATGGGCTGCACATTTTCTAATACAAAAATAGACCTTAAACTGAGTTTTAATCACCTTCTAAAGTGTGAGAGTGAATCTCCTTAGTTCCTTAAGTGATTCAAGAAATTGGTTTATCAAGGAACACCACCTTGTGTGTGACACTAATTCTGGAGGAGTGATTCTTCCAACCACCTTCTTCATTCTCCTCATCCATTCCATTTTCTAAATTTCATACAAAAAAAAAACCTTTGAAGATCCATCCTCAACCCTTGTGCAAATGGGTTTACATCATTTTGGTCATCAGAGCTACGGTTCAAGGGTTTTTCAAGACTGTTTGGGCTGAAATTTCTTGGTAACATCCTTCTAATTTCTTCCTTGCCATTTTATATTACCTTGTTCATGCTATTTTTTTTTTGTTGAGGTTGAACCATTGCAAAAATTAGGCCTTTAATTTCTTGTTAAAAAAAAAGGGGCAGAAACTTATTTTGAAACAAAATTATTTGGGTTGAATGGTTCATGCTATAATAGCTTTCAAAAATTCTTGAAGGTAATATAATTGGTTATTAGAAGGTTTGAATTACCAAATTATGAAGTTTAATTCCTTCAAAAAAATCCCATTGTGTAGTTGCTGGAATTTTTTTTCCTTGTTCTAAGCCTTTGTTAGCCTAACCCTAAACCTATTCCTTGTCACAAATTGGTGGTTGAACTTTGTGTAAACTTTCTCTTGAATTGCTTTAGAACTCAAGGAGAATTCTAGAGTGGAAAAAGGCAAGAGTGTACAAAATTAAAAAAAAAAGCCATATTTGAGAGATACACTTGAGTGTGGTGAGGTTCTATTTTCTTTATAACTATTATTATTTTTACTTTGAACATGCCAGGTGGCGGTGAATATCAATTGGATGGGGCACAAAGATTCTTGTTGGATGCTCTCAATGCTCAAATGCAAAGACTATTGAGAGAGAAAAATGAGGAGTTGTATGAAAGAATTGAGCGATTAGAGAATCGTGAACGTCATGAAGACGAAAGGAGAGGAGGAAATGGTGGTGGTCCAAGGCCAAACTAAATTGAAGGAGTCAAGCTCAACATTCCTTCCTTTAAAGGCAAAAGTGATTCGGAGGCATATTTGAAGTGGGAGCTCAAGATAAAGCATATCTTCTCATGTAACACCTATGAGGAGGCCCAAAAATTGAAGCTAGCAACTGCGGAATTCTCGGATTATGCTCTTGTCTGGTGGAACAAATTGTAAAGGGAGAAAGCTGGAAATGAGGAGCCTTTGGTGGAAACTTGGGTTGAGATGAAAAGGATCATGAGGAAGCGGTATGTGCCAACAAGCTATACTAGGGACTTAAAATTCAAACTTCAAAAGTTGTCCCAAGGTAACAAAGGCGTTGAGGAATACTATAAAGAAATGAAGGTGCTCATGATTCAAGCCAAGATAGAAGAGGATGAAGAGGTAACTATGGCTAGATTTCTTAATGGTTTAAATAGTGATATCCATGATGTTGTTGAGCTATAGGAATTTGTTGAAATGGAGGATTTGCTTCAAAAAACAATCCGAGTAGAGCAACAATTGAAAAGGAAAGGTGTGGCCAAAAGGAGTTCCACTAATTATGGTTCTTCTAGTTGGAAGGACAAGAGTAAAGGGGCTACCACCTCTAATGCAGCACCTATACCATCAAAAAATCCTCCAAAATTCCATGAACAATCCTCAAAAAAGAGTCGGGATGTGAAGTGTTTTCAGTGCCAAGGCTTGGGACATTATGCGTATGAGTGCCCTAACAAGAAAGCCATGATTCTTATAGATAGAGAGTACATTAGTGAGTCTGAAGTTGAAAAGGGAGAAGAGAGTGTGGATGATGAGGAGGAAGTGGAGAAAACACCTGAAGGGGAACTGTTGATGATTAGGCGGTTACTTGGCCATCAATTGAAGTCTGTGGAGGAAAGTCAAAGAGAAAACATTTTCCACACTAGATGTTTGATCAATGGAAAAGTTTGCATGATGATCATTGATGGAGGGAGTTGTACCAATGTGGCAAGTGCAAGACTTGTGTCAAAATTGAATTTAGTCACAAAACCACATCCTAGGCCGTATAAGCTTCAATGGCTTAGTGAGGATGGAGAGGTGCAAGTAAGGAAACAAGTGGAGTTGGATATTTCCATTGGATAGTACAATGGTAAGGTGCTTTGTGATGTTGTTCCTATGGAGACCAGCCACTTACTCTTGGGGAGACCATGGAAATTTGATAAGAGGGCTAATCATGATGGTTTTACCAACAAGATATCCTTCACGTATCAAGGCAAAAAGATAGTGCTCAAACCATCCACAAGAAGTGTGTGAGGATCAAAGAAAAATGAGAGAGAAAATTCTTCAAGAAAAGAAAGAAAAAGAAAAAGAGAGCCAAACATTTGAGAGTTCAAAAAGTGAGGACAAAAAGAGGGAAACACAAGAGAGAGAAAAGATGAGTGAAACACTTGAAGTGAGGGAGAATTTTCTAGCTACAAATGGAGAGGTCAAAGGATTGTTTCATTCAAAACAGCCCCTATACTTGTTGATTTGCAAAAATTATGTTTTGACCACTAACACTTTTGACAACTTTGAATTGCCTTCTAGTGTGAAAACTCTTTTGCAGGAATTTGAGGAGGTGTTTCCATCAAGTGTTTCAAGTAGGTTGCCACCATTGAGGGGAATTGAACATCAAATTGATCTCATGTCGGGAGCTTTTTTTCCTAATAGGCCAGCTTATAGGAGCAACCCCCAAGACACCAAGGAGATCCAAAGACAAGTGGAAGAACTCATTGGTAAGGGATGGGTAAGAGATAGCATGAGTCCATGTGTTGTCCCGGTAATTTTGGTTCCAAAAAAAGATGGTTCTTGGAGGATGTGCTCTGATTGTAGAGTTTTAAACAATATTACCATTAAATATAGGTATTCAATACCTAGACTTAATGATTTTCTTGATGAATTGCATGGTGCTTATTTCTTTTCCAAAATTGATTTGAAAAGTGGTTACAATCAAATAAGGATTAAAGAAAGAGATGAATGGAAAACCACTTTCAAAACTAAATATGGATTATATGAATGGTTGGTTATGCCTTTCGGTTTGACTAATGCACCAAGCACTTTTATGAGATTAATGAACCATGTTTTGAGAGAATTCATTGGTAAATTTGTGGTGGTGTACTTTGATGATATCCTTGTTTATAGCACAACCCTTGATTTGCATGTTGCACACTTAAAATCGGTGTTGTGTGTGCTTAGGAAGGAACAATTGTATGCTAACCTTGAAAATTTCAGTTTTTTGCAAAGACCATGTTGTGTTTCTTGGTTTTGTAGTGAGTTCCAAAGGGTTTCAAGTTGATGAAGAAAAGGTCAAGGCTATCCAAGAGTGGCCTACACCTAAAAGTGTGACCAAGGTGAGAAGTTTTCATGGCCTAGCGAGTTTTTATAGGCGATTTGTGAAGGATTTTAGTACCTTGGCAGCACCTTTGAATGAGATAATTAAGAAAAATGTTGTTTTCAAATGGGGGGAGAAACAAGAAGAAGCTTTCAATGCTCTTAAGCAAAAGTTAACCAATGCTCCCATACTTGCTTTGCAAAAATTTTCAAAATCTTTTGAAATTGAGTGTGATGCTTCAAATGTTGGGATTGGGGCTGTATTGTTACAAGAAGGTCATCCAATTGCTTATTTTAGTGAAAAATTAAGTGGTCCTACCCTTAACTATTCTACTTATGATAAGGAGTTGTATGCCTTAGTGAGAGCGTTGAAAACATGGCAACACTATCTTTATCCTAAGGAGTTTGTGATCCATAGTGACCATGAGTCCCTAAAATACTTAAAGGGATGAGGTAAGCTAAACAAAAGGCATGCAAATGGGTGGAATTTCTTGAGCAATGTTATTAAACATAAAAAGGGTAAAGGAAATATTGTTGCTTTCTATGCTTGAAACAAAAATGATTGGATTTGATTGCTTGAAAAAAATGTATGAAGGATATGACACCTTAAGTGAAATCTTCAAAAATTGTGAAAAGTTTTCTAAAGATGGTATTTATAGATATGAGGGCTACCTCTTCAAAGAAAATAAATTATGTGTGCCCAAGTGTTCTACTAGAAACTTGCTTGTGTGTGAAGCCCGTGAATGTGGGTTGATGGGGCATTTTGGGGTCAAAAAGACCTTAGATACATTGAAAGAGCATTTTTATTGGCCTAACACGAAGAAAGATGTGCAGAAATTTTGTGAGCGTTGTATTGTTTGCAAAAAGGCCAAGTCAAAGGTAATGGTTCATGGTTTGTATACCCCTTTACCAATTTCGGATTCTCCATGGATTGATTTATCAATGGACTTTGTTTTAGGACTACCTAGAACAAGTAATGGTAAGGATTCCATATTTTTTTTATTGTTGATAGGTTTTCTAAAATGGCTCATTTTATTCCTTGTAGGAAATTTGATGATGCTAATCATGTGGCAGATTTGTTCTTCAAAGAAGTGGTGAAACTCCCTGGATCACCAAGAAGCATTGTTAGTGATAGGGACTCCAAGTTCCTAAGCCATTTTTGGAGGACTTTATGGGGAAAGTTGGGTACTAAGTTACTATTTTCTACTACTTGTCACCCTCAAACGGATGGACAAATAGAGGTCGTGAATAGGACTTTGGGTACCTTGCTAAGGACCGTTTTGAAAAAGAATCTTAAAAATTGGGAAGTTTGCTTACCTCACATTGAATTTGCTTATAATAGGACTGTGCATAGCACCACTAGTTGTTCTCTTTTTGAGGTTGTTTATGGTTTCAATCCACTAACTCCTCTTGATTTGTTGCCAATGCCTAATATTTCAGTTTTTAAGCATAAGGAAGCACAAGCCAAAGCGGACTATGTGAAAAAGCTCCATAAAAGAGTCAAGGCCCAAATTGAAAAGAGGAATGAGATCTATGCTAGACAAGCAAACAAGGGGCGCAAAAAGGTTGTTTTCCAACCCGGAGATTGGGTATGGGTTCACATGAGAAAGGAGAGGTTTGCGGAGCAAAGAAAATCCAAGCTTCAACCAAGAGGGGATGGTCCATTTCAAGTACTTGAAAGGATAATTGACAATGCATACAAGATTGAATTGCCCAATGAGTATAATGTGAGTACTACACTTAATGTGTCTGACTTAACTCTTTTTGATGTAGATGAAGAAGCCGATTTAAGGACAAATCCTTTTGAAGAGTGACAGAGTGATGAAGACATGGCAAGGAATAAGTAAGGGCAAGGAACCTTTAGAAGGACTTGGAGGACCTATGCCAAGGGCTAGAACAAAGAAGGCCAAGGAAGCTCTTCAACAAGTGTTAACCATGCTATTTGAATTTAGGCCCAAGTTACAAGTGGAGAAGCTTCGGATTGTCAATTGCACCATGTTCCAAGAAGAGTAGAGGGTGCCACCTTTGTTAAGTGGTTTTATTAGCATTTTGTTAGCTGAAATAAAGGTCCAAACTTGTGTTAAAGTGGCTGTCAATTCTCTTTGTATTTTCACCACCTATGGGCTTGTTTAAATTTAAAAAAACTAAGGATTAACAAGGTGGAAACTCTAGGCTTGTGGTTGCCTTTTGGCTGACCAAGATCTAAGCATTTTTCCACATGTTTTTGTGTCTTAATTCTAGTTTAATTGGGTATAATGACACTATCAATTGTTGTTATTGGTGATCATTTGTCTTAATTCTAGTTTTAATTAGGTATAATGACACCATCAATTGTTGTTATTGGTGATCATTTCATCTTCTCACTTGTGTAACCAACTTGATGTCATTCCTATTTATGGGCTGCACATTTTCTAATACAAAAATAGACCTTAAACTGAGTTTTAATCACCTTCTAAAGTGTGAGAGTGAATCTCCTTAGTTCCTTGAGTGATTCAAGAAATTGGTTTATCAAGGAACACCACCTTGTGTGTGACACTAATTCCGGAGGAGTGATTCTTCCAACCACCTTCTTCATTCTCCTCATCCATTCCATTTTCTAAATTTCATACAAAAAAAAAACCTTTGAAGATCCATCCTCAACCCTTGTGCAAATGGGTTTACATCACCTTATGTATCCCTTTTGATATTATATATGTATGAATTTTTTCTACTCATTTTTGGTAATTTCATTCTACTTGTAATGCTTGATTCTATTTGATCACTAGTGTCATGAAATTAGATTTTAAGTGAGACTGGAAAGTAATCTTAGAATTTGAACCGAATGATTTTACTCTTTATGTTACATTGCTAGGAACAGAGCATAACGTTTTGATTGCAAAAAACACGAGATTATAATTGTAATGCTAGGGTATTTACTACATATGCGAGGGATCGATATTTAGTAAATATTCTTAGGTTCCAAGTGCGAGGGATCGACTTAACTTAATGCGTGCATCAGTAATATTAGAAAATGATTCATAGATGTTAATCTTATTAGGATACTAAGGGTATGAACGATGAAATTCAATCCTATGTTTTCTTTAATTAAAATTAATTGAAACAAAATTTATTATCTAAATTTACATGCGCATTAAATATACATTAATTATTTTATTAACATAATTGTCCTATTAGCCCAGTTGATTAGAGTGTTTATGTAGGTTGGTGTGTGATATTTCTCTGTTTGTGGTTTCTAAGGGAGCAAAGGACTCACCCTTACACCAACATTCTCACATTCGAATGATGAGCATCAGGACGGATCTCCAACTGTGGGTTAGCATCTTTGAGTGTAAGAGGATTCCTTCGAGAGTTCTCATTAGTGGGTTCACTTTCATTTGACATGTACTTTCTTTATGATTATTCCATAGGGCTTGGATAGATAATTTCTCTTAGACTTAGGTTTTCCACTTCGGTGTATTGATTTGAATAGACCTAGGTTTCAGGAACTTTTATATGTGTTTAAACATCTTATTTACTTACTATTTACCTTTAATACTTATTTACTTATGTTTGGTGGCCACGAAGGCTCATCTCACATCTTTATATATATATATATATATACCGCTTTCATTTCAAGTTGATCACTTCATTGAAAAGAAAAGGGTTGAAGAGCCATCGTGAAAAGTTTTATTTCAGTGAAAAATTTATCCTATCTTTGTGTGTTTTGTTATAA
Source organism: Glycine soja (assembly GCF_004193775.1). Lineage (NCBI taxonomy): Eukaryota > Viridiplantae > Streptophyta > Magnoliopsida > Fabales > Fabaceae > Glycine > Glycine soja. The sequence continues at coordinate 16,726,509 of NC_041002.1, read as the reverse complement.
TGTTTATGAAAAGGATTTGAACTCACTTGTTTATAAAGATGAATAAAAGGTATTCGAAGCGTATTCGTAAACCCGGATTTTAGGATGTCACATAATTATTTGCTTACTAAACTATCAATACTATTATTTCTAATAATAATATTTCTAAATTCTTATAATTGAATTTTTGGGATGTTACAAGGTGTCTGAAATTAAAATATAATAAATAACTTGTGAATAATTACTATGATAATCTCAGGCCAAAGGAAACTATTAAATTTCTTCTTGAGAATTTCCTATTGGCATATCAAGATAATATTAATTATTAGGAATTCTCAATTAAGTCGGTTCAAGAATGACATCCACATGTGCATCATCTATACATGTAATTTAATAAATGAGATCTATTAATTTTTATCCAATAAAGGTCATCACATATATACTAAGCATGTGACACTAGGTATGGTGACTTGAATGTATAATTTCATGATGTTATGAACATGATGTGGATATGAATTTACTCTCAAGATCTTGTTTATATATTGATTAATTGTGATGATATATTGATATATTATATTGTGATTATACTCTATGCTTAGGGTTGAGTCTGGGGGTGTCTGACCCTCGGCATGTAGCAAGTTGATGTTCATGAATTGATTGTATTTATGGCAATGATGTTGGTTGGTTTGCTTGTGTGAGAAGTGGACTTATTCACTTGAGGGATCATAGTAATGGTATCCTAAGGGAGTGAAAGAGGGAATGCTCCTTCCTCTTGGTGTATGTGTGGTGACAACTTGATGAAGTCAGCAACTCAATGAGGGCGACATATACAACAAGGACAAATGAAAGGAAAGGAACCAGGAAATGAATGTGAGTCGGTGAGGAATGTGAGGTGGGGTTGGAGAGATGAATGTTCCAAAGAAATAGGATGTCTTTAGACTCGATAAAGGCATAGTACTCCAAATGCTCGTCTGCATGTACCACGTAACCGACAATATGAGGACAAAGGATCTCTACACTATGAGAAAGAGTGAGGGAATGATGAGAAAGGATAGATGACTCAATGTGGGTATGTTGGGTGATGGTCCAAATGGTTCAAAGGAACCTAGGGGAAATGGAAAGTGGGGATAACCCGACTAAGGACCTAGGGGAACGGATCGTATCACAAATTTTTTTATAAATCTAACTTAATCAATCCACCATTTGCACAAAATCCTTTATTAGATTTATTTCTTTCACAAAGATATATCTTGAACCTTTTTGAAAACTGATTAATACTTGAATGAGAGATAAAGATCAGATCAAGAGAAGAAATACACTACCTTTTTGTACTGGTTCACTCTTTATCACTAGAGAAGCTAATCCAATTATCTAAATCAAAACCAGAATTAGATTTCCATTATGAATAAAGAATTATTTCAAGCAATCACAAGCAATCTACAGTTTCCAACCTAGAGAAAGAGACTTAGGCACCCAGCGCTAGTGTCCTTTATGAATAAGAGCCTAAGAGAATCCTACTCTTAGCCCAAACTAGAAACACCTACTCTAGCATGCCCTAAGCGATTCAAGCACAAGCAAAAAGAGATGTGTAAAACCATACACGAAACCCAAGAGTAAAGATAGACACAATCTAATCAATCATTTCCACAAAACCTTGCTTGACTGAAGAGGTGTTCTTCTTGAACTTAAGAAAGTGACACAACTTACTTATCACAAAAGATCTTCACAATCAAAAGATTTGAAGGTATGAGTTACTTCTTCAAATCACTTTTCTTCTCTTTTTTCTTTAAATAATAACAGCACATGATCTTAGCTCATTCAGAGGCTTATTGTGTTATTTTCGTTATATTTTGAAGAGAACACAAGCTGGTTATTTTTAGAGAAAATAGTTGTAACCGCTTATAATCAATTTAATCTACAAGATAATCAATTAATTCAATGAAGTAATAGAATAGATTATCTTTCTAACCGGTTAAAGTGTTCTTCCAAACAACTCAAGAACCATGTAACCGACTAGATACTCAAAGTAATCTATTAAAGTGCTCTTGTTCACTTTTGAACTACTTATAGAAAGAGAAGTAATTGATTATATCACATGGTAATCAATTAAAGCAGAGACTCCTAAATAACTCAGTCATTGTCTCAAAAACAATTGTGTAATCGATTATGATAAGGCTGTAATCGATTAAACCGATACGAGACATAACTCTGCAAGCTTAAGACAACTTGTGTAATCGATTACGAGGTTGTAATCAACTAAAATAAAGAGTTTTTCCTTCTAAAGAAACTTTTCTAACATAGGAATTTTTCTTCTCACTTACTCATGATGATGCATGATGCATGAAAGATATGATACGAACTAAGATGCAACATCCAATATAACAATCAATAAATGCCACTCAAGGGAGTTGGGCATGTAAAAGACAAAACATCTTCAAGCTTTAGTTTACATGTTGTTCATGTTGCTCCCCCTATCTCTAACACTTAGGGAATAGATAACTCACCCCTTATACCAACATTTATTTGTATGCTCATATAATGAGCATCAAGAAGGATCTTCGCTTATGGGTTAGCATCTTTGAGTATATGAGGATCCCTTCGAGAGTTCTTCACAGGGTTCTCATCCGTGGGCTCACTTTTGTCTGGCATGTACTTTCTTCATAGCGTCGTTATTAAGTAGGGATTGGATACATAGCTTTGTCACTTTGGTGTACCGATTTGAATAGACCTAGTTTGCAAGAACTTTTATATCTGATCAGTCATCTTATTTACTTATGTATGGTGGCCATGGAGGCTCATCTCACACCTTTATATACATACATATATATATACATACATACATACATACATATATATATATATATATATATATATATATATATATATATATAAAATAAAGAGAGAGATACATATAAACATGCACACATGATGTTATTTTAAATATGTAAGGCTTTATATTTAAAGTTTAACTATTTATTATGTAAATCTACTCATGACATTAAATGAAACATTTTGTAAATATGTATGTTGCATACAATTTCGAAAATAGACTGTCTTCTTTTCAAGTTGATAACGTTCATTAAAACAAAATAGAGTTGAGAAGTCTTCGTGAAAAGTTTTATTTCAGGGAAAAATTTATCCTATCTTTTCGTGTTTTGTTACAAAGATGAATAAAATGTATTTGTAATATATTTGTAAACTCAGATTTTAGGGTGTTACACACAACCTACTTTGGTTGCTGCCTCAAACTATTTTTTTTCATAATACTCTTTCATTGCAACACCCAAATGATCATTTATTTTCATAATATCTTTCACTGCAACACCCAAAATGATCATTTATTTTCATACATGATGCATTATTAATTTATACTTGGGTTACATGTATCAATATATAAATTTAGAAAATAAGTGATAAGATAGGGAAAAAAATGAGGAAAGCTTTGTAACATAATAGAAACCAAGAAAATATAGACAATAAAAAACATCATAGTTGAAATAAAATATTAGAGAAATATTATAAGAACCAATTAATTTCAATAATAAGAGAGAAAGCCCTTGACCTCACTTTTTTCTCAAGTACCCTCACTGAAATCCTTTTTCAGTAGATGAATGCTTCCATACTACACTAAATTCCAAAAATAACATCATATATCAGCAAATTAATAACAAAAGAAATTTTTAATTTGAAAAATGAAATTGAGCTACAACTACAATATAATGAACAATCAACCATAATAGGTAACTTTTAACTAAAAAAATTTGGACCCATTTCATGTTTAAAATTTTGTATATGATAAAGAAATGGTAAAATGCTATTTTCTTTTGTCTAACATATGTTTCTTATTTTAAAGTAATTGAAGAATCCATTAACCTTTCAAACATTAGGTTTAGGTGAGTATCAGGAATTCATAACAACAAAAATGGTTTGCACGAATCCAATTCAATTAAGAAATATTGAAAAAAAGAAAATAATGGAAAGTTTCCCAATGAGCAAGTGTATGGAGGAGCAAAAACCTATATTCCTGCTCAACTCCAAGGCTTGAAATGTTATGTTATGTGCCTTATCAAAAGAAGAATACTCCAAAATACTTAGCTTTAGGAGTGTCAAGAAGATGTGGGGCACTCTAGCTATAACTTACAAAGGAACGTCACATGTAAAGAGAAACAAATTAAGTCTTCTCACTCGTAAGTATGAACTTTTTTCTATGGAAGAAAGCGAAGACATACAAAGTATGTTTGGACACTTTCAAACCATTCTAAATCAATTAATATATCTAGGTAGAACTTATGATAACTATGATCATATTGACAAAATCTTAAGAAGTTTGTCTAGAAAATGGAGACCACAGGTAACAACACTATGGGCTCTAAAGAATCTTGACTCAATGTCCCTTGAAGAACTAGTTGATACTCTTAAGGTTCATGAAAACTTTAGCAGGATGAAGGACTTAAGAAAGAAAAGTCTTTGGCTCTCAGCAATTGGAAGATCAAGAAGGCCTCTTCTAGAGAGCAAGCATCCAAAAGTTCGTCCAAAGCCCTTAAAGCTAAAAACTCATCTGCTGAAGAATTTGAGGAAAAGTATGATGAAGATGAAGTTGCATTCATCTCACGAAAGATTCACAAGATGTGGAAGATCAAAGGCGAATCTAGATGGAAGAACTCCTCCAAAAGGGTGTTCAAGGAAAAGAAAGACAAAGACAAAAGCTCCATAATATGCTATGAATGCAAGAAATATGGGCACTTCAAAGTGTGATGCATGCACCTGACCTCAACTCTCAAATGCAATGTGGTACCATTTGTCAGGAAATAGCCTAAGCGTGTCCGTGCGACACTCTCGCTTAGGAAAATTAGGCAGCAAGTGTCGAGGTCACCCTTTCGTGCAAAGGCAACTCCCTCCCCCCCCCCCCCCCTGGTGATCAACCTGAGTCTCAAGGGAGTTCCAAACCAAGTGACATGCCTCCAAGTACAAGTATTCCTCCTCATGAGAAACTACAAGTACTTGCTAACAAAATTTATATTATTTCCATGCAATATGAAGTATGAAACATAGGCACCATCAATGCACTGACCGTGGATAATTAACTAAGCCACCCCCTTTAGAGATGCTTAAAACTCTTTAATCACTCTATTGCCCCCACCAGGGATACCCATCATGGTCACTGCGGTACATACACAACATACATCATCACAATGACATTTTCAACATCAACAACATTTCATATCAATGTCATTATCAACATCAACATCATCTCATCTCAATGTCATTCTCAACATCATCATCATCTCATCTCAATGACATTATCAAAAACAACAACATCATCTCATATAACCATAATCATCGATAACAGAATCATCAATAACAAACTTATCATATCCCATTAGTCGAAAACATTCTTTTTCTTGAAAACCAGCATAAATAGAGACAAACATACATTCCCCTAATTGAGATCCCTGACCCCAATTATGGTATCAAAGCCATAAAATATTAATAAACTCCCCTCACCTATCGTGCGCTCTCCATCAGTTCCTCTTTGCGTCGCTTAGAGACCTCTCTCATTCACATTCGTCAATCCAAACACAAGGTTCTATATACCAAATCAAAGGAGATTTAGTAAACATTTCAAAAAAAGATTAATAACAACATTCGGGGTCAATTACCCCTGTCATAACATAAAGAGCTAAGGGGTGTTTCAGATTGTACTACAAGGAGACGTTATTTTGAAATTCCGATCACGCCAATGTGATCGGGGTTTAGCGAAGGTCACGAAAATAACATCAATTTTATAAAAAGATCATTTTTACAACATCTCATTTTCTAGTTTCAAATGAAGTCTAAAAACACCCTGTTATAGTACCCAAAACACAAGAGACACTAAGAAAAGCTCAAACTAAGTGAGAGGTCAAAAATTGTTATTTTGCAATAGGGCTTAGCGCACTTCTCACGCTAAACGAGAAATCAAAAATTTTTATTTTGCAAATACCAATGGTCAAACCGTTGGGACATGGGTTAGGAACCCATAGTCGAAACGTGAAAATGATCCAACGGTTAACAAATCCATGATTGTAGTTTTACCCTAATAGGTTTGGGTAAAATTTAAAATCTGATAATTTCAACTTAGGTCAATAAAACTCCACATAACTCAACATCCACATCAAGCAAATCAAACATGACTAATTCACACCATACCTCAACTCATCCAAGTCAATCATATAATCAAATAACATGGTAAATACATTTAAACATCGATTTTTAGCTAGTGAAATTTCAGGGTGTTACAACTCTCCCACCCTTTTAGAAATTTCGTCCCTAAAATTTACCTGACTCAAATAAGGCTGGATAGGCTTCTCGAATCTAACTCTCTAGTTCTCATGTGGCGTCTTCTCCTGATGCACCTCCCTAGATCACCTTGACTAATGGAATCTCCTTCCCTCTTAGGTGCTTTGTTCGCGTATCCTTGACCTCAAAGGAAATATTTCATATGACAAGTTCTCCTTCACTTGTACATCATCCAATTCGACCAAATGAGATGGATCATGGATATACTTACGAAGTTGAGACATATGAAAGACATTGTGAAGATAGAAAGAGACGAGGGTAATGCAATTTTGTATGCCACAAGACCAACTCTTTTTATAATTTGGAAAGGACCGATAAAACGAGCTGTGAGTTTTTGGGATAACACTAAAATGATAAATACATTTAAACATCGATTTATAGTTATCGAAATTTTAGGGCTTTACACCCCACACTTAAAACATGCAGTGTCCTCAATGCATAACACTAAAATGAATACAGAATAAAAGACTGAACTTAAATGAAAAAAACTAGATTATTGAAACCACAATTGAAATAAAAATCCTAAAACTAAAATAGTACATGGAAAAGAAACAATTGTTTTTAAAAGACCATGACCATGGTGGACTCGACCAAGGTCGTTATCAACACTAACAGTATCTGCTTGGGCCATAATCAATTAACCACAACCGTACTTGATTATGACAATGAATGCATTGGTTGTGGTCACCACGGTCGTAGTATTGGCAGGCAGATTGACTTAAAAATTGAAAAATTAGTGCAATAAATATAATTTTAATGGATACTAGTCACGGGTTCCCTCCCGAAAAGTGCTTGTTTAATGTCACGAGCCTAACATGTGATGGTTAAATTGCCCAAAGGTTGGAGAGTTGCACAATGTTTTGCACCTGTTGGACTCCCTCATGGTATCCCTTCATCTTGCTAGGAATAAGTTTCCTTTGGGATGATCGTTTGGTTAGTTACCCCTTTGTAGTGTTGATCTTATGCATGCAGAGTGTGGGTTCCAAACCCTTCATGTCATGAATGTTCCACCCATAAGTTTCCCTCTTGTCCCTAAAAACCCGCAAAAGTTTCTCCTCCTTAGTTTCATGTAAACCTGAAACAATCATAACTGGAAGAGAATATGGTGGGTTGATAAAAACATATTTGTCATTGGAAAAAAAGGGCTTCAACTCCACATCAGTTGGCTTTAGCTTTGGAACATTTCCCCATTTGAACTTCTCACAACTGGGTGGTTTGAGACCATGTTGAGAGTGGAGAAATGCCAATATTTCCTCCATTACAGGGTTCAACTCCTAGTAAAGGTCCTCATCAATGAGAAATCTCTCTGGAGGGCCAAACATCGCCACACTTCGGAATGCCTCCTCCATCAATACATTAGAAATATCAACAGACTCTACAAAGAAAATAAGAAGGGTTGTTTCAAAGTATCAAAAATATTAAATACCACTTCTCATCCCCTAGTCTAAGGGTGAGTCTACCAAGCCTAACCTCAACAAGAAAATCACAAATACTAAAGAAATTTCATCCCAACATGATAGGTATGTCCATACCTAAAACCACAAAATCAAATGGAAAGATGAACTTGTCCACCTTCACCAGCACATCCCCAATCTCCCCTCTAGGATAGACAACCGAACGGTCAACAAGGTAAAGGGAGATGCTAGTTGGCCCTAAGTTTTTTATGCCAATTTCTTAAAGACAAAATAGGGCATCAAGTTTATACGGGCCCCTAAATCACATAAACACTTATCAAAGTAAGACCCCCCAATCAAGTAGAGAATAGTAAATTAACTGGGGTCTTTAATCTTAGGGGGAAGTTTCTAAGGACTACAGTAAAACACTTCTCATTAAGATCCACAGAGCCAAAAATTTTCAATTTTCCTTTGTTTGATAAAATTTCTTTAAAATGCTTGGCATAAAGATGACATCCGTGAAATATCCTCAACAAAAGGGAGGTTAATGTGAACTTTACTCATAACTTCAAGAAATTTTCTAAATTACACATTTCACTAGTCATTCTTAACTCTACGAGGAAAGGGTAGACTTACCTAAGGAGATGCCAGTATCTCCTTCTTTTCATCCCCTTCATTCTTTGGCATTAGATTTCCATCAATAAGAACCTCAACTTTCTTAGGTGTTTGGTCCTTCTAAGGATGTCATCTACAACTTTTGGGGAAGAAACTTCCTTCTCCTTGGAGTCCTCTTGAATCCTCTATCTTTTAGTCATCTCAATATTGGCATCTTCCCTCTTAGGATTTGGTTCAGGTTGTGAAGGGAGGTTGTCTAGCTACCTTTGTGACAAGAAAGATTGTATGTTGGTGAGTTGAGACTCCACCTACTTCATTCTTTGATCATTCTGGGTCATATATTGAACCATGGTTTCTTGAAGCATGAGTTGTCTGACCTCTTATCTAGGCCTCTGATTTTGCATGGGTTAAGACCTATACATTCCTTGATTTTTCCTGAATCCCTGTCATTGATTGAAATTGTCGGGGTACTGATTATAAGAGTTGTTTCTTCCCCAAACAAAATTATTCACATCCATGGTTGCAACAAACTCATCATCAACAATGCATTCTCATGGCCCATGCATAATCCCACACCTATCATAGGTTGGGAATGAAGGTGTAGTGATAGGGACTTGATCTTGAGCTCTCGTAAGTGTCTCAATATTCAATGTTAGATCTTGCATCTGCTTTTCCAATTCAGTTTGGGAATCATCTTTTCTCACGTCTCTCTTCATAATCCTCCTATCCCCTGTGTTGCTATAGGGGTTAGAGCATATATCTTCAATGATCTTGATAGCATCAATAGGGGGTTTTAGTAGGAGGTTACCCCCACAAGAAAAATCTAAACTTGTCCTATTGTGTAGGGACACCCCACAATAGAAAATATGGACCAATCTTTGTTAAGTAATGTCATGGTGCAGACAATTTATCATCATCTCTTGCAACTTTTCCCAGGCTTCAGGTAGACTCTCTTGCTATCTCTGCACAAAGTTTCTGATGTCCCTGATGTACTGATCTATCTTCACGGGAAAGAAATACCTTCATTAGAAGGCACTTGTACAGTGGTTCCATGTAGTGATACTATTCTCAAGTAGTGAGCACAACCAGTCCCATGCCTTCTCATTGAGAGAGAAAGGAAAAACATAGAGTCTAATGTACTTTCTTGGTACACAGTTCTATCTCACCGTGTTGGTCAACTTGATGAACTTCCTCATGTACCACATAGGATCTTCATGGGCAGCACCACTAAACAGATTCTTATCCAGCATCTGTAGGAACCTATGCTTGAAGTCAAATGTCACTCCCTTAGGTAGATCGGGAAGTTGGATGGTGTTGGCTCCTCCGATGGTAGGGGTGTGGTAGTCCATAAGTGTCTGAGCCTGATTAGTTGCCATTGCTTTTTCTCTCTCTTCGTGGATCTTTGCATGAAATTTTCATATTAGCTTGCCAATATCAGGTTCATATTGTAGTGGTGGATTTTGGGACCTAATTTGCATGCGCTACAAAGCAGAGGAGAAGATCAAGTGCAATGGAAAATAAAAGAATAAAATAAAAAAAACTACCAGAAAATTAAATAAATAATAAAAGAATTTCTATAAACAAAACTGCTTGGTTTAACAAAATTACACTAGTTGGTAATTCCGCAACTAGTCCCCAACAACAGCGTCGGAAACTTAATGCGTAAAATATGTTAGGCTCACACAATAGTAAGTGTACCCTACACAATAGTAACAATGTATTGAAAAGTCTGGATATCGAACCCAAAGGATCAATTGTATTCCCAATTGGTCAAGTTTATTAAACTAACAGTTGAGATGATTAAAAAGGGATTTTAAATATTTTTATGATTTTGGTTTTTATAAGAAAGAAAATAATTGAATGTAAAGAGAGGTTTTGAGTTATGATAAGAATGGCTAGAGGTTATGATTTACTAGTACCAATTTTCCTTTAATTCTAGTCCTAATGAAATTATTTCCCTAATTAATTTCCGATTCCTAAAATCAACTAAAGCTTATGATCAAGGTCAGAAGATGCTCTTTGCCTTAAATCAATACCTCAATGATCATGGATCTATCAATTTAAGTCAAAGGATAAAATCAATTCTAGGAATGATTAGTTAAAGATTAACTAATCTATCAAAGATTACCCAATTAGTTTGATCATGCAATTTGGAGTTAAACATTCTTTACCTAGATCTACCAACTATATGCAGATGATCACTACTATGCAATCGATTAAATATTAGAATGATCGGTTCCAAATAAACAATAAAGACAAGGAAAGAATTAATTAACATAAAACAATGAAAAATTCCTTTAAAAACAAGAAGGATACAAATGGCCGGTTACATCATAACCCACAGATTATGAGGACTAGCCATTCATAACTAGAGCAACACTAACAATCCTAGATAAAATAAGCATAGACATACCAATAGACAGGAATGATGATCATGATCCATTCTAGCGATGTTGTCAACGTTCTTCAACTCTCAAAAGCCCTCAAGGTTCTTTCAAATTCATAAAAAGATAACAATGAAATTGAAGAATGAATTTTTACAAAGCCTACAAACCTATACATAGCTTCTTAAAGATAGCTACACGAAAAGGTGTATTATGGTCGTGGTGAATCCGCCACAGTCGTGGTCAGAAGTGACGTTGAAGCTTCAGGTCATTATGATTGACTATGACCTTCTTGATTGACCACGACTCTCATGAATTGACCACAACCGTGATGAGTTTACCATGGTCATTATCGAATCCTTGACACTGTTCTCAGAGGGTTATTATCATCTAACTATGACCGTACTGATTATCACAACAGTTATCAAGTGCAAAGTCTTCAAATTTTCATAAATTCACGCAATTTCTAACTTTTTCACTCAATTAAGTAATTGTACTTCTACAATACAAAACTAGTGTGCAAACGTAAGTTTTGTCAAGAAAATACATGCAAAATAACACACCTCACACAAATTACTATTCAAAGTAATTTATCATAAATTCAATGAGAAAAATAGCCGTTATAAAAAAATTTAGTCCCTAATATTAAAAATCAATCAATTTAATCTCTGGCTTTACCAAGATATAGTCATTTAGTCCCTATACATTAATCAATTCAATCCTTGATTTTATCGTACAACAATCGCTTTGGCCACTTATGCCTAGAGATCAAATTATGCAACACTTATCAAATTCAACCAACTGATTTACAATAATTATCAAATTGCGGAATTAAATTGTTTTTATGCAATGTTAGAAACCTAACTGACTAGTTAAAATAATTTTAAGGAATAAATTGATACACATGCATACATACAAAATATTTAATCAAGGCAGTTTATGCTTCTGATCAATCAAATAAAAAAAAAAAACCCATTAAACCATGTTTTATGTGGACATTATATACAATGAATTTACAGATTCATGCTTTTTACTTTGGTTCCTTATAAAAGCAAAAGCTATTTTATTTCCCCTTTGAAACCTCTGAGCGGGTTATATAATTTTGTAATGCAAAATATATTATTAGTCAACCCTTAAAAAATTGGAAAGCAAAATAAAAGTTCAAATGCAAAATTATTCAATATAACTTGCAAGTGATTGAATTCAATATAAAACATCCTTGCAAACACTTGGAAACAAGTACAGATTCAAATACAACGTTAGGATTTATTAGCCTAATAAACTAGTCTACAGCCAGCACCCTGACCCTGTAAAGAAGTTCAAACTTTTATTTTTAGCAAATTAAAGAATTGAAAACTTCAGACACAAAGTCCTTTCTTTAGGCATTCCCATAAATGTCTACTCTCTTTGAAATCTTGTTTCCCTAAACCTTTGGGTCAAGTAACCAGCATTAAGATCTCAAGCTCTTTTACACATGGATCCTTCATTGTGTCTGGGGAAACATTTGTTGTGGGAAGTAATTGGACTCAGGTTGGATCTCCTTGAAGTCTTCCACTGCATGGTGATGATTATGCCAATCTCTATCTGAAACAAATTGTCTGGCCATGATGGCTGCCCGGTTTTCGGCTATCAATTCACGCAATGCGGCACTGCATCTTATGGAGAGATCAGAAGGAGAAAGCCAAGAATCACTTCTTGATGACAGAAGAGAGAGAGCACACCCTCCTGATGATAAAGTATATATGGAAAACCTCCAACCATTAATACCTTGTCTATCATCAAAGAAATTAACTTGCATGTTAAGATTACTTTTATACCTTCTACGCCTTATTTATGTTTCTCAGCACCCTCACTTGAGTGTGAGATTATGAAGGGTAAAACATAGGGAGATTAGAATGCAAAAATGTAATAAGTGGTAACCTTACAGAACATATAGTTTTCCTTTGAAGGCAAATTCAATATGTTGTAATGCAATCCTCTCAAATCAAAGTCCAGCTCTTACCTTTAAATAATTTATTAACTTTTGAAATCATTATCTTCCAATTAGATGCAGCACTGATAAATTCAGAATATATATAAAATGACCTTCATGTGAAGTTCAACTGGATAAAATCGTTAGAGAAAATGTATTATTAGTGAGTTAATTAAGGGTAATTAAACCTTATATTAGATGTCAAATCAGTATGAAGGCCATGTTAAATTATTATTTGATTTATGGTAATCAGCACGACAAAAAAAAAAACATTTAAAACTTGGACAACAAACTAATTTGGTTGACGACTTAATATTAATTAAATATAGAGCCTAAAAACTTAGTCGTTAATCCACAATTTATTTTATGTTTTTCTATCTTACTACTAGATGTACGCATAATATTGGTGCAAGTGTTTGAATCACAAATTTTATATGCAAGAGCTACCATATTAATATTATAAGTAACCTAAAATAAAACTTCTGCAGTTTTTTTCCCTCTTTTGTTACAAAATTCTGCAGGTGAGACAACTATTTTTAGGTATTGGTAGAAGTTATATCAAGATATCCGATAATCACTTAAAATCTTATCAGTATAACTTTTAATTCAGACCACAAGCGGATGATTTATAGATTAGACTTTGATCCCTTACACTCACAATAAAACATTCCACTGATGTGATACGCCCCCAATATATATATATATATATATATATATATATATATGGATGAGTGTGCACCCGGGGTATGCTTGGGGATGAATAAAATACTGAGACGTCTAACCCTTATCCCTACAATGATTTGAAGGAAGAATTATCATAAATCCTCATCAGCTACTTATCATGAAAATAAGGTTAAAATACACTATTAGTTATTTATATTTTAGTTTATTTTCAATTTTGTGTTTTCAAATGAGTTAAAATGATAATTCTGAAATAATAATAATTTTTCTTAAATCATTTTTTATTCTGGAATGATCATTCACTTACATGAAAATTACAAGATTCAACTGATGTTCAAATCAATCAAGGCTAAATATGATAAAAACCATGAAAAACGAGTCCCACAAATAACTTAAAAAAAATTGATCCAAACTAGAAAAGAATTTAATATTAAATTTGTCGATTGATCATTGGATTCACTGTTCACACAATTTTTACTATCTTTATCATCTTTTTTTTACTCAAACATAACGTGAATTATATAATTTTCATGAATCTAATTAAACAAGTTTCAAAGTCTCAAATAAATCACAATAATATTCAAAATTGTGTTCTAAAATAAATAATGAATCATTTTTCATATCTTTTTTTATTCAGTTTAACAATATAAAAGACTAAATTAAATTTTTTAAAACATAAAAGACGAAATTGAATATAATCTAAATCATAAAAAACTAAAAGTTTAATTTTACACCCAAGGTGTGTGCAATGCAATAATTCTTAATATTTCCTCTGACTTTTTCTCAATCTTTTCTAAACTTTCCATGCTTCTAAATAAATTTTCATAAATTTAGCTGATGGCTTGTTAAAATGCAGATTTTGTCTTACAAAATATTTGAAATGAAAGAATTATTTTCCTTTATGTACACACTTTTAATAAATTTGTTCGATTTCACGAATCGTTTACGTATAATGTTTCATAATTTGTAAATATTACGAAATTAATGGAATTTTAAATTATTATTTTCCAATTTTAAACATAATATTTTAAGTGAAATATATAATTTTCAGCGGCTTCAAACAACATAAGTGCTCTACTTAATTGCTTCATTCTTGGAAATTTGATCGTATATCTGAATTTCTTCACTAAGAAATTTTAGTAGCAACATTTATGAAGTGATGAAAGAAAGGACAAATCAGTGTATACAATTCAGTGTATTTTCAGAAATATTTATAATCACCTGACAGGCTGATAAAATATAAATTGCTACAGTTTAATTCGGTGTATACAATTCATTTTTCTTTCTTGGTTGCATAGTCAAACTCTCAACAGGAAAAAGAATAAATAAGTAATAATAAAATTCATGCAGGTGTAAAACAAAAATAGTTTTCAATATCCGAATTTCACAAATAGGTAAGCAGGATTTGACTCTTTTAAAGTGAGTAAGAATAAAGTAAATAATATCAAATACTCATGAGAAAATCTATAGTTAATATTTTAACACAAACATGATCTTTTATGCATATACTCATAATATCTAATAATAGTTGATTTTCTCATCACTAACTAATTTGCTTATTTTATGAACTTTAGAGAAGCCGATCCGTAAATTTATTAAGGATGTGTTTGGGTAAATATATAGAACACGGGTAACTTTAGAGAAGCCAATAAACTCTTGTCATATGAAAAATATAATCACCATTATCATTCTTTATACACTACAATTTTTTATCCATAGATATAGAACTCGGATAACATTCTTTCTACACTACATTTTTTTTTTATCCATAGATATAGAACTTGGGTAACAGACAATTTATAATAACTTACATTATTCAACCAATTAGACACCTTGCTTCTACACATTCATTTAAGTTCAATTTATAAATCCAATTTTACAAGACTTCATTAAATTTAGACTAGAATAAGACTCAAATGACAAGATTATGAATGTGTTTGGGTAAATAGTTTAAGCCATTATTCAATAAACTCTTGTCATATGAAAACTATAATGTAATAAATTTAATCATAAAACTTATTGGAATAAGTTTAAAAGAGTTTATTTTGATAAACTAACCAGGAAACATATCAAAGTAAGCTAAAAAAAAGTGTTTATACAATTCATCAGGTTATTTTATAAGTTCAAATAAACTCCTGGTAAACTCTTACAAATGCCCCATAAGTAATAAAGATGAGACACAGCTGCATCCAAATATCATAGTAAAAAATAGAAAATTATCATTTCGCACTCCAAGGACTAGGAGTGCGCTACAGATTTAAGAAGAAAAAAGCTCCATGCAATAAAAAAATGGTCTGTTTATTTTGAGAAAATATTTTTTGTTTCAATTTTGTATTTTAAATTTTAATTACAAAAAATATTACTTTATTTATAATTTGTTTTCTGTTTTTAAAAAGTTTATATAAGAAATATTGAAAATAAATTTTTATTCCTTTTAGGTTTTTATTTTCTATTTTCACTTTCCGTATATAAACATAAAATAGAAAATATTTTCTTAAACCAAATGGTTGGCAACAAATGTGATAAAAGAAAGAAAGAGCGAACACAGTTTACCTTTTGAAGAATTCCTTGCAACAGAATCATGGGAGCTCTTTCTTCTTCTCTCGTTGTGACCAGCTAGTCTCCTCCTACAACTCCTCTTTGAATTATCAAACTCTGACACCACGTGAAACCTAAAAATCCAATCACCACCACCATATTTTCTATATTTATTATCTCATTTAATAAATAAACTAACACTAAAAAATAAATTAATCACCAAAAGACAAAACAACAGTGTGTGTATTAACAATAATGAAAGATATATACTGAATTAAGAAGAAAAAAATATATTACGCATTAACTTATTTTCACAAATCTCACTCTCTTAGGTAAACTCATTTGAACCATTCTAGAAAAAGTTACACGAATATTGTATCATCATTCTTCCAATACATACAAAAAAAATTAACAGAAATATATTATGAAGAAAAACGATAACTTGTACAAATTACAAAGTCTAAACTATTGAGTAAATTCATTTTGAACCACAAAAAAATGTTATAGAAAGATAAAAGTCAAACAACTAGAGTCTGCAAAGAGACAAGAAAATTAAAGGTTTTCACATTTTTATTCTTCCGAAGTTCCCAGTCATAAAAGAAAAAAAAAGGGGTGGGGAGGGGGGGAAGGAAACGAGTAAAATCAACACAAAGCAAGGTTTGTATATAAGAAAAACTTCCGAGAATTGTAGACTAAGCACTAAGCAGTATCATATATTATTCTTCCGACAGAGTCACAACAAAATAATGCAAATAAATACTGAGAAAACAATACTTTTAGCCTTTCTTTAAAAAAAAATCAAATACTTTTAACCATTACACTACACAGATTTAACTCTTAAATTCACAGAAACAATTAAAAAAAAGTCACAAGGATATATATATCACCACTCTTCGGATACAGTGACAAAAAATTAACACAAATATCTTATTATCAAGAAAACGATAGCGTTTACCTTTACAAATTACAAATCTAAACTCAGAAAATTCATTTATATTTAAACCACTAAAAAATGTCACAGAAAGATTAAATGCATACAAAAAAGTCAGTATATAACCAAAAAAAAAACAAAAATAGTCTGTAAAATTAAAGATTTTCCCATTTTTATTCTTCCGATACTGACTGACATAATACCAAAAAAAAAATGAAAAACAATAACAAGGTAGAATATGTGCATACAAATGACTTGCGAGATTTGTAAAGTATGCACAAGAATAATATATAATTCTTCCGACAGTCACAACAAAATAATACAAATATATATACTAAGAAAACGATGTTTTTAACCATTACACAACACAAAATTTTAAACTCTTAACTCACACATACAATAAAAGAAAAAGAAAAAAGAAGGTTACGAAAAGACTGAACTCGATCAAACCAGAGTCAGTAAAAGGTTTGTAATATCGATTAAAGAATATCACAGCACCTTCATTCTTCAGATTCCCAGAAAGCTAGTCACAACGAAAAACAGGAAAAACCATATGAGAAAAGCAACTAATCACTTTACGTGCGTACTTAATTAACCCCCACCATATAAAAGAAACTCTCTTTTATTTTAGAGAAAACTTATAAAAGAAAAATAACAAAAATAGCGATTCCACCAAAGTGAAATTCCGTATTATGTTGCTAAAAAAATATCAGGCCAGTACACACTGGATATATATTATCAGTTTATCACAAAGGTTTTAATTTGCAGCACATTACCAGAAATTACTGATACAGCCGTTTATTATAGAGATCACAAGAATCTTGATATTGCAACCGAATTTGTGGTTAGAAATCATTTTAAAACCTGAATTATCAGATAGATGAAATTATTATTATTATTATTATTATTATTATTATTATTATTATTATTATTTGAGAAAAATGATAAGAGATTTTGGACCTGCTACACTGCTGGCAGAACCTCTGTTCCATGCCTAAGACCACAACTTTGGGAGCCTTTGAGTGCATCTCACACACCTTGTGCCTCCGGTGGTAATCCTTCGCGTTTAGCAGCGCCAAGTGGCACCCCTCTACCTGACACCTCGGCACCGTCACCGCCGTTAACCCCGCCGCCTTCACCGATGCACCACCACCGGAGGAATAACCTTTCCCTCTCTTATCCCCCAACACCAACCCTCCACCCAAAGTAGCAGCAGCAGCAACACTCCCACTCCCACTGCCGCTAGTGTCCTCAAAGTAATGCCTCTTCCCAAGCTTCAAGCACATGAGGTGTGGATCCGGGTGCACGTGGGACCCATCCCCACCGTACGGATGCTGCTGCTGCTGGCGGTGACGCATACCGCCGCCGTTCTGAGGGAGGAACATGAGCGCGCTGGCCAGCCCTGCCGCTTCATGACGGGTCGCGGGGACGGATCCATCCGCCTCCGCGACCCTCGAGGCGGCTGGAAGGTGGAAAGCGTTGACCAGTCTGGAACTGGTGTTGTTGTTGTTGTTATTATTACTACTATTGGCGGGGGTTTCCCATGAATCCCAAGCGAAAGTGTTACCGTTGTTGTTAGTGTTTCCATTTTGGTCTCTGTTGTTAAGGCAGAACATGTTCCCTCCGAACTCCATTTCTCTTCTAACAGGAACAGCTTGTGAAATACGGAAGCTATGGGAATAGGGGTAGGGTGGTGATGATGGGGTTGGAACAGAAGTGGAAGGGGAGAAGGAGCATTTTCTGAGTGAGATCCTTTCTTGTTGGTGTGAAAAGAGGAAAGAGAGAGAAAGAGGGTTTCAGTTTGGGAGGTGCAGGTTTCTTTGTTTTGATGGTACACAATGGAGGGGGTTTAAAGTACCCTCATGAGGAAAAGCTGCAAGGGCTAGGGATTCCTAGCTAGAGAGAGAGAGAGTGAATGTGGAGTGCTCCTGAGACCACACGTAAGAGGGGAAATGAGTAATGATAGAAAAGGATCAAAGTTAAAGCAAGAGAGAGGGAGAGAAAGTAAGGAATGATAAGACACAAGCGGATCAGAGAGGCCTCTCCCCACAGATATTATGTAAACTGGGTTTCGCGGCTGAATAATGCTGCTGTGTGTTTGAAAAAGAAAGACTTAAATGGTCAGGGTTTTTTTTTTCAAATTTATTATGTGGATAAAATTTAAATTAATAGCTTGAGAGTGTCATGTCATAATAGTCATGACTTTTAAATTAAAAGGGTAGAAAATTTTATGATATTAATTATTATTTTTATACAACTTTAAAACATAAAGATTTTTTTTTATTAAAATCACTAATTATTTTACGATTTCAATTTTTTTTCATGTAATATATTTTTTTAATTATAAATAATTTTTTATTTTAATTATTTAATAAATTAATATATGTTTTCTTTTTTAAAATTTTATCTAATATTTTTTATATTTTTTTACTAATATTAAGAATTATTATTTATTTTATAAATTAAAAAAATAATACAAAACACTTAAATTTAAATAAAATTATTAAAAGGTCCTACATATTTATTTAACAAAATATTTTAATATTATTTGATAAATTATAAGTTAATATTATTTCTTAATATTAGTAACAAAACATTTCAATATTTTTGTTAAAAAAATATGTAGTACATTTTAATATTTTTTAATTCAGAAGTCATAATATATGTTACGACAACAATAACAAACCACTAGGAAGTAAAACTGCAAGTGTTAGAAATTAGCTAGTAGGAGAACTATTTAGAAGCTGGAAAGACAATCATGCTTTTCACGTCAAAGTGTAGATATTGGTAGCTTAAGTTAAGGGATGAATATTAGAAGCTACACATGGCCTAAGGATCATCATAAGTTGTACTACTAATCTGGTTTATGAAGACAAACATGTCTCAAATCCAAAAGCGCATGTGCATACACACGTGTGCGCACATACACACACCAGTCAAAACATGCATCAATGTTGGGCTCACTGATTTTGAAGCTGTGAGTTCCTTATTATCTTTGATTATTTTCAATCAAGTGAACTCAATTATTATCTTTGATTATTTTCAATCAAATGAACTCAATAAAGGCAACATGTCCTAGTCAAAGAACAAGCAACCAGGAGAATGAAGATTGTAGCACACTACATTGTAGTAATAAAGTACTTATAGAAGACATGCTGCAAAATCAATCTTCAGAATACTTTCCATGATTGAAAATTCAAAATCATGAGGAACCACTAGAACTAATAAGACCAATAACTAGCACTCAACAAATCTTTCAACGAATACAATTTGAATTCAAAAAGTGCAAGATGGATAACAGTGGAGAAGAGAAGAGATGAAGAAGACAACTCGTTGAGTAATAGAAGATAGAGGTTGAATATCATAGAATGACTGGTTGTAGGAACCTGGACATTTCATGCAACAATTTGAAATTTGAATTCAACTTCCAACTACCACAGTAATGACAAGGTCCAGATCTCTCTCTCTCTATATGTATATGTGTGAGTGTGTGTGTGTGTGTATTGATCAAATTTGAAGGAGCAACTTGCAAAAATGAAGTGCAAAAAAGGTATGGCCAATGAGTGACCCCTTTATTAGAAAGAACTTCCTAACACTCTAGGTGGATACAAAAAAGCCAAATCCGTATGAGTGTCTATAAACGCATTCAGATGAGGAGCCTTAGTAGAAGGCATCCCAAAAGGTGTAGTGTCCATCCCATAGGATAGAAGGAAAGAGCTCTAAAGAGTAGTTAGTGGGATTGTTGCTTCTAAAGTTCAAAGGGAACACATAAGGTATTGTGTTAGTTCGGTAGTAGTTGTTACTGAGGATGTAAAGACTGTAAAGGCTTTTTGAAAGAATACTTGGGTAGAGCCTACAAAGACTTAGAGAATACTAGCTATATATCCTAAACAATCTTTGACAAAGAATACATGGGTAAAGCTTGTGGAGGCTTTAGAGAATATTGGTTGTAAGAGTTTTTGGAGGCTTTAGGAAAGAAAAACTACCACGGTTGGGTGCTTGGTCTTAATTAAGAAAGT
This sequence comes from Glycine soja, assembly GCF_004193775.1. Taxonomy (NCBI): domain Eukaryota; kingdom Viridiplantae; phylum Streptophyta; class Magnoliopsida; order Fabales; family Fabaceae; genus Glycine; species Glycine soja. Next base: position 16,705,657 of record NC_041002.1, on the reverse strand, counting down.
CTACAGGTGTAGGTATTAAAGTAGCCTAGGTTGGGGTGAACCAATACAATTCCTTAGTGTGTTGTTTCCTTCCTTAGTGCTTCTTGTTTATCCTTGTTATTATAAACTTAAAGTTTGTTTTTGAAAAGCCTTGTTTTGAAAAGTATAACTGATATTTGATCAAAAGGTTTTCATAAAATAGTTTTATTATTCAAAAGCAACACATACTCTAAGTAAGGAAAGTCAAAACTAAAATCAAAAGATTTTCATAAACTAGTTTTGTTATTCAAATGGAAATCGGCCAAGGATACACACGAAAGGAATAAAGAAGCATTCCTTGTATCACAGATTTTACTACTTGGACTCTTTCCCCATCAAAGAAAGAAGGCTTCCATTCCAATTCACTAGTTTGGTTCTAATTCTATCAACTATAGGTTGAAGAATTGCAGATTTTGGTTTTCCCACACAAAGAGGAACACCTAAATAATTAAAAAGAAGTGACCTAGTAGAAAAACCAAGCACTTATTGAATAGAAGCAACACAAGTTCTAAACAAGGACCCATGATGAAAATGACATTTTTAGAGGCAACCTGACCTGAAGCTTCAACATCCACTTGGAAAAGATTCATTAAGGATTGAAGGGAACTTTTAGAACAATGACCAAACACCATAATATCATCTACAAACAGAATATGGCTTGGAACTTGAATGCCTCTAGGCCCCGTAAGTAATTGGAATTTTCCTTTTCTCACCAAAGCAAACTTCCTCTACTTAAAACTTCCTCAACTATACACAACAACAAGGGAATTATTTGGCCTGACGCACCCCTCTCTTGCAAGGAATAAGGCCCACTGGTCTACCATTGACAGGAAATGAGAGCTTTGCAGCACAAAGATTAATCCTTATCCACTGGTAAAAACGAGAGTAAAAACCAAAAGCCAACATGACTTGCAACAAAAAATCCTAATCAATTGTGTCAAAAGCTTCATGGATGTCAAACTTTAAAGCAATCTTAATGCCAAATGCATATCCTTGAAGCATATTTATAGCCTTAGAAGTTGTACACATACAATCCTTAATATGACGACCACGAATAAAGCCACTTTGATGAAAAGAGATGTTCTTAGCAGCAATGACTGCTAGGCGATCTGCTAAGACTTTAGTGATGATCTTAAAGTTAAAGTTGGCTGGAGCAATGGGACGAAAGTTGTCAAGGGTATTTGCTCTCGACACTTTAGGAATCAAAACAACTAGATTTGAGTTCAGGTTTGGGAGGAGCCACCCTGAAGTGAAAAATTGGAGAACCGAGTGAAGATATCCTCACCCACCACTTCCCATTAACATTGGAAAAAACAACCACTAAACCCATCTGGGCATGGTTCTCTATAACATCCCAAATTTTCGGTTGGGGAGTTAATAGGAAAAATAGTATTTGGTTGTGTTGAGCTATAGTGTAGTTGTAGCATTTAAAATAGGGAAAAATTCAACAAAAGTGAGAGAGTTTAAGGTGCTCTAGATTTTAAGTTATAAGCCTTAAAAAATGTGGTTTAGGCTTAAAAAAAAACCTTGGTCATATTGCTAGTTAACAAAAGTCAACTGCAAGCAATGAAAGTCAAGGGAAGAGATATAGTAAACTCATGAATGACATTTTAGTAAATAAAAGCCCTTTTAGGCTAAAAATAAAGGATTAGACTAATTAAAGAGGGTTTAAGGTATTAATGTGTCTAGACATGAAAAATAATTAGTTTAGTTAATGAATAGTAAGAAGGATTAAGTTTCACTAATTTTAATTAGATTAATTAAGCTTAATTAAGTTAGTTATTGACCCTATTAGAAGTTTTAGACACTACATGATTTTTAGAACCTATAAATGAACTAAACCTAGAGATTAAGGATCTAATCATTTCTTTAAGCTAACCTTAATATAGCACCTAGTATATGGGCCCTCTTCTAGGTCTTGAGGTGCTCTATAAAAGGAGAAGAAGATATTTCCATTTCCCTTGTTGTTTCTACCGAAATTGGGAGAGGTGGAAGAGTCTCTTCATTCTTCATCCTTGCTTGGTGGCTTGTGTTGGTGTTGTATGGTGGGTTGAGCTTGAAGGTTTAGGGCTCTAGGTAAGAAGCTACTCCCTTTTCCATGGTTTCTTCTGCCTCTTCTCATTCTAAGGCTAGACAACTCACTCTTTCCTTATCTTTTCCATGCTTCTGTGTTAAAGAGTTGTTTCAAGGCCCCTATCTTCTTCTCCTTGTTTTGGTTGTGAACTTTCTAGCAATTCAAGAGGTAAGGGAGGAGTTCTCTTAGCTTTTAGAACCTATTGTGTGCATGAATGAAGCCAAGCTTCTATTTTTGAGTTTATTGATATGTTTAAGTGAATTTTTGTATTGTGTGAAGTGGTTGTTGGGACTTGTACGAATGTTATTTGCCAATTCTGATTTGAAAATTGACTCATTGGGTCCTAAAACCTAGGAATCCATATATAAATCATTTCATTTGTATTTGTACTTCATTTGGAAATGCTATTTTAAGTTTTAGGGACTAAATTAATGAGTCAGGATGCAAAAATTATTAATTTGTTATGTTTGTATGGTAAGACCAAGTGAGTATGACCACTCGGCATTAAATATTGCATGATTATGATTGTGAACTTTATTTTTAATATATTATTGTTGATTGTCATTATTTAGGATTGAGTTCGGGGGTGTTTGACCCTCTGAAAAATGTATGATTATTTGTAGAGTATGATTGATGTGAATGATGTAGTGTGTAATGCCATGTACTTTTGTGTGAAGTGGAATTATCCACTTGAGGGGCCATAATGATGGTGAACCTACAGAGCGATGAGGGTTAATCCCTTTTCTCTTTTATTTGTGTGCGCTTAACGAAGGAGGCTACATGGTCGGGAGCTCTATGTGGATCGGTATGCATCACGAGGAAAAGGAAAATAATGGATAAATATGCGGGAGGCGAAGGTGTGTTAGAGTTAGAGAGATGATTATGACAGGGGTTGGGGTGTGACCCCATACTAAGTGAGAAAGTGTCCTCTAATGTCTATTCACGTGTACTAGTGCAACTCTCATTAAGAAGGATGAGTGATAAATTATTAGAAAAGAGGTTGATGACACGTAGTAGGTACACTGGGGAATGGGGTAAACATTTCAAAGGATCCTAAAGGAATATTGAGTTGTGATAACTTGACTAAGGGTATTTTTAGTTAGTTTAGGGGTCTCACAGGCCTCACTTGACATTCCTAACTAGAACATAACCATAACCATGGTTGCTGAGAGCGCCATGCCATATCACTGGGAGGCTTAATGGCAATGTTTGCATAAGACCATCAATGCCAGTGGGGCTTAATGGAAGTATAGACCGAAGATGTTATAATGTCTTATATAGATATGCAAACTAGGATACCATGAGTAGTGTTTGCTAGTGAATCACACATAATGGTTGCATAAGTTGCGCGTAGGACCTTGATGTTCGTTGTTTGTGGCTTTCGAGGGAACGAATACTCACTCCTGTGTTTTACCATTTTTCAGAGATTGAAGGATGACCTGGTGCAAGTGTTAGAGATGGTGTGAAAGAACTACAACAAATGTAGTGGTGCAAAGGTCATGACATGTAAAAAAGAGAATCTCCCGTAGGATGTCTCGTGTTTTCAGTCGGGATAGGTTTTATTTCATTGTTATAGATTGAGTCATTGCTCTGAGTTCTAACTTTTCCCTTGTATGAAAAAGGGGGATAGACCAGGGTTTCATTATTATGATGTATTGTTTCTCTATATGTGACTCATGAAATGTATAATTATTGATTTCCATGATTTAAGAGTATATTCTTTTTGGTGTAATAAAATTTTTCCAAGGTAGAATTGAGGATTTTTTAATAATAGAGCTTTAAAGTGTCTTAATAATTCATTGTATACCTAATGCTTTATGAACTAAATTGTTTTACTAAGAGGATATTTTGCAAAAAAGGTGCTTTCAAAATGATGATAAATTAATGAGGATGGTTCTTTTCTAAAGTTAAGAGCAATGATGTTTTAAAGTAAAAAGAGAACAAATATCCTCACATATTAAGGGTTATTTTATAATCAAGTTTTAAATAATATTCGTAGATAATAAAAATAAATAGTAATTCCATAATAGTAATTTAGGATATTACATGCTCCATTGTCATTCATATCAAAAACCACATTCTTCACTCTAAAAGAGTACGCAAATTGGTTAGTAAAGCATTGTCTTCACCAGTGATTAGAGATGGAATCATTTTTTAAATAAGATCCTTGGGCAAACAACAATTATCAGATGCATAAATCTGAGAAAAAGAAGATAAGACCTTATGTTCCATGTCTTTGGATTTGTCAAGGAAAACATCTACCTTTTACGCAAAACTGAAATTTTGTGAAAATAAGTAGTACTTTGATCCCCCTGATTGTGCCAACCACTACTAGAAAAAATACTTTCAACATCGCTAAGTTAACATCGGTTTTTGATAAAACCGATGTTTAACAAAAATGCGGTGGCAAAATGGTAAATAATGAGATTTTATTAACATCGGATTTTTGAAAAACCGATGTTAACACAATAGGTTAACATCAGTTTTTCAAAAAACCGGTGTTAACAAGAGCATGATGGTAATAAATTCAGTTAATTGACATTGGTTTTGAAAAAATCGATGTTAACTAGTTGATGTTAACAACAGTTTTCTTGAAAAAACCCAATGTTAACATTAATTTGTTAACATCGGTTTCATGAAAATCGATGTTAAGTTTATAACGTTAACATCGGTTTTTTCAAGAAAACCGATGTTGTGTTATTCATAAATTAAAACACGAAATTCTTTTCCCTTTGTGCATTCAGTTTTGCAAACCCTTTCTCCCTCACCACTTTCTCCCTCCTCCACAACAGTGCATTTTGCAACCCGTCACCGTTGTCTCCTCATCACCCCAGGTCGTTTGGTGTCTCCTCGTCTGCGAGTTGGGGTTCATCATTACTGCCACGAGATTCAAGTACATGGTTGCTTAATCTTTTCTAATTCTGAGCATTCCTTATACTTTCGTTGAGGTATGTGGCTGCTTTTTTTTTTTTTTTTTTTTTTTTTTTTTTCAGATTGTCAGCATCTTGGACTTTTGAAAACACTTCTAAGCATCCTCTTCATCACTTACTCGAAGATACATTCCGTTGAGGTACGTGGTTGGGAATGTTGTTCAGTTAGGTTTCTCTGTGAGTAGTTTAGTCCACCTAAATAGTCTTAGTGAATGATATATAGACCTCTCTTTATTGCTTTCCCTATCACTTCCTTACAATTGCTTGACATCATTATGCAACCTTTTTCCTAGTATTAACTTCGGATAAATGTGACATGGATGGCTTAATAGTGGATTTATATATGATTGTATAATTTTCTGTGTTTGGCATTCAAACAGGCTGTAGCAAGAGGACTAAAGGATCCTTCTTTTCGTGTGATTCAAAACCACTTTGCAATTTCAGGAATTCTAGGAGAGACAGTAGCAAAGGTATGCTCACTTCGGAAACTTATTTTAGAGCAGAAATGTGTGATTTCTGGTCTGGTAAATGGTAATAATATTTTCTTGTCATTATATATCTATGAAGACTCGAGTTTTATGAAAACTGCATTGATATTAGTTATTTTGATGCTTTAAACCATTAGTTTTAATTTTTAACTCTCCTATCCATGAATGTGATGATATATTCAAACTCTGTATTGATACTGACAATCCCTCCTCTATAACCAAATACCTTTTGTTGTTCACATTCATCAGAGTAGAAGAGTGCTTGTTTTCATCTTTTGTTACTTGTGTGTGTGTGTGATATGGAGATTGGAGACCTATAAAATGTGTTGGAACATATCATATGGTAGTAGAAACATGGAGAGAAATTAGAGAATTAGTATTAACAAATCCCAATGCTAGAACTTTCCATTAATTAGGAAAAAAAGAGCTTATTTATCAAGTTGAAGTTGCATAAGAGGTTGTAGGAAGTAGCTAGGAACAACCATAACAGACTGCAAATAGCAGATGCACACACATGCATGCACTTTAAAGATGGAAAATTTTATTTGCTTGAATAAGTTGAGGATCATGCTGGTGCTTTGACAAGGTTAGATGGGAAATCCAACACCACAATCTTCTCAATAGCAGGTGAAAATACTTCGGTAAACTCAAGGTGATTCGGGTGAGTCTGAAATGCATTGAACTCCTCCTTCCCATTGAATGCCATCAAGAAAACATGAATGAAACCTTGTCTTAGCATATCATGACTTTCAATGTCTTTTCCCCTGCCATACAAATATATAGTTAAGTACATCAAAATTGTGTGTACTAATTGCTAAAAAGCTAAATAAAATTACTGGAAATTCTATAGATACCCAAAATAGTCTAAAAGTTGAAAGATTATACAGCCTTTATTTGGTTGTGCTTTTTAATTATATACTAAATCTAGAAGGTGGCCATTGACCAGTTAGATACTACTACAACAAAAACAACAACAAAGCCTTATTTGACCAGGTGATGTAGGCTATATGGATCACACAGAACCATTCACCCATAAGATAAATGCATAAAAGTATGTGTTAATGGAAATAAGAATCATAACTATCTTGAACCAAAGTAAACTGATGATATATAGTTTTATACCATTCAAAGGACTTGACATGGTCAATCCTAGAGACCATCTTCTCCAACCCTTGAATGAGTTCATCAACAACCGCACCATCCTTGAACTTAACAATCACATAGTGATTGAAAGTCCCCATGGCTACTACTACAATACAATAATATTACAAACTCTTACTGTGAACCAAAAGCAGTCCCTAGTAGGCAAATATATATGCATAAAATTAAACCTACAACATGCACGAGCCAACTATTACAGTCCCTATGTGTCCACTGTCAGATCCTGATGACCAATTTCACCGTTGGTAATCAAATACCAAAAGAAAAGTTTTATTAGGGGACAAAATCCATGGCTCAATATTAAGAAAGGTACTAGTTTCAAATATAGACCCACCAAGGGTGCAACTCCTCCATTATTTGCACAGTCAAAATTGTCTGGTGCAATTGTCCTTGCACATGATGAATGACACACTGTTGGGGTCATTTCCCTCTAGAAGTTTGAGTTATGGTTTGGCCTCACTCAGGCAGAAAAACACTATCATATTATATATGCCAGACTTTTTCTTCAGTGCCTATTTTTCTATTTAAGAAAAATGGCACCATTTGCTGTGGATTGTTCCCCTTGTCCTTGCCATGTGCACTACCAAGGTCAATTATTGAACTTTAATACATGGATGAATGGCATCATGCTATGTACTTATCGTTAAGGAATCTTGAGTCTTGACTCAGGTGAATGGCATTATTGACCTTGTCTCAATAATGCCTAGTATTCCTTCCACTCACTTCTTATCGGTCAACAAGGGCAACACCAAGTAGTGGCACCCCTGCCCTAATAGAAACTGCTTTGTTGACAAGGGAGTTTTCTGTCTCAGGTTGTGAAGTTACAAGATAATCACCACTCAGAATATTCCATTAACTATGTAAATTTTAGGTTATTTAAATTTTAGGTATATGTTCTTACAAGATATGATGTTAGGTTATGTAAATTTTATGCTCATGAAGTCAATTTTTACATTTATCCTTGTGTTGTTTATGTTGTTTGGTAATGCAGTCTCCCACATAAATCAATTTTAACTGGCATGTTTGGCAAAATACTTTGGTATCTCATATTGATTGCTTGATGGAAGAGATTGGTTGTAAGCGGAATATGCTATTTGATTTGTGTTTTTACATTTCAGCTTATAATGGTTTCTCCTTGTGTTTTTACATCTGCCATTTTTAGTTGAAATATATTCCATTAGATTTATGTTTTTGTCACTGGAACTTGTATTTGTCTTTTTCTATTTAGATTTTAGACAACATCTCATCATCTCCTCCTTAGTAGGTGCTACTTGAACTTCCTTCCAAACAGTTTTATTAAATGGCAGCGCCTTGTCAGAATAGCATGGCAGATTTTTGGCAACTGCCATATAAATTAGTGAAGGAAGGCCTACTCTAGCACTGTGCCATTGGTCACAATGATGTGTTTATATGGTGGAATTTTGGCCTTCTACCATATTCCACCATCCTCCATTGATAACACTGCTTCCAAAGATTTATGATCCAATTCTTATCTTTTCTTAGATGTACAATCATCCCCCTTAGCATTTCAATCTCTGATACAATATTTTTGGTTCTTGTTTGAATTTCACAGCCCAACATTCACTACCATAAAACATCATTGGTGACTGTTAGTGATGCAATCCTACCCCCCAAGGGTATTGGATAGAAGACTCCAAGAGGCTTAGGTTAGAGCTACTAAAGAAGGCCCTAGGGTTCTCGTGAACCTTAGGGTAGATTTTTGAGCCCATGGGTCAAGGTTGGATCCATTCTTCTTTGTAAATGTTAGAATTGGTTTTTCCTTCTTTTGGGCCTTGTATTTTGGCCATTCTAGTAGTATGGGGTTTTAGCCTTGTATTTCAGGGCATTTTGAGTAGTCTTTGTAATAAGGACTTTTTTTTTTATATTTTCATGTATTTTGGCATGGGGGTGAGCTTAGCTATTATAGGGGGTGTGTGTAGCTAAGCTCTAGCTTCTTTAGGAATCTTCTCAAGGAAGCTTCTCAAGGAGGTGAGCTTAGTTATTAGATGGGTGTGTGTAGCTAAGCTCTAGCCTCTCAAGGAAGTTTTCTCAAAGAAGCTTCTCAAGGAAATTTTCTCAAGAAAGCTTCTCAAGGAAGCTACCTAGTCTATAAATAGAAACATGTGTAACACTTGTTGTAACTTTGATGAATGAGAGTCTTGTGAGACACAACTCAAAGTTCAACTTCTCTCCCTTTTTCTTCCTTCAATTTCGTGCTCCCCCCTCTCTCTTTCTCTCCCTCTTTCTTTTCCTCCATTGAAGCATCCTCTCCAAGCTTCTTATCCAAGGCTCATCTTGGTGGTGAAGCTCCTTCTTCCATGGCTTATTCCTTAATGGATGGCGCCTCCTCTAACCTCTTTTCCTTTGTCTTCCGCTGCATCTCCATGGTGGAAAATCACCATTAAAGGACCCCATTTAAGCTCAAAGATCCAGCCTCCATAGAAGCCCCACAAGCAAGCTTCCATCAAGTGGTAATCAGAGCACAAGAGCTTCAAGTAGGTGCTCCTTAAACCTCCATTAATTTTTTTCTTTACCTTCTCTTCCATTGTTGTTTCTTCATTTTTTCTCCATGTATCTCCTCACATGTCTTGTGCTAAATGTTTTTAACATGATTCTTTAGAGTTTCCACCGATTAAACTTGCTATAGAAGCTAGATTTGATTTTCTATGGTTCAAATTTCTTGTTCTTGTTCTTGAACCATGAATTGTGTTGAGTTTAGGTTCCTTTGAGTTTTGTCTCGTTATTTTTTGTGGCTAAAACCTAAATCATAAAATTCTTACAAAAATATTACAGGAGAAGAAAACCTCAAAAATCTAGAGTGACTTGTTCACCTATTGTAGTTTTGTCATAGAAGTCATGTCTAGTCATGAAACTTGTCACATAAGATTTCTTATGTTGTGCTGAATTTTATTTTCTTGTTTCTTTGTCTAACTCATTTGTTCATGAGTGTATGGAATTCTTTTAGCCTATTATTTGATTTGAGTCAAATCTTTCATGTTAATTAGTCCTTAACATGTTCATGCAAAATTCTTAGAGAGTCTTTGATTGTGAACCTTTTCTTGAACTTTTAGGTTTCCTTATGATTGTGTCTATTGTGAATTTGAGTTTTGGTGATTGAATTGCTGGCTGAAATGTTGATCCTAAGTGAATATTGTGTAGACAAAGGATCAAGCTGAATGTTTTGATGATGCCAAAGGTTACATGAATCATATGCTTCTCAAAGATTTACTCAAGACAAAGCAATTAGAGATATTCAAGATGGATAATCAAGACAGTCTATAGAGTCTTAGAAAGGATATTAAATAGGAAGGGAATTCCAATTGAAATCACAAAAGGTTTGGCCAAGAATTTTAAGTTAAAAAAGTCTTTATCAACAAATTTACTCTCTGGTAATCGATTACCAGAGGATGTAATCGATTACCAGTGGCCAAAACTGATTTACAACAGCTATTAAAATTTGAATTCAAAATTTGCACTGTGTAATCGATTACACATATATGGTAATCGATTACCAGCAGTTTCTGAACGTTTTAATTCAAATTTTAAAGAGTGTAATCGATTACACACTTATTGTAATCGATTACCAGAGGTGTTTTTCAAAAAACATTCTCAACAGTCACATCTTTTTATGTGGTTATTGAATGGCTATCATAGGCCTATATATGTGTGACTTGAGACACGATTTTGACAGAGTTTTTCAGAACAAAAAGTGTTTATCCTCTCAGAGAGCAAATTCATTTTATCCTCTTAAGAATTCCTTGGCCAATTCAATTGCAATTCATTAAGGAATTATTTGAGCGCTCAATCTGTAAAATCTATCTCTTTCTAGAGAGATTCATTCTTCTTCTTCTACTCATTCTCTAAGGAATTAAGAGACCGTGGGTCTCTTGTTGTAAAGGAATTCTAAACACAAAGGAAGGATTGTCCTTGTGTGTTTAGAACTTGTAAAAGGAATTTACAAGATAGTGGAACTCTCAAGCGGGTTGCTTGGGGACTGGACGTAGGCACAAGGGTGTGGCCGAACCAGTATAAATCTGAGTTTGCACTTTCTCTTCCCTTAATCTCCTTTGTTTATTATTGCTTTACATTCATATTCAAATTGTTTTATTTGAATTAATATTTAAGAAGTTCATTGTTAAGGGAATCTATAACTTGAAAAGAAAGTGAAATAAATTTTTAATTGGGGAAGTAGTTTGGAATATCTTAATTCAACCCCCCCTTCTTAAGATATCTGAGGCCACTTGTCTAACATATTGAACTCCTAAAACTGTGGTAAACAATACTAGTGAGTTCAACATACATAGGAAGGTTGAAAGTAAGCCCAAGGCAATCAATATACCATGCTTAAAAAAAAATCGCTAGTGCTGGCAGCTTGGACATACAAACTTGTAAAAATTATTGAGAATTGGTTACTTCGAATTTTGAGCTGAAATTTTTACTGAATTTTCTAGACATCTGGAAAAAATTTAGAAAAAAAGAAACAAGTGATTTGGATAAAAGGAAAAAAAATACGAAAAATCACACAAGTTGGCAGGAAAATCAGTATCCAGAAAAAAAAAGGTGAAAGGGAAGTGTGCTTGTTTTGGCTCAAAATTTATTCTATAATTGGAAATTTCAATTGAAAATTAGTGTGAAGACAAGTGCCAAAGCTACAGGTTTGTTGAGTCTTTTTTTTTATAGTTTTTTTACTCTACTCTAGAGCCATTCTAAGTTTCTCTTTGAGTCCTAGCTTGCTTCTATGTCCTTTTCATTGCTTTAATTGTTGAATAATCCTTGAAAAATTGTCTTGTTAAAACTCCATTGGTTTAGCTTTCATTTCATTTTTTTTGGTCTTTGGTCATTGCTTGTCTCTTTGTTTCCTTGTTTGTGAGTTGCCATATAGGGAATTGGAAAGGAAGATTGGTGTCATCCCTTGAAGAATATGAGTCAAGAAGCAAGGGGCCAAGCACCTTAAGAGCTATTGGACTAAGAAGTACTCCAAATTGAGTGAATCACCAAAGAGAGAACAACCACCAAAATTGAGGACATTTTGTAATTTTTTAATTTGCAATTTACTTACCTTCATTGCTTTCAAGTTTTGTAACAAAAAGGCCTTTCATTGGAAGTGGTTGGGAGCCTCCAATAGGTTACCAAATTTCCATTTGTGTGTAATAATTTTAGGCAATTTTTCCTTAGGATAGTGAGTGTTTTGTTGGGAACCTTGAATGTGGTCATCCAAACACTCTTAGGATTCACCTAGTTTACTTTTCTTGCTTACTTTCATAGCTTATTTTCTTTACCTTCCATTGTCTAACCGCCTAGATAGCTTGCATTTTACCAATTAGTTTTTTCCCTTATCTTTCACACCTCTTTTAGTGTTTATTTTGGCTATTTTCAACCATAGTTTATTTTACCTTTTGTTTTCAAACCTCCAACAAGAAAGAACCACAACTTAGGAACCAACATGAGTCATCATTCATCTAGTGTTAATGTCAAGGGTACTAGTCATAAAGACCCTTTATCTAGAATCTTAGATGAGTTGAGTTCCCTCAAGTTATGGAAAGAAAAACAAGAGAGAAAAGAAAAAGGAAAAAAAAGAGTTGAAGAAATAAGTCAAGGTGAAAGAAATAAAATAAGAGAGGAAGAAAGAAGAAAAATAATGAAAGAAATGAAAAGAGAAAAACATGCCTCATATAGTAGTCATAACTCTTGCAAGAGCCTAAGTGAAGAACTTCGTGACTATTACGAAGGAAGGCATAGGTCACATCTTAGACCTCACTCCTATAGAAGAGAAAAGGAAAGAAAGCCTCAAGAGGCTAACATTAACCTCTCATACTTCCATGGGAAGGACAATGTAGAGGCTAACTTAGATTGGGAAATAAGGGTAGAGCAACAACTTAAAAAGAAGTCTACTTCAAAATCTTATGGCTCTCACTCTTATCCAAAGAAAGACCAAGGTCAAGGCATCATAGGGGTGACACCTTCTAAGCCCAAAGATGATAAGGGGAAGACAATAGTAAAGCAAGCCCCTAAGGCTAGTATGCAAGAGAAAACTAGCTCTATAAAGTGCTTTAAATGTCTTGGAAGAGGACATATTACTTCTCAATGCCCCACCACAAAAACCATGATTATGAGGGGCCAAGACATTTATAGTAGCCAAGATGAGGCTACTACTTCACCTTCCTCTAGTGAAAGTGAAGAAGCAAAAGGGGAAGAATCTAGTGAAGAAATCTACCCCCAAGAAGATGGACAACCATTAGTGGTTAAAGAGAAGTGTAAGGAGGTAAGTGTCTCCTCCAAGAGGTTAGCTAAGAAGGAAACTCATTTTACCATAAAGACAAACATTAAAGAAACTTTCCCTCTTAGACAACCTCCATATTTTCTCTTTTGTAAAAAGACACTTGTTAGCATTACCACACCTCTTGGGCTTAAGGTTATTCCTCAAGTAAAGGAGTTGTTGGATGAGGGTTTGGTTCGTAAGAGCTTAAATCCTTGTACTTTGTTGGTCCCCAAAATAGGTATTATTAGGCACCAAATCCCTACAATAAGTGATATGATGAATGTGTTGAGTGTTGCAACCCTCTTTTGTAAAATCAGTCATGCACCCAACATCTTCATGATTGATGTACATAGGGACTCATTAGGTAGGTTTGTTCTTATTTTTGGTTTTAATATAAACTTAGGTGCTCATATGGGACACCTTAGGTTTGTCGTATTTTTTTGTAGGAATAATCAACATAAAAATACAGAAAAAGGTACACTTTATTGCATTACTTTCCTTAATTTTTTAAATAGTGATCAAGGGGTTCCCACGGACCCTAAGAGAATAAATGTCATTCCTGATTGGCCACCTCCGCCAAGTGTAAGGGAAATCTGGGGCTTTCATGACTTAACAAACTTTTACAAAAGGTTTGTCCCATATTTTTTTTATACTTGTAGCACCACTCATTGAGTTGGTGAGGAACCATGTTCCCTCATGGGAAGATGTCCATGAAAGGGGTTTTCAGACCTTACCCTACTCTAACATACCCAACACCACTAATACATATGTTTTTTTTACAGGTGTCGAGGGAAGGAGCCTAGAGTATGAAGAACCTCGGGATTTGAGGTCAAATCCTTTCCAAGGTGGAGGGGATGATGCAATCCTACCCCCCAAGGGTATTGGATAGAAGACTCCAAGAGGCTTGGGCTAAAGCTACTAAAGAAGGCCCTAGGGTTCTCATGAACCTTAGGGTAGATTTTTGAGCCCATGGGTCAAGGTTGGATCCATTCTTCTTTGTAAATGTTAGAATTGGTTTTTCCTTCTTTTGGACCTTGTATTTTGGCCATTCTAGTAGTATAGGGTTTTAGCCTTGTATTTTAGGGCATTTTGAGTAGTCTTTGTAATAGGGACTTTTTTTTTATTATATTTTCATGTATTTTGGCATGGGGGTGAGCTTAGCTATTATAGGGGGTGTGTGTAGCTAAGCTCTAGCTTCTTTAGGAATCTTCTCAAGGAAGCTTCTCAAGGAGGTGAGCTTAGTTATTAGATGGGTGTGTGTAGCTAAGCTCTAGCTTCTCAAGAAAGTTTTCTCAAAGAAGCTTCTCAAGGAAGTTTTCTCAAGAAAGCTTCTCAAGGAAGCTACCTAGTCTATAAATAGAAGCATGTGTAACACTTGTTGTAACTTTGATGAATGAGAGTCTTGTGAGACACAACTCAAAGTTCAACTTCTCTCCCTTTTTCTTCCTTCAATTTCGTGCTCCCCCCTCTCTCTTTCTCTCCCTCTTTCTTTTCCTCCATTGAAGCATCCTCTCCAAGCTTCTTATCCAAGGCTCATCTTGGTGGTGAAGCTCCTTCTTCCATGGCTTATTCCTTAATGGATGGCGCCTCCTCTAACCTCTTTTCCTTTGTCTTCCGCTGCATCTCCATGGTGGAAAATCACCATTAAAGGACCCCATTTAAGCTCAAAGATCCAGCCTCCATAGAAGCCCCACAAGCAAGCTTCCATCAGTTAGGTAAAATATTCTTTGAAGTTTCATAGGCACTTGACAATCACAAATTACAACCGAAGCATTTGGCCACTTCATCCACTAGCTTCAATCCATGTACATCCCTATCAATCTCCCCATTACCTATGGTGGGCATGGGGGTGAGCTTAGCTATTATAGGGGGTGTGTGTAGCTAAGCTCTAGCTTCTTTAGGAATCTTCTCAAGGAAGCTTCTCAAGGAGGTGAGCTTAGTTATTAGATGGGTGTGTGTAGCTAAGCTCTAGCTTCTCAAGAAAGTTTTCTCAAAGAAGCTTCTCAAGGAAGTTTTCTCAAGAAAGCTTCTCAAGGAAGCTACCTAGTCTATAAATAGAAGCATGTGTAACACTTGTTGTAACTTTGATGAATGAGAGTCTTGTGAGACACAACTCAAAGTTCAACTTCTCTCCCTTTTTCTTCCTTCAATTTCGTGCTCCCCCCTCTCTCTTTCTCTCCCTCTTTCTTTTCCTCCATTGAAGCATCCTCTCCAAGCTTCTTATCCAAGGCTCATCTTGGTGGTGAAGCTCCTTCTTCCATGGCTTATTCCTTAATGGATGGCGCCTCCTCTAACCTCTTTTCCTTTGTCTTCCGCTGCATCTCCATGGTGGAAAATCACCATTAAAGGACCCCATTTAAGCTCAAAGATCCAGCCTCCATAGAAGCCCCACAAGCAAGCTTCCATCAGTTAGGTAAAATATTCTTTGAAGTTTCATAGGCACTTGACAATCACAAATTACAACCGAAGCATTTGGCCACTTCATCCACTAGCTTCAATCCATGTACATCCCTATCAATCTCCCCATTACCTATGGTGGTCATGGTTTGGATTGTCCAAAAATTGAAACCAAAGCTAAACCAAACCAGAAAACTGGTTTGGATTTAAAAACCAAACAATCTTTTTTTGGAAAATTGGTTTCTGGATTTTTGTCAACCAGTTGAAAACCGGTTTTAAACCATTTTAAGCATCTATATTAAATGAATCTACACTAAAATTGTAATGCTGTCTTGCAAATCATGAATATGGCTCACAGAAAGACTTAGAAGACTCTAATGGTATCAAAGAAAAAGGAAAATTCACAAGATCAACAAGTTGGTGAGGCCAAGGGGATAATACCAAATGGGATCTTACTAGTAGACTTATTAATGGAACTATTTTAGGCAAACTTAGCAGTATGAAATACTAGATTACAGTCAATATTATCCCCTGCAACACGCCTAAGGAAATCACCTAGATCACAACTAACAAATATAGTTTGACTCTGTAGATGTGGGTGCAAAACAAAAGAGAATATTTATACTAGGTGCCACACAACTTCCACTGGATTCATTGTTGCCAGACTTTGTATTTCCATTCCTCTTATTTTATTTATCTTTGAATCCATCTCCCATTCCAGGTGTAGGATTTTGTTTCATAGACAATGAAACCAATGGCTACTATTACCTTAAATACTGATAAAAGCCATTTGGATATTTGCTTATGGACTGCTACCCTTGATTTAAGATTTTTTTCAGTATACACCAACAATCCCTACCTGGTTTGTACTGTCAAGATTTGGTAGTTCAACCTTCTTGACAGCCAATATAACTTTAATCAGTGTGTCAGTACTTTGCAGTTGCACATAGCTGTAGTTTCCTCTAGAGAAGCATGTGCCTCTTTCCCATAACAATTTAGCAATCCTCAATTTCTTATCCAAATAATCCAATGTTGTTTGCTTCTCCATTTCACTGATGTTCCTTATCTTCAGCTAATACAATATTTTTATACTGTGAGAGGTTCAAGCAATCCGGTCCAGAGACCTCAAGTTTATCTGGTTTTGACACTAAGGATAATTTTAAACTAATTTTTAGTTTTCACCTATTACACTAATGTACAAAACTAGATCAGGTAAATGAAGCATCTTTTTTATCTTTCTTTCAAATTATTCACCGATTAAAGAAATTAAAGGATTAAATAGAGATACCTAGATATTTATGACAATAGGTATCCCATGTACTTGGTCCTCTGCCTCCTTCATTTGCAGCACCTTCGTACTACATCATATACACAAATTAATCATTAATTATACTATACAAATCTAACTCCTATAAGCTTAGGCCATTGACACATAATTTAAATTATGAAAATGTGAAGCACAATCTCTCTTAGACACCAACTACCTTGTTCTCTTTTCCAAATTCTTTGTCACATTGCACTCTCTCTTTCACATGCCACCACATTTGTTCCAAATAGAATTTCCAATGCTGTGAGTGTTGATCCAATAGCAAGAAGATGCGTGTGACCATAAGCCAGACCCATCAAGGCAGCAACATAATATGCATTAACAGCTTCACTAGTACTCTGCTGATTTCTTCCATCTCCAAACTCAGTAACCCTCTAGCCCATGAGTGTAGTTTATAAAAGTCAAAACACCTTAGTCTTGTGTAATTTGAGTTTGATCTTCTGATCAAGGTCATAAAATCTGCCATTAGTGAATAGGCTTGAGGCTTATACTTCCAACCACACACCGGATCAAGTATGGGTGACATGTAACCACTACATAAATGGTTGAGGAGGAGTTGGAATCCAGTCAAAGTGCTTGATTTACAGAAGACATTGGATGCTTAATGAGGACACCAAACACGCTTCCAAGTCTCAGAACCCATGCCCTTCATTTTCATACGTATAAAGCCTCATAACCCATGCCCTTGACAATTTTGAATTGATTTCTTGTATGTGTAACAGTTTATTTGCGGTGGATGTACCCGGTTGAGTGATACATGAAGATCTTAAAAGGGTATACCAAGAATCTACATCATCCGAAAGCATCTATTGTAGAAAGGTACATTGCAGAAGAAGCCATTGAATTTTTTTCAGAGTATATTGAAAAGGCTAAACTTGTTGGGCTTCTCGAGTGTCGACATGACAAAAGAGTGGGCGGTAAGGGTTCAAGAGGACTGCATGTTATCACTCCAAGTGTAGAAGATTTGTTACAAGCTCACTTGTATGTGTTGAATAACAATAATGAAGTTTTGCTATACATACTTTGGCATGAAGGTTTAGTAAAAGAAAGTAATCCAAAAATGTCGAAGAACTGGGTCTTGAAAAAGCATAACAAAACTTTCCTAGATTGGTTTAAAGATACAATCTTTGCTGATGATAATGCTTCTTAAACATTAAGAAAGCTAGCAGATGGGCCTAAAAGAAATGTTATAACTTGGCAAGGATACAATATAAACAAGTATTCCTTTTATACAAAAGCAAAGGACAAGAAAAGTACAATGCAAAACAGTGGGGTCACCCTAAGGGATGAATCTCAACACTTCGCCAATGTACATGATGACAATCCCTATGTAGCGTCCATCCCTTACTTTGGGTTCATTGAAGAAATTTGGGAGCTTAACTATGTCAAATTTACTATTTGTGTTTTCAAATGTAAATGGGTTGACAACAACACCAATGTGCAGATCGATGATGTAGGATTTACGTTGGTAGATCTAAAGAAACTCGCTTACCAGAATGACCCTTTCATCATGGCAGAACAAGCTAAAAAAGTATTTTATGTTTAAGACCCTTGTGGTGAAAGGTGGTCAGTGGTTCTACACGGGAAAATAGTGGGGTCACCCTAAGGGCTGAATCTCAACACTTCGCTAATGTACATGATGACAATCCTTATGTAGCTTCCATCCCTTACTTTGGGTTCATTGAAGAAATTTGGGAGCTTAACTATGTCAAATTTACTGTTTGTGTTTTCAAATGTAAATGGGTTGACAACAACACCAGTGTGCAGATCGATGATGTAGGATTTACGTTGGTAGATCTAAAGAAACTCGCTTACCAGAATGACCCTTTTATCATGACAGAACAAGCTGAACAAGTATTTTATGTTCAAGACCCTTGTGATGAAAGGTGGTCAGTGGTTCTACACGGGAAAACAATTGGTGTTAATGTTCAAGATGATGATTCATACATTGATACTTATGTTAGTCCTTTGTCCACACAAATGTCACCTAACGTTGTCGGAGAAGAAGAAGTTGACGACGTTTATGCTAATCGTAATGATCATGATGAAGGAGAATTAATTAACATCGTCTAATGTAATTTTCTTATTATGTATTTCATTTCAGTCCATTCATTTACATAACATATTCAGTTTTGTGATAATGTTAATTAACTAATTTTTTTTTCTATACATGCAAATGGCTACTCCACCCAGCGTTCCTCCTCCTCCTCCTACTAATGTAGCATCACAGTCATCGTCTACCTTGAAATGGACAAGAAAAGCCACACGACTAAGATCATTGGCGACTAGACCAGCTAGGGCAGAGAGACAGGTGGTCCATGTCCATCTTGTGACTGAGAAGACTAATGGTTCCCCACAAAAAGAAGTTAAGAACATATTTGGGGATCTTCGTTCGTGATAAGGTCGATGTGACATACGAGAATTGGAAGCAAGTCCCTACTGCTCAGAAGGATTTGATATGGGAGGATATTCAGGTATTTTAGTTTTCATGTTGCATATTGTTTATTAGCCAAAATTTTTAATTTAGTAACAATAAAACCTAAATTTTTGTTTGTTAGGTTGAATTTGATATCCTTGAAGCATCTGATGTTAGGACAAAAAAGAAAATACTTTAGACTGTGGGGGAACAGTGGAGATAGTTTAAGTTTGCCTTGATGTCGAAATGGGCACTTAGAGCCGACAAGGACAGTGTCGATGACATTGTATGCAAAAAATACGGCATTAGCAAGGAGAAATGGGCCCAATTTTGTTAGAGTCGCAGAGATCCTTCGTGGGAGGTATCTACGTTGTAATCATGAGTTTCATCAATGTTGAATTTTTGCAGGATGTGCGAAAAAAGGCACAGGCCATCTAGAAGCAAAATACTGCCCCCCACGTGTTGTCTCGTGGGGGTTATGAATATTTAGAAAAGAAGCTAATGGATGAGAAGACAAATAAAAAACTGGAGGAAGCTGGTCAATCCGGAAGCACTGAAGCCATGATTGATCCTCCATCTCCCATCAGACAACGCATCAAATGGAAGATGGCCCGCACAAAGAAAACTGGCCAGATGACATCCGAGGCAGCAAAGCAAATTGCTGACAAGATTGTAAGTCACTTTCAATTAATAATTGTATTTATTTATGTTTATTGTGTGATTGAGTAAACCAATAATTGTGTTCTTTACAGGATTCGTTAAAGGAGCTGACGTCACAGGGTTCCTTTGTTGCCCATGGACGTCAGGATGTACTGACTGCTACCATTGGGCGACCAGAACACCCCGGTTGTGTGCGTGCTGCTGGAGTCAATGTGACGATCAAGCAATACTTTGGACTGACTCCAAGGACCTCTTGCACGTCTTCCTCTATGGCTCCCGAAGGCCTAGAGCACCTGACTCAACAAATCAGGGACCAACTGGAGGAGTCGATCACAGAAAAAGTGACTCGATAGCTAATGTTATCCTTCAGCCAGATGCAGTCCCAATTTCAGTCACAAATGCAATCACAGGGACTTGCACTGCCTCCTGAGCTTGAGGTTGGTCCTTTAGCTGCTTGTGTCAGCGCAAAGGAGAGTTGTGTTGATCCCTTAGGGAAAAATCCAGACTCAAGTGATTCAGACAAATGCGGGTTGTACATCGAAGAAAATCCTCCCCGCCTGGTTGCCCTAGGTAGAGTTTGTGAGTGATCCACAATCGTTCACAACATCCCATTGTTGCATGATCAAGTGAAGGTTGGTGTTGAGGAGGTTAGAGATGCAGATGCTCCTATTCCTGTACCTACTGAAGAGGTTAAGTTAGTGGGGCAGACACTTAACACCTTCCTTGCTTGGCCGACACATCTCGTCAAGTGTTTATCAGAACAGGTATTTCAGTGTCATTAAATGCTTCTTTTTTCAATTAAATTGTTCATTGTAATTAAA